>NC_137794.1:71977858-72577858 GCF_963383645.1 Muscardinus avellanarius | reverse complement strand
ATTAGTGTGGTTTTATTTTTAATATAGAGACTGAATCCGCATTTTTTAGCCTCTGTGCACATTTTTTCTATATGCCTTGTAGGAAAAGGGGCAGCTACCTCTCAATCTTTTTACCTCTAACAGTCGGCTCTTCGAATGGTCACAGCAGACCCAGTGAGTATATGGAGAGGGTCCTGGGTCTGGGAGCAAAGCTGTGCGTGGAGAGAGTAAGCCCTTGCAATGGGGAGACTTCACTAGTTACTTCTTTCGGAAGTGCAGCGTCAGGTCAAGAGGACCACAGCCTATGTTTAGCAAATAGGGTCTGGAGTTACCAGGGGTATTATAGACCCATCATGTCTGCCTCACTTGCCCCTGGATGCTTGAATGCGTTCTCTATAAAAATGGCAACACTTTTGCATGCTAATTGTTTCACCGGTTTCTGGTGTCTGGTCCTGGAATTAATTTCTAAAGCCAGAGTAAGATCACATTAAAATGAGCAAATTTCCAGGACACTGATTTTTAGCTTTTGTATTGTATCCTGTCTACTTCTTTTTACCTCAGAGGAGAGTTGGCCTAAAAGAACAGTTATGAATATTGTACCAGTTGATCACAGAGGTATAATCGGAGGCCTCAAAGGAATGGATAGAATGATAGTGTTACTATTGGGGGAATGTGTTATGGAATTTAAGGTCGGGGAAAATCAGTGGAATCGTTAGACCCAAGGACTAAAATGAAAATAAAGGCCTATATCCAGAACATTCTTGTTTTAAGAATCTAGCATGCTTCAAGGCAGAGGGAATTGAGGCAATGAATAAAACCACATAATTTGATTAGGGGAGCACTAAAAACTTGAGAGAAAAGAGAATCAGCTTTGAAAGCAAACTGTAGGCCAAGTGGCTGTGTGAGGGTGAGTCAGGAGATGCAGGGGTTCTAGGTGCTGACCGTGCGCTCCAGGAACAGATTCCTGCCCTTGAACTGAGTCCTCTTCTGAAGCCTTGGGGCTGCTCCACAACACAGGACCAGGGTGGGGAGGCAGACCTGGCCCTTTTGAGCCCTGCTTACCTGGAAAGCCCCAGGCTGGAGCTCTGCTGGTCGCTGGTGCCATGTGGAGCTGTGGAGGTACTAGCCCAAGTTGGGATTAAATCCCATGGGTGGATCATGGCTTTTTAAAGTACAAGAGAAATTTCCATTCACTTTTTTGTTTAGAACATATATTTTGTTCATTATTTAAAATAGACTAGTTCTAAACCCTTAAAGAACGTATACAATAAAGCAATTAGGAACGAAAATTTTTCTGGGTGTGGTGGTACATGCCTGTAATCCCAGTACTTGGGAGGCTAAGACAGGAGAATCCCAGGTTCGAAGCCACCCTCAGCAACTTAAAAAGGCTATCAGCAACTTAGGCCATGATTCCAAACATAAAAAATAAATTAGGGCTGAGGGTGTAGCTTGGAGGTAGGATACCCCTTGGCTCAATACTGACACTATGATGCTATCATCTTAATCCTCTCCCCTTCCCCCAGTAAGCTGAGCTCATGTGGAGAACTCCTTTTTCTTTGGCCAGGTGGCTTCCTTTGTCCCTTTCCTCTTCTCTGTTTCATTTGTAGTACAACATTATTAATTTTGAATTCTTTATTTTTTTTTAATTTTGGTACTAGGTGTTAAACCCAGGGGAGTTCTACCTCTGAGCAACACCTCCAACACATTATTATTTTAAATTTTGAAACAGGGTCTCACTAAGTTGTTGAATGCCTTGCTAAGTTGCTGAGGCTGGCCATGAACGTGTGATCCTCTTGTCTCAGCCTCCAAAGTACTGGGATTACAAGCAAGTGCTACCATGCTCAGCTTAGTAATTTAAAAGTCTATTCTGTGATAAAAATATTTGCTAAACAAATCAATCTATGAGTAAAAAAAAAAATACTTGCATTGGCATTTCAGTATTTATATTTACCATAGCCAGTATTATAGATTAAAATAGCCAAACAAGAATTAACTTCAGATTGTAAAAATATTTTCTTTAATTCTTCTTCCACCTTAAAACCATGCAGGTAATATATGCTTTGAACACTAAAAACGATGAGCATGAATCTGCAATCCAGGCCCTCAAAGATGCTCATGAAGAAGAAATCCAGCAAATCCTTGCAGAAACAAGAGAAAAAATACTGCAGTATAAAAGCAGAGTAACAGAGGAGTTAGACCTTAAGAGAAAGATTCAAGTTTTAGAAGCATCATTAGAAGATCACGTAAAAATGAAGCAGCAGGCTTTGACAGAATTTGAAGCCTATAAGCACAGAGTTGAGGACATGCAGCTTTGTGCAGAAGCCCAGCATGTCCAACGCATAGTAACCATGTCCAGAGAGGTTGAAGAGATTAGAAGGAAATTCGAAGAAAGGTTGAGGAGCTTCGGACAACTCCAAGTGCAGTTTGAAAAGGACAAGCGATTGGCTTTGGAAGAGTTGCGAACTGCTCACAGGCGAGAGATGCAAGACTTGTTAAAGTCACAGCAGGATCACAGTGCCTCAGTAAGCAAAGGGCAGGAGAAGGCTGAGGAGATGCACAGGATGGAGGTGGAGGCCCTAAACAAAACCCTTGAAGAGCTAAGACTCGAAAAGAAAAAACTGATCGAGGAATATGAGGGCAAGTTGAATAAAGCTCAGTGCTTTTACGAACGTGAGCTTGATACTTTGAAAAGGTCACAGCTTTTTACAGCAGAAAGCCTACAGGCTAGCAAAGAAAAGGAAGCAGATCTTCGCAAAGAATTTCAGGGACAAGAAGCAGTCTTACGAAAAACCATAGGAAAACTGAAGACGGAGTTACAGATGGTGCAGGATGAATCTGGAAGTCTTTTTGACAAATGCCAAAAGCTGCAGACGGCCCTTGCCACCGCAGAGAGCAATGTTCAGGTAAGTCAAGGGTGGTGAATGAAACACGTGGATTCTTCTTCCTACTTTCCCTTCTAACTGGAGGCTTCATTGTGTACGCTGGCAGGCAGTCTGGCTGGCTTAAGATCAGCTTCTTTGCACTCACTCCACTTATATTTCTTCTTTGTTGATTTTGCCTTTTCTTTTGTGAGAAAAATAAATGAAGGAACATTTGTGTTATCGTGAATCTATTCTGTCAGAATTTCAGATGTCAGGGGCCCAAAAGATAAGCTTAGCTGGGTGTGGTGACATATGCCTGTGATCCCAGTACTTGGGAGACTGAGACAGGGAGATTTAGCAAGACTCTCAGCAAGCTAGATCCTGTTTCCAAAATAAGGGCTGGGGGTATAGCTGGGTGATAGAATGTCCCTGGTAGGTTCAGTCTCCAGTAAAACACACAAACACACACGCATGCACGCACGCACACACACACATACTTGTTGATTGTTTCTGAAAGGATTTTGTTAAAATTGCCTGTTAATATTTTCCATAAGAAACTTAAGCCGGGCGTGGTGGCGCACGCTTGTAATCCCCGCGCTTGGGAGGCTGAGACAGGAGGATCGCGCGGGTTCGAAGCCAGCCTCAGCTACTTAGTGAGACCCTGTTTCCAAATAAAATATAAAAAAAGGTCTGGGAGTATAGCCCGGAGGTAGAAAGCCTCTGGGTTCCAAAAAAAAAAAAAAAGAAACTTAAAATATTGGATTTAGGATTTAATTATATGGTTTCCTTTCTCTTTATTAGTCACAGTCTGTTAGTTGATATTTTTACGTTGAACAAAAATTAATTTTTAAACCTGAAATTAATAAGGGTATGATACAAACTGAAAAAAATCTAAGTCTCCACAAATTTTGTTTTATTGGTATAAAAAGTTTCATAACTATGTTTTAAGTATCTGTGCAGAATTAGACTGTCTTAGGAAGGGTAGAATATTTTTTCTGATTGGGTCATATGATTTGTGAAAATATCAGTTTATAAGTGTCACCACTTATTAGATTAAAATTAAGATTAGATTTAAAATTAAGTATAGTTTAGTACTTTTCAGTAAGAGAAAACTGATGCTTATAATTTAAATTATTTAATATCATCTTTGCATTTTAATAATGGCTACTTAATCTTTCTTAGGTTCTTCAAAAACAGCTTGATGATGCCAAGGAGGGAGAAATGGCCTTGTTAAGCAAGCACAAAGAAGTGGAAAGTGAGCTAGCAGCTGCCAGAGAACGTTTACAACAGCAAGCCTCAGATCTTGTCCTCAAAGCTAGTATGTTTGACCATAGTTTGGTGTAATGAGCAGCTAAAACCAATGTCAAGACAAAAGTTGAATATTGAACAATGCAAAATTTAAAACTTCTAATATTTGCCGGGCATGGTGGCACACGCTTGTAATCCCCGCACTTGGGAGGTGGAGACAGGAGGATCGCGCTGGTTCGGAGCCAGCCTTGCTGGTTTAAGAGACCCTGTTTCCACATAAAAAGTAAAAAAAAAAAAAAAAAAAAAAATAGGTCTGGGAGTGTGGCCCGTGGGAATGTATCCTGGAGGTAGAAGGGCTTCCTGGAACCCCAGTACCACACACACACACACACACAAAAAAAAAAACTTCTAATATTTAATATGATTTGGACTTTAAATATGTCAAAGGGATCTAATATCTTACTAATTATAAAATGCAAATAGTAATTTTTATTTTTAGGAATATGCTTTTTTTTCTCTGTGTGTGGCACTGGGGATGGAGCCCAGGGTCCTCCTACTTCTGGGCTATACCTTCAGACCTATTTTATATTTTATTTGGAAACAGGGTCTCACTAAGTTGCTGAGAGCCTCACTAAGTAGCTGAGGCTGGCTTCAACCTGCAGGATCCTCCTGTCTCAGCTTCCCAAGTACTGGGATTACAAACATGCACCACCACGTCTGGCAGAATATACTTTTTATATTAGTAAATAAAACCACCATTAAACCAGTTTAATAAAACAAAAACAAAAACAAAAAACCCAAAACACTTCTAAGAGGGCTTTGTTCTTTAAAAACATACAGATTAGAATATTTAAATTAGTTGAATTGTATATAACTTGCAGTGCCTCATTTCATTGGGCTTGTTAAGGATTGTTTTACATATTAAAGCTCAGTAGCCCATTCTGAAGTGGCTGATGTACTCATTTCGTAACCCTTAATAGATGAGGTGGCTGACTTGTATCAGACCAAAAATTCTATTTTGTCCGATTATTTACTGTGCCCAGCAAAGCTGTTTAAGGACTTAATCTGATTTAGATTGGCTTGTTGGTGAATCCAGATTTCTCTTCTCACAGGTAGTCGTTATTAATAAGCTTTAGCACACATCAGAACCATCTGGAGGATTTGTGAAATCAAAGATGCTGGGCCCAGAGTTTTTGAAACACGAGTGCTGGGCAGGGGTGGGGACTGGCCTGTATTTCTCAGGTGCCGCTGGTCCTGCTGGTTCAGGCTACTTTGAGAACCACCTCCTTAAACCATGCTTTCTGGGAGACCCTGTTCTTACATTCATATTTTCTTTCTCATTTTTTGTTTTCATCCACCCCCATTTTGCTGCCATTTATTTTATCCCTTAATCATCTTGCTGTTCTTACCTGTTCTTTTTCTAGTCTCTCGTCTAAAATTCATTTTCAACCAAACTGTTGTCGCCACCCTTGTTTCCTGCATATGAATTTTTGCTATGATAGAATTAGAAGAAAAAGATTAGAAAAGGACAAATTACTTGCTTTGGCTTCATAATATTAGTCACTGCATCCTTTCAGCCTGTTTTTACTCCTAGCAAACATTTACACAAACCACTGAGGGGTTTCTCTACTTAAACTTGGATAGCTTACAATCTTAAAAAAATAAATAAGTGAAATGTCCTAGATACTGAGAGCAACTTCAGTGATGTTAAATGGATTTTCTAACTTATTAGAGTCATGAAGAAGTAGTCTCATGGTAAGTATTAGCATTTTTATTGGTGAGGAAACCACAGAAAATATTGTGTATGCAAACCACTTATTTTACTTAGGTAGGTAGAAAGTACAGTTGTATCACTAAAGTTAAGCTGTTTGATATCACAATGCAACTGGTTTTTAAATTGAAGGGATTTTCTTTGGGGGGATAGGTCATATTGGAATGCTTCAAGCAACTCAAATGACCCAAGAGGTTACAATTAAAGATTTAGAATCAGAAAAATCAAAGACCAATGAGAGACTGTCTCAACTTGAAGAGGAAAGAGCTTTTTTGCAAAGCAGAACTCAAAGTCTGGATGAGGAGCAGAAGCAGCAGATTCTGGAGCTGGAGAAGGTAGAGTAATGGAGGACCCCTCCCCCAGAGAGGTTGAGTTTTTCTCGTTTTCAGATCTGAAGTATTTTGAGTGTTCACTACTACTCCACAGCACCAACTAATTTCTTACTGTAGTAGTTTTTTTGTTTTTTGGGGGGTTTTGCTGTACTGGGATGGAATCCAGGGACACTCTACCTCTGAGGCACACCTCCCGCTCTATTTTTTAGTCTTTATTTTGAAACATGGTCTCACTAAGTTGCAGAGGGCCTCACTAAGTAGCTGAAGCTGGCGGCAAACCTGTGATCCACCTGTCTCAGATTCCCAAGTACTGGGATTACAGCGTGCACCACCATGCCTGGCTTCTAGTAGTTATTTTTATTGTAGGAAAAAAGGTATGAGGCTAGTCTATCTCATATTGTGTATATTTTAAGAATTTGGGGGTACAGCCAGGCATGGTGTCACACACCTAATCCCAGTACTTGGGAGGCTGAGACAGAAGGATTGCAGATTCAAGGACAGCCTCAGCAAGTAGTGAATTTCTCATCAACCTAGCTAGACCCAGTTTCCAAAAAAGAAATAAAATTGGGGTAGAGGTGTAGCTTGATGGTAGAATGCCACTGGGTTCAATCCCCAGTAACATACACACACACACACACACACACACACACACACACACACACACACAGAATAATTTGGGGTTAATATTTTCAACCAATTTCTAGCCAGTAATCGAGTAAGTTCTTACTTCATTGAAAGGTACATTAGTTGTTATGTTTGTTTGTTTGTTTGTGATACTGAGTATTAAATTAAGGGCCTTAGGTTGCAAGGGTTCTACCACTGAACTATATCTTAGCCCTTTATAAGCTATAATTTGGGTCTTACTATGTTGCCCAGGTTGACCTTGGACTTATAATCCTCCTGCCTCAGCCCCCCAGAGTAGCTGTAATTAGGGGCATACAGCATTGTATTGTACCCAGCTGCATGTACATCAAAGAAATTTTTATACAACTAAAAATAATGACAGGCATCAAGTTTGGAAAATTCATATACCAACATATAAATTTCTAGATTAAATAAATAAGACATCATTTGCAGAGAAACTGCTGAATATTTACTCCACTTTTTCAGATATAGTACCAAGTATAGGTTGTGGCCATCCTTTCCTTTCTCCTTCCCTCAATAACTAAGAATTGAGAAATGTCTGTTCTTGTTCCTCCGGTTCATTCTTTAACCCTCTCCAATCTTCTCTTATCAATGTTCCACGGAATCTGTGCTTGCCTCAGCCCCAGGACATCCTGGTTGCTGGATTTGGTGGCTCTTGCTGTACTGTGTACAGTAAGAGCTTCCCCCTGGTTTAGTGTTTTCTTCTCCTGGTGGTGTGTTTGCCACTCTCCTCTGTGTCCCGCCTACCTTCTTCATCTTGCAGTCTTTGTAAATTTCCTTCCTTCATCTTTCCCTTACATTGATGTTCCCAGGGTTTTCATTTCATCCCACATACTCATCCAGACCAGTAACATCAAGTGTCACTTGTTCAGTGATGGTTCTTAAATCTGAAGGTCCAGGCCAGATCTTTCCTCTTGACTTGAATCTTAATATCTGACTCTCCACTAGATCTTTCCTTTTATGTTTTTCACAACATGTCAACTCACCATGCGTACAACTTTTTTCCCATAAAAATACTATATTTTTTTACTCTTTAACCAGTGGCAGAAGTTGTTATTGATTGCTGCTTCTTCCACTCTGTTATCTGATACCAAGTCTGGTTGGTTCTACTCCCTTCATGGATTTTTATCCATCTGCCCCTCTTTATACCCATTCACAGATCCTGAGGTTAGGTGTCCTCAGTGGCTTGCCTTACTTACAGTCATAGCCTCCTAACTGTTCTCCCTGTCTTCAGTCAGCCCATTAGCCTGCTGTTGAGGTAATGTTTTTAAAAATAGTCAGTGATTTCTCATGCTCTTCAGAATAAAATTCAAAGTCCTTAATAAGAAGTATTCCTTTAGTCATTTGACTTCTGTCTACTTTGAAGCCCCATCTCTTAATACTACCAGGCTTATATCTTATATTATACCTGTACTGTATACCTACATGGGCTTTCTGTTTCTCTAAACTATGCCCCCTGGTTAGCAACTTCACATCTTTAAAATGTGGAAAGGCAATAGGAACAGTCATGAATCCAAGCTTTTTGATGACAGACCTGGGTTAGACATTTTCTCATCTTTGATTTCCTTATGGGCTTGTGAGAACTAAATGAGAGAATATGTCACCACCAGCTTAGATTTCTTCTCTTCTGAAAAGACTTCTTTACACACACAAACACACACCCTTTCCCACCCCAACCAAGTTAGGCTCCCTTCCTATATACTCATAATACATGGTAGACACTCCTTTCATATATCTTATAAACTATATATAATGCCACTGTCTTTTGACTTTATTACTAGACTATGAATGCTTAATAGGCACATAATTGGTACTCAGTAGTATTGGATAGTATCATTTATTTTTTTTTTTTATTGGTGCATTGTATTCTTACATCTTAATGGGATGCAGGATGGTGTAGACATACATGCACACATCACCCAATTAGCCCTTACCCAATTCCCGCCCCGTTTCCTCCCCCTCCCCGTCCCTCTTTCTCATGTTTGGCTTAGTGATTGACTCTGATACATTTGTTAAAGTACATCATGTGCTTTAGAGAATTCCCCCCCCCCATTCCCTTCAGTTAGATCACCTTATTTGCTCATCTATAGTATCTCTTTCTTCATCTAGAGTTCCTCCTATGACCCTTTTCTCCCTAGCTTTTGCATATTAGGGAGAATGTCTGATTTTCTACTCTTTGTGACTCCAGTTCCATCCATTTCCCTGTAAATGATGTGTTTTTCTTTATGGCTGAGTAAAATTCCATTGTGTACATATTCCATAGTTTTGTAGTCCATTCATCTGTTGATGGACATCTTGGCTGTCCATAGTTTGGCAATGGTGAATTATGCAGCTGAGAACAGATACACTTGCATTAGTGTGGCAGTTTGGTTTCCTTTCTTTTGGGTAGATACCCTGAAGTGGTTTTGCTGGATCAAATGGTAAGTTCATTCCCATTCTTCTGAAGCTCCCCACCATACTGTTTTCCAAAGTGGTTGCACTAATTTGCAATCCCACCAAAAATGTTTTAGAGATCCCACTTCTCCACATCCTCGCCAGCATCTGTTGTTGTTTGTGTTTTGAATGATTGCCATTCTAGTTGGAGTTAGGTGAAATCCCGAGGTAGTTTTGATTTGCATCTCTCTGATTGCTAATGATGTTGAGCATTTTTTCATGTATTTTTTGGCCATTTGAATTTCTTCCTTCATGAACTATCTATTTAGTTCACTTGCCCATTTTTTGATTGGGCTATTTGTCTTCTTAGTGCTAAGTTTCCTGAATTCTTTGTATACTCTAGATATTAGTCCACAATACATTTTACTTGACTTGTTACCTTGTAATTTTAAAAATATGCTTTATGATCTGTTTTCATGTTTCAAAGTCTAGATCCTTTTAACATTCAGTTCACATATTTATATTTAAGTTTGCATATTTATAAGGTATTCAAATACTAATAGCAGTAATAAACAAGCAGTGGCTATTGTTGATCTTTGTTTTAATTTAAGAAAGTAAATGAAGCCAAAAGAACTCAGCAAGAATTTTATGAAATGGAGCTTAAGAACCTGCAAAATAGATTGGAAGGGGAGGTGACTCAATTAAATGAAGCCCATTCTAAGACCTTGGAAGAATTAGCCTGGAAGCACCATGTGGCAATTGAGACAGTCCATAGCAATGCAATTCGAGATAAGAAAAAACTGCAAATGGTGAGTAAAATTCCATTTGACACTGCATTGTAAACTGATGAGGTTTCTGTAATGGTCCAACCTAACCTATATTGTGAAGGAATGATTTGCTACATTTCAGTGGCTCCTGCCGCATAATTGTTCTTTAAATCAGAGTCCAAAAAGTAGCACGCATGAAAGTTCTTGATATGGAATGTAGTGTATTGAACCGATATGAGGCATTGCTACTTGATACAGGCCATAATAGAAACACTGTCTTTGGTCTCAAGTTGTCTCTTCATGGGACAACCAAGTAAGTGTACTCAGGACACCTCAGCTAGTTGTAGTTTCCTTCCCGGGGAAAAATGATTGGTGTTTTTTGTTTGTCTGCTTGATTTTCCTTTCTCAATTACAAAATCAGCTTGCAGTTGCTACTGCATGTCAGGTAGTGCACAATAGAAAAAGCAGTGTGTGACTGACAGTCCTGGGCTTCTCACTGAGCTAGGTGCTTACTAGCTGCATGACCTTGGGCCCCAAAGCTATGCCTCAGGCTCCTCAGCTGACAAAAGAAGACATGATCCATTTTATAATGTTCCTGTGAGGATCAAATAAGATAAAGTGCTGAGAACCCAGACACATCCAAGCTTATATTGATAAATAAATGTTACTTATTTGTATTTCTTACCATGTGTCAGATACTGCCATGATGTTTGACATCTGTTTTTTAATTTAATCTATATAACAGTGCTATTGGTGTGATAGCTATACCCTTTTTACTGAAGACAGAATGTGCAGTCATGTGAAACTAGTGAGAATTAGTCAGGTCTCAATTCTGTCAGATTCTAAGGCATTTAACCACCACCTACTGTGGGCATTTTATTAATGATGACTGTTATATGTTTTACATAATAGCATTTTCCAGTACACAAAGGACTTTCTTATATTTCTTAAAACTCATGACTTGGAGAGTAGTATCATTTTTATTATACAGAGGGTAAAATACAGCTTTTTTCCCGAGGGTAAAATATTTTAATAAACCTAAATGATTTATAGAGAGCCACAAATCTGACAAGAGGTACAATGTTAATTTTGCTCTCCTGCCTTAATATTTCTTTTTGTGACATAATTATAGTTGGAAAAATATTTTAAGACCTAAAATTTAAAAATTCAAATAAGACTTTCTCTTGGGTTATTTTTGCCTAAACTTACTACTGTGTGTTTATGTAGCCAGAGATGAAAATTAATTACATGTTATTTCTCAAGAGTGTGCTGGTTGTATTCTCTAAGCCACTTGCCATTCCAGACAGACTTGTGCCTCTTGACGTATGTGCCAAGTGTTTATAGTTGTGATGTATTAAGTGGTAACTGCACTACTATAATTAATTTCTTTCCTAGCTATCTTTTATTATTTTCCGTTTCAATGTCCCTTTTCACCTTAGCCTTTTCCTCTTTTATTGGAACATTTAAATTCCAGGTGTCCTGCTTTAGCCTTTTTTGTATCTCTATATTTGGTTCTAAGTGCTAGAATCAAGGTGTTTTTCACCAATGTCATTTTTGCCTCATTACTTATAATCATCCCTTCAGCCCATTCAGTTTTATTTTTGAGCACTTAACCATTTGCCTGAACCCACTTATAATTCTTAAAATCCCTCTAAAACTTGGTTGCCTTAGACAGATGACTTGAAAGTTCCTGCATGCGAACATATTCTAAGTCTCTGTGATAGCTTTATTCATATCTTTCTCTTTTGTCAAAATAACTTGTTTCACACTTGCTACTTCATTTCCTTTTTGTCTGTCTAGCTTCTTTGCTTAGGCAAAACCAGCCCCCTTCCTGAATAGTCTTTAAAGAACATTTAGCTACAGATGACATCTCCATTCCTTCTTGTTATCCAAAAGGGTTGTATTTTCCATCATAACGTCTAGTTCACCTGTCTGAAAGTGAATACACAGAAAAGCCACATAGAAGACGTGACATAGCAGGCTTAAGACTGCTACCCTTAGAAGGGCAAGTCAGCCCCTGGCTGGCATCTAGGAACTTGGATTTCAAGAGTGTTCCCACCTTTCCCTCATCAGAAATGGCTCCCTGTACCTCAGCTGTTTATGCAAACAATGTGGTTTATGCATAGCATCTGTTTTCCTTCTGAGAGTCTGCAATTTCAGTATATGCCAGGAAGAAAGTGCCCATGTGACCAGCACACTGCCTGACCCCCAGTAATACCCTGGTCACTCAGCCTCTCCTGAGCTTTCCTGGTAGGCAACAATTCACATGAGATGTCACAGCTCGCTGGAAGAATTAAGCATGTCCTATATCCGAGCTTTTGGAAGCTTAAAACCTAGGCTCCTGCAGACTTCTTTTCATGTTCCTTTCCTTTTGCTGATTGTACTCTGAATGGTTTCACTGTAATAAATCACAGCCACGAGTAGGACTGTACCCTGATGGAATCCTGTGAGTCCTTCTAGTCCATCATCAACCCTGAGTTTGTTGTGGGTACCCTGACACAGAACCTCATTTATTACTCTACTCACCTTACTTTGATGAAATACTGACCTGCTTGTGATACTCTATTTTCTTTTTACCTACATTGTGACATGGTGTTTTTTCTGCCTAGAACACCTTCTCTGCCATCTTTTCTTTCTGATACACTCCTTCAAACCATACTTAGGAATTTCTTTCTCTCTAAAGGTTTCTCCACCAAACCAGACCTTATCATTTCCTCATCCATATACTCCCATGCCCTCTGTGCTTAATTTTAATTAGCATTCTTTAATTACTTGTTTCTGTGAGCCTATTAAGGGAAGATACCATGTCTTACTGCCTTTGTATCCAAGTATTAAGCAAAATGCCTGGTGAATAATAAGTGGTCTTGAGTAAGTATCTATTTTATTGGTTTCACTGTTCAGTTGCCTTTGTACTTGCTAATTCTCTACTACATTCCAGTATTAAACAGAATTAAGTTCCAGAAATGTTACTAGATTTTTTAAATGTAATATAAAAGGATTCTGAATTCAAGAAAATTAGAATTTGTTTCTATCACTAAGTTATTATTTATGTCATACTTTTTCTAGTTTTTGGCTATGGCTTAATCTAAATCAGTCACATATTCTTCCTATTCAAAAGTATTTAATGGTACATTATATATGATTTGAATGATAGAACCTAAACCACTAGAATTAAATAGAGTCATTGTTAATGCTGGTATTATTTAAAGATAAAGTTAATTTTAACAGCAAAATCAAAGTATAAAACAATATTCTTTCTTGGAGTCTTCAAAATATATAATACAGTCTTTTTAATTAAAAAATTCTTTTTCTTAGGAATTGGAGGAACAGTATAATAAAGAAAAACTAAACCTAGAAGAGGATAAAAATCAGCTTCAACTAGAGCTAGAAAACCTGAAGGAAGTACTGGAAGACAAGCTGAATACAGCAAATCAAGAGGCAAGAATTCTTTGAGCCTATTATCTCCTTTATATATATTATTAATAGTAAGTTATTCTGGTGACACTGTATAGGTATGAGAGCCTTAGTGAAGGTGACATATCTAGAGCAGAAATCATCAAAAAATGTATAATCTTTCTTAATATTTTGGTTATATCCCATCAGGTAAAAGTTCACTATAAAGATATTAAACAAAGGTATTTTTGTAGGAGGAAAAAAACAAATCAAGGTAGAATATCACCTTACTAGAAGAGAGAGGGGTCTCTTCTTTTTTGTAGAATATTAGTCTTCTCTGCATTGTGTCTTGTTTTAATTTTTATATTCCGTTATTGGTGCATTATAATTATATATGGTAGTGAGGTTTAAGGTGATATGGATATACATGCAGAGAGTACTTGGTAACCCCTTCCCCTCCCTCCATACATGTTGGTGAGATTGGTAGTGATACCCTTATATATGGACATAACATTATTTGAACAGTTTCCTTCAGCAATTCTCCTTTTTCTCTCCTTCCCCATTCTCCTCCTACTTTTCTGTTCTTCTAATGGTCTCTTTTCTTGTTTATTTAAAGTCTCTTTTGCTTCCTATTTTCTCTCTAGCTTCTATATATGACAGAAAACATCCTACCCTGACTTTTTGAGATTACCTAATCTTACTTAAAATAATATTCTCTAATTCCATTCATTTTTCTGCAGATGGCATAATGTTTTACTTCTTTATGACTGAATAAAATCCCATTGTGTGTGTATATACCACTTTTTTTTTTTTTTTTTTTTTTTTTGGCAGTACTAGGAATTGAATCCAGGGGCTTTTTTTTTTTTTTTTTTTTTTTTTGTGGTACTGGGGTTCCTGGAAGCCCTTCTACCTCCGGCTACACTCCCAGACCTATTTTTATACTTTTTTATGTGGAAACAGGGTCTCTTAAGCCAGCACGGCTGGCTTCGAACCTGCGCGATCCTCCTGTCTCTGCCTCCCAAGTGCGGGGATTACAAGTGTGCGCCACCACGCCCAGCCCTATCCCTGTTTTTAATCCTTTGAGACAGGGTCTCACCGAGTTGCAAAGGGTCGCACTAAGTAGCCTAGGCTAGCTGTGAACCTGCGGCCCTCCTGTGTCACCCTCTCAAGTACTGGGGGATTCCAAGTGTGTGCCACCACGTCCAGCTATAGCACATTTTCTTTATTCATTCATCTGTTGAGAGATACCTAGGTTGGTTAGTTTTCATAATTTAGCTGTTGTGAATTGTGCTGCTAGGAACATGGATATGCACGTTTCACTATAGTATTTCAACTTTGTTTTGAAAGGATACAAGGAGTGGTATAGCTAGGTCATATAGTGGTTTCATTGTGTGTGTGTGTGTGTGTGTGTGTGTGTGTGTGTGTGTGTGTGTGTTACTAGGGATTGAACCCAGGGATGACCTACCTGCGAGCTACACCCCCAGCCCTATTTTATTTTTTATTTTGAAATAGAGTCTTTTAAGTTATGGATGGTCTTGCTGGACTGGCTGTGAACTTGCAATCCTTCTGTCTCAGCCTCCCAAGTTCTGGGATTATAGGCAAGTGCCATTATGCCCAGTCTATTTTTAGTCTTTTGAGACTCCTCCATACTGATCTCTATAGTGGTTGTACTGATTTACACTCCCACTAACAGTGTATGATAGTTCCTATTTCCTCACATCTTCACCAGCATTTGTTTATATTCTTGATGATTGCTATCCTAACTGCTGTTAGATGGAATTTTAGTGTAGTTTTGATTTGCATTTTCCTGATTACTAATGATATTGAACATGTTTTGTGTCTTAGTGAAAGTTTATAACTTTTAGATAATGGCATGTAAAATAGATATTAAACTCTTTATGAAAATATTGTTTAGCTTGGAATAAGAAAGGCTAATAATCAGAGATAATAAAAATGATATAAATTTTAAAAATGTGAATAAAATAAATGTAATGACCTTTAAAACCATGAGCTGGTTTAGAATCCTGCCTGAGGCTGTTTGCCAGCACAGCCTCTCTGCTGTCATCTCTTTTCCTTCCTCTTCATCCTCATGTACCAGTATTGGGAATGGCCTAGGAAGATTTGAGAAAGCTATGATTATTAATATATTTCAAAAATTGGGTGAGGGGCAAATCTGTACAAGGACTTGGTTTCTACCTAAAAGCAGGCAACTATTCCAATGTAAATTAACATAGCTAAAAGTAATTAACAAGTCAATAGAAAAGGAGAACTAGGCCTTTCTCTTTCTCTGGAGGAGGTTTCCCAGATGAAAATATTGCTGCATTAATTTGCCTCTCTGAAAATGTTCGCCAATTTGGTGTTCTTGAGCTTTCAGAGGTACTTAGCCATTTAGACTTCTAACAACTGCTGGGAGTTTGGGGGCTCCCGGGGACTACGACCTGCCATAGCGACCCACAGGGTGCACGTGGCCGCAGTTGCTAGTGGCCACGCTTCCTAGGCAAGCTAGCTTATCTCCCTAGAACCTGTTTCTAACCACTGAAAAAAATTTACTACCATTTTAGAAATGGATGCTGGCTAGTGTCTCCTGTTTGGGGAGCTTTCTGAAGGTGGGCCATGGGCATTTCTTTTTAGATTTAAATTTGCATAGGGCTTTTTAAAAGAGTGTCCCATCTGTGCTGTGGACAGAATGGATGGGCACTCATTGGGCCTATCAAGCCAACACTATTTAAAGGAATTTCTTCCTGGAGGGGATTCGACCGCGGGCTACTTCCTTGGGGGGGGGGGGGTGTTCCCCACGAACTAGAATTGCCTCCCAGACGCTGGACAATCACGGTCATTCTGGGGGAACTCCTTATCGCTCCAGGAAGGTACATACCTTTTGGGGTGCAGTGGTACTAGGCCCACCGATGAGATGCCCTGGAAGTCACTTTCAGAGATGCCGTGATGCAAAGGCTGCTCTATAGCTGTTTTAAAGCTCAACAGCTCAACAGCTGGAACTAAAGCTGCTGCTGCCCACCGACCCACAGGCCAAAAAAGTCCCATGAAAAATACAGAGCCATGTGCCCCACGTTGCCCCAAGACGTTGGGCGCCAGATTATGTTACGCTTTGGCGCCCTTAGAAAGAGGGAAAGCTAGAGCTTAGAGCAAAGCACCACGCCACAGAGTGACACAGTGGGATGACCCAAAACAAGGTTAGCCCTGCGTGGGCGCCAAATATGTTACGGTTTGAGAAACTGTCCCCAGGGATCTTTGTTGGACCCCTGGGAATAATTTCCCGAAAACTCCTGAAAGAAATAAAAAAACAGAAAAGCAGAAAAATATAGAAAAACAAAAAAGAGAAAAAGATAGAAATACAGAAAATTGAAATACAGCCCCATGTCAGAGTGGCATGGAGGGGTGACTCAAATGAATACACCAAAGGGATCACACGTGGGCCGGACTTTTTATACCCATGGCCTCCATCTTGTTTATGTAATTCTGACTTAGTAACTGTCCCTGTAAGGTACCTCCCCCAGCCAGGTGTGGCAAGGTGTCTCCTTTCATGAAGGTAGACCCCTCCTACCATCTTAGCTAGCTTATCTAATCATGTCTTTAGATAGAGAATGGCCTAGTTCTGCTCTCCTGTTGACTTGTTAATTACTTTTAGCTATGTTAATTTACATTGGAATAGTTGCCTGCTTTTAGGCACAGATTTGCCCCTCACCCAATTTTTGAAATAATAATAATCATAGCTTTCTCAAATCTTCCTAGGCCACTCCCAATACTGGTACACTTCTTGTGATTTGTGGCATGATCTTCCTCTGTCTCAGTTCTTGTCTTGACACTTCTCATCTTGTCAACTCTTCCTGCCGCGCTGGTGTCCTCTTTCCCGACAGCCTTCCAATCTTGCTTTCTCATCACTCTGCTTCTGCCCAGAGGAACCACACCAGGATGGGGGAGTGCCCCTGAGCAGGCTGATGATTTTTACTCAGTGATCTTGAGTTATTTTTAAATATTTATCCAGAGAAAGTACCAAACACTACATTTGGGAATGATAGAGCAGTAAGGCTGTTATTGATGTTACCCCAGCCTGCTCTTTGTTGTCCAGGGTACTAAACTGCAGACTTCAGATCCCACACTTCTCTACAGCAGAGCTTGCTCCTTGTACTTACTGTGTCCAGCTTCCCTTAGAAGGCACTTTAGTGACCAGCTGTGTGTCTTATACCCACAGGGTTCTGCTCTCAATTCTAAGCAGCAATGTAAGTGTTCCTCCAACCCACATACTATAATTGCTCTGAGAAGAATTCTAGTAAAACTTATGTTCCTTCTGGCGACATTCTCAATTATGCTTTAGTGCCCTGGTAATGTTTTGGTGCCATTTTAGATTGGCTCCAGAGCATCTGCCTGGCTGGTCCCTCCATATGTTTCTGCTTTCCCTTCAGTTGGGGACATCCTTTCTCTTGTCCTACTTTGCTGACTAGGATCTCCAGAGACAGTAAACATTCTTGTTTTGTTTCCTGCACTTAAAGGAAAGGATATCAACATTTCCCAGTTATCTGGATTCTTCTCTAGAGGTTTGTTTTGCAAGTGGCCTTTTATCAGGTCAGGGAAGTTCTCTTTTAATTCTAGTTTTTAAAATGAAAATTATGAATATATATAGTTTTCTATATCTATTAAGATCATACTTCCTTTTTTTGTTAATGTGGTGCTTTATATTAATAAATTTCCTTATATTAAGCCTTAAATTTTAGACCATATCCTAGTTAGTCATGTTATATTATCTTTTCTTCTTCTCTTTCTTCTTCTTCTCTTTCTCCTTCTCCTTCTTCTTAGATTGAGCCCAGGGGCACTCTACCTCTGAAGTACACTGCAGCCGTATTTTATTTTTATTTTGAAACAGGGTCTTATTAAATTTCGGAGGCTGGCCTTGAACTTTGATACTCCTCTCAGCCTCCAAGTACTGGGATAACAGGCAAGTACCACCACATCCAGCTTATCTTTTTTATTCATTTTGTATTATCAGTGAGTAAAGATTGCTTTTTACTTTTTTTTTCATACCTTCTTTCCTGTTTGTTTGTTTGTTTTTCTTTCCTGGTTTTTAAGTCAAGGTTATACTACCCTCATAAAAGTAAGTAGAATGTATTCCTCCTTCTGTTCTCTGGAAGAATTGTACGGAATTAAAATTACTTTTTAACCTCTGTTTGTGTTTTCTACATCTAGAAAATGTGGTTTGTATGAAAGTAATTTTTGAAACTTGCTCAGGCTAGTTTTGTGACTTAGAATATGAGAGAAATGTTATGTTTGGAGTACATTCAGTTGTTGAATGCTATACACCTCTCCATAAAAATCAAGATTTTAAACTCTTTCCTTCAAAACAGATTTTAAACTGTTTCCTTCAAATCTTTTATATTCTTTCAAACATTTCTTTGATCTACCTACCAATTATTAAAAACTGATATTATGATGGTGAATTTTTCTCCTTAGATTTTGCCAATTTTTACTTTGAATATTTAGAAACTTAATTGCATCCAGTGATTGTATTTTCAAGACCCTTTAGGCTAATGAGTGGATATATTATTTTATTTATTTTTTGTGGTACTGGGCATGGAACCCAGGGGGCATTCTACCTTCAAGCTACACCCCAGCCCTATTTTTTTTAAATCTTTATTTTGAAACAGAGTTTCAGTGAGTTGCAAAGGGCCTCACTAAGTAGATGAGGCTGTCTGTGAACTGCGATTCTCCTGTCTCAGCCTCCTAAATGCTGGGATTATAAGTGAGCACCACCATGCCTGGCTTATGAATGGATATTTAAAATGAATTATTGAATTTGTTTCAATAATTGAAATAACTGTATAGCTTGCTATTGTTACGGACTGAGAGAATGTGGTTGGGGAAATTGTTCCCTGGGGACCCCTGCTAGGGTCCCAGACACACTTTCCCCCAACCCATAATATAACCCAAAATGACCAAAAACAGAAAAAAAACACGGGTTCTTGTCCTAAGCTAAGAATAAATATGCATAGCTTGGACAGTTGCTGAAGATTTAAAGAAGTTTATTAGAAAGATAGAAATACAGAAAATAGAAATACAGTCCCATGCCAAAATGGCATGGAGGGGTGACTCGAAATGAATACACCAAAGGGCTTACATGTGGACAGGACTTTTTATACCCATGACCTCCATCTTGTTTACGTAATCCTGATGTAGTGAATGTCCCTGTTAGGTACTTCCCCTTAACCCTGAAAGGTACCTCCCCCAGCAAGGTGTGACAAGGTGTCTTCTTTCATGAAGGGCAAGGTCAAACCCTGCTCCATCCTCCCTAGATCATCCTGTAGCTCTGTCTTTAGATAAAGGCCTAGTTCTCCTCTCTTAAGATCTATCTTTAGATAGAGGAAGCCCTAGCTCTCCTCTATTGACTTGCTAATTGCTTTGAGCTAGGTTAATTTACATTGGAATAGCTGCCTGTTTTAGGCAGAAATCAAGTCCTTTCTTTACCCATGTCTGCTGCCATTTTGACACAACTATTTTGAAATATATCAATTATTTTCTTTTGAAATATATATTCATAATCAGAGCTTTCCCAAATCTTCCTAGGCCTTTTTAAATGAATTATTTTAATGAATATTAAATGAATATTTACACTATAGCTGGTACACTATAGCTGATAAAATGTTTTCCTCATTGTTACAGATTGGGAGAATAGGGTTTGTGGAAACTGTTTCCCGGGAACCCCTGCGAGGGTCCCGGACACACTTTCCCCCAACCCATAACAAAATCCAAAATGACCCCAAACAGAAGAAAAACCGTGGATTCTTGTCCTAAGCTAAGAATAAATATGCATAGCTTGGACAGTTGCTGACGATTTAAAGACGTTTATTAGAAAGATAGAAATACAGAAAATAGAAATACAGCCCCATACCAAAATGGCATGAGGGGGTTACTCGAAATGAATACACCAAAGGGCTTACATGTGGACCAGACTTTTTATACCCATGACCTCCATCTTGTTTGTGTGACTCTGACGTAGTGAAGTCCCTGTAAGGTACCTCCCCTTAACCCTGTAAGGTACCTCCCCTAGCAAGGTGTGGTGAGGTGTCTCCTTTCATGAAGGGCAAGGTCAAACCCTGCTCCATCCTCCCTAGATCATCATGTAGATCTGTCATCTTGGCCCTCCTCCCGAGCATTTTTCTTACATAGTATGTTGTCCAGAATTCCTGAGCATGTGGGGCAGGAGCAGTCTTTTTTGTTACAGTTTGAGATGATATGGTTTGGGGGAAACTGTCCCTGAAGACCCCTGTTAGGGTTCCGGACACAATTTCCCTCAAAACACACAAAAATACCCCAAAACAGAAAAACAGAAAAAGTACGGGTTCTTGTCCTGAGCTAAGGATAAATACACATTAGCCCGGACTCTTGCTGAAGATTTAAAGAAGTTTATTAAAAAGATAGAAATACAGAAGCCTTTTAAAGCCCCATGTCATTCAGAAATGGCACAGGGGTGGGGTGGGGGGTGTGATTCGAATGGATTCACCAAAGATACAACACGTGGACCCGGCTTTTTTATACACGTGACCTCCATCTTGTTCACATAATTCTGATGTAGAAAAAACTCGTAAGGTTCCTCCCCTTATTTCCCTGCCAAGGTATAGCCCAGGTGTCCTTTCCGCCTAGGTCTCTTTTCACGAAGGTCATGATCATAGGTCAGGTCGACCCCCTCCTCGCATCCTAGCTAGATTATCTAATTATTATGTAGATCTGTCTTTAGACAGAGAAAGTCCTATTTCCCCTCTCCTAGCAACTTGCTAATTACTTTTAGCTAAGTCAATCTAAGTTTCAATAGCTGTTTGCTTCCTGACCAAAGCCAAGTCTTTCCCTCTCCAGGTCTGCCATTTTGACACAATTATTTTTGAAATATATCTATTAATAATCAGAGCTTTTGCAAATCTTCCTAAGCCATTCCCAATACTGGTACATTTTTGGGGGGAGATTTCTCCAACAGTTCAAGTTGGGTTGGATTGGATTTATCTACCTCTCTCAAATACTGGCCACCTCTGCTGCCATCGCTGTCTCCACCATCTAGGTCTGTTTCTTCTCTCTTATATTTTAGGTAGGAAGTCATGGCTATAAATGTCTCTATTTGTCATCCCAATCAGATATTAAACCAAAATCTGATGTGCAGGGTTTCTCAGAGGAATACATGTCCTATTTGGCCCCTGCCAGCTGTTGTTGCTGCATCTGCCATCTTTATTCCTCTCCTGAGCTAGTCTTTTCAATCAACTTCATTTTTATATACTTAGCCTAAGTAGATAATTAACTATTATTAACAAAATTCCAGCACTGTTACTAGTAGGAAAAAAATCGAACACATTAAATTTTCACAAAATTCTTTTCTTCCTAGAAGAAAACAAGTCTTCTAATCTATACACAATTTCCTTTGCTTCTCTTTCCATGCTCTTGGGTTGCACCATCACCCAGAGGCATGTCTTTTTCTGCTTAGGGGTACCTTATGGCCATCCATCAGTGGGTTTGCAACAATATAGGGTCAAGAAGGAGAAGGCATGGGGGTTATTTTAGAAATTAAATACCTATATATTGAGATGTTAAAGAGAATTTTTTCTTCTTAATTGCTGTTAAGTATAGAAGAACTTTTTCAGTAATTGATATATTCCTTTATTCAATAAATATTGAATAGCTATTAGGTACAAAAAGAACTGTGTTAGACACTATAAAGTGGTGATTAAGTCACACATGGTGTCTGCTATCATTGAGAGAGACTTAAACTTAGGAGTCTACCCTTATTGCAAAAGGGTGATTAGTGATCAGCAAGGGCTTGACAGGGTATTAAACAGAGGAAAGCTTTTACAAAGGTTCTGAGACATGAGAAATTTCAAGGAATTGTATGGGTGCCAGTGTAAATGGAGTGTTTTAGCAACTGTACTTATTCAGTGCTTACTGTATTTTTGCAGTGCCTACTATGTCCTAGACAACTCTGGGAAGCAGAGTTGGAGACAAGAACTTCCTGAAGGAAGAGCCAGCATGAACACAAACTTGTGTTCTGTGTTCATAGAAGCTATAGTCATGGTCAAGACACATTGTGTAGCTCCCTACATCATGTATATGTTTGTCCCTTTTCAAGTCTGCGCCAGTATTTCTCATCCTGAGTAGAACCTTGTCACTACATTGACTAGGTAGTTTCATTGTGATGGCTCTATTTATAAGGAGAAATACTCAGGTATTGTTTTTAAATTACCAATTTTAATTTTTGTAGACTTGTCCAATTTATAAAAATGAGGGTTTTATTTTATGTCATTTTCCTAGGTAAAGTGTTTCATTTATAATTTTTTTTTGGGGGGTGGTACTGGGATTCCTGGAAGCCCTTCTACCTCCGGGATACACTCCCAGACCTATTTTGTACTTTTACTTTTGGAAACAGGGTCTCTGAAGCCAGCCCGGCTGGCTTTGAACCTGCACAATCCTCCTGTCTCCACCTCCTAAGCACGGGGATTACAAGCGTGCGCCACCATGCCCGGCACAGACATTGTTTTTCATTAAGTAGGTCCCTACCTACTAACTATAAGAGTGAAAAAATTATAGCCGGGTGTGGTGGCGCACGCTTGTAATCCCCGTGCTTGGGAGGCGGAGACAGGAGGATTGCGCTGTCGGAGCCAGCCTTGCTGGTTTAAGAGACCCTGTTTCCAAATAAAAAAATATAAAATAGGTCTGGGAGTGTAGCCCAAAGGGAGAAGGGCTTCCAGGAACCCCAGTACCACCAAAAAAAAAAAAAAAAGAAAAGAAAGAAAGAACGAAAAACAATGTCCATTTACTAATTTCAAGAGCATAGGGATTCAAATCATAAAAACTTCATGAGACAAATTTTATATGAAAACATCAAAATTAGAACTTATTCTACAGAATATATTTAACAGCTTGTCACTGACCTAAATTTATTAACTTTGTAAATAGCAGGAGAACTGGGCTCAAATGAATAATAAATGATTCAATTTTAAAGAATAGTTTAAAATATTTTTATCTAAACTTTTTCAATCTTGAATATAATCTTTTCTTGCTTTAACTCCTTTTTTGTAGATCTTTTATTATATGGTAGAACTAGGAATTATCTTTAAAGCAAGAGCTTGAGAGATATGTTCATTTCTCTACATTGTTGCCCTAAAAGGGCTGATGATGAAATTTATTGTGATCTTCAAGTTCTTCTTCCAAATTCTTTCAGAGGTGATTTGTTCAGTAAAATTACAACTAAATGACACCTTTTTAGAAGAAATCTTTAAGTGGTTTTGCAAGTATTCTTCAGCAGGGCTGATTGACAGTCCTCCATACACTTGCAGATTGGCCGCCTCCAAGACCTGGTGAGGAAAGGCGAACAAGGGCTTGGCTCTGCTGAAGGGCTCATTGCCACTCTCCAGGATGCCCAGGAAAGGCTTCAGAATGAGCTCGACCTGACGAAAGGCAGACTAAAGGAGACCAAGGATGTTCTGCTAAATGTTGAGGTAACTGTATAATTCTGCTATATAAATATCAGCAAAATAGGAATATAATTTAGCCACTTTGCTTAAAGCTTATTTAAAACACACATTGCAGCCGGGCATGGTGGCGCACGCTTGTAATCCCCGCGCTTGGGATGCTGAGACAGGAGGATCGCAGGGTTCGAAGCCAGCCTTAGCTACTTAGTGAGGCTTTCAGCAACTTAGTGAGACCCTGTTTCCAAATAAAATATAAAAAAGGTCTGGGAATATAGCCCGCAAGTAGAAAGCCTCTGGGTTCCACACCCAGTACCACCAAAAAAATAATAATAATAATAATAATAAAAATTAAAAAATAATAAGTAAATAAAACACACATTGCATGTACTCAGTGTATTTTTTCCTAGAGCTGCTCTAACAAAGAATAAACTGGGTGCCTTGAAACAACCAAACTTGTTCTCTCACAGTTTGAGAGGTTACAAGTCTGCAGTCAAGGTGTTGTCAGGGCCATGCTCCCTCTGAAGTCTGCAAGGGAGGATCTGTCCTTCCCAGTACCATCTTTTTATAGCCCCAGGCATTTCTTCGAATTTGGCTGCATAATTTCAACCCCTACCTATCTTCTCATTTTCCTTTTGTAAGAATCTGAGTCATATTGGATTAAGGGCTCACCCTACTCCAGTATGGCCTTATTTTAACTGAGTGCATCTGTACCAAATGACTTTACAGTCCGGCAGGGGGGCTGTCAGGACATAAGCAAATCTTTTTGGAGGCACAATTCAAACCATAATAATTATTTTATTGGTGAGAGTTGGAACTTTTCAAATATTGCACCTAAGTTCTTCTCTATGATCTACAAATTTCACAAAGGCTCTGCCTTTCTACTTTCATTCTCACAAAGCACAGCAAAGATTTAGACTGCTAAGATAATTGAGAAAAATATTCATACAGCCAGGAGAGTGAGAGCCAAGGAGTTATTACCTTTTCCTTTGACAGGTGTTTGGAGTGTAGGCTCCAAAATCACATGCTCTTGCTAGCTCCAGCACTCAGTGTGTAGCTTGCAGTATTGTCTGCATAGTAAAAGAGGAGTGGGGAAATAGTACCGTTCATACCACTATTAGAATAATTACATGAAATAAACCACGACAGCATGGTGCTCAGCAAAATAGTAAATATTCAGGAAATGCTGATTTTATTAATGTTATTTTTTGGCTTAGAACTAATAACATTTCAAAAGCATAAAAACAATAACATTTTAGTGGATATATCTTACATACTGTGCACATATGTCTATTCGTATTTTATCTAAGGTATTTTGTACATTGAATACTAATTATCCTTTTTTAAATTTTGTAACAAAATAAACAGATTATTTCATTTTTTAAAAATCTTTTCTTCTTTCTATCATGGTTATGAGTCATGACAGTGTTAACATATAATAAGAAGTTGGAATTTATAGCTACTATAATAAACAACTTAATATACTTAATTCATGTGATGCTATCTCAATGCTAGCATCCTGTGGTATATAGCTGAAGTGTATGAATATCCTGTAATAAAAGATGTGGTTTTTCCTATTGTTAACAATAAAGATATTTAAGGAAATAAAATTATATGTAAAAATAAGCAGTTGATTTTTTTTCCCCCTGAGATGCTGAAGGTATAGCAAATGCTAGCAATTCCTCTGCCACTGAGCTATGTCCCAAGCCCAGATGAAATGTTTCTAAGGAATGGTGGTTGAATATAGGCTGATTTACATAATGCCAATGTTATGGTAACATATGATAAATATGAAATCCCTGCAGATTAGGATAAATCAAGCAGCCCCCTAGAGCTGGAGGTGACCTGTTTGGAAGCACTGGTAACCATGATCCGGCAGCAGTGCAGCTGTGCTGAGGGTACCAGGCAATAGAGGAGCAGATGATGGTCCATGCTCCTGTTACTACAGCCGCCCCTCTGCATATGGGGCCGTAGTTTTTGAGATGTGTACACAGGTGAATGTAAAAAAAGCAAGTCAACGTTGAAACTGCCTTTTGACACTGTTGATTTGGTTATTAAGCAGTAACTACTAAAAATGTATTTCATCCAACTGTTCTTTTCAAGTACTTTGCTTTTAGGAGCTGCTTTTTATTTGGTTTCATTTTATCAGTGCACCTTACTTATACACCATAGTGAGGTTCAGAATGATAGAAACATACATACACAAAACACCTTTTTCTGCCATAGGTAGTCTTAAATGGAGTAGAATTACTTTAAAAATATTTTTTTCCATTTTGTTTTTGCTACTGAAGATTGAACTCATGGGAATTCTATCTGTGGGTTATACCTCCATCTATTTTATTTTTTATTTTTAAAAGGATCTTGCTAAATTGCTGAGGGTCTTGCTGATTGCTGAGGAGACCTTAAGCCTGTGATCCTCCTATCTCAGCCTCCCAGCACTAGGAGTGCAGGTGTGACCCACCAATGGAACACTGTCCATTTTATTATACAAATAAAAATAGTAGCCTAAATTCCACATAGTTCTTTTAATCACGTTAGTAAGGTACCAGCTCTACGGCTTACACTGAAAAAATAACAGATTTTTTAATATGAGTATGAATGAATTTGAGAAAAATATCTATGTGATAGGGTATATGCAGAGGTGATTCAATAATCAATCTGTTATTAGATGGTCATGATAGAAAAGGTTTAGATGATTAATACTGACTTTAAACTATGTAAATAACTTATAAGCCTTAATAACATTATTTAGACAAGGACATGTAAAATATAAAATAGGTGCTATATATTTTATTGTCAGAAAATATTGAGTAGTTGTTATAGATAGTGTCATCAGTTGTTGTGTGACAAGGCTTTACAAGTTATAACATAAATGCTCCATACTGATCTGAAATAGCCAGCAGTGTCTTTGGGCTGGAGCACAAGCCTTCACTGAAGGTCTTATTCTTCAGGCTGAGCTAGAGCGAGAGAGGCACCACCACGAGGCAGCACTTGCCAGCATGAAAGAAGAAGAGAAGATCAGAGTGGACAGAATGGCCCATGACTTAGAGATAAAGTGGACCGAAAACCTTAGGTATGTTTTGACTCTGTGACGTAATCATCTTGCTCTGCAATGTGCAGGAAAGTTTTCCTGCTCTATGGCTCACCTTAGTAAAGACATTGTAAGAGTATCTTTTATGTATGTGTGTGGGGGGAAGGAAATACTGGGGATAGAACTCAGGGGCATTCTACTCCTGAGCTATATGCCTTGCCCTATTTTTATTTTGAAACAGGCTCTCACAAAGTTGTGGAGGGCCTCACTAAGTTTCCGAGGCTAGCTGTGAACCTAACCTCCTATCTCAGCCTCCCAAGAACTGGGATTATAAGTGTGTTCCATCGAGCCAGGTATGGTGACTCATGCTTGTAATCCCAGTACTTGGGAGGCTGAAACAGGAGGATCCTGGTTCATGAACAGCCTCAGCTACTCAGCGAGGCTCTCTGCAGCTTAGTGAGACTCTGTTTCAAAATAAAGAATAAAAAAATTGTGCTGGGGGTGTAGTTCGGAGGTAGAATGCCCCTGGGTTCAATCCCCAGCACCACACAAAAAAAGTGTGCCCCACCATGCTCAGCCCCTAAAAGTATCTTAAACGAATTTTTCCCATGATTAGATGTAGAGATTTTATAATTCGTTTTTCTGTTTGAATTCAGATTTATTATTTCTGGTTTCATTTCTTTGAATACAAAATAGGTAGAGAATTTAGGTAAGGTCAGAATACTTGTTATAGTGTCTATTCTGCCACTGATAGATGAGTGTGGCCTTGGTAAGTTGCCAGTTTACCTTATAGTTCTTAGCTATGAAATGGTGTGCTCTTAGTCTGAGCCATAGAATTTTGAGTATTAATTAAGCTTTTAGAAAGCCTGTGAGCAACTATAGAACAGCGACTTTGAGGAAAAATTCCCTTTATAAAGTAAATGCCTGCATTTCACTCTAGACAAGAGTGTTCTAAACTTCGTGAAGAGTTAAGACTTCAGCACGAAGAGGATAAGAAGTCAGCAATGTCTCAACTGTTGCAGTTAAAAGAGCGAGAGAAAAATGCTGCCAGGGATTCCTGGCAGAAGAAAGTCGAAGATCTCTTAAACCAGGTAGTTAACAATCTCTACCTCTGAAGTTTCCGTTTCCTTGGCATTCTCTTGCTAGGAAAATATTTTAAAACCCTCTGCATTAACTCAAGTGTATTTTGTTGTTTTTTACAGGGCAAACTTAGAATTTTTATAAAAGTATGAAATCAAGAAGATATATTCACAAATTTGTTAAATGTTGAGCTAAATATTCCTGTTACATATGCAGTCTTTGAAGCTGAGAAGAATTGTTAATTTTTAGTTTAATATTTGAACTGAACATGATAAGAGATTTTTAATTGGGAAATAGCTATTTTTGAAATATAAAATCTTTTTGCAAGGCTGATTTAGATACCATTTGGGCAACATAAGTAACTTGTGTTAAATATATTCCTGAAGTCCTTAGAATATCACATAAACAAAAGGTTTATGGACACTGCAGAATACAGTAAATCTGTCTTATATATAAATATGTTCTTGTCTCTGGAACATTTAAAACTGTAACTTAAGTAATTTTCACATTCTCACTTTTTACACAACCTTTAACCTTATGAGTTCTTAGCATTCTCCCACTAAACCAGCAATTAAATAGAAGTGACTCCATGAGTCACCCGTTGATAAGCAAGTGCAGAACTTGCGCAGGAAGCAGCTTGTAATTTAGTCCCAGAAATCCACCATTATCTTTCTGTTTGTGATCACAACGGGTTCCAAAATAAACAAAATAGGCTTTTGTAAGGTAATTTGTTGCATAGATACACACATACCACACTTTTCTTTCTATTTATTTATTTATTCATTTTTGTGTGTATTTGGTACTGGGAATTAAATCCAGTGGCATTCTACCTCCGAGAATGCCAATATTCCAAGCTCTATTTTATTCTTTATTATGAAGCAGGGTCTCACAATGTTGTGAATGGCCTCCTAAAGTTGCTGAGGTTGACCAAAAATCTGCAATCGTCATGTCCCAGCCTCCCAAGTACCGGGCTCACAAGCATGTGTCACCATGGCTGGCTTACGCCATGCTTTTCAAGAATGTTTGACGCCTGCCAATTTGTGTTCAGTATTTTATAATAATTTTTATAATATTGCTCTGAAATAGAATTACATATGTATCTCTGTGTCAGAGCTTCTGAGAATAATTTGAAACCTTTGAAATTCAAACAAAACTAAGAACAAGAAAATACCTTTACTGGAAGTTGTATACCATATTAGCATTGTTTGTTAATTACCTTTGTGCACTTACTTTACATTCTTAATTGGGACCCAGAAGGATAGAGTGGTACTAAGCTCCTGTCATCCAGAAAGTATTGCACACAGACATTTTTGTCTGGACTTGCACTGTTAGGGCCTACCACTTCTCCTACCTCTTTTCTATTAAATTATTTTTTTATTTTTTTATTTTTTTTATTTTGGTGTTACTGGGGGTGGAACCCAAGGGCTTTTCTACCTCCGGGCTATACTTCCAGACCTATTTTATACTTTATTTGGAAACAGGGTTTCACTAAGTTGCTGAGAGCCTCACTAAGTAGCTGAGGCTGGCTTCGAACCTGTGCAATCCTCCTGTCTCAGCCTACCAAGCGCTGGGAATACAAGCCTGTGCCACCACTCCCAGCTATTTTGTTATTTCTTTAATCGCTTTGTATTAAGTTGTTCATCTGTGCTTCTCTTATTTCCCTCACCCCTGTTTTATGTGTATTTGTAGTGTTCATTCCTGAGAGGACCTAATGCTTTGTATCTTGTGGTTATATACCATAAAATAATTACATATTAGCTTCATGTTTTGCCAGCTTTAAAGACAGAAGTTGTTTTCAAAGCAGAGATTTTTTTTTAATTTTCAAAGCAGATTAACCATAAATATCAAAATAACCATTAATTAATTGGCTCCAAAGGTAAAACTGTGCTGCTCTGTGTCATCAGGTCATTTCTAAGATTACACTGACATCCTTTCTCCCCACTTCTATATTGTATAGGACGTGCACATTGCTGTAGATAAACTGGCAAGTAGCTGTTACACTGTGTGTCTGTACCTGAAGAAGGTTAGGAAAACAAGTGAGCAGGGTGCCCCCGTTAAAGTAAAAATGGATATTGTTATCAGGATTTCACTTTCTATAGACAGATGAAGAGACAAAAATTATAGTAGGACCAGTACCTTTTATAATAGAGCCTTAAGGACCAAGGCGCTCTCCTCCTGAGCCCCTTGCATCTTGGCCCTTTGACTCTTGGATGCATCCGCAGGCGTGAGCTCTGAGGCGTGCTCTTCCACTCGCTGCTTGCCTGGCTCTGCTTCTGCGCCCTGTTCCTCGCAGCCTCCATCCCAACCCCACAGCCATTTCACCCTACTCCCTGCTCCTGATCCTACTCATCCCTGTGCACTCCAACACTGACAGCACATTTCAGCACTTAGGGAAACACTTGGGCTTGGTGATATTAAAAGGGCAAGAGTTAGGAAGAGAACCAGAATGGCCAGGGCTCAGGCAGGAGCATATGTTATGAAAAAGTATCAGAGGATCTGCATGTTTACATAAGTTAACTATTTCTGAGTGAACTGAGCATGATTCGACTTTTATTCCTTAGCATATCTATATTTCATCCTTCTTGGATCAAAAAAGAAATGAAATGCCTTCCATATGAATTTAAACTCACCCTCATCAGTTAGCTATCTAAAAATGGGTATAGAAAAGCATGAAATTTCCATGAGTCAGATGTTCTTTATTTCATGGAATTTTCTAAAAGTTGCTATTTCCATTCTGTGCTTCAGTTCAGGGTCAATTTGATATATTCTGTTTTCTTTTAATATTTCATTGTGTTCTCTTTATCTGTGCAATGACTACACTTTAAAGCTAGTTATGCTTCTTGGGCTAAGCAACACATTTGAATTCTTTTAAAACAAAAGAGCCACATTCTTAATCTTTAGTTCTATCTAAAGAGAAGTGACTACATAGAGTTCTCTGTAACCTTATTTTCTAGTTTTGTTTTCTTTATTTCATGCTTTTATAGGCAGATTTTATTTGGGATCCAGTATGATATTTATTTATTCAGCCTCACTCAAAGCATTGGACTGAGAAATTAGGGAGGCACAGACCATTCAGATGTACCACAGTGAAATTTATAGTTTGAGTTTGCCTCTCCACTTTGCAGATGTGAACTTTGAGGGCCCAAAGTTATTTAGCAGGTGATAACCATGTATACAAGTCAGATTTATACTTCACAATCTTCCGTCTAATTGGAGGAAGGTTTGTAGTCACTATTTGATAAGTGACATCATGAGTCTGTGGCGTAGAAGCTGTGTTGTATTGGAGCTGGCCCCTGCTGGCTCACTGTAGCCAGCTGTGTGGATCTGCTCCCATCTTCACATTCACGGACCATCATATGGGTGGTTTGCAATCACCTATGGCACAGATGTAAGCATATGTCTCAAAGGCTTTGCCTTTCCAGAGAGCTTTGCCTTTACAGAGCGCTATTAAACATTTACCAGCGTACCGCTGAGGACGAGTATAGAGTAGAGAGGCCATGGTATACCAATATGATTGGAAAGATTTCATTGAAGAAGCCAACTTAGTGTGGTCCTTGAATGGGACAAAGGACAAACACAGAGTAACAAAAATAACAACCATTTTTATTTTTCAACAAACATTTTATTAATTGGTTACTCTTTATTCCCAGATACTATGAGAAAAAGCCAGGTTGGGAGAGGTTATTATGAAAAAACTTTGACTTCCAAGCTTAGGAATATAAAATTTATCTACTAAACTATGAGATTCTGTCAAAGTTTTATGGAGAAGGAAATAACATAGTAAAAATTTTATTGTAGGAAGATTAATATAGCTATGCCATTGAAATGAGGTTGAAATGGAGACATCTCATTTTAAAGCTTTAAATTAAAATGTTCAAAGTAGAATTCTTGATTGTACGTTATGCATCCACCACTACCTCTCAACTTAAACCCGTCTCCTCCTCCTAAACATCACCATCCATTTGCTGCCCAGCCACCTCTGATTGCATATGTTCATTCTCTGTCTCTGTCTCTCTCTTCCTCCTTGTGTGTGTAGAGCAAGTCCATAGCACTCCCTCCTGCACTTCCTCCAAAATGCATCCAGGTCCTGCCCACTTCCTCCACTACCACCTGAGTCCAAGCCCCTTAGTTCTTTCCTCGGCTGCAACTGTAATCTCCCATTGTACCCCGACTTCTGCTCACTCACCTATTTTCCAACCAGCCACCGTGTTACTCATGTCACTCACCTGGTCCAAACCCTCCAGTGCCTTCTTGTTACATTTAGGACACAATCCAAACTCTTGTGTTGGCCTCTTGAACCCTCATGATTTGGTCTCTGTTGCAATGTTAATATCATCGCCCACTTTTCATTGCCATCTTGGGCTACTTGAAGTTCTTGGAACTCCTTGAGGTTTTGGCATCCTTCATTTTGTTCAGTTCTTAACTCCTCAAAAAGATCTTCCTGGACTTCTTTCTCTAAAATGATACCCTGCATCATGTTTTAGCCTTTTATTCTGTTTTGTGTTTCTTGAAAACATTTATTACTGCACAACATTATATTGATTTTCTCACCTATCAGAATGCAAGTTCCATCAGACCCGGACCTGTGTCTTGTTCCTTGTGTGTCGTCAGCACCTAAAACTGTGCAAGGCACATGGTAAGCACTTGACAGTTGTTGAATAGAGTGAACCAAAACAGGCACGGGGGCCAGAAAAACGGTAGAATACATAAAATACAAATGAATTCTGCTCAGTTAGGACTTGAATTAAGTTTATTTTGTTGTGAATAGACGAGAAAACTTAAAGGAGCATATCACATAATTCGATGAAGTACTTTCATGAAAGAAAAGAAGCCGTAAAAGTTGACTTGGGATTTGAGCCAGGGTGTTGAACAGAAGACCATTATTTGAAACAGGAGGCCCGGATGAGATATTATGTGAGGTAGGAGGCAGGGAGAGTGGTAAGCTTTGTTTAGGATGAATCACTTTTACAATCACAGAATGTTTTTAAGTTTTCATTCTTAGTATGGAAGAGTGATGGCTACTGTAAAAAAAAAAAAAAAAAAAAAAGCATTAGATAAATGTTCCTCATCAAGAACAGTTGCTTAGCCACTTTCATTAAAGTTTCTTGCATGCGGCTTTCTGATTTCTATATTGGTGATGTCTATTATGATAGCTATTAGCTACATATTAGTGTAGAGCACTTGAAATGAGGTCGTCAAGTATAAGTGTAAAATATACGCTGGATTTCAAAAACTTTGGACAAAAAATAGAGTATCTCACTTCTATTTTTATATTATTACATGTTGAAATTTGTTTACTTCATGTAGCTACTAAAAATTTAAAATTACACATATGGCTCACTTTTTTTTTTTTGGTGGTACTGGGGTTCCTGGAAGCCCTTCTACCTCTGGGCTACACTCCCAGACCTATTTTTACATTTTTATTTGGAAACAGGGTCTCCTAAGCCAGTGTGCACGGCTGGTTTCAAACCTGCGCGATCCTCCTGTCTCTGCCTCCCAAGCGCGGGGATTACAAGCGTGCGCCACCACGCCCGGCTTATGGCTCACTTTTGTGGCTCTTAAATATATTAATTTTCTTTAGACACTACCAGTCTAGACTATATAGTCTTCAAACTATGGAGACAGCTTGCCATTAGTACTCAGCACTCTTCCTTTATGTTAGCAAGGAAAGTATTCCCTCTCCCTTTAGAAATTATATTCCTACATCTAGGAATTAAATTATATTTCTGTCAGTTCTTAAGCACATTTTTTTTTTTTTTTTTGGTGGTACTGGGGTTCCTGGAAGCCCTTCTACCTCTGGGCCACACTCACTCCCAGACCTATTTTTACATTTTTATTTGGAAACAGGGTCTCCTAAGCCAGCGCGCGCGGCTGACTTCGAACCAGCGCGATCCTCCTGTCTCTGCCTCCCAAGCGCGGGGATTACAAGCATGCGCCACCAGGCCCGGCCTTAAGCACATTTTTAAGTCCATAACTTGTTAAACAAATAAAAGCACTACTCCCCTCCTTCACCCCCCCCCCCAGTGCCTTATGCATGCTGGCAAGCACTTTTTGAGCTACATCCCCAGCCCAGCAGCACTACCTTTTAGCAGAGATACAGAGGCAAGCAGAGTCTGAGATTGATGGAGAATATTCATCTCTCCCTGAGTAGTGACCATCAGTCAGTGAAGTTGGGCCTAGAGGTGTTGAATCCTGTCTCAATAATTAGGAGATCAAGAAGCAATGTAGAGCCAATAATGGAATCCTATCATGAGCTCTGAGAAAAGAAATGGCAGGGGAAGGGAAGCCAGAGGAAAGAGAAGCAGGCAGAGTGGAACGATGCCAATCATGAAAGGCAAAGAGAAGCCATCCCCAAAGAGTAGAAAGAGCTGATAGGACCACTCCCTCACAAGATGTGAAATGGAATCAGTCTACCAAAAACCAATCCAAATTCATTATTACTCCTTCTTTCTACTTCAAGTCTTTGATTCAAAGTTGCAGTGCTTTTCTTAGTAGACATGCAAGTTTCTCCTTAATTTCTTTTCAGTGAAAAAAATGATATTATTTCAGCTATATTATATCATCATTTACCAGACTTATGTGGCTAACATTCTTTCTCTTGAGATTTTTTTCTTCTTCTAAGATACGCATTACTAAATGGCTTTCTAAATTAACCTAAAAGATTAAAAGGAACAATCCACCAAGAAGATATAATGATAGTAAATGTTTATGCCACAAATGTGGGTGCAGCCACGTTTGCAAAACAAATCCTCTTGGACATAAGATCTCAAATAGACCCAAATACAATAATAGTGAGTAAAGACTCTGCAGAACTGATGAAAACTATAAACCAAATGGACTTAATAGACATATACAGAATATTTCAACCAGGAAAAACAGAATATACATTCTTCTCAGCAGCCCATGGCACCTTCTCCAAAATAGATCACATTCTGGGGCACAAAGAAAGCACCAGCAAATTCAAAATATGTAATATAATTCCCTGCATCTTTTCAAACCATCATGGAATGAAAGTAGAAATCAACAACAGGAAACCCAAAATAAACTATTTAAATACATGGAGGTTGAATGATACACTCTTGAATGATGAGTGGGTAAGAGCAGAAATTAGGGGAGAAATAAAGAAATGTATGGAATTAAATTAAAATAGAGAAACAACTTACCAAAATCTATGGGACACTTTGAAGGCAGTGTTGAGAGGAAAGTTCATAGCATTGAATGCCCACATAAGAAAAACAGAAAGCCACCAAGCAAACAACCTAATGGCACAACTCAAGGACCTAGAAAGACTGCAACAGTCTAATCCCAAAGCCAACAGAAGGCAAGAAATTATTAAAATCAGAGGAGAAATAAATGAAATAGAGAACAAAAAAATTCAAAGAATCAACAAAACAAAAAGCTGGTTCTTTGAGACAATTAAGAGGATTGACAAACCCCTGGCCAACCTAATCAAAAGAGAGAATCAACTCAATTATTAAAATCAGAAATGAAAAAGGAGACATCACCACAGACAGAGGGGAAATTCAAAGGATTATCAGAAACTATTTTGAGAATTTATAGTCTAACAGACTGGAAAACATAGAAGAAATCAATAGATTTCTAAGCACATATAACCTACCTAAACTGAACCAAGAGGGCATAGCAAGCCTAAACCAACCAATAGCAAACAAAGAAATAGAAACAGCAATCAAAGTTCTGCCAACAAAGAAAAGCCCAGGCCCTGACGGGTTCCCAGCTGAATTCTACAAAACTTTTAGTGAAGAACTAATACCAATACTTCACAACTTGTTCCGGGAAATTGAAAGAGATGGAATTCTCCCTAAGTCCTTCTATGAGGCCAGTATCACATTAATCCCCAAACCAAATAAAAATACTTCAAGAAAGGAAAATTACAGACCAATATCCTTAGTGAACATAGACACAAAAATTCTAAACAAAATACTAGCTATACACATTCAAAACCTTATCAAGAGAATTGTACACCATGACCAAGTTGGTTTCATCCCAGAAAAGCAAGGCTGGTTCAACATATGCAAATCAATACATGTTATTCACCACATAAATAGAACTAAGAACAAAAACCACATGATCATATCAATAGATGCTGAAAAAGCATTCGACAAAATCCAACACCCGTTTATGTTAAAAACACTGCAGAAAATTGGAATAGAAGGAACATATTTAAACATCATTAAGGCTATATACAATAAACCCAAAGCCAACATCAGATTGAATGGAGAAAAACTGCAAGAATTCCCTTTAAAATCAAGCACAAGACAAGGATGCCCATTATCACCTCTCCTTTTCAATATAGTCCTTGAGACTCTTGCCACAGCAATAAGACAAGAGAAGGAAATCAAAAGAATTCAAATAGGAAGAGAGTAGCTAAAATTAACCTTATTTGCAGATGATATGATTCTTTATCTACAAGATCAATGAACTCAACCAAAAGACTTCTGGAGCTGATTAACCAATTCAGCAAAGTTGCAGGATACAAAATCAACCTAAAGAAATCAGTTGTTTTTCTTTATGCCAACAATGAATCCACAATGAAAGAAATAAAGAAAACTATTCCATTTACTATAACCTCTAAACCATTAAATATCTAGGAATAAACCTAACCAAAGATGTAAAAGACCTCTACAGAGAAAACTATAAAACATTAAAGAAAGAAATTGAAGACGACCTTGGAATATGGAAAGATCTCCCTCGCTCATGGATAGGCAGAATTAATATAATCAAAATGACCATTCTGCCAAAAGTGATCTATAGATTCAACGCAATCCCCATTAAAATACCAACATTTTTCATAGACCTGGAAAAGTCAGTTATGAATTTTGTATGGAGGAAGAAAAGACCCAGAATAGCCAAAGTTAATTCTCAGCAACAAGAACCAGGCAGGAGGCCACAATCCCAGACTTCAAATTATACTATAGAGCATAGTAGTAAAAAACAGCATGGTATTGGCACAACAATAGACAGACTGACCAGTGAAACAGAATAGAAGATACAGAAACAAATTGACAAAGGGGCCAAACTCATATGCTGGAGAAAATACAGCCTTTTCAACAAATGGTGCTGGGAGAACTGGCTATCCATTTGTAGAAAGTTGGATCTGAATCCTTACTTCTCACCATGCACAGGAATCAACTCGAGATGGATCAAAGACTTTGAAATTAGACCAGAGACTGTGAAGTTATTAGAGAAAGGCATAGGATCTACACTTCAACATATAGGTACAGAGAGTAACTTTCTCAATAAGACTTCCAAAGCGCAGGAAATTAAAGCAAGAATTAATAAGTGGGATCTCTTCAAACTAAAAAGTTTCTTCTCATCATAGGAAACCATCAAGAACCTAAAGAGGAAGTCTACAGAATGGGAGAAGATCTTTACCAGTCACCACTCTGACAGGGGGATAATATCCAGAATATACAAAGAGCTCAAAACACTCGACACTAGCAAAACAAATAATCCAGTGAAGAAATGGGCAACTGAAATGAATAGGCATTTCACAAAAGAAGAGATACAAATGGCCAATACGTACATGAAAAGGTGTTCAACATCACTAGCCATCAGGGAGATGCAAATCAAAACTACCCTGAGATTCCATCTAACCCCAATCAGAGTGGCAAACATAAAGAAATCAAACAACAACAATTGCTGGCGAGGCTGTGGGGAAAGAGGAACTCTTACACTGTTGGTGGGAGTGCAAAGTAGTTCAGCCACTATGGAGATAAGTATGGAGATTCCTTAGAAAACTGGGAATAGATCCACCATTTGATCTAGCTATACCATTCCTGGGTATCTTTCCAAAGGGGTTGAAATCAGAGAACTACAAGAACATATGAATACCCATGTTCATAGCAGCACAGTTTGTAATAGCCAAAATATGGAACCAACCTAGATCTCCATCAACAGATGAATGGATTGCAAAATTATGGGAAATACACACAATGGAATTCTATTCAACTATAAAGAAGAATAAAATAATAGCATTTGCAAGAAGATGGAAGGAACTAGAGAACATTATGTTAAGTGAGATTAGTCAAGCACAGAAAGAGAAGGAACATATGTTTTCTCTTATATGTCCAAGCTAGGGAGTATTGGTAATACCAGAGGGACTCCAGATGATGGAGGGGAAATCTCAGCAAAGCTTGAATGGAAGGATAGGAGAGGAAGAAAGCTGAGGTTGTTCAATGGAGGAGCTACATCCGAATATGTGTAATAGCATAAATACAACATGATTAACCTGGACACTCTCTATTGGGGGAGGGAATAGAGGAGGAAGGACATGAAGCACAATGTAAATGTACACCACTCTCAATATGTTCCACTTATAAAAAATAAAAATAAATAAAATAAATAAATTAACCTGAAAGTATTTCATTATTAACATTTAATTTTCTCTTCTTTGCCAGAACTTCTCTCTTTAGAATTTGTTTGTCCAGGTCTTAGGAAAAGAGAGTGAGAGATGGAGCTCTGAGACCTCTAACTAGCTTTAAAATGCCTGGCAGTCAGCTATTGAATGCCGAGCATGTGGCTTCTCTGCGGCAGCATGCAATAGGTCATGCCTTCCCAGCCACTGGGGTCCAGAACACCTGGAAAATACTTAAGAGTGTTCAGATAGCATTATATAACCACTCCACTCAATTCATCTCTATTTTGTAAAAGATACTAAAAAGAATAAAAGGTTCAATTTGATCTAAAAAATTCAATGAAATAATTGTGAGGTTAGTTTACACTGAGTTTCTGAGAAAAATGTTAAGAATAATCTAGCTCATTGGCTTTTTTCATCTTAATTTCGTTCATATGCCTTCTATTAAATATCGAATGATGTCTTATGACTTTTTATTTTTTGCTTTGGAAGAATTTTCAAAGCTGTAAAATCCATTTCTAAAACTTAGGTTTGTTTGTTGCTTTCCTCTGGATATTAGTATACTTGAAAATAACATTAGAAAAAGAATTTACATAATTTTCTATAAGAAATTAGAGTATTATGTGCTAAATAATGAACTTGAAAATTTTAAACTTTGACATATTTTACTTGAATCCCAGTATTGATATTATCTCTTTAGGAAGTCAGAAGTTTAATAACTAATACATATTTTGTCAGTAGTAAGAATTTTATCCTATTGTTTGAGATCTTTTATTCAAACTAGAATTATAAGTAAGCAATAGTTATGAAAATTTACGGTGTATGCATATGGCATCTTTCCTGTGCATAATACATTGGTAGTGCTTTATGTTTGGCCCCATGGTGATAGAGCAGCTTTGACTACACAATGGTACTGATAAATATAATTAGTCTTTTGAACACCTCTTGTTTTCCACTTTCAACTTCAGTATGACTTCAGCGGTCTTGATGATAAGCCCCAAGCTTTTTAAGCAGTTTTAGATTTGGCCCATGTAACCCATTCCTCCTTCCCTCTCTCCTTCCCTCCCTCCCTCCCTTCCTCCTAAGCATTGCCATCTAGGGGGAGGAATTACTTTTGTATCATCTTTCTTGCTTTTTATTCATTCACTCAGAATGCAGTGCCTCTCATAGGCCAGGCACTTACCAGACCAGTAACGAGGTCAGCCTTCTTGATACTTACAGTGGAAAAGGAAAACAGGTATTAAATTACTGCTGTTGTATGCAAGCATGTGCAGCATGGAGACCTGGCGCAGTCTGGTTTTGGGGGGAAGGCCTCTCTGAATGTGGAATTCTTTATTGAGGCCTGGAAGAAAGAAGTCAGGCCAAGAAGAGAGGGAGAAGTACAGACTTTATCCACAGAGCAGTGAGGAGCTTCTTGATGGGTTTTAATCAGGAATGTTAAGTATCCAGAGAAGTTATTTCAAAACTCTGGCTGCAGTTGGAGAATAGGGTAAAGTGGGACAGGTAAGTGCCATCTGGTGAATACTGCTTCCCTCTTTGTAGCCTCTCTGTGTTCACATTTATATTTTCTTTTCTTTCTTTTTTTTTTTCCTCTGTTTTGTTGTGGTGCTGGCGATGGAACCCAGGGGCATTCTATCTCAAAGCTAAACCCCTAACTCTATTATTTTATTCTATATTTTGCAACAAAGTCATTAAATTGTAGAGGACCTCACTCAGTAGCTGAGGCTGTCCACAAACCCGAAATCCTCTTGTCTCAGCCTCCCAAATGCTGGGATTGCAAGCCTGCACCACCACACCCAGCTCAGATTTATATTTTTATAAACAGATGTGTAGTATATTTAGTGTACTAATTAATCTTTATCCCTGGAGGTTGCACTTCTAGGTCTTAGAATGTGTTCACCTTTATCAACAGGATTTATATATAAGATACATACACACACATTTTCTCCCTAAAAAAAACATTTGTTAATGGCTTTTGGCAACAGGATTTCTGCATGAGACACGCATACACACATTTTACCCCCAAATAAAATTTCCATTTAGTTAACAAGAACTAACAGGATTTCTGCATGAGACATACATATATGCATTTTACCCCCATTTGGGTATGTGATCAAGAATACTCTCTATTGCCTCTGTTATTATGAAAAAGGGGATAAGTAGAGAGTAATGAAAACTAACTGAATATTAAAAATTAAAATGATTTAGTCTTTGAATAAACATTTGTTGCTTGTGCCACTTATCTAGTTAGGTACTTTGGATGCAAAACATGAAGACAGAGTCTCTGTCCTCTAAAAAATTGCAATTTAAATATTTATATACCAGTATGTTTGCAGTTTTCAAATATGTAAAAACTTGTCCTATTTTCTAAACGAACAAATACTGTTTAGAACAGTAACTCCTAAGAGCATTGTTTTTTTAATGTACAGTGCTCTAAATTTCTAATTAAATTCACAGCCTTTTTAAGATTATTTTGTTTTCCTCCTCACTTATGTAAAAATATTATTTTCTATATCCTTCAAGAGTAGAAATCAGAAACCTTTCTGTATTGGAGCCTCAGAGTGTTCTCAGTCAAAGAGGGTCTCTTGAGTCCCGTTTACTTATTTCAAAAACTAACAAGAAACTTAAAAAACTTTAAATCAAATTGACTATTATATAGGACATCCATTTTTGTTAACAGTGAATGTTCACCAAGTAATAATCTTGCATATAAATTTTTAATTTGTCCAATATTTCTTTAAGCAGACACTAAGAGTTTCAGCTTGGGCTGCTGTAACTATTTACATAGTCTGAGTGGTTTATAAACAAATGAAATTTATTCCTCATAGTTTTGGAGGCTACAAAGTCCAAGTTCAAAGTCTGGCAGATTTAATGTCTGCAGAGACCTGCTCCCTGGTGTATAAACAGCTGTCCTTTCTTTGCGTCAGCACATGGGAAGGGGGCCAGAAGCCTCCCTAGCGTCTCCACCCTCATGACCTAATTAATTCTTTTGTTTGTAATGGACATTGAACTTGTGCATTCTACCTTTGAGGTATGCGCCCAGACATATCTATTTTATTTATTTATTTATTTTTGCAATATTGGAAATGGAACCCAGGGGCATTCTACCTCCAAGCTATACCCCTAGCCCTATTTTTTTTTTTTATTCTTTATTTTGAAACAGGGTGTCACTGAGTTGTAGAGGACCTCACTAAGTAGCTGAGGCCATCTGTGAACCACAATCCTCCTGTCTCAGCCTCCCAAATGCTGGGATTACAAGCATGTGCCACCACACCTGGCTTTTTTTTTTTTTTAAATTTCAAAACAGGGTGTTGCTAAGTTGCTTAGGCTTAGTTCAAACCTACGATCCTCCTATCTCAGCTTCCTAGGTGCTGGGATTACAGTCATATGCCACACACCTGGCCATAAAATCAGAGGCTCTACTTGGTATTACTTGGTATAACTTCTTAACACCATCACTTTACATGGTTAGAATTTCACCACATGGATTGATGAGGGACCAAAACATTCACCACTGGTGACCTACTATTCTTGTCTTACTCACATGCAAAATACAGTCATTATTACTACAAAACCACAGTAATAAAAATAGCATGCTATTGGCATAAAAACAGACACATAGACCAATGGAGCAGAATAGAAGACTCAAAAACAAATCTGCATACTTACAGTGAATTGATTTTTGAAAAAGTGGCCAAAAACATACACTTTAAAAAAGATAGCAAAACCGGTTAACCATATGCAGAAAAATGGAAATAAAGCCCACTTTTTCACCCTTCACAAGAGTCAATTCAAGATGAATCAAAGACTTGCAGTATTGAAAGTCTCAATATGATCAAGACTTGTAGCTCATTTAAGAGGACATAGGTTCAACACTTCAACATATTTGCAGAGGTAAAAACTTTCTCAACAAGACCCCAAAGGCACAAGAAATTAAAAGGAAGACCAATATGTTGGATTGCATAAAACTGAAGAGCTTCTATACACCAAAGGAAACTTATCACAAACCTTAACAGAGAACTGACAGAATGGGAGGAAATTTTTACCAACTATTCCTCTGATAGAGGACTAATATCTAGAATATACAGAGAACTCAAGAAACTCAGCGGTAAGAAAACAATAACCCAATAAAAAAATGGGTGAGTAAACTAAATAGAAAATTCATAAAAGAAGAAATTCAAATGGCCAATAAATGTATGAAAAAAATGTTCAACATCATTAGCAATCAAAGAGATGCAAATCAAAACTACCCTGCGATTTCAGTTCCTACTAGAATTGCAATCATTAAAAACACAAAAACAACAAATGCTGTTAAGGATGTAGAGAAGTGAGAACTCTAAGACATTGTTGGTGGGATTGCAAATTAGTGCAACCACTTTGGAAAACAGTGTGGAGGATCCTCAGAAGAATGGGAATGAACCTATGATATAATCCAGAAATACCACTCCTGAGTATCTACCCAAAAGAATGGAAACCAAACTATAAACTAATGCATTCGTATCTATGTTCATAGTTGCACAGTTCATAATTGCCAAACTATGGAACCAGCCAAGATGTCCATCAACAGATGAATGGATTACACAACTATGGGATGTGTACACAATGGAATTTTACTCAGCCATAAAGAACAAAATTATGTCATTTGTGGGAAAATGGATGGAACTGGAGAATGTTATGCTACGTGAGATTAGTCAGTCACAGAAAGTAAGAAATTGAATCTCCTTCCTAATATGCAAAAGCTAGGGAGAAAAAGAGTGATAGGAAGAACTCTAGACAAAAAAGGAGAAACCATAGATAAATAAAGCAACCTGAAAGGGATGGGAAGGGGAAAGAGGGAAAGTCCCTAAGGCACATGATGTACATTCACAAACATATCAAAGTCAGTCACTAAGCCAAAAATGAGAAGAACGGAGGGGGAGGGAATGGGGTGGGAATTGGGTAAGAGTCAAATGAGTGATGTGTGCGTGTATGGCTCTACCATCTTGTACCCCATTAGTCACCCCAATAAATGCACCAATAAAAGGTTTAAAAAATAAGGTTAAACATGTAAAAAAAATAGTCATTTTTATCTCAATATCCTCAAAACCTTTATTATCATTTCAGTATTTCCAGTATAAACCCTAAAGTCTCATCTCAAGTCTCATATAAATGTAATTAGAGCTGGGCATGGTGGCACATGCTTGTAATCCCAGCATTCAGGAGGCAGAGACCAAAGGATTGTGGTTCGTGGACAGCCTCAGCTACTTAGTGAGGCCTGGTTTCAAAATAAAGAATAAGAAATAGGGCAGGGGGTATAGTTTGGAGGTTGATGCTCCTGGGTTCCATCCCCAGACTGGCAAAAAAAAAAAAAAGAAAAGAAAAAAAAAGTAACTTAGATATGAGAGAGCTGAGGCAAATTGCTTTCTGGCTACAAACCTATATAATTAAGTGTTTTAGTCAATTTTCTGGCACTATAACAAAATATTTGAGTTAATTAACTTATAAATAAATTTTTATTTTGGCTCACAGTTTTAGAGGTTCCAGTTTATGATTTGTTGGACCTATTACTTTTAGGCTTCTGGTGTGTGCTCTGGATGGCAGTGACCAAGAGTTAGTAGTAGAGCCAAATCTCATGGCCAGGAAACAAAAAAGCAAATCAGGGTGGAGTTGGGCTCTCATAGTCCCCTTCCAGCATGCCCCCAGGGACCTAAGGATCTTCCACTAGGCTTCAACACCCAAATCTTGTACCACTTTCCAAGAGTGCCAACCTAAGGACCAAGTCTTGAACACATGGGTCTCTGGGGGAAACATTCAGTTCAGGGTGTAGCACGAAGTAAGTTTTGTGCTTCCAAAATACAATGATGAGACAGGAATAACATAGGTATTTCATTCAAATGAGAGAAATAGAAATAAAAGGAGTAATGGATCCCAAGTAAGTCTAAACTGTGAAGAACATTCTAGGAGGTCTTAAGGCTGGAGAATGAGCCTTTTTCCCTGGATGCTTTGTCCTCCAGGCCCACTGGAGTGAACATCCAATCTTCTAGACACACTGGAACAGGAATCCTGCCTCCGTGCCCACTTCATTGGCAGTCCTGCCCCTGTAACTTTGCCAGGCAGCAATTAAGTCCCCAGGCTCTGGGTGATCCTGGCCACACAGCTTTGACTGGCCACAACCCCAACAGGTTTGGTTGGAGGCTGTCTGCTCTATTGGAAATGAGGAAATGGTTCCCACCCTCCACCCCCAATTTGAAACCAGAATGCAGCCCTGCTGCTCTCTGAATTGCCTTCTGGGTCATTAGTCTTTCCTTTTTAAAAAGAACAGTGCCATCTGGAAATGGTGGCATACTCCTATAATACTGGTACTTGGGAGGCTGAGACAGAAGGATCACATGTTCAAAGCCAACCTCAACAACTTCATGAGGCAACTTGGTGAGACCCTGTCTTCAAATAAATAAAAAAATAAAACTGGCCTGGGGGTATAACTCAGAGGTAGAATGCTCCTAGGTTCAATCCCTAGCAACACACACACACACACAGTGCCCTGGTTTATACCCATATTAATCTATCTCCTGGAATCTTTACATTCTAGTTTCTTTTTGTGTAACAATTCCATCATCAAGTCATTTCTCTTATATTTTATAGGCAGTAAAACAGGAGCCAACCCACACCTTCAGAAACTTTGCTCAGAAATCACTTCAACTAAGGATTGGAAATTTAGCTCAATGTTGTCAGGCCCTTGGTTCAATCCCCAGCACTGCCGTAAGAAGGAAATCCCTTTGACTAAATATCCAGTTTTGTTGCTCTCAAGTTCTACCTTCTGCATGACACTAGCACATAAGTATACTTGCGCCAACTGTTGCCTCCTTAGAGCATCACCTTTCTTCCAGTGTTCAGCACCATATTCTTCATTTCTATCTCAGATCTATCAGAATGGCCTCTACAGTACATATTTCTACCAACAATGATTTTCAGGAGTACTTAGGTGTTCTCTAAAATGATTGAGGCTTTCTCTACAGTTATCCTCTTTTTTTTCTAAGCTAATCCTCAACAGAATTGCCTTTAAAGATCTATTCACAGCAAGGCAGGCTTTCTCTATCTTATAGCTCAAAACTCTTAAAGCCTCTTCCACATTTTTGGTGTTTGTTAAAGCAGCACCCTCACTTTATGGTACACATTTTCTTTCTAAACTTGGTTTATAATAATACAATACTACAGACTTGTTAACTTTTAAACATAGACTTATTTCTTACACTTCTAGAGGCTGGGAAGTCAGAGTTCAAGGAGCTGGCAGATTTAGTGTCCAGTGTATCTGAAGAAGACTTGCTTCTTGGTTCATAGACAGCTACCTTCTCAAGGTGATCTTATGTGACAGAAGGAGTAAGGAGCCTCTGGGGATCTTTTTGATGGCATTAATCCCATTCTCGAAGGCTCTGCCCTCATAACCTGATTTCCCCCGAAAGGTTACACTTCACATTGGATATTAGAATTTGAATATATGAATTTGGGGTGGGGGATAGGAACACTTGGGGATCTCAGCCATTCTTGTGGTTTAAATACCATCTGTATGTCAATGACTCCCTTAAATCTCAAGGCTGGATCCCTTCCCTCAAGTTTATATCTACTTGAATAGTTAATAGCATCTCAAACTTAGCATGTCTGACTCAGAAATATTAGTTCGCACCTCTACTCCCTCTCCCACCATCTTGACTCCATGGCACTGCTTATTGCTCAAAACACCTGGAAAGTGATCCTTTATTCCTTCATTTCTTTATATCACAGGTGATATGTCAGCCCTGTTTATTTTACCTCCCAAACATCCCAGTTCTGCTCTCTTTCTTCTTCCCTAGTAAGCAGCAGTCCAGAAGACTGTTCTGTGGCCTCACCTCCCATCTCGCCTCCCCAGTATCATGCTTCTCACAGAAGTCTGGCCGGGCCATTACCTTGCTTACAGTTCTTCAGAAAACCTCACTGAATCCTGACTTTTATCTAACGTCCTTGTTGTCCTGCGTGGCTGCATTTGTCTGTAGACACAGCACCCTGTGGCTCTGTGTGCTGGTTGATCCTTTTGCTTGGTGAGCTCAACTCCAAGGTTGTCTCTTGCCTGTTTCTGCATAGACACCTAGCTTAAATGTTGCCAAAAGTTCTTTCTTACCAATCTATACAGTAGTACCGTCAGTCATTTCCTACCACAGCAGCCTTCTCTAAATCATGATATTCATTATTAACTTTTTCCTATTTTTAAATTTATTTTTCATATTTTTTTAATGTGAAATGAATCCTAAATTTATTTTAAGGTGACAAATGCAGGTGTAAGCCCAAGTACCATTTGGTAATATGTAACATATACAAGTAAAGGGTCTTTGTTTGCTAGGAAAATGGTTTCATTCACAATCTAGTCAGAGTTAATCTCACAGACATCAAAACTAGAACCCCCTGAAGGGGTTAAAGGAAAAGATAAAGAATATGGGTTTGGCAGTTATTTACCTGTATGTCACTATCACTTCAGCAGGTGAGCAGCCCACTTTTTATTGGTCTATGGCCAGCCATAGCAAAAGTGGTCATGCTGCTTCATGTAGATTTTTTTAAATTTATTTATTTTTAATACTGTAGCAATTTATCCGAAATTAACAATGATAATCTCACATAACATTCATTTGTCTGATATAAAAATTTTAATAACTTAGAGGTAACATTTCAATATTTCTTTCTTGTTTTCTTTCTTACCAGAGGATTTTTTTCTTTTTTTTTTTTTTTAAGGTGAAACTATCATACATTTTTTATCAGGAAAAATCTATCCTAACATGAAATATGAACCCTAATACCTAAAAAAATCTTGAAAAATAACACAGCTAGAAGATGTACATTTTCTGATTTAAAATCTTATAAAGCTACAATAATCGAAACACTGCAGGACTGCTATAAAGGCAGATATATAAACCAGTGGAGTAAAATTAAAAGCCTAGAAATAAATTCTTTCATATATGATCAAGTTATTTTTGACAAGGTTTCCAAGAACATTTGGTGAAGGAAATAATCATCTTTTTACTAAATATTGTTGAAAAATAATAATTACATGAAAAAGAATAGAATTGGACCCTTACCTAACACCATATACAAATATTAACTCAAACTAGATAAAAGACCTACATGTAAATCTTAAGACTATAAACTTTTAGAAGAAAACCTGGGTCATAAAACTTCACAACATTGAGCCGGGCGTGGTGGCGCACGCTTGTAATCCCCGCGCTTGGGAGGCGGAGACAGGAGGATCGCGCAGGTTCAAAGCCAGCCGTGCTGGTTTAAGAGACCCTGTTTCCAAATAGAAAAATATAAAAAATAGGTCTGGGAGTGTAGCCCAGATGTAGAAGGGCTTCCAGGAACCCCAACCCCAGTACCACCAAAAAAAAAAAAAAAAACAAAAAACTTCACAACATTGAAATTGGCAGTGATTTCTTGGATATGATTCCAAAGGCACAGGCAACAAAAGAATAAAAATTGTACATCCAAAGACAATGTAAACAGAATTAAAAGTTACTGATAGAATGGGATAAGATATTTCAAATGCTATATCTGAAGGTATATTAATATTCCTAATAGAAGTCCTAAAAATTAGCAACAATAAAAGCAAATAATACAATTTAGAAATAGGTAAAAGACTAAAATAGATAATGAATCTCCAAAGATTTTATATGACCAATAAACACACAAATATCACTCATCATTATCATAATATAACTAATCATTAAGGAAATACAAATAAAAACTATTATGAAATACTACTTCACATTTGTTAGGATGGCTACTTAACATGAATTACCTTGTTCCAGCCTTTACCTTGAGTTTGTTCCTATCTTTACTTGTAATGTGTGTTTCTTGTAAGCAGCAGATGGATGGATTTTTGTTTTTAATCCATTTTGCCACTTTATGTCCTTTTATTGGGGAATTGAGGCCATTTACATTCATTGTGATTATTAAGAGATAACTTTTAATTCCTAGCATGTTAAGATTTTATTTCTGTTTGCAATACTGTTTATTCTTCTTGGCTTAGTTGTCTCCTGGATGGAAAATCTTGTTTCTCTGGTTCTGGTGTGTATTACCTATTTCTTCTTTGCAGTTAATCTCCTTGAGTATTTTCTCTAGTGCTGGTTTTGAAGACATAAATTCCTTCAGTTTCTGTTTGTCATGGAAGCTTCTTATTTCCCCATCTAATTTGATAGATAGTTTTGCTGGGTGGGAATTTTTTGGCTGGAAGTTGTTTTCTTCCAGAGTTTGGAATATGTTACTCCAAGTCCTTCTGGCTTTCATGACTTGGTTTGGGAAGTCTGGAGTGATTCTAATTGGTTTGCCTCTGAATGTCACTTGGCCTCTTGCTTTTGTTGCCTTTAAGATTCTCTGCTTGGCTCTACATTGGTCAGTTTGACAATTATGTGGCATGGAGAAACTTTTCTCTGATCCTGGCTAAAGGGAGTTTATTTCTCTGCTGATAGTGTTTTCTGGTTCTGAAAAGTGCTGATTTTGTCGCAATAGAGATCAAGTGTTAGCAGGACTCGTAAATGCTGCTTTTCTCAGTCGCCATCTTCCTGGAAGTGTCTTGTTTCTGATTTTAAAAGGAATTCTTTCAGTATTTCCCCACTCAGTATGATGTTAGTTTTAGGTTTATTATATGTTGCCTTTATGGTGTTGAAGTAAGTTCCTCTATCCTTAATTTCTTCAGATCCAGAAGAGACAAAGCAATTCTCATCTCCAGGCGGGTCCGCGCTGCTGCTCCAGGCACAAATCAGTGCAGCCTACACGCCTTGGGGAGGGACGCCGCAGCCGAAGCCCCCCTCACCATCCCCTCCCGCCCGGGCCCCTCATATGTTTGTTTTTCTCTTACTTGGCTCTGTATCTCACTCTGCACTTAGGGTATTTTTTAGGCTATAGTAGCACTCATATTTTTCAATGAAAAATCAAATCTCACTTTATATATTAACCAATAGTAACATTTCCTCCCAACAGCACTAGTTCCAGGTCTGTGATGTGAACTTGCCCTGGAGGTCACAGTTTAAGGATTATGCCTTTTGGTTTAGAATCATATTTCCATGGCCCGCAGCTATGTGAATGAGCATATGAGTTTAGATTCCAAACTCTCAAATCTACTTTTGGCATAGAAAACCTAGAATATGACTTAGGGAAGGGAAGACCTGGCATGACACTCCAATTTGTCATATTGTCTAGTATGACAAATAATATAATCTTGAATAACAAATATTTTTGTCTGATAAAACCTTAAAGAATGAAAAATGAACTCTACGTCATAAGTAGCATACATTTTAGATTAACTTCTAGTACTAGGCCATTTCTTGTGGGATATACAAAGGGGTAAAAATACAACAACTAAAATCCCTTGGATTTGCTTTTTTCTTTTTTTCCTTTTTTTTTGCACGTGTGTGTGTGTGTGTGTGTGTGTGTGTGTGTGTGTGTGTGTGTGTTTTACTGGGAATTGAACCCCAGGGCACTCTACATCCATGCTACAATTCCAGCCCTTTTTGTTTTTTGTTTAAAAATAGGATCTTGCTTTGTTGCTGAAAGTCTCACTAAATTGCTGAGGCTGTCCTTGAGCCTGCAATTTTCCTGTTTCAGCATCCCAAGTATTGAGATTACAGGCATGCACCAACCATGCCGAGCTTCAGATTTTTTTAATTTTATGAAGTCTGGAGAGATTAAGTCTCATTATATAGAGAAGTATGAAGAAGAATGAAAATGAAAATTTCAAAAATGAAAATTAATGTAACATAAAAATATAAGATAGTTTAGATTGAGAAGCTATCAAATAGGAAGTATATTTATTCTCATTTTTTAAGTAAACTATATTCTGGAATGTGTTGATTTAAGCCATTTGTAAAAAAAAATTATTTTCTAAAGAAAAATTATCTTTAGTTTGTAACACACCAAAGAATAACCACATTATGCCAAAAATAATTATGTCTGAAAAGTTGACATATCTAGAGTAAGAATTATTATAAAAGAACTTATAAATTAGTAATATAAATTTAAAATACTGCTTGTGTTTTTAGAACATAAATAAGGAAGGCAATTGAAAATTAGATCATATTTTCTCTTATGTTTGATGGGAGGTATTGTCAGTCTTTCCAATGGTTTATTCCTTTAAGTTTAACTGAATTTCTGAATACATAACCCCAGTTATAAATAATTTTGTCAAATGTATCTTAGAATATGAATAAAAAATATATAAAGGAAACTAGGTGTGGTAGCTCACACCCATAATCCCAGTGCTTGAGAGGCTGAGACAGGAGGATCACAGGTTCAAGGCTAGCCTCAGCAATTTAGTGAGGCTCTCAGCAACTAAGCAAGACCCTGTTTCAAAATTAAGAATAAAAAAAGGTTTGAGTTGTAGCTTAGAGGCAGAGCCACCCTAGAGTCCAATCCCCAGTACCAAATAAATAATAAAATGTATATAAAGACATATCTTTTTTGCTTTCAAGTACAAAGCCAGATTATTATTAAATCTTCACTTTTTTTTTTTTTTTTTTGGTGGTACTAGGGGTGGAACCCAGAGGCTTTCTACCTCCGGGCTACACTCCCAGACCTATTTTATATTTTATTTGGAAACAGGGTCTCACTAAGTAGCCGAGGCTGCCTTCGAACCTGTGCGGTCCTCCTCTCTCAGCCTCCCAAGTGCAGGGATTACAAGCGTGCGCCACCACGCCCGGCTTAAAATCTTCACATTTTTAATGATTAGCTTGTATTTATTTATGACCCCACAAACTGTAGTATACAAATTAGCGCTGTGATTCTCATGTGCTCCTTTCTCTTTGGAGAAATCCTGTGTGAATTCACAGCAAAGCTGGCTGTAACACTTTGAATGGTTATAGTGTGCCTTTCCGGGAGGGATTTAGAACAGTAATGTGGTTTCTAGATCCATCAGTAACCATCATCTTTCAAACAGAACTCTGGTGTTTGTGTTCTAGCCTTTAGTAATTTTGTATAGGTAAGTCTGCCAACCCCTAAACTATTAGTTTTAAAGAGCCTGCAGATAATTTTGTCTGCCTTTTGTCTTTTTGTCTGATTTCTTTCTGAGAGCTATTTTCAGTTATTTTTTCTTGAACATAAAATTAATGTTCTATGTTTCACTCCCCTCTTTTGCCCCTCTTTCTTTCACTTAGTTGATTTCTGAATGTTTCCCTTTATTCCTGTGATCTTTTCTTCATAGCGGCACTCTCTGGGGGAAGCTTTGCATAAGTCTATCAACAATGTAAGTGATCGGCACTTACAAAGGGCATGTTGCACTTTTGAGTTTGCATAAATGACATCACTGCTTTAAAGCCTTAACTTATATAAAAGATACACTTTGTAATTTAATAAGATATGTTTTTATATGGGTATTAATTGCTTCTAACTTTCAGCCATTCACTTGTGTATGTGCATACATCTATTATATTACTAGGCAAATATTTTTACTATAAGGCCATATTTTATTATTTATTTTGAGACAGGGTCCCCCTAAGCTCCTAAGGCTGGCCTTGAACCTATGACCCTATCTCAGCCTCCTGGAATTACAGGTATAGGAGGTTTTTCTGGGTTCCAGAGATTATTCTGATACACAGCCGGGTTTAACAACCACAGAGTACATTTCCTATTTCAAAACATGCTTTGAGGAATAATTGTATACTTTTCTGTATTCTCTCATTTGTGCAATAAGACTGGAGGGGGGGGAGTAAAAATGTCCACATTGTATCAAAAACTAAAGATTTCAGGTAAAACAGAGGTCATTAGCCACACATCCCACATGCACATCCTCTCCTATCTACTGTCGCAGATCTCATGTTTCAGTTTTTATTTTGAGGGAGTTCTACACACACACAGAAACCTTGTGAAACTGCGCTATAGAAAGAGGGAAAGCTCTTTCTTTGGAAAGTACCCATATTCTTTTAATCTTAGTTTTTTCTTTCTGATATTTTTACAAAATTCTGTCTTTAATACTATGTTTGCAAAGGCAGCAAAGCTTTATTTTAAACAAGATAAAAGTATTTATTGTGAGGACCATGGCAAGTACTATCAGTGTAGTTTAGTCTTTAGCTTTGTGCAAAATATCTGATACCTATTAATTAAGGAAATTATTTAAGTCATAGCTAAGCTGCTATGGTAAGAATTTTAAAAATAAGGATTAATTTTTCTTAAATAAGGATTCTTTGATTTATTTAAAAATATTAATTTTTCAAAATTGTAACAAATGTGTAGAAACATACTGAGCACTACATAATTTGAACATAATATATAATTCAAAGCAATCACTATTTCTTATTCATTTAGTTAATAAATGCCTTTCTAGGCATTCTGAAATTTATAATGAAAGAACTGACCAATGTTACCCAGACTTTTTAATGCAAAGACCATCTTTGTTCTTTCATTTTAAATTAATGAAATTTTATATTAATATTTCCACAAAATGTATTAAATTCAGCTTCTTAAATTATAGCCATAAAACATTAGTGCATTTTACATTGCTTTGCTCATTTTTTGCTTCTAAAATGCCATGTAATTTTCATGCTGAATAAAGGCTGATTTATTTATTACAATTCTACTAATTTATTTATTTTAAAAGGGAGTTTTAATGTTGCATTGCATGATTTAAAGCTTTCTGCATATCATTCACATTACTGTCTTGAGCATGAGTATGAAGATTTTAGATAGTCTTAATATTATTTGGTATGCCTTCAAATGTTCAGAATGCAAAATAAATATTTGAATACTACATTGCTTGATAATGTCTTTCTGTATATAGTTTATATTATTTTTTGAGCATAGATATTCTAAGTTGGAAAATACTATTTTGGAGTTCTTTCAAGGTAAAGTATATTATAATGTAAAATAATTAAGCATATTTTATCCTGGAGAAGTTTAAAACTGCTTAGATTTTAAATGTATCAATGTTTTTATTGTTATATTTCATTCATTTTAATGATATATTATATTCTTAAATTAATTCAAGAATGAGTCCACTTAACAGTTTGGCACAATTGCAGTCAAATTGGCACAATGGGAGATATATTAACATACTGAACTTTTGAAGTAGTATTGCAGAAAATAAAATAGGTACACTGCAGTGAAGTGGTTGGCTTCTTACTAACATAACTGTGTACCGATTTGGAGGGTAGGATTCAGGGTCACTGTCCATATAGTGCTTTTGTGCAGAGCAGAAAATCATGTCCATTATTTTTGGGGGAAACACATATTTGTACCAGGGCAGAAAACTTGCAGAGCAGAATACCAGGTAGATTTTATTTCCCACTTGTTCAGGAGTCCAGGAATAGCTTTGAGGATATCAGTCCTGATTCTACATGTAATACATACTTTTCCTAACTTCTCAGGTATATTCTAACAAATTATTACCCAAGATGAACAAGGCCATTGCCATGGGTGCTGTGTGGGGCCAGGGCCAGGTTGGACTTGGGAAGAGTCTGTGGGTGCCCTTTGTATTTCAGGAGCCAGCTGTCTGGGAAGGGAATCGCTCTACCACCTGCACATCCCTGTTCACACACATTTTGTTGCCTAGTACCCTTTTATGATATCTTTTCTTTCTGGATTGCTCTGAATATTTCTTTCATACTGATTGTCCTTGCATAAAATTGTGAGAAGTCACATGAAATAACTCTTATTCCACAGGTATGACCTTAGATGCGTATTCTCATGCGATTTTCACATTTGCAGGGCTTATTTTAGTAAATCTTAGGTTCTGCTACCAGTTAGGGATATAGAGAGTTGTATTGGCTAGAGCCACAGGCTTGAAATGCCTCCTGGAATCCAAGTCTAGAAAATAACCTCTAAATCCTTTCATTTGTGTTGAAATTTATAAGAATTCATAAACTTTCAACAGGTAGGGTCACTTCTTTGTATAACGGATTGAACATCTCTGTGTGTGCTACCAGTTTTTCACCAGTGCTTAACTATTTCAATACAGGCCTGTGCTAACCTTTACAACTAACCCTGACTTATAACTTGGCCCAGAATCCTTCTACACGTCTAATCATCACCCTAAGCTCACGGCAGCCTGTTACTGTTTGCTGCTACATGAGAGCCACCTGCTTCTGACCTTTCCCACATCCTGCAAGGGGTGTTCCTCTGCTCCCTTCTTGCATGGTCTCTAGTGATTCTCTACCCTTTCTCTTCGTTTCTCCTATACCTTTACTTGTGAGTCATGAGAGGCAGTCTACATCTTCCATTCATCCATCAAAAGAGTCTTTTTGCATTCACTAAAGCTCACATTAAAGTTTCCTCTTCTGTTGGCTTTCTTGGTCACAGAAACTGTTTTTGTTGTATATAAACACATAGCCTCAGACTTCTTTTAAGAGTGTTATTAAGTTATATTGTTTCAAGTTATAGTAGCCTATGTATGAAAATGGAAATAAATCAAATGGTTTCATCAAACATATATAAGAACATAAGTAATGTACATATAAACACATGTTTTTTATTCTTACAAAAGATTTCTTTTTAAGTGTATTGAAACATCAGAAACAACACTGACATGTTAAGGCTGATGTCGTCTGTTTTCTAAGGGAGTGACAAATCAGTGTTCCATAGTAAAAGAAAAACAACCGATACTATAAATTTAACTCTCCAGCATTGGAAGATGTTTGTGATTTTTTTAAATGCACAAAGTTTGCAAGTTGTTAGAATCAAAATACAAACATTCCAAAATTCAAAAATGAAAATTCAAAAAATTTTATGCAAGGATTTTAAATTATAAGCTGACAAATCTTTTATTTTCTCGAAGTGACTAACTTTATAAATGTTTGTTATCTCCTATTTTAATTTTATATTGCATTAGATTTTTAAATGCGGGCTGCAGTCTTCCTTAGATAGTATACAAACAATACGACGAAGCTATTTTGAAATCTATTTAAAATAGAATTAAAAAGGATAATATCTCAAGATTAGATTTAATTGCAGAGCATTTCAATGGAAAATTTAAGTTATTTCATTAAGCATTTTTGAGGTGCTTTCCCCCTTGAGGTTGGAAACTTGTGTGCATGCCGTGTGTGCGTTTCTCACCGTGTACCGTTCTGTGGCATAGATTTCTCTGCTGAAACAGAATCTGGAAATGCAGCTTTCCCAGTCTCAGACCTCTTTGCAGCAACTACAAGCCCAGTTTACACAAGAGCGACAGCGCCTCACTCAAGAACTCGAAGAGCTGGAGGAACAACATCAACAAAGACATAAATCCTTAAAAGAAGCACACGTCCTCGCGTTCCAGACCATGGAAGAAGAAAAGGAAAAGGAACAAAGAGTAGGTTTAAGGGGTATACGTTCAAACAATCATTGATCTTCAAATTCTGAGGAATTCCAAAACATTATGGGTTGTTCTTATATAGTAAGTATGTTTTCCAAGAATTGACATCCTGTGTGGGGCAGAGCGATTAAACATATACACTAATCTAACACTATGCCTGAAAGTTGAGATTGGCGCTGACGTTTTGTTTGTTTCTGATCACAATGCCCAAACTAATATATTCTCTGGCTGCTACATAGTCAATTGTGATGAAATATATCCAGTTAAACAGTGTAGCATGGTCCTGCTGAGCTATGCCCCTTCTAATCATTTAGTTTTATTTATACTTATAGTAGTTTTTCATCAAGTTTTTATTTTTGTCTTTTGCTCTGAGTCTATAAAAATGAATGTACACAAGGGGGTTATATTTTCTGACTCAAACTTTTTTCCTCAAAATTTTTTCATATGTACAAATCATATAGAAATGAAACTAGAGACATTTAAAAATAGTATAATATCATTACACACAGTCCCAAAGCTTAGATGAAGAGTAATGACACCAACAACTCAGAAGAGAATTAAATAAGATTGATATATTATTAGATTAATCATACTATATGTCAGAATCTACACGTATTCATTGCTAAGTTTTATGTTAAGATATATTAGTTTCACATAACCTTTCTGTGATTCACTTTAATTTAGTTAATTTCTTAACACTGTATTTTTCAAGTTCCTCCAAGGATCTTAATGAAATTAAGTTGAAGATTTGACAGAACAAAGTTTGGTGACAATAATTTTCTTAATAGTAGTGATCACAAATACAGGTTATTCTTGAATTTTTGAGGGTGTGCATGCACTATTCTAAGAAATGATATAAATAAATAATTTTTGTGTGTGCTACTGGAGATGGATCCTAGGGGTATTCTACCTCCAAGCTACACCTCCATCCCTATTTTTTATTATTTATTTTGAAACAGGTCTCACTAAGTTGCTGAGAGCCTCACTAAGTAGCTGAGGCTGGCCGTGAACCTACGATCCTCCTGTCTCAGCCTCCCAAGTACTGGGATTACAAGCGTGAGCCACCATGTCCAGCTAAAGAAATAATTAAAAAGGTATATATTTTGAAAAACAATTAACTTGCTTATATGACAAATTGTAGTTTATAGATCTTGTTGAGAACATCAAGGAGGTTTTTTTGACCTGAGCAGCATGGAGGCAACATACCTATAGTCCAGGTACTTGGGAGGCTGAGACAGGAGGATCACAGGTTTAAGGCCAGCATTAGCAATGTAGTGAGATCCTCAGAAATTTAAGAAGGGCTGGGGTATAGCTCAGAAGCAGAATGCCCCTGAATTCAATCCTCAGTACCACAAAAATCAAACAACAACAACAACAACAACAACAACAACAAAAATGTGGTAGAGGTATAGTTCAGAGGTAGAATGTCCCTGGGTATAATCTCCAGTAAACACCCCCCCCCAAAATTATGCCTGATTACAAACAATCTACTCAGTGGATACCATTTATCAATTGGAATAACACAAGTTTTCATATCAGTATTTTAATTTTGCATATTCAGCCTTTCATAATTTAACTCAAATAACTTAAAAAAATATGAATGTGAAATTTTACTGTAATATCATTAGGTAACCAAGCTCCCTAAGCAGCAGCATCTAAATTTTACTTTATTTTACTTGTATTGAAAGAAACCTATGCTTTAGTTTTGAAAAATAAAACACTTTTAAAACAGTGAGCATAAGTATTCAAATACTGATTTTTGAAAGTGGCATCTTAGAGTAATGATTAAAGAAATAGAACCTTGTTTATAAATATGGTCTCTTTCTCAGAAATGTTTCAATTTATAAATTATGTTTTTTTGTTTTTTTTTTTAAATACCCTTTCTGGTGCAGCTCAGCCTCTAAGTGAAGTACCTGGAGCTCTTCTCTATTCCCTGTGGCCATCTTTTTCTCCTAGTCTTGGCCACATGCAGTCTGTTCTCTCTGACTGGTCTTTTTAAGCTAATCACATGAAAGCCTTCAGTTTGCTTTTCCAGGTACCTACTGTCAGAGATTTTGCTTCTTCACACGAATTCAGGAACAAAGAATCATGTAGACAACAGCTATAAACTGTTTGATAAGATTGGAGTTAAAAAAAAAAAAAAGCCCTCATTGCTCTTTTCCTTGTAAGAAGATCCTTCTTTGCAAGTGCCTTCCTTCCCTTTTCTAAGTATGCATATAGAGGAATTTTTCATTAGTTCTAGGTAGTTTGCACTCCTTAGCAGATTTAGAAAATGATTTTTATTTGAAAACCACCTTATGTAAAAGATTCATATTTCCAATTCAGACAATATATGTTGTCAGACTAGTTTCAAGGTGATTTGTTTTTTTTCTACTGAAATATTCATAGTGATTTGTTTTCTAATAATGATTATCTTATATCTAGTTTTCTTTCCTTTTTTTTTTTTTTTTTTGGTGGTACTGGGGTTCCTGGAAACCCTTCTACCTCCGGACTACACTCCCAGACCTATTTTTATACTTTTACATTTGGAAACAGGGTCTCTTAAGCCAGTGCACGCAGCTGGCTTCGAACCTGCGCGATCTTCCCGTCCCGTCTCCCCCTCCCAAGCACGGGGATTACAAGCGTGCACCACCACGCCCGGCCTATCTGGTTTTCTTTAAAATGAATTAAAAAACACCTTGTACTTAACTAATAACTGAGTCTTAGTACCTGTTATTTGCATTTCTCTTTCTGTATTCTAGCATAATGCTTTTAATTTGCTGCTTCTGTCTAGGCTCTTGAAAATCACTTACAACAAAAACATTCTGCAGAGCTTCAGTCCTTGAAAGATGCACATCGAGAGTCCATGGAAGGCTTCCGGGTAGAAATGGAGCAGGAACTTCAGACTCTTCGGTTTGAATTAGAAGATGAAGGAAAAGCTATGCTTGGTATTTTGGAAGGATTAGAATCTTGTCATATTTACTTGTACTTTCTTTAATTTTAAGATTCCTTTCATTCATTTCTGTCTTTTTTTTTTTTTTTGGTGGGGGGGGTGTGCCAGGGATTGAACTCAGGGGCATTCATTCTCTCTCTGAACTACACCCTCAGCCCTATTTTATTTTTTTTATTTTGAAATAGGGTCTTGCTAAGTTGCTGAAGTGGGTCTCCAGCCTGCAGTCTCCTGTCTCAACCTCCCAAGTACTGGGATTATGACAAGCATGTGCCACCACGCCCTGCTAAGCATCCTAATTTTGAAAATACTCTTCTGTGACTTTTACCGAAAGTATTGATAATATTTTTGAAACGTGCTAAACAATTTTTCTTTGCATTCCAGCTTCATTGCGCTCAGAACTAAACCACCAGCATGCAGCCGCAATCGATTTGTTACGGCATAATCATCATCAAGAACTGGCAGCTGCAAAAATGGAATTAGAGAGAAGCATAGACATCAGCAGAAGACAGGTAAGTAAGAATATTCTGTGCTGTGGTGATTTCTTAAATATGAGTAGACTGAACGATCAAGGTTTCCTGAAAATTACATTGTAATCATTATTTGCAGTAGTTATTATTTACTGTGTGGTGGAAAGTTTTTTTTTTTTTTCAAAAGAAAAAATAATCTTACTTTAGTATACTGGACATAAATTAGATTTTAATTGACTGTTTTGAATTTTATTTACATCCTGAGAAAATGAGCAGTAAAATGATATAAGGATCGAGGCAGCTCTGTCCAATAGAACTACCAATGCTGCGGCCACGCCGATTCCATGTGTTTTCAAACTTTGCTCTTGGACTACTGTACGTTCTTTTAATTGGGTAGTGGGTCTGAATATGCATATATCTGGAAGGATAGATTTTTAGGTTAAGTGTGCAAAGGGAACTTATCTATAACTACTAAACCAGAACTAAGCAGGCAAAATCTGCTTTCTAAGCCTTGGGATCTGTGTTTGTGTGGAAGGACCTCCACAGATATAAATCCTTTTAGATTAAAAGTCAGTGGTGCCACCATTTTTTCCAAGACCATATAAAATTTACCATAGATTATTACTATTTATTATTACACAATTTACTATTGTGTGCTAATCTCAGCTCTGTCATTGTTTATAAATTATCCTTGGACAAGTCAGCTCTTAAATATTGATTTTAAAAAAGGAATAGATATTGAATCAACTCTTCCTAATCAATAAAAATAGGGAGATATGCATTATGATCTTTTGGGTTTCTTTCAGACCTGACACTATTCAAACTATAATCATCTAAGTGCTCAATAGATACATGCAAAGAAGAGCAGCCTTGACATTTTCTCATTTTAGCAGTTTGCTATTTATTTATTTATTTATTTATTTATTTATTTATTTATTTCTGTACCGGGGATGGAACCCAGGGGCATTTTACCTCCGAGCTACACCCCCAGTCCTATTTTTTAGTCTTTTTAATTTTTGAAACAGGGTCTCACTGAGTTGCGAAGGGCCTCGCTAAGTAGCTAAGGCTGTTCGCGAACTGCGATCCTCCGGTTTCCGCCTTCCCAACGCTGGGATTACAAGTGTGCGCCAACATGCCAGGCCTGGCAGTTTGCTTTTAAAGTGACGTGAGAATGATTACATTTGACATTTCAGTATGTCATCTTCTTTCTCTCACATGAAGAAAGCCAATATGTAGAAAACTATTAAGACTCATTTTGTATTTGACAGAGTAAGGAGCACATATGTAGAATAACAGATCTGCAGGAGGAATTAAGGCACAGAGAGCATCACATCTCCGACCTGGACAAGGAGGTACAGCACCTTCGTGAGAATATAAGTGCCTTAACCAAAGAATTGGAATTTAAGGGGAAAGAAATTCTCAGAATACGAAGTGAATCCAATCAACAGATGAGGTATGCCAATAATTTCAGTGGAAGGAATGTATATTGTTATCTGAATGACAGTTGCAATGATATTTAACAGTATGTGCCTATTGGACTTTTTTTGAGGGGTACTGGGGGATTGAACTAATCTTTTTTGTGATTGGACTAATCTTTTTTTTTTTTCCAGTACTGGGGATTGAACCCAGAGGCATTCTACCTCTGAGTTACACCCCCAGCCCTATTTTTTATTTATTTTTTTTTAATTTTGAAACAGGGTCTCACTAAGTTTCAGAGGGCCTCACTAAGTAGCTGAGGCTGTCCGCGAACCATGATCCTCCTGTCTCAGCCTCCCAAATGCTGGGATTACAAGTGTGCAACACCACACCAAGCTGGACTAGTTTCTAGTAAGATATTGAAGACCACTTTTTACTTTACTTGACCATAAGTGGCAATATGGCCCAGTTATCCTCAGATGTTTGCTCCTAGTAACCCACCAGCAAGGAGCCTGGCTGCAGCCCTGGGGCAGCTCCAGCCCCGGCCATCCCACTTCACCAGGCATTTGAGTGGCTCACCTTGGGTGTGATTCTCCAGTCAAGCCACCAGCTGATGCTGTATGGAGCAGAGACAACCTCTCTCTGCCAAGTCCTGCCCAAAATGCAGGTCTGTGAGCTAAATAAACAATTGTTGTTGTTTTAAGCTAAAAAAAAAATAAATAAACTACAATATAGGTGAAATGTTTGCATCTTGAATGATGTGTATCTATTCAGCAACTTTGGAAATCCTACACAATTAACTGAAATCTTCAAAAATGTTACTAGAAAAAGCATTAAAGGAGACAACTTTAACGCAAACTAGAAGATGATAGCAAAGTAAGTTGCATAATTTAAGGCTCTTTACATTAATGTTTCATATATTTCATACGCAGGAAAAGCTTTTTCAAAACTAGTAGAATATAGAAAGTTTTGAAAGCTTGACTTCAGAATAACATTTTCTTAACTAAAAATAAATTAAACAGGTTGCATGAACAAGATTTAAACAAGAGACTTGAAAAAGAGCTGGATGTCATGACAGCAGACCATCTCAGAGAGAAAAATATCATGCGGGCAGATTTTAATAAGACTAACGAGCTACTCAAGGAAATAAATGCAGCTTTACAAGTGTCGTAAGTCATGTTATGTTAAAGAAAATTCATATGTGGATAATAGACTGAGGAGCACTGTGTCTAAGCCCACTGTATCTTAGCTACTGCTTGGGATCTAGTAAAAATGATACTGTAAAAAGAAAACTTAAGGGCTGTATTACAGATGGAAATTGCAGTACAATATGTTCTCTAATTAGGATAAGGAAGTAAAAAGATTGCTTTATTAACTACTACTACTACTGTTCTACTAAGACAATACTCCCTCATGGGACACTTATGCCACGATGGCAATTCAAAATATGTTCATTATATAATAATGTCAAGTAAAAAGACCATATATAAAAAATAGGAATATTGTAATCTTATATACATACTAATGTTACATATTTTACTAAAATACCAAAATATTCTAAAATATTCTAAAAAACTTTTGATAGTAGATTCCTTTAGGGAGTGGATTAGGAGATATTCAGGGGTGGAAAAGAGCAAAGGCTATTTATCTTATATAATCTACTTAGGTATTGCTTGAATTCCTATTACAAACATTTAGTTGTTTGATGATTCTAAAAGTCTATAATAGTAACTCATTACTAATAAAGTTACTGATCATACATAGTAACTTCAGTATTGTTAAAATCATAACTCTTTTTGCAGTATTGGGGATGGAACCTAGGAATATTCTACTTCTGAGCTACATGCCCAGTCCTAGTTTTTATTCTATAGTTTGAAACAGGGTCCTACTGAGTTGCAAAGGGCCTCCTCACTAAGTAGCTGAGGCTGTCTGAAAACAGTGATCCTCCTGTCTGAGCCTCCCAAATGCTAGGATTACAAGCATGCACCCCCATGCCCAGCAAAATCATAACTTCTAATTATTAATATTCCTTAAAAATATTTATTAGCACTTCTCTTTCTTGGATAGTTAAAAACTGCTCTAGCCAAGAAAATTTATTCAGTCCATCTCTGTGGCCTAAACCCTAGTCCCATTTTGATTATTTTAGGATTAACCTACTCTAAATTACTATTAATGGTTTATTCACCTTAAGTGTCTCCTCTTCCCATCAATTTAAAAAACTTCACACACAAACTCACACATCTACACACACTCCACATACCTCAATAAAGTCACTATTGGTGATTAAGCCCATTACCCTGAGTGTCAAACTTTTAGTTCCAGTGGGCCTTATTCTGCATCTTACTAAACAGCAACCACTGTACCTACCCTGTCTACTGTCTTTGTTCAATCTGACCTCCTCAGTTTCCTTCTAAGAGTCTCCTGTGTTGTCCTCTACTGTCTAGAATAGCCTCCGATGTTATTTCTTTTTCTTTTCTTTTCTTTCTTTTTTTGGTGGTACTGGGGTTCCTGGAAGCCCTTCTACCTCAGGGCTACGCTCCCAGACCTATTTTATATTTTTGAAACAGGGTATCCTACGCCAGCGCGGCTGGCTTCGAACCTGCGCGATCCTCCTGTCTCCACCTCCCAAGCGTGGGGATTACAAGCGTGCGCCACCACGCCCGACCCTCCTATGTTATTTCTAATCACCTTCCTTAAATCTAAAATTCATTTTCTATTTCATCCATGTAACAAATTCAGTCTCTCAATAGTTATATACATAAGTACAAACCCATGTGCACACACATTAACACACACACACACACACACACACACACACACACCCCACATTTAAACTGAAACAGAAACAAACCCCTAGTCATTGACATCTACTTAAACATCCTCTGAGGCATGATGCTTTTTTATGATGGATGTACTCAGAATTTGCACATTAATTGTCATTCAAATCTGTCATGAATGTATTTTACAAAGATTATCTATCCCACTGACTACTTTTTGAAGTTTCTCTTGAAATAGTGAGAAAACTCATGATATCTCAGTGATTTTGATGTTTGCTGCTTGTTAGAAGTAATTTTTTTTTTTTTTAGGGAGAACCCAGAGGCTTTCTACCTCTGGGCTATACTCCCAGACCTATTTTATATTTTATTTGGAAACGGGGTCTCACTAAGTTGCCGAGAGCCTTACTAAGTAGCTGAAGCTGGCTTCGAACCTGTGCAATCTCCTGTCTCAGTCTCCCATGCACGGGGATAACAAGCGTGCGCCACCACGCCCGGCTTAGAAATAATTTTTAAATCTTTTTGGGCCACAGTATAAGCTCAGATACCTGTCTCGTAGAAGAGCTTATAACTTTATGTATTTTGCAGAAAAGAGATAAAAAAAAAAAAACCTCAGTGCCTTGGCCAACACTTCCTAGCCTCAGTATTATTCATTGGGGAGAGACTGAAATACTGGCCTCTCCCTTTTGATCCAGCAAAATAAAATATGCTCACAAAAAGAGTAGCCTCTGTCTGTGTATATTTTCTCCTTGGGAATGTTAATTTACAAAAGTAAAGGTTGTATCTTTGTGTGTGTGTGTGTGTGTGTGTGTGTGTGTGTGTGTGTGTGTTTTACAATACTGTATTGAATCCAAGGGTACCCTACCTCAGAGGCACACCTCCAGCACTTTTTACTTCTTGTCTTTGAAACTAGATCTTACAAGGTTATTGAGAGTCTTGCTACGTTGCTGAGACTGCCCTTGAATTCACATCCTCCTATCTTAGCTTCCCAAGTACCAGGATTACCAGTGTATGCCACCATGGCCAGCCAGGTTGTATCCTTTCTCGTTTTATTCTGTCTTACATGGTTGTGAACATTATGAATTTTCAATGAATAGTGATAACTTAGTTTTCCTAGTTACAATCTTTTAAAAATAAGAATGTCATAGTGACACATGCATATCCATGTTTATCTCAGCACAGTTCCTACTAGCCGAACTATGGAACCAAACTAGGTGCCCTCAGCAGATGAATGGATAAAGAGAGTATGGTATATACACACTATGGAATTTTACTCTGCCATGAAAAATGTAATTTGTAGGGAAATAAGTAAACCATAACATTATAATGTTTTAATAATCAAAGAATAAGTATTACTGATAAGTAATCCCGGCGCTTGGGAGGCGGAGACAGGAGGATCGCGCAGGTTCGAAGCCAGCCTCGCTGGTTTAAGAGACCCTTTTTCTAAATTTTAAAAAGTATAAAAATAGGTCTGGGAGTGTAGCCCAGGGGTAGAAGGGTTTCCAGGAACCTCAGTACCACCAAAAAAAAAAAAAAATCTTAGTAAGAAACATGTTTTGAAAGCTGGTCATGGTGGCACAGTCCTGTAATCCCGGTACTAGGGAGGCTGAGACTGGAGGATAATAGTTTCAAGGACAACCTCAACAAGCAGTAGACTCTCATCAACCTAATGAGACCCTGTTAACAAATTAAAAAAAATAAAAAATAAAATGGAGCTGGGACTGTAGATCAGAGGAAGAATGCCCCTGGGTTCAATCCCCAGTACAAAAGAAGAAAGGAGGAAGAGGAGGAAGAGGAGGAGGAACACTTACCAAGTAAAAGTATCATGGTTTTTATGTTTAAAAAACAGATGAGAAAATGGTCTATTTATTTTTTTATCTAAGCTATGTATTTTGTAGGTAAAGAAAGTTTAAGCTAAATGCAAACATACTGTGGAACATAGGGTCATGGCAAATGTATGCAAAAAAAATGCTTCAGAGGTCATTATTGACTATTTAGGTTTATTTTAGGTTAACTCCTCACTACACTGGAACAAGAAAATTATTCTTTTTTAAATTTTTTACTGGTGCATTGTAACCATACATCTTAAGAGTGCAAGATGGTAGAGGCACACATGTACACATAAGTTATTTAACCCTTTCACTCCTCCCACCCCGTTCCCTCCCCCTCCTCATGTTTGGCTTAGATTGACTTTGATATGTTTATGTGAATGTACATCATGTATATTAGGGTATTTCCCTCTCCCCCCTATCCTCCTCAGTTAGGTCACCTTATTTGTGAGAGAAGTGTTGGTTTTGTACACAGACTCTAAATAGGTAAACAGGCCGGGCGTGGTGGCGCACGCTTGTAATCCCCGCGCTTGGGAGGCGGAGACAGGAGGATCGCGCAGGTTGGAAGCCAGCCGCGCTGGCGTAAGAGACCCTGTTTCAAAAATATAAAATAGGTCTGGGAGTGTAGCCCGGAGGTAGAAGGGCTTCCAGGAACCCCAGTACCACAAAAATAAATAAATAAATAAATAAATAAATAAATAAATAAATAAATAAATAGGTAAACAATCCTTAACTGAGCCAGGCTTGGTGGCACATGTTTATAATCCCAGTACTTGGGAGGCTAAGACAAGAAGGTCGCAGATTCACAGCCTATTTCTGCAATTTAACAAGGCTTTCTGCAACTTAGTGAGATCCTCTTTCAAAATTAAAAATTAAAAATAGGTCTGGGGGTGTAGCTCAGAGGTAAAACTACCCTAGATTCAATCCCCAGTACGACAGATAGATAGATAGATAGATAGATAGATAGATAGATAATCCCAAATTAAGAAGAACACTTTACTACACCAGAATCACTTCGTCCTTAAAAGTTTTAATTACAGCCAGGCGTGGTGGTGCATGCTTGTAATCCCCGTGCTTGGGAGGCAGAGCCAGGAGGATTGCGCAGGTTCGAAGCCAGCCACACTGGCTTAAGAGACCCTGTTTCCAAATCTAAAAAATATAAAATAGGTCTGGGAGTGTAGCCCGGAGGTAGAAGGGTTTCCAGGAACCCCAGTACCACCAAAAAAAAAAAAAAAAGTGGGGGGGACTGGGGGTGTAGTTCGAAGGTAGAATGCCTCTGGGTTCCATCCCCAGTACTGCTAAACAATAATAATTATTATTGCTAAAAAAAATGCTTGTTTCATCTACTTAATGCTGTAGAAGAGATAATATAATAGAGTTCTTTCATTATTATAAAAGTCGAGTTCTAAAATACATGTGTGCTTAGTAATGCTGCTGTTTGGCTACAAAGTCTCAATTTACTTATGTTTTTCTCAGTTATTTTTGAATTATTTTTATTGATGCATTATAGTTTGTCAGTTATTTTTTACAAAACAGCATGGGACTGTTAAAAGGACTGCAACTTGAGAAACTTTGTACAGTGTTTTTAGGCATATTTGTTGAAGAACTATAGACATTGACATATATATATATATATATATATATATATATATATATACACACATTTCTTTTTTTTTTTTTTTTGGTGGTACTGGGGATGAAACCCTTCTACCCCCGGGCTACACTCCCAGACCTATTTTATATTTTATTTGGAAACAGGGTCTCTTAAACCAGCAAGGCTGGCTTCGAACTTGTGCGATCCTCCTTTCTCCACCTCCCAAGCGCGGGGATTACAAGCGTGCGCTACCATGCCTGGCTTGACCTATATATTCTCAGGGCGGAAAAAAAAAATGGATTCTCACCAGGCATGCCTTCCTTCAAGAGTGAGACTAATTAGTGGTTTTATGTATACTAGTAGTTTCTATTCTCTCTTTCTATTACTCTTAATGGGAACTCAGTATTTTGAATAAAAGGGTGCATACTTGTATGGTTCCTTCAAGGAAGTGTTTCCCAGGCTTTTGTCCTTCTATACAACCTTTTGACATTTGGTCCTTTCTGAATATATATATATAATATTTTTCAATACTGGGGATTGAACACCAGGCGTGTTCTACCACCAGCCCTATTTAATTTTTTATTTTGGAACAGGGTCTCACTAGGTTGCTGAGGATGGCCAGAAACCTGCTATCTTCCTTTCTCAGCCTCCCAAGTCCTGAAATTACAGGTGTGTACCACTGTACACAGTCTATTTACTTATTATTTTTAAAATTGGTTCTTTTTTTTTTGATACTGGGGGTGGAACCCAAAGGCTTTCTACCTCTGGGCTATACTCCCAGACCTATTTTATATTGTATTTGGAAACTGGGTCTCACTAAGTTGCTGAGAGCCTTACTAAGTAGCTGAGACTGGCTTTGAACCTGTGCTATCGTCCTGTCTCAGCCTCCCAAGCGCTGGGATTACAAGCATACGCCACAACACCCAGCAAACTTGGTTCATTTTAACTTAAAAAAATTAACAAGAAAGCTCGATATTAGGACAGTAATTCTGTAGTAAAACCATGATCACTGTTGAAAAGATCTTGTCCTTTACCAAAACTAGAAATTACATTATAATTGTGCAAATGTAAATTCTGTGAAAATAGAGCAGTGTTACTGGATTCTAGCTAACATAATGCTCAGGGTCTGCTGAGTGTTGTGAAATAGAGTAAAAAGCATATGTTATGAAGGTCACTAAGATATGAACCAAATAGACATTTTCCTTGTTGTAATTAGAAAGATTAAAAAAGAAAAAACTTAGAATCACTTCCTGGTCACCAGTCAGTCACTCATATCTCGTCTTCAAGCAGTAGTGCTGCCTAGACAACTAATAAAGGAAGGTATGTTCACTACTGTTGCCTGGAAATCAGTATTGGAATAGTTCCACGCTTTCTTTCTGTTGGAATACTGAAGGACCAATAATTCCAGAAGTATACTTTCAAGTTAAATCTATATCAAATTACTTGTTCTCTCCTTTAATGCTTTCCCTCTTGTATTTATATGATTTTGTTTCTTATCAATTATTTTTTCTTTTTAGTATCCAGGTGACTTTTTATTTAAAAAAAATTGGGGGGGGTGATGTAAAATACTTTGTAGAGAGGATTTACTGATAATAATTCTGTAGGTAAAAATGTATATGCTAAATAAAAACATGCTAGAATATGGGCTTAGAGCAGAGTTTTGTTATGTAGCAAAAGAGATTTAAAGATTGCAACCAATTGTTTTAGACTCATTTTACCTTATAATCATTGTACTAAAATAAGATTATAACAGTTTCGAATGGGACTTAAATTTTTTTTTTCTTTTTTGTGGTACTGGGGGTGGAACCCAGAGGCTTTCTACCTCCAGGCTATACTCCCAGACCTTTTTTATATTTTATTTGGAAACAGGGTCTCACTAAGTTGCTGAGAGCCTCACTAAGTGGCTGAGGCTGGCTTCGAACCTGCGTGATCCTCCTGTCTCAGCCTCCCAAGCGCGGGGATTACAAGCGTGCGCCATCACGCCCAGCTAAATAGAACTTTAAATTTAATGATTTATCTACCTTTTATACCATGTACTCTTGTTCAGCTATAGGAAGCAGCTTAAACATCTTGTACTTTCTTGTCATACTAAAAGCAAGTTCTCCAGTGACACCTTGTGGCCCTTGAAGCATAAGACCCAGTGCCTCTCCCTTGATGAGATGGTGTCTAGCAGACTTCCTTGTAAAATTCAGGATCACTTTTTGTGAGAATCACATTATTTTCACTTATTCCACATTAGCACAAAAGAGCCAAAGTGAAGGCAGTGAGACCTCCATTGTACGGCTGACCTGACAAAGTCCCAGCTGATCCTGCCACAGTCACTGCCTGGCCCTACTCCTCTCATCACCCTTAGGCCTCCCCAGTGCCAGATGAAAACTTTAATTGAGGGCCAGCCAGGTAACTAAATACGTTATCCCTAGATATTTATCTTAGCCTGGTCATTGGAAGGCCTTCATGACACTAACATGTACAGATAGTCTAGTATCCTCTGGATTTGAGAAGCAGGGGTAAGGTAGGTCATGATTTCTAGATCAAAGGTCATCTAGAACTTAATATTTGTTGAGTGAATATATTTTTCTATAAATCGTCATTAACCACTGTTTATTAAGTTTAAATTCTATCCTTTGTATTCTTCTATCAATAAAAAGTTTTAGTCATTTTAAGTATTTATTTTTTAAACCTGAAAATGCTGTTTTTTCACACTAAGCTAGCAGTTTCCATTCACACCCTCCTCAGTCTGCCGCACCCTGTGCTCTCAGACTGCGGGTCTCTGCCACCTCTGCTCCTAAAAAGTCTCTTCTGTTCTAGTCTTCGGTGGAATTCAGTCCTGTTACCATCTCTTGTCATTCAGGGAAGCGTGGGCCTACACAAAAAAATAGTTTTCTTACCTTATGAGCCTTTTTTACAGTGTATATGTTTGGCCGCTAATATAAAATTCTTAAACTGCATTTCTTGTAAACCAGGAAAAAATGATGTTGTACATGTGTGTCTTTTGTTACCCTTTTTTCTTTCTCTTTTTGTCCCTTTTATATATGTTACCAAGTCTTAAGTCATCACACGATACTGTATTTATGGTAACTGCTCCCAGGAATAAACCTTCATTTTTTAATTTGTTAGCTTAGTATCAGTCAACATGTCCTTTCTTCTGCAGAATTTACCTCATCTCCAGATACTCTTGAATAATTTTAAATGCGTGAACTCTTCAAAATAAACTGCAAAGATTTAATATTGTCTACTCTAGCAAAGCCCTTAAAATAACACTACAGCCCTTAGGCAGTCCTATCATTATGCTTAAATGTTTTAAAGAGAAAACTTTTATTTTGAATGTGTGTGTGTGTGTGTGTGTGTGTGTGTGTGTATGTATGTGTGTGTGTGTGTTTGCGTGGATAATTTGAAAATTAAGTTATGACAAAATAAAGTGTCTGAGTCATATCAATGAGCTCAAGACTTTCTTGTTTTTAGACTAGAAGAAATGGAAGAAAAATATCTAATGAGAGAATCAAAGCCAGAAGATATACAGATGATTTCAGAATTAAAAGCCATGCTTACAGAAAGAGACCAGGTCATAAAGAAACTAATTGTAAGATTTTTTGTTTTGATTTTTATATAATCATGTTAGTAAGCAATAGGCTGTTGGTTGAAAAAAACATTTTTAAGTAATGCTTAATGAAAATGTAAATTACAAAATATGTACATTGTTTATTAAAATGTTTATGAATAAAATAAGAATATAGAATATTTAAAATTTAAATTTGGCCCTAGAGTAATGGAATTGTGTCTTTTTCAGTATTTCTTTAAAGAAATAGTCTATTTGATACATAGTAAATGTTTAATAATGTCATTGCTACTAAACAGTTAATATATGTGTGTTTATGTGTGTATATACATATATATATATATATATAGTAGGTATAGAATTATACATGGCTAGGAAAGGACAGTTATGCATTAGTTTGCATTGTACACTTCCAGGTTGATCATATTTGTCCTAAAATGTCTTCTATCAAACACCGACCCGCTGGGCGTGGTGGCGCACACTTGTAATTCCAGCATTCCAGAGGATCATGGTTCACCGACAGCCTCGGCTACTTAGCGAGGCCCTTCACAACTCAGTGAAACCCTGTTTCAAAACTAAAAAGACTAAAAAATAGAACTGGGGGTGTATGGCTTGGAGGTACAATGACCTTGGGTTCCATCCCCAGTATCACACACACAAAAAAAAAGACCCAAGAGATACTGTGTAGAGAAAGGGTTTTGTGGTCTAGCCTAAGAAGAGTTACATGCTCTCCAGGGCATTTAATTTCAAGGTATTAAGGGCTCTGAGATATGTGTCAGGGAAGAAAATACAGATTTAGGAAAAACAATGCTACCTTCACTAAAGCCATTATTTCTTAAGAATTATAAAAGTATGTACAAATATTTCAAAATTCACATATTTTAGAGTTTTCTTAAATGATATATCCTGGTCAATAATTAAAATATTGCTTTTTACTGCCACTAATAAGTGAACACTTTTCAGAGTAAAGCTAGAAATAGAATGTGAATCACTGTACCTCTCCTTAAACTCTATCTGAAGACTTTGGATATTAGCATACAAAAAACATGTGAGCAACATTCATTTTTTAAGCTACTATGTGTTTCACATGTGAAATTAGCAGTTGTCATATGTTAATTTCATCTTTGCTCCACAGAAATAGCTACTGATTCTCCAGTAGGAGATGTTACAGATATAGTTATATTGTATCCTCATAATAGGGTGTTAGGCTTCAAAGAATAAAGTAACTTTCCAAAGTAAGCTAGTCAGGGGTAGGGTTGCCAGGGTTGTTTTACACTCTTTCCACAGCACCCTGGTTCCTTGGACTCTGAGAACATGGACCAGGATTAACAATTTAAGTGGCAGTTAGTGGCAAACAAGGGGGAATGGTGAGTCCAGTTCTCCTAGATTCCACTAGAATCTTGTTCTACTGAAGCAGACCCTGCATTCCCATTCACCCTGTTCTGACTACTCACGCCTTGTTCATGAAGCCCAAGGAAAAGGTTTTATTCCAATATAGGCTACTCACTTTTTTCTCTTACAATTGCCAATAAATGTTGATATCTCAAAGAAAAGATTAGATAAGATCAAGCCTATTTTTGAGTCCTGAAGAGTCATGATATATCATAGTGTTATTTTCATATGTGGAAACAATACAACCAAACACTCAGCCCCATAAACACAGATCTGCTCAAACTCCACAATCATCCCATAAGAAACAGAGATGGGACCAAATGAAACATTGACATCTACTTTAAAGAAAGGTATCGGAGGGTAGCATGGAGTCCCTGGGCCTAGGGTTTAAAAAGTGTTGAAAACTTGCCTGCCAGCATCTTTAAGACATAAGCAATCAGGTCTAGAAATCTTTGAATAAATCATATGAATATTCATTTAGGTTTTTATACTAAATTTTGAATGAAACAGAACTTATACAATTATGTTTACAAATATTCAATACAAAATGTTGAGAAGATGTTTATAATTCTTTTGCATAGGAGGATAATAAGTTTTATCAGCTGGAATTAGTCAATCGAGAAACTAACTTCAACAAAGTATTTAACTCAAGTCCTTCTGTTGGTCTTATTAATCCATTGGCTAAGGTATGTGCTCTAGACACTGTAAAATAGGATATGGTTTAAACTTGATTAAAAATTTGGCAAATTCTTTGGAATACCATAGGATATAGTTCCCAAAAACTGTTTTCTTAAATTTAGTAACCTAGCATGAAAATTTATGTGTTCTTTGTGTTCATTATCAAAATGAGGGTGATAAATATTCATTTATTGATAATTTACACTCCTTAAAATATGTAATATTTTAAAACCTTGGTTCCTTTTGCTTTTAAAATTTCCAAAGAAAACTAAACTTCTAACTCTCTTTAAATTGATTTCTTGTTATTTCCTCACTAATCACAGTCTTCTATGGGGTCCAGAAAGACACTACCACCCTGGAGACCCAATAGCTATCCCAGGTTAAGGCCTGCAATCTTAATGCAGCTTAAGAGGGACATACATTTTATTGCCTAGTAATTTTCAGAAAAAAATTCTTACTTCTCTCAGTCTGATGACTGTTCTTGACAATCAAAATTATATTGGCTTATTCCGATACTTTGTTACGCATCTAAATAGAAGAGGCTTGGAGAGGACAAGGCTAAATTATACATCTTTTTACCCCCAGTTTTCCAGGGCCCTGATCATATAGTGGGTATTTAATAACTATTTATTTGTTTAGTGTCAGAATTTCATCACAGTTTCTTTAAGTCGCCACATATTATTCTGGGATGAAAGAAAATAATGAATAAATAATTGTACATATTGGCTTCATGGAGATTATGAATCCTCATGGAAAAATCAGTAGAAGAATAAATAAAAATGCTAGTATTAATTTTTAACTCCGTTTTCATTGTTTCACTACATGGTAATTTCTATTAGGCCTTTACCCAGAAATTTTGCTTTCAAAGCTCATAAAACTTCTCCACTAGGAACACTAAGTCTAGCCAGGCATGGTGAGGCTGACCTCAAACAGGGGATCTTCCTGTCTGGGTTTCCCAAGTCCTGGGATTACTGGCGTGCACCACTCACTGCACAGGCTGCTATTGAGGTCTTAAAACAGAAAACTTGAGTAGGTTTAATTATGCCCTCTGGTGACTAAAGTAAGAAAATGCAAAAGATATAGCTTAGTTCAGAACTTTCTATCTAGTTTTGAGTCCTAAAGGTGACTTTAGTTTTCCCTAATTGTTCTGAAGAAGGTATTATTCTTTTTTTATGTTTCCAATGATGCTAAAACAGACTCCATGTCAGAGCCTGATTCACAGAATCTGAAAGGGAGGAAAATGTCTAGATAGTGAGACAATTATAAGTATAATTATAGTTGGATATTGCATTTTTAAAATAATAACTTTAATTAGCGTGATACATTTAATTAGTAAAAAGTGAGAATATTCTAAACATTTTATAATGTTATTTTTTATTCTTCATAACAAGATAATGATCATTGTTTCTAGAAGTATGTGTAAAATACTGTAAGACTAAAGGTAATTTGCAAGCTGATAAATTTTAACAATCAGCAATTGTATTCCTTTTTTATTTCTATTAATTTTGAAGACTGATTTAAAAAATTTAAAAACATTGATTACTTTTGATATAACCTTAATATTTTAAAAATATTATGAGGCAATTCAACTTGCTACTGATTAATTAGACTTAAACTACACAGATTTAATATTATTTTTTCAAAAAGATATCATGATGAATTTAAAACCAAATTATTTCTCTAAGTCAGTTTAGGTCTTAAGTGGAAATGTAAGCTTTGTTTTAAACTACATTTTCAAGTATTTTCTCATTCCTTTTTTTCTAGGCAAGAACTGCCTCCCTTTGACAGATGACTAAAGTTCATGGACTTCTCTTTTAAAATTATGTTTAACTTTACTGCTTCTCATTTTTTTTAGCCTTAATGCATTCAACCTTGTGGTATCTACAAGACCTACTCTTCCCCACTCTGCTCCCTCCCCTATTCTTCCCAGTCTTCTCTTTTCCCCTGGGTATCATTTTCACCTCTCTGGCCCTCGCCCCTCCCCTAATCCCACAAAAGTGACTCACAGATAGTTATGTTTCTTTCTCATTCTTTCTGTCCTGATAGCATGTCTGTCTTTGAGGATTCCATGTAGAGAACACTTCCAAGGATCCCCAGACCACACTTTGGGTAACACTGGTTAATTGTAACATCCTAATTTAACACAAAGCTTCCAAAATTTTTTCATGCCAAATTTATATCTTCTACTGTTCCTATTTTCTCATTTGTCCATATACAGGGACTGACTATCCTCACATGTATTATTTTTAATGCAGCAAAAGAAGAAGAATGATAAATCACCAACAAACAGGTTTGTGAGTGTTCCCAATCTAAGTGCTCTGGAATCCAGTGGAGTGGGCAATGGACATCCTAACCGTCTGGATCCCATTCCTAATTCTCCAGTCCACGATATTGAGTTCAACAGCAGCAAACCACTTCCACAGCCAGTGCCACCCAAAGAGCCCAAGACATTTTTGAGGTGAGCCCTGTCTCACCAATTGGTTTTTCTTTCCTTTCTTTTTTTATTTTTTTAACTTGGAAAATTTACCTTCTCTCATGGTAGAAATTCAGTACCTTAAGAACAATCTAAGAAATACTACTATAAAATATTTCTTAAATATTTTATCACCTCTCCAGAGAACTCCTTTTTCTCACTGTTCAAAGATTTTTTTTTTTTTTTTTTTTTTTTTTTTTAGCTAGGTGTGATGGCACACACCTATAATCCCAGTATTTGGGAGGCTGAGGCAGGAGGATTACAGGTTCAAAGAGAGCAATGAAATGAGACTCTCAGCAACCTAGCAAGACCTTGTTTCAGAACAAAAAATAAAATAGGGCCGAAGGGTGTAACTTGGAGGCAGAATGCCCCTGGATTCAATATTTAGTACCACACACACAAAGATTTTTCTCTAATTTCTTGTCACCAATTTGCAAGTCCTAGAAGAGGTGTTACATAAATTATGTGCTTAGAATTATAAAACTAATGGACAATTTGCTTTGTTTTTAGTATTGTCACCAATTTTCATTAATAATCTATCCTTATTGCAGAACTTTAAAATATTTTTAATAAGTGATTTTTATTTTTATATTTTTTCCTTTTTGTTTTCCAGACTTATTAATAAATATATATGTTTATTGCCAAATAAAAAAATGTAAGCTCTGGGAACTTAATGGCATTTTTAAGTTAAAAATTTATAAAAAAAAATAAGTTTTAAAATTGACATTTCAACTTAGTTACCTCATAGATGTCGATTAAATGTATTGAGTAAATTTTCAACAAAATGCAGTTATTTATCCATTAAAGAATTAAAACCAGAAAATATTGTTTTATACTTACTATTGATGCTTTATTTTAGCTGCTTTAGTTTTATTTTTTTCCCTTATTTTTATTCAATTTTAGCAGTGCCGCTCACTACTAAAAGTATTATAATAGAGAGATTTTGTTTGGTGGTTTGTTTTAGGCTAAGCAGTTATGTGATTTATGACATAGTTAATGACCTGTTGTTTAAAATAGTAAAAGAAATAGCAAGAATGAAAAATAGTCAACTACATCTCTGAATGTGCCTCCTGCTAAATTCTCTGTGTTGCTCATTCTCCCCTGTGCATGGGTGCGTCCAGGTATCAGTAGATGCATGTGCATGAGTTCAAGGAGCATGGCTACTACTGGAGTTTCCATTATGCGTTGTTGCACGCCTTGTAATTCCCCCCCAAAGACGGTAGGGATTCTTTTGTTTTTCTCAAGTAGGCCAAAGAATCTTTACATAGAATTAAGATAGTATAAATTATATCATTTTGGAGAGGGGAAATTAGATTTTTGATGCACTCCTTTTCTTGGAGGGTCTGCTTAGGGAATTAAGAAATGAAAGTGTAATATAAATATGCAAATAGAATTATTCCATCTTTATTTAGTTACTATTTAGTTACTCTATTTAGTTCAATGACGATCTGTAAGAATCAAGTGCTAGTATCAGTTTCTGAAATTTTAACTGAAAGTTGGAAAAGGTGCTGAAAGAGCACGCTCATTCTCTCCTATTTCCCACAATTCCTGCAGAATTTCTGTATTCAAAGGTGACAATCTTTTCTCAGTTGTTTTTTTTTTTTTTTTTTTGTAATATCTGTTGTGATGTGGCTCCTCCCTATAACTAACTTGGTCCCCTGGGCTGCTGCTGGACTCTCACGCACTCATGGAGTGGAGAACAGATTCTAGGGTTGAGGTGGGCAGGCCTGTAAAACCTAGCTCTAACACGGGGAAGGAGTCGTGGTAATCTACACTGTTTTATGTGCTTTCCCTCTTTCGTGGTAATCTACACTGTTTTATGTGCTTTCCCCCTTTATGTTGCAAAACGTCTTACTACTGGGTTACATATCTCTCTTTTTTGTGAATTCAGTCCTCCTCAGAGTGAAGCTTCCCCGGTGGCTTCTCCAGATCCCCAGCGCCAGGAGTGGTTTGCCCGGTACTTCACATTCTGAGAGAACTCTGTTGACACAGCCCTGTACGGATCTTGCTAAGAGCATGGCTCTGTATAGATCACGATGTGAACAGGCTTCCCTGTGTCAAATGCTGTGAATGAGAAAGTATTTGTCTCTCCAGTTTAAAAATGCACTGTATTTCCTTTGATATTTATTGGAATCACTCTATAAGGTACTATATTATGTGTGTAATTATAACAGTTATTTTTATTTGAGATGAAAGAGTCTTTAACCTTTGTAATTACTGCATAATAAATTTTGTTAGAACAATGCTTCGACTCTTTTTCCTTTGTTTGCTTTAATTTATAAATACTTTTTAATTCCAAGTAAGACTTGCCAACAAAAACATTTTACTGCATATTATTAATATAGTATTCACTTAATATCATGTGATATTAAATTATTTGCCTTCAGTAATCATAACAAAATCAGCATAGAGACATATATTCTCTAATCCATTAATTTTTTACATTGCTATGTATAACTTTAATTGAATCGCCTAAATTTACAAGGCTTGAATAAAAGCACTTGTGTAACTATAAAGTATATAAAATACTGTCAAAATGGCTTAATATCAACTACAAATGTGTTTTGGACAGCAACTGCTACATACTTGTTTCTCAATAAACTTATTAAATAAAAGATGATCAGTGACTTTTGCATGGTATTAAGATTTATAACACTACCACACTAAATCTGAGTTTTAGTTTTCTAGAGGGACATCTTTCAACTAAACACAGTTGTAGTTGATCTTAAGCCATTTTTTTTCCTACTAGAAATTTAAAAATGAGACCACAACAAATGTTTCTAAAGAACATTACCAACAACTAGGGGAAATTCATCCTTCTATTGGCTTGACAATTCCCATGCATCAAGTTTGATATCCATCCCCAAAGACTATTCCAGGAATCAACAGGCTTTAAAGCATTGCAGTGATTAAAGATCTTTAATCTGTAACTTTCTTGTAGTTTTAGATATTTAGTGAATATGTAGAGAAGAGTTCCAGCTGCTTAGTACTGGGTAGGTGGGTAGGCTTTACAAAATTGCAGGCATCCGGGAACTCCTAGGAGTTAAAAATTATCCATACTCAAGCTGGGCATGGTGGCGCACACTTGTAATCCCAGCATTTGGGAGGCTGAGACTGGAAGATCATGGTTCTCGGACAGCCTCAGCTTCTTTGTGAGGCCCTTTTCAAAATAAGGAATAAAAAAATAGGGCAGGGGGTGTAGCTCAGAGGTCGAATGTCCCGGGGTTCCATCTCTATACCTGCCCCCACCAAAAAAAAAAAAAAATATATATATATATATATATATATATATCCATGCCCAACTGATGAACCAATAATATTGTTGTTTTCTCTGCAAAATTCTCCTGCAAACAATTCCTAATTCATAGACCAGTCCCTAGTTTAAGTATTTGTAACTGTCTAACCTGGTTATAGCAAATTAAACCAAAATCAGCACAGAGTCTAACTGGGAAAAATTTAAATTTTTTCACCAAGAAATTGGGCATGAAAAACTTGAATTAGTTTTATCATGTACCCATTACATGTAACACGTGGAGCTGTGAGGCCACCACGTCCAACTAAAAGTAGAGAAGGCAACTGGTAGAAGCTATGGAGAATAAAAGTATGAAAGAAAAGAAAAAATGAAGAGCTCCTTTATAGGCTTCCATTCTTTGTGTAAGCCCTTCCTAGGCTTGGCTGCATTCTCCTTCTCTTTAGTTCCTTCTAATAATTTTACTTAAGCTATTTTGAGTTAGTTTCTGTTACTTGCAACTGGCTACTTGTTTTTCAGAACTTAAAAGTGGTAACACATGCCTGGGGAGGCTGAAACCAAAGAATTGCAAGACAGGAGGTCAGCCTCAGCAACTTTGTGAGACCCTGTTTCAAAGTAAAATGTGCTGAGAATGTAACTCAAAAGTAGAACTCCCCTAGGCTCAATCTTCAGTACCCCCATACACATAACGGCTTAAAAACATAGGCTGGGTAATATAAATTATCAATATAAATCCACGGATTTACACTTATTAATCTAACCAAATCTGTACCCTTTTAATGGCACTTATTTTACTTGTCCTATTGAAGCTAAGACACCCTCCCCCCTCGCCGTGGTACTGGGGATGGAACCCAGAAGCCTTCTACTTCCGAGCTACATCTATTTTATATTTTATTTGGAAACAGGGTCTCAGTAAGTTGCTGACAGCCTCAGTAAGCTGCTGAGGCTAGCTTTGAACCTGCAATCCTCCTGTCTCAGCTCCCAAGTACTGGAATTACAAGCATGCACCATCATTTCTGGCTCTGAAGCTAAGATATTTATGTTAAGATTTAAGTTTAGATTAATCAGTAGTCTCTCCTAAATTCAGTTTTGCTTGTGCAAATTTAGCCCGATGTTTTTAAACACTTCCCAATATAATTAGATAAACTAGAAGCTAAAACAATGCATACGGCATACAGCATTTTTTTGCTTTTAGTAGAAGATGAAGAGAGAAGCTTTTTCAAGGAAAATTGGTAGTACCATATCTTCAGGCAGCTGCCTTCACTTTTCATGGTTTCTGTTACCCATGGTCAATTGCAATTTGAAAATATTAAATAGAAAGTTCCAGAAATAAAGAATCCATAAGTTTTTAATTGTGAACCCTTTTGAGTAAGGTGTTGCAATTTCATGCCATCCCTCTTTGTGCTTCCCAGAAGGTAGGTTGTCTGGCGTATCCATTATAAGCTGTCTTCCTCTTGGTTTTTAGCCATCTTGATTATCAAATCAGCTGTCGTGGTATCATAATCCTGTGTTCAAGTAATCCTTATTTAATGATGATCCCCATCATGCTTTGGATCTGGAATCTCCCGTACAGGCTTCTGTGTTGAAAGACTGGTCCCCAATACAGTAAGATTCAGAGGTGGAATATGGCTAGAGGAGGTGGGTCCCTGGGTACATGGTCCTGAGGACTGTATCTGGTACCTTCCTGTCTCTGTCTCCTAGCTGCCATGATTTCAGAAGCTTTTCTCTGCCTTGTCCTCTACTATGTTTCTGCCTTCAAGCTGGTTGACCATGAATCAAACCTCTGAAACCATGAGCCAAATAAACCTTGGTGTGATTTCCAGAGAGATTAATTACCACCACTTAAGGAAAGTTAAGTACTTTGCACAAAACAATGCAAAGGGCCTCTCAGGAATCAAGACCCCACCTAATCCAAGTTTAAGGTTATTAAAGAGGAAACTTGTTTGAAAGAGGTCACTTTAAAAAGAGCCTGCTAAGTGAGATTAGTCACAAAAAATAAATAGGATGCTCTCCCTAATATGCAAAAGCCAGGGAGAAATGGGTAACAGGAAGAACTCTAGATGAAGAAGGAGATTCTATAAAGGAGCAAATAAGGCGACCTAACTGAGGGGATGGGAAGGGGAAGAAGGAAACTCTCTATAGCACATGACGTACTTAAACATATCAAAGTCAATCACTAAACCAAGCATGGGAAGGAGGGATGGGAAGGGAATGGGGTAGGGATCGGGTAAGGGCTAATTGGGTGATGTGTGCATGTATGTCTCCACAAGTCTTTTATCCAATTAAAATGTAGGATTACAATGCACTAATAAAAACATTTCAAAAAAGAGCCTGGCCTGGCTTGGTGACAAGCCTGTGACCCCACTACTTGAGATGCTGAGTAGAGGCCTTTTGGCATTTAGCTCACAGAGGGAGCAAATTGTTTCCCCAGGGTTTGCTCATCATGCTCGGCTACCCAGGTGCTCAGAGGCTGTTGCAGCCGAGGTCCAACAGCATCTGGGTTCTGCTCAAGTGGACAGACCTTGATACTGTCCACTGGGGTTGGTTCTGCAGGAATGCAAAATGCTGGAGTTACAGGGTCATGGAGGCTTCCACCTAGAGTCCAAAGGAAGGCCTGGGAGACCAAGCAGGGTAGGAATCCTACAGACAACCCCAGGGAGGACGACACATGACACTGAGAGTGAAGCCAAAGGTGCAGTGGAGACCCCAGGAATTAAGAGATTCCAGGAACGTGGAATGTCTCAGCTGCAGGCTTACCAGCCTAAGAAGCCATGTTGGCTGTGAGTGGTCAGGACAGAGGGACAGGGCTGCCCAACTCTTTGGAGCCCGCATTTTACCACCACATACCTGGATACTGGCCATGGAACTACAGGACCTAACATTTACCCAGTTGGGTCTTACTCTGGTCCTATCTCCTCTATGTCCCTATTCCTTTATTTTGGAATGGGAATATTTACTCTGTGCTATTACATATTGTGTGTAACTTGACTTATTTATTTTTATAGGGGATCACAGCTGTATTTGAGTCTCAGAAGAGACTTTGTACATGGACTTGTAAACAATGCAAAACTGTTAAGATTGTTGATTGGGAATCTTGGAGTGGGACCAAATGAATTGTCAGGTGAACATAAGCTCTCTGGAGCCAAGAGCACAGTGTTATAGTTTAGGTCTGAAATGTCCTCCACAAAAGCTCATGTATTGAATGCCTGGCCCCAGTATAGCAAGGTTCAGAGGTGGGCATGGCTGGAGGAGGCGCTGCCTTAAGGAGTCTGTCCCCGGCCCTTTCCCGTCTTTCTCTTTCTGCTTCCCCTCTGCCATTCCCGCCTCCACGATGTTTTTGTTTTGTTGCTGGCTGACCATGGACCAGACCTCTTAAACTGTGAACCCAAATAAACCTTTTCGAAGTCTTTCTCATCAGGTATTTTTGGTCACAGCTATGGAAGGCTAAATAACACAGACCCAGAGTGCAAGAGTAGTGACGATAGCAATTTGAATCCCAAAAGAAGCCATAAAATTCTTTCACCTTTAAGAGAAAAAGTGAAAGTTCTTAGGGAAGAAAAGAATCATTGCTGAGTTTCCTAAACTATAAGGTAAGAACAAATCTGTTCATGAAACTGAACAAAGAAAAAGAAATCCATGCTGATTTTGCTGTCTTCACACCTTGAACTGTAAGAATTATATCTGCAGTGTGTGACAAGTCCGCAAACATTCACCTCACCTGCTCTCATCATGAAAGCAGTATATCATGTCATCTCACATTATCACAAGAAGAATAACAGCACAGTGAGGTTGTGGCGTGAGTTATAAGGGAGTGAACCATGTAGATGACTGGGAGGTGAGCATCCTGGGGAGGAGAAAAGTTTGAAAATATTAAAAAATATTCTTAAAACATCCAAGTGTTTGGAAGGCTGAGGTAGGAGGATTGCATGTTCAAGATTAGCCTGTGCAATTTACCAACTTAAATTTAAAAAAAAAAATTAACCTGGGTATGGTGGTGCATGATTGTAATCCCAATATTTGGGAGGCTGAGACAGGAAGATTGTAGGTTGAAGTCAGCCTCAGCAACTTAGTGAGGTTCTCAGCAACTTAGACTGTCTCTCCAAATAAAATATAAAATAGGAGCCAGGCGTGGTGGTGCAAGCTTGTAATCCCTGCGCTTGGGAGACTGAGAAGGTTTGAAGCCAGCCTCAGCTACTTAGGCTCTCAACAACTTAGTAAGACCCTGTTTCCAAATAAAATATAAAAATAGGTCTGGGAGTATAGCCCGGAGATAGAAAGCCCTTGGGTTCCACCCCTAATACCACCAATAAATAAATGAATAAATATAAAACAGGGTCTCACTAAGTTGCAGAGGGCCTAAGTAGTTGAGGCTGGCTTCAAACCTATGCAATCCTCCTGTCTCAGGCTCCCAAGTGCTGGGATTACAAGCATGTGCTACCTCACCTTGCTCTAAAACATTGCTGAGAGAAATAACACCCAAGTAAATGGAAAGACTTATTTTGTTAAGAGTCATGACTCCATTTTGCTACTATGTGTGAGGACAGTCAAAGCATGGTGTGTGCCAGCCTCCCTGGCCTTCTCCTGGTTAACGCTCACTGTTGTATGAGAAATAGCTAAGCATGTCATTTACATAGTGTCCTACATAATTTTGTTCTGGTTTTAGTATAGAAACTGGACTGAGACTGGTGTGGGGACACCTGAATAGGTGCATTTGAGGATGTGCTGTGGGGAAGTCTGTCTCATGCAGAGCGCCCTTGTACCCAGTCACTGGGCCGCCACCCCATATTGGAGGCTTAGGCCTCTTATTTCAACCTGCTGCAGCTGGAATAAAGCTGCATCTCATCATCCCGGTGCCTTTCTTCTTTTTTGGACTGACCAGATGGAACCCGGAACTTGTCAGCTTTGGTCAGTTGTACCACACCGGATCTGGTACTGTCTGTTGGAGAGCTGGCCAGCATTGAGTGAGTGGCACTCGGCAGCCTTCCTCCTGGGGTCATGGGCACCCTCACAGGTGTGGCCTAAAATGTACAGCAGTCCCATCCAGCTTCAAAAGGTTCTCCAGCAGCCTCCACGGCTGGGGTAGCAGTTCTCCAGCGGCTGGGGCCATGGGATTGGTGGTTCTCACTGCCTTCTGTGTGGACACGATTTTGCGCTGTGAGAAGCAGCATGGGTGGCAAAACTCCACCAAGTTGGGAGCAGAGAAGCAGTTGCAGGTAGGGTTGGAGAGATAAGATGCTTGCTGGAGGAGGAGGTACACACAGAATTCCAGAAGGACCTGAAAGCAAAAAGCCGCTATAGCAGGCGCTGACGAAGACCAAACACTTGCCAGAGGAAGAGGAAGGTGCTGGCCCCCACCCTGTGTGCCAGGCCAGTGGTCATGTGAAGGGTGAACTCTCACCAGCCTCAGGGAGAAATGCACAAGGCCCTCCCTAAGGGGTGAGACACCCAACATATCCCCTCCCCCACCCAAATGGAGCTAGTGGAATTGGGCAGGCAGCTCTGTCAGAAGCCCACTGAATTGTTAGCCGCTTGGCTGCTAAGGTTATGGGACCTGGAGGGTGGACGGTCTCACCAGAGTGGCTGGGACATGGAGGAGCTCTCCTCTGTGACAATGCACCCCTCAGTGCGATAGAAGTTGCAGAACAGCCATCAGTACACACAGGGAGATCATGCCCCGGCTGATGGCAGCTGTTCACACAGTGAAGACAACTGCAGGGAATTTTCCTGAGCCCATGACTGAGTGGCAGAGTCATGCTGGGCTTGCCCAAGTGCTGAAAAAATTGGATATGAGAAATGCCATTTACAATTTAAATGCTGGAAGGCTGGATGAGGAAGGGGATAAGAGTGTTACAGAGCACTCTCTTTCCCCTGTTCAGGTCCCTGATTTCTCTCCTGGTGCCCTATAAGGGCTGTGCCCTGAATAAAGTAACTACCATGCCTACTTGCTTAGGAGAAGCTGAGGTCTGCAGAAGGGAGTTCAGGTCATGTCAAAGGGCAAAGCAAAAGGGCCCAAAGGAGGTTAAGAGGAAGCCGCTAAGGTCTCCAGAGCTCGGCTGTGGGTGGGTCTCTGGGCTGCAGGAGTGTGACCATAAAAGAACTGTCCAGAAACCTAAAGCCTTGCTTTTGTCCTGGTGGCAGCAGCTGAGGCCAGAGCAGAGACTCCAGGCCCTAAGGAAAGTAAATAAGGGTGCTGAGAAGGGAGTGCCCAGTATCTGGGGAGTACCTCTTGTAAAAGGAAGCAGCCCCTGGTCCCTATTTTAATTCTCATGAGGGCAACACCGAGGGACCTGCCTTCAGGGGGGAAAAGGGACCCCTGGAGCTGCCAAGAAGAAAATGGGCCAGGCTGGCAGGTTTTTGTGGCTGACTGGAGTTGCAGGAGTTGGCTCAGCTTGTCAACTCCAAGGCCACACCACACATTCAGGGAAAGTTATGCATGGGAGCCAGTTTCCAAGGAGATCCTGTGTGGTCCCCACGCTGCTGAGAGCAAGCAAGGGAGCCAAGCAAGCAGAGGGGCCAACCTGGCCAGGTTGCAAGAGCTCGGTAGACCAAAGCACATGGCCACATTTGGAGGGAGGAGCAGGCCTGGCCTGCCAGGTGGAAAAGACCTGGCAGGGTGAGTGTTTCCCAGGCTTGTATAAGTCCCATCCCTGAGGGCCAGGTTGTTCCGGCCACCCTTTCCTCTGCCCCTGTCCAGCTCCTGCAGGCTGTGGCATGAGGAACAGCACTGGACAGAGTAAAGTCTCGGGTCTGAGGAAACTTGGGGGTGCTGGAGAGGATGCGAAGGAGTCTCTGATCCCAGGTGCCTCACATGGCGCTGGAGAGAGACAAGATGTTCTCCAGAGCCTTGGCTGCCAAGAGCACATCCATGGACTGTGTATGTATGCTACTGGGTGTGGTGGACTTTTGAAGTGTGTTTCCTGGGCTGCATCCCTGGGAAATGAATTCCCTAAGTTGTGTTCCCTTGGAGAAACATGATCCCTAGGCTGGGTCCCCAGGCAGATGTAGTTACCATGTGTGAGCAATGCACTGTGTGTTTTAGACTGTATCCCCAACATTTGGCAGCTACTGATAAACAAGTGGTGTGGGCAGAGCACCCAGTGGCAAGTGGACACTGTAGGCCCCCGCCTGCCCCTGTGCTGGAAAGTGCAGGCATATGGTACCACAGTGGGCCTGGGATTTGGACATTGAATGGCGCCTCCATGCCCCATACCACCCTCAGGCAGCGGGCATCATTGAGTGCCTCAATGGCTTGAGGAAGCAAGTCCTGTGAGCCACTGGTCCCATGTTGACCATGGTGGGCTGGACAAAATGACTGTGGGCTTTGAATCAGCAAAGCCACAAGCGAGGCTTTGAGCCACAGAGCAACGTTTTGCTGCCTGCCGCCACAGGCCATTTTAGACAGCGACGTGGACTTGGTCCTGAAGGTCAAAGCCCCCCCACTTATGTTGGGTGGCCACGGTTAGTCCCCTGGGTGACAGGAAAATGGCCCCCAGTGGTCCATGCTACTTTCCTAGGGGCACCACTGCTGTATTGCAGGGAACTTCTGCCATCTCACTGTGGCCTATTATAAGTCCCCCCTTTTTTTCCCCTTGTGGGTCTGGGGATAGAACTCAGGGCCATTTGACCTCCAAGCTACACCCCTGCCCTATTTTTTTTAATTCTTTATTTTGAAACAGGGTCTCACTAAGTTGTGGAGGGCCTAAGTAGCTGAGGCTGTCCATGAACTGCCATCCTCAGGTCTCAGCCTCCTAAATGCTGGGATTAAAGCGTGCACCTCCATACTTGGCTCCCCATTTGCTTTTGCACATAGAGTGTAGACAGATGTAGACCCAGGCAGAGTGAGTGTCATGCTCAGCTAAACCTCCCACCCCTGCCTGCCAGTCTTACCATGGATATCTCCTCCCGTTCATAGTCTCCTGTTGGCTAGGATTTGGGATGGTCATTTGCAATGAACCCTGCCCATTGTCCATACGTACCGACAGTTGGGCTGTTTATCAGGGACTGACAGTGTGGAGAGCCACTTGGGAGGTCAGTGGTTGACTGGTGATACGTTGTCAGGCTAAGCCCTTTGGCAGGAATTTATGGGAACTAAATCACCAAAAGACGGTGACCATATATCATGGTCTTTGGCCTCCCCAGGCCAAGATGAGGAGGACATCTTGGGAGATGTGGCCCAGTGGTCGTACCATCGCCTTTGCATGCAGGTAGTAAGAGACTCGAGCCTGCCAGTAACCAGTCACAAAGTTACTACTTGTAAGCAGCCTATTGCTGTTTCAATTTGTGTTGCTGTTGCAAAATTTGGTTGCAATGTTCCTCACATGGGGGCACTCTTGGAAGATGGGAATCCCATAGACTGTCAGGGGAGATGTCCTAATGCGGTGGAGTGTGCAAAGAGTCAAATCATGGTGTTAGGCTTCCTTGCTTCCTTCTGGTGAAGGCCACTGTTGTAGGGAAAAACAGCTGTGCTCTGGGGAAGTCTCCCTGCAGAGTTCCCATGTGCACAGTCCTCTACCACTAGGTACTGAAGGCCCAGGCCTCCTATTTCAACCTGCTGCAGCTGGAATAAAGCCACATCTGAGAACCTCTTTTCCCCACCCCATGTCTGGCTTCGTTTTTAGATGGAGCAGATTGAATTTACACCTTCCCAGGGTTGGTCAGTTGCACAACATCATGTAAATTATTATCCTATGGATTTACCAATTTAATGTAACTAAAAAATAAAAAAAAACCAGCTTTTTAAAATACAAAGTGATACGCTGATTTTAATGTTCATATGAAAGCACCAGGGACCTAGAAGAGCCAAAACAACTTGGAAAAAGAATAAGATTGAAGGCCAAACTCTGATTTCTAGACTCTGTGAATCCACAGGAGTCAGGAGTCTGTGTTATTTTTGTAAATTCAGACAAATCATCAGAACAAAATAGAAAGTATAATAATGCTCCTACAACCAATTTTTAACATCTGCTTTTTATTTATTTACGTTTGGTCCTGGGGATTGAACCCAGGCTCATCAGCCACACCTGAAGCCCTTTTTATTTTCAAACAGTGTTTTGCTAAACTGATGATACTTTCACTAAGTTACTGAGGCTATCCTCAAAACTGCGACCTTCACGTCTCAGACTGGCAGGTACTACAGGTGTGCACCACCATGCTGGGATAACTTCTGCCTTTTTTTTTTTTTTTTTTTTTTTAGTGGTAGTGGGGATTGAGTCCAGGGGCATTTTACCTCTAAGCTACACCTTTGTATTTTGAGATAGGATATCATTAAGTTGTTGCTGGCTTCGATAAATTGCTGTCTGGCCTTAATCCTGCAATCCTCCTGTCATATGGTATCAGTACCATAGTAATCTCTGTCCTTTTTCTAATATACAAAGTATATTGGATTTAAAGTAAAATTCTACTCCTTAAATTCATTTTGTCTACATGCTATTTTTCTATGTTATATTCAATTATTTGATAAATAAATATATATTTATACATACATACACTTACGTGTTATGTTTGTGTGCAGCCTCTCAAGGCGTGTGTCACACCCAGCGAATATCTAACTCTGTCATCAGGGGAAAGACTATTCTGTGAGTAAAGGAAAGGACTTTGAACAAATGCTAATACATATTCATTATGCAAGACTAGACTATAGACATCAACATAAAACCTAAAATTCTAAAAACTTATAAGAAAACAGGGGAGAATCTTTGTGACCATGAGTTTGGCAAATTCCTTAGCTGCAGAAAATTAAAAAAAATCCATATAATCCTAAACAGCCCCCAAGCGCCCTCTCCCCGCCTAACTCGGTCCAGCCGCTTGGCCCCGCCCCGGCCCTCCAGGCCCCGCCCCGACCCCGCCCACCGCGTCAGCACCCGGAAGAGCCGCCCGGGCCGTGGAGTCGAGGCGGTGCGCGGCCCGGCGTCGTTGCGAGCGCTGGCCGGGCCGAGCCGCCCGCTGGAGCCCGCCCGGAGGAGCCTGCGCGCCCCCGCGCCCCGCGGCCACGCGCACGCCCCGCCCCCGCCGGCCTGCGGCGTGGACCGTGGCCGGGCGGGAGCAGGGTCCCGCGCCCTGGGGAGCAGGCGCCCCCGCGACCTCCGACCCCGCGCGTCCGCCAGTAAGTGACAGCCGCCGCCGCGCTCCCGGCGACTTTTTATTTTCCCGGTAGTTAGTTCCAAGTCTTGCCCACGTCTTTTTAGTTCAGAAACTACTGAACTCCGCGACCGATCGGGCGAAGGAGCTGCCCGAGCGGAGCTGAGCCGGGCAGACCTGCGGGGGTACCGGGGGGGGCACGGCCGTGCGAGCCCCGCGGCTTGGGAAGGTGGGGGAGCGGCGCCGCGGGCGCGAGCCGGCCCCACGTTGGGACGGACGGGCTGCGGGCGGCGCGCTCCCGAGGGGCGGGGCTTAGCCCGCGCTCGGCCCCCGCCGGGGCGGGGCCAGGGGAGAGGGCGGGGCCAGGGCGGGGCCGCCGGGCTCCCGGAACCTGCCTTAGCATCCTCCCGGGTTGCCTGTTTGGCGCTTCTTTTCGGCTAAGGGACTAAGGAAAGCAAATATTTCTTATTTAAAAAAAAAAAAAAAGGAAAAGGAGCATGAGATTTGTGCAACGACCCTTTTCAAAACAATAAGGGGCCCAAGCGTGTATCTGGGGGGCAGTTTTTAGGGTTGGCAAACTGCTTAGAAAACTGACTAGTCAGTTTTGCGCAGATGTTTGCAGAGAATGGTATTAAAAAAAAAAAAAAAAAGATGGTCCGTAGCCGGACGTGGTGGTACACACCTCTTATCCCAGAATTTGAGAGACTGAGACAGGAGAATTAAAGTTGGAGCCAGACTCAGTAACTAAGCAAGACGCTGTTTCAAAAATAAGGTGCTACTCAGAGAATGATCCTGGGTTCAATCTCCAAAATCCATATAAATTGTTGGTCTAAACGTGGTGCACGCCTGTAGTCATAGTATCTGGGAGGCTGAGACAGTTCAAGACCAGCCTCAAGCGAGGAAGGGAGACCCAAGCAAGGTAGGGAGACCCTGTTTCAAAAAAAAAAAAAAGCTGGGCCGGGCGTGGTGGCGCAGGCTTGTAATCCCTGTGCTTGGGAGGCGGAGACAGGAGGATCGCGCAGGTTCGTAGTCAGCCTCGCTGGCCTAAGAGACCCTGTTTCCAAATAAATAAATAAAAAAGGTCTGGGAGTATAGCCCGGAGGGAGAAAGGCTTCCAGGAATCCCATTACCACCACCAAAAAAAAAAAAAAAATGCTGGCCTAAATTAATCTAATCTCACTTTGAACCTTGAATTCTGTAGCTGCCCTCCTACTGCTTTCTATGGTGTTGCTTTTCAAATTGCTAATTTGTGGTTCTAAATTTAATGCGCTTTTGTAGACTCTTGGAGACTCTCTTGTAGCTGCTGATCTTAGGAGTCTGGTCGTTTATTTTTTTATATATTTTATTTATTTATTTATTTATTTATTTATTTTTGCAGTACCAGGGATGGAACCCAGGGACATTGTACTCTGAGCTATATCCCCATCCCTAGTTTCTAGTATTTTTGAAGCAGGGTCTCACTGAGTTGCAAAGGGCCTCGCTAAGTAGCTGAGGCTGTCCACGAACCGCGATCCTCTTGTTTCAGCCTCCCAAGTGCTGGAATTACAAGTGTGCGCCACCACGCCCAACACGTCCAGTGTTTTATTTTTAAGTAAAGATCACATCATGGAAATACTGTGTGGTCGGTTCCTATTTTCCAATTACTTTTTCTGCTTTATTCTCAGCTGGATTTTTATTAATTAACCCAAGCAAATTACTTATCATTGTGGTGGCTGTGATTTACTTTGACTGTCTCTTTTGGGCACACATTTATTTATCCCTTACTCTGTCACTGGCCTCCTATAGTTGCCAGGAGTATATACAGGTGATATATCATACCTTCCATCATAGTTGGTTCTCAGGACATTGAGAGGCGCTCCAGTGGCACAGTGGGTTAGTGCGCAATACTTATAAGAACATTGAGAACCTACTAACACCTGTAATATGTACCATGTGTAACATCCTAAGGTTGATAAACTGTGATTTTTATTACAATTTTCTTTAATCTTCATATTTATGGAACTTAGTACAGTGAATGTTTGATAAGTGAAATTAGGCAAATTAAACTATACTCTTTCTAAGGTACTTGCTCTTTCTAAACTAAGAGTTACTTGGGCAGCTCATTTACAACTGCCCAGTGCAGTTACTCTCCCACCACTGGGAATGTCACCTTATTTCATTGTAATCCCTCTCTCCTTGTAGTCCTGTCTGTAGTGCATTTTTACCATGGGCAGAGCGGTTTCATTTTATCTATCTGCGGATTCTCTGCAGACACAGAGCACCTTTTACTATGTTTTTCACTTGCTAGCACAGTATCTTGTGCATGGTAGATATAAGTAGACATTGAATCGAGTTTGTATATGATTGTGATCTGACAGTGTAAATGAAAATTGGATGGAGATAAGCCCTTTTTATCTGTAGTACGCACATTAAAAAATAAAAAGGTTGCCAGGGGAATGAGATAGGTGCAGTATGGTTTCAATCTTTGTTGTTTATTATTCAAGAACTTTATGTTCCTTTCCTCAGTTTGTCTAGGTTCTCTATGCTCCTTCTGTGTGTTTGTGTGTGGTCCTGGGATTGAACCCAGGGCTTTGCACGTGCTAGGCAGGTGCTCTGCTTGAGTTACTTCCCAGAGTGGCCTCTAACTTCCTGTTGCCTCAGTTTCCCAACTAGCTGGGATTCCAGGTGTGCACCTGGCTTCTTTACCATCTCGACAGCTGTTTTTACTGAAGCTTGTAGTTTTCCTAGATTAGGAAACAAATTCACTTCTAAATATACGTTACTAAAACCAGTTATTATTGAAATTAAAACTGGCTATTGATCTGATTAATAGTATGTGTCTCATTTATCTAGCAGGATATGTATGAATGTACGTATATTTAAAGAGAGAGAAAATGGTATGTTATGGTATGTTCTTACATGCATAAAACCTAGAACATGGACACTTGAAGGAACTCCACTGGGAATGACTTCAGCAAAAAAACTGATGTTTAAGATTTTATACTTGAGCGCAGGTGTGTGTGTGTGTGTCTGTGTGTGTGTGTGTGTGTGTGTGTGTGTGTGTGTGTGTAATGGGTCAAAGAAAAGTCCATGACCTTTTATATATATTATACAAATGATAACATAGTCATATATTATAGTATTAATGTGGAGGAGAAAGATTTAGGAAAAGTTGTGAGAAATGCTTTGTATTATTTTGGATTTCAATCATAAGTACCATCTGATTCTTTGACTTAAATTTATCTTCACTCATTTTAAAAGTACATGTATTACACAATCATAACAGACCTAAGTAAAGTTTGAATTCAGGTATTATTTTGTGATGAGAGTGTGATCCAAAGCAGAGATGATTGATAACTAATCTTTTTTATTTTGCTAAATTGTGTGTAAATCTTGAATATCTAAGATATACTACGGTCCTTTCTTTTTCTTTAGTTACCTAGATTGAAGATGAATAGTGATCAAGTTACACTGGTGGGGCAAGTGTTTGAGTCGTATGTTTCAGAGTACCACAGAAATGAAGTTCTGCTAATCTTGAAGGAAAGGGACGAAGATGCCCATTACTCAGTTGTGGTTAATGCCATGAACCTTTTTGAGACCAACATGGAAATTGGAGAATATTTTAATGTGTTCCCCAATGAAGTACTAACTATTTTTGATAGTGCGCTCCGAAGGGCAGCCTTGACAATTCTTCAGTCCCTTTCTCAACCTGAGGATGTTTCCATGAAGCAGAACCTTCATGCCAGGATATCAGGTAAGACCCTTAATGGTGTCACTTCATTATTTTTAGAAAGACTTGACAAAGATATAACACATATGGGATTCAGAGCACTAAGAAATAATTGATATTTATATGTAAAATACATATCTGTTGTATAGCTATTGGTTACTTCTTTTCTGGACATGGAGCCCTAGTCATCCAACAGAGGAGAAGGAGAAAGTATGTAGACAGCAGTATACTTTATGTGTATTTATATTTCTCTATGTGTGTGTGTCTTAAATTGTAGTTTAAAGCATCTTTATTAGCTTTTGTGACTACTAGCAATAAATGAATTGGTAATACAAGAATTACAAAAGTAGTAGATCTTCCTTAGTGACCTTCAAAACTATTTTAGGATATTAATTATTTTTATATACCAAGATTAGCATGGAACTATCTACCTATCAGGAACCCAATATATCATTGTTGAAAGTATGCCAGATAAAGCCTTTTAATTAAAAAAAAATACAGTAACACCATCAGCCACTTGTGATGGCAAAGCTATGCCCTTGAATTGCCTTCTCGCTCTTTATTTTTTGTTTAAAATATGATTTTTTAACAGGGTAGATAGAGTTGAAGAATCGCTTTTAAGAATTTTAGGAGAAACAGCACTATGGTATAATAGGTTTTTTTCCTTTTGTGGTACTGGGGCTTGAACTCAGGAGTAGTCTACCTCTGAGCTATACACCCAACCCTATTATTATTATTTTTTAAAACAGGTCTTACTGAATTGCAGAGGGCCTCACTAAGTTGCTGAGGCTGGCTGTAAACTTGCATTTCTCTTGTCTCAGCCTCCTAAGTAATGGTTTTGAGTGTGTGGCACCATGCCTGGCTCTAATAATTTTTTATTAATTCATTTCATGGAAATCATTTCTCAGAAGATGTAGTATGGAATGGAGAAAGGAAATAAATAAATTTCAAAGATACCTGGTTAGAGCTGTACTTGCAGGCTGGAAACCTGGCAGCTTACTTACTGAGCCTTAGTTTCTTCATGTGGAAACTATCCCTACAGTCCCTGTTTACCCTCTAACCTTTTATTTTAATTCAAAATATGTCCTTATTATATAAACTAACTGGTAAAAACTCACTCTATGAAAAAGAAGAATTTCTTGTAATTAAAAGCAAAATACTTAAGGTAATCTGTGATTAAGTTAGAAAAGAGATGAACCTTGGGTATGGTATGGGGTTTTTTAATTATTTTTGTGTGTGTGTGGTACTGGGAGTGGAATCCAGGAGCATTCTACATCCAAGCTACACTCCCAGCCCTATTTTTTATTCTTTATTTTGAAACAAGGTCTCACTAAGTTGCAGAGGGCCTCACTAAGTAGCTGAGATCCGGGATCCTCCTGTCTTGGCCTCCCAAGCACTGGGATTACAAGTGTGCTCCATCATGCTCATCCTGGGTTTTATTTTTGAATGATGAAAATGTTTTGTTTTGTTTTGTTTTGTGGTACTGGGGGTGGAACCCAGGGGCTTTTCTACCTTCCGGGCTACACTCCTAGACCTGTTTTATATTTTATTTGGAAACAGGGTCTCATTAAGTTGCTGAGAGCCTCACTAAGTAGCTGAGGCTGGCTTCGAACCTGTGCAATCATCCTGTCTCAGCCTCTCAAGCGCTGGGATTACAAGTGTGCGCCACCACACCCGGTTTGATGAAAATGTTTTAGAATTAGACAGTAATAATAGTTTTACAACCTAAAAACATACTAATAACCTTAAAATGCTAAATTGTATGTGAATTATATCTCAAGTTTTAATACAAGCATTCATGTGGGAAGGACAGAAGGGTAACAGAGTACTGACAGGAAGCGCTAAGATGAATTGCCACCATACGTGTTCTAATGAAGGTCAGGAAAGCCAGAGAGACTTCCTTCTGCTTGTTTCTTATTTCACAGCATACTAAGATATGAACCAAAAGACAGCATTGTACTCCTGAAATATTAGCTTTGTGGACATGAGAGTAAGACCTATTTTTAATGCCTCTTGGTTGTTGGTGTGACTTGCGTGGTTACAACTAAAAACATGGGTATGTTCTTGGTAGCCCAACATTTAGCTATATATAGCTGAATGAAAAAATGCTTGATATCAATACTAAGAAATGAATTTCTGTTTTTTTGTTTATTGTCATACTGGATAGCATTTTACATCTACACTAAACTTTCAACATATTTATTCATTCATTCATTCATTCATTCATTCATTCATTTTGTGGTACTGGGGATTGAACTTATGGGCATTTTACCTCCAAGCCATACCCTTCGTCCTAATTATTATATATTTTGTTGAAACAGGGTCTTGCTGTGTTACTGAGAGTATTGCTGCTTTCTGAGGTTTTCCTCAAACCTGCAATCCTACTGTCTCAGCCTCCCAAGTACTGGGATTATAGGAGTGCACCACCATACCCAGTTTCTATTTTCTTAATTGAGTTGGTTATCTGATTTTTTTTTTTAAGTAAAACACAAAAGATTTCTTTCCTGAAATTATAGTTTCTCCTCCCAAGAGATAGTAAGAGAATATCTTCCATGGGGTCAGACTCAAGATGTAAATTTATAATGTTGTTTTTCTATCAGGTCTACCTGTCTGTCCTGAGCTGGTGAGAGAACACATCCCTAAAACCAAGGATGTGGGACACTTTTTATCTGTCACTGGAACAGTGATTCGCACAAGTCTGGTGAAGGTCCTGGAATTTGAACGGGATTACATGTGCAGCAAATGCAAGCATGTGTTTGTAGTCAAAGCTGACTTTGAGCAGTATTACACCTTCTGCCGGCCATCCTCATGTCCCAGCTTGGAGAGCTGTGATTCTTCAAAGTTCACTTGCCTGTCAGACTTGTCTTCTTCTCCATCCAGGTGTAGAGATTACCAGGAAATCAAAATTCAGGAACAGGTAAATGATCCAGTAAATGAGAAAAATAACAAATTTAAAGAAGTTGTTTTCCTGTGGTCAGATTGCTACTATTAGAAAATAGAGAATGGATACACCTGGGCCTGTACTTTGTGGGAGATCAAACTTGTAATTGTTGCACATATATCAGAGTGTAGTTTTTAAGATAGGGCATTGACAAGATTGTGGAATGACTTCATAATAATGTTAATATTAAAATGAATACTTAATAGTTCTAAATAGCTGTACTTAACTAAGGAATAGGAGAATTAAGTGGCTTTAACTGGTTGTTAAACACTGACACAAGCAGGATTTCGGGTTTGGGGTTTAATTTTATTTACTGTACCAAAGAGGTGTGTTTTGTTTGAAAAAGTGATCCTGATTTTCCTGTACTTAACTTAAAAACAAGGGTTTATTCTCTCATCTAAAAGTAAGTAGGAGATAGGTAGTCCAGGGCTAGCATGTAGTGTCCCCCTCAGTGTTAAGGACACAGATTTATATTTCATCCTCCTCCTCCCCTCTTTTTTTTTGGTGGTAATAGAGATTGAACTTGGGGGCAGTCTGCCTCCAAGTTCACCCTAACGTCTTTTTTTTTTTTTTAAGCAGAGTCTTGCTAAGTTTCTGAGGGTCTTGCTAAGTTGCTGAGGCTAGCCTTGATCTTGTAATCCTCTTGTCTCAGCCTCCTAAGTACTGTGATTGTAAGGGTGTGCCACCATATCCAGCTTAATTCACCATTCTTAATGCATGAATGCTATTCTTATGGTTGGGAATGGTGGCTGCAACTCCATCATATCTTTATTCTAGTCAGAGAACAGGAAAAATGAGAGAATAGCTAAAATACCTACCATCTAACCGAGTCTCCTTGGCAATGTCCTATAATATGTCTGCTTATATCCCATTGGCTAGAATTTAGTCGTGTGACCACACCTAGGTGAAAGGTTTGGGAAACATGGCCATTTCACTAAGCACATGTCCACGTGGGGACAAAACCAGGGTTATGTTCCTAAGGAGTAATGGAAGGGACTTGACAACTTGTCCCAGGTGTTATAACTGGAGAAAATAATACCTCTGTTTTCTAGATAAATTATTAGCTTTTGTTTTAAGTTTAGTACTTAGTACCTTTATTTATTTATTTATTTATTTATTTATTTAATTTTTTTGTGGTACTGGGGGTAAAACCCAGGGGCCTTCTACCTCCAAACTACACTCCCAGACCTATTTTATATTTTATTTGCAAACAGGGTCTCACTAAGCTACTGAGAGCCTCACTAAGTAGCTAAGGCTGGCTTCAAACCTGTGCGATCCTCCTGTCTCAGCCTCCCAAGTGCAGGGATTACAAGCGTGCACCACTATGCCTGGCTTATGTATGTTTATTTTGACCATTCACAAGGTAGATTATATTTGGAGTTATTTTCCATATTGATGTTTTATTTTACTCTAGTTTTAGTGAATTCTTAATCTGGTAGTAAGTATAATTTTTAAGAAAAATCCTTTAAATCTCTGTCATAATTGAATTGTCTGAAAATACCAAAGAAATGGGAATAGTCACTTCAAGTATTACTAGACTTTTGGATCTGAGCATTTATTTAAGCATATTCAGAATTTGTTTTATTTTTCTTGAAAGGTTCAAAGGCTCTCTGTTGGAAGTATTCCACGATCTATGAAGGTTATCCTAGAAGATGACTTAGTAGACAGTTGCAAATCTGGTAAGAATGAAAGTTCTGTTCTTTTGTTTTTTGTTTTTTCTTTAGCAATGGAGTCTAAGTTGCGCAGGCTGGTCTCAAACTTATGGGCTCAAGTGATTCTCTCCCACCTCAGCCTTCTAAGTAGCTGGAACTACAGGTGTGCACCACTATGTTCTGCAACAACGAACTTTGGTTACCTTGTGTAGGGTCTTAAGTATTGAGTAGGAAAAGCTACTTTTTATTTTCCCAAGGCCACTGGTAGGGAGGTATCAAGTCCATATTCCTATCTTGGGAATAGAGACTGGTTTGGAGGTGGGAGGTGATAGGAGGAAAGAGCTGGGCTGGAGCTTAGAGATATAGTCCTGCTTGTTCCATAGGGAGAACTGGACTTGCCCAAGGCCACTTACAATGAAGTGACAGAAATGGAGCCTGAATCCATATCCACTGACTTCTAATCCAGGGCTCCTCAGAAAATCTATGGATCAAAGGATATGACCTTTAAATGACGCTGAAAGTCTTATTTGTACCTAGAAAAAAAGAGTTGATTGTTCCTCTCCTCTCTATGCTAGTGACATTGTGATAGAAATCCCATTAATTTTGAACATGAGAATATTCTTTGATAGCTATTTCAATTTAGTTAAACTGAATTTTTTCTTCATTGAAAATAAATCTTAAAGCTGGGTTTGGTTGTACATGCTTGTAATCCCGGCACTTGAGAAGCTGAGACAGGAGGATTGTGCAGGTTCAAAGCCAGCCTCAGCTACTTAGTGAGTCTCTCAGCAACTTAGTGAGACCCTGTTACCAAATAAAATATAAAATAATTCTGGGAGTGTATGTAGCCCAGAGGTAGAAAGCCCCTGGGTTCCATCCCTAGTACCACGGGGTGGGGGTGGAGAGAAGGAAAGAAATCTTGAGTTATTTGAGTTATTTTTCTTTCAATTGTCAATAGTAAAAGATGGATGGAAACAGTCTGTCACTAGTAATTTTTTAAATTTATTCATATATACAAACCTCTAGGAATCAAAAGCTATAAATAGTATAATCCTTGCCCTTGAGGAATTTGCAGATGGTAAAATTGAAGGGTATGTGCTAACAGCTGTCAGTGCAGCAGGAGTTCAAAGGATGGGTCTGCCTGGAAATGGGTCCGAGAGTAAAGATGCTGCAGAAGATACAGGTGCAAAAAGAGGTTGAGCTGTTTAAAAGTAAGAACATCTTCATGAAAATAATGCTTATATCTTACTATGGCAAAATACAAAGGTTTAAACTGAGTGTCTGTTGCCTTAGGCTATCATGTACCTCACAATTGTTCTAATGATCTTATGAATCTGCCATTCAATAAATATTTGAGTAAATGAAAGCATTTTTACATTGAAGCATTTTTTGAAGATATTAGTTGCTCTACAGGTGTAAGGTAGGGATTTAATCTAAATTTGGTGAGTCATTCTTGGCCACTCTTCAGTACTCTACAGTATTTTCCACATAATCATTGCTTACTCAAATCAGATTATTTGACTAATGTAGAAATCCATTCTAATCGTCATAATAGAGAACTGTTTCAAGTAAGTATTCATATAAAGTTGCTCTGGTTATTTTTATCAAAAAGGTTTGGGGCAGATAATATGGTAAATAAACATTATTTCTGATTGCCTTTGAAAATCATCAGAAAAGTGGCCTAGAAAAATCTTGGAAATGTGTGCAAAACACTTTTTTAATAAGTTTATCACCATTTAGGTGAAGTTTCCTTTGGCTTAAAATGTGCCCTCTATTCTGAGTTGGCACTACCAGTTCCATACATTTTACATTTATGGAGCACTTTTCCTTCAAGAAACTAAAAGCTCTGCAGATTATACATTACACATTAAAATTTACAGAGTGAAAAGCATCTTGCGCTAGCAAATAGCATATAATTGGCACAAAGGCTTGGGCATGAAGAACTGCCTGTTCTGAGACAGTGTTTATTGTGCACAAACCAAGGATTGGGTTTGGAGCATATCCAATATCCTACATTCACTATGACTGAGATTTGGGGGATTAGGTTTGCAGGGTTTTGTTTATTATGGTTTTGGCCCTCTCTTCAATACCAAAATATTGAATGCCAAGCTTTTATATTAACTTGTTAACTGATACACTGCTTTTTATGTAGTACTAAGCACAGGTTCATTGTTTGGTGAATGTGCCTGTAAACTACCCAGGGCCTTTTAGAAGGGAAATCTGGGAAAGTCTAATATTCGGTCTGCCAGGTAAGAAGGAACCACCAACAAGAAAGAAGTGGGGTTGTTATTGTATGCTTTTATAGTTTTGAAGTAGAAGAGGAATTCAGTAGAACATGATTTCTTATTTCATTCCTTTTTGGGGACTGGACCCAGGGGCAGTCTATACCTCCAACATACACCCCTAGCAATATTTAAATTTTTATTTTGAAACAGGGTTTCACCAAGTTGGGAGGGCCTTGCTACGTTACTGAGGCTGGCTTTGAACCTGTGATCATGCACCACCACACCTGGCTTTTTTCACTTGTGAGCAAAATATTAACAAATGTGGGAAATAAAAATGAACATGTAAGAAGCTAAACTAGGTGCAGGCATCACAAAATCGTCTTATTCCTGACACCAAATTGGTTATAGGTTTATCTTTGGGCTACATTTCTCATATTTCTTTTCTAAAAGAGAACTAATGGTTAGATTCTGAGAAGATGAACATGTCACCCAACCTAACAATGAATGAGTTATCTGGGAAAGTATTTTTTCTAGTGAAGGTTAATTTGGTTTGATTATCATATAGAAGTTTATAAAAAAAAATGCTGATTTCTGCTTTTGGGTGCCTTTAAAAAAGTTAAGAATCTGGGGTGTCCTTTTGCCCTCAGATATTTTGTGGGTGAGCATATATACTCTATACCCTAGCAGGGTGTGTTTTTTTGTTGTTAGATTTATTTTTGTTTATATATTTTGGTACTGGGGATTCAACTAGGGGCATTCCGCCTCCGAATTATATCTGCAGACCTTTTTATTTTTTTGAAAGGTCTTGCTTAAGTTACTGAGGCTGGCCTTGAACCCAGGATCCTCTTTTCTCAGTCTCTCAAGCATTGGGTTCACAGGTGTGTGCCCCGCCTGGCTAGGCGTGATTTACTTCTGGTTTTTGGCACTTTGTCCTGTGAATCTGTGTCCTGCATACATGGTGCTTCTGCCTCTGGATTCACACAATGCTTTTTCCTAGGTGATGACCTCACTATTTATGGGGTAGTAATGCAGCGGTGGAAACCCTTTCAGAAAGATACATGCTGTGAAGTGGAGATAGTTCTGAAAGCCAACTATGTCCAAGTAAATAATGAGCAGTCTTCAGGGATCATCATGGATGAGGAAGTCCGAAAAGAATTTGAAGACTTTTGGGAATACTATAAGAGTGATCCCTTTGCAGGTTTGTGGTTAATGGAATAAAGCACATAATTATTAATTGAATTAAATTCAATAGTTAAATATGATGCCTGTGATTTGGGGACAGCCTTAAATGCTGGATAAGTCAGTGGCTAAGTTCAAAGGGTAGCATTAGTTAGTACCTCTAGCTGGATTCTCCCTTTGAACCCCTTTTTTGGCATAATCTTTTCTACTTAGAGATCTTCTTGGAGATTTTCCACTTCTATTATTTTAAATATCTGTTATACTGCCAAAACAGTTTCACGGTTTCCTATCTTCTTTATTAATTAATGATAACATTTCTTTATAAAGGCAAAACTCATCCTATTATGAAACATCCTGTAAAAGCCATTGTTTTCTAATGTATTTCTGAAAATAAAATCCTACCACTGTTTCAGCTGAATATTTTTACAACAGGGAGTAAGTGGGAAGGAGATGATGAGAGAAAAGATGCAAAGAATAAGCTTTGTCATCACAGCAAAACTTCTGACTGTGAGACAGAGCCATAATTATATAGAAGAAAACATAACAGCCTTCGAGTTTGTAGAGTATGTTTTTAATTGAAAAATCCCAAATATGTAGAATAGCAATTAAATGTTCTTTGTCTTCATTCTTCCTTAGAGGTATAGTCTGAGAAAAATAACCAAAGCCAGTAATAGGCTATTTCTAATAAAATTCACCTTAAATCTGTTATTTTATTCTTAAATCACATGGCTTAATGGTTTAGGATGCACAAGGCCTGGGTTAAACCCCCAGCTCCAAAACAACAAAAATCTTGATTTGACCCAAGAAGTGTTCTTTGGGTAGAGAGCCACAAATCTAGAAAAGCTCAGGGAAGGCCTATTCAAATCTTGTGGATTGATTAGGCCTATGACTTCATAAAATATTTTATTTTTGGATGGGATAGGCAGATTTTCAGATTTGATGCTTTGGTGTTTCTGAAAATAGAACTTAAGATAGTGAAGTCTTTTATTTAAAGCACACAATTAGAAGAATTCAAAATCTCCATTTTGGATTGCTGAAGTTGTAGGTTGCAGTGATCTTAGAATCCTGTTATCTCAGATAAAACAGAATTTACCATACAGTTCAATGCAAATGCCAAAATGACTTGCAGGATGAACTGCTTTTACTTCTCTGGTTTTTGAGAAATTCTACAAGCTCCTACTACCGCTTTAATGGTTTCTGGCTGTTAAGATAATGACTCATTTTGGAGACTGAATACTTTCCTTTTAATTAGGTAGTGGAGTAATGTTACTGAAATTAACCACAAAGAAAGTACAGCTGGTATTGTTTTAAAGGCTAATACTGGCCTGATAGGTAATAGAAGAGGGAGAAAAGATGCCCCCTTTCGTTTTTAGAATTGAGGATTGGACCCTCAGGGGTGTTCTACATCTGACCTACACCCCTAGCTCTACTTTAGTTTCTATTTTGAAACAGGATCTTGCAGAGTTTCCCCGTGCTGGCCTCCAATCTGCCATCCTCCCTGTCTCCGCCTCTCAAATACTGAGATTATAGGTATGCCCCACCACGCCCTACTAGGAGATTCTTCTCTTTATGTCCCTCCCAAGGCATGACAAATTTAATGAAAAATTTAGTAGGCAGCACAGAAGAATAAAAACCAGACTTTCCACCCATGGCATTCATTAGTAAGAAAATAACTTCGGAAGTCAGTTGTTTATTCTCATTAGTCATTTGGACTTGCTCTCTTGATCATTTTAGAGTGGTAGAGTGTGCTTATAGGAAGATAGAACAGAAAGGGTGATTCCAGTTAAGGCTTCTTGAAAATTGTTGGTGACTTTCGATCTTTCTGCATTTCTCAGGAAGGAATGAAATACTGGCCAGCCTGTGTCCTCAAGTGTTTGGGATGTATCTAGTAAAGCTTTCTGTGGCCATGGTGCTAGCTGGTGGGATCCAAAGGACCGATGCTACAGGAACAAGGGTCAGAGGTTAGTACTGGTTTAAAATAAAAACTGCTTGTTGAGCTTTATTTTCTAAATGTATTCTTCTACAACTATCTGATACTTAATTCAGGACCTATACTTATGAGAAGCTACTTTCTAGCCAATACACAATTGTAATCACGGTACCTGGGAGGTTGAGATAGGAGGATCACAGGTGTACAGTCTCAGCAACTTAGTGAGACCCTGTTTCAAAATAAAAAATAAAATAGGGTTGGGAGTGTAACTCAGAAGTAGAATGCCTCTGCATTCAATCCTCAGGGAAACACACATAAACAACCTGCTTTCTGGAATTCAGAAAAACTAAACAAAATGATTAAGTTTATCAATAGGTATATACTTATGATCTAATATATAAGGGTGCCACAAAATAAAATCTGTTTCTATTACTGTGTTTTTCATTGGATTCCCAGTCTCTCTTCAAGAAGAAAAGATTAGAAATAGTGTATTTAATATCTCCAAGTCAGTCTCTCCATCTGTGACTGCCAGTGTTTCTCTGTCTGCTGCTCTCAGTCATCTGCCTGATTCCTTCTGTTGGTAGATAGCAAATGTGCCATCTGCCATGAGATGCTGCTGTAGGTCACGCATTCAAGCACAGATTACTCTAAATATGTAATTATATCTGTGTGGCAGAACTCTCTTTTGCAGCTAACACACTTAACTGACCTGAATGTCCCTCATATGGGCCATAATAACCAAAGAGTAAACCAAAAGACTAAAATGACATTATTATAAATCAGGCTGTCAGGGGTTTGAAACCCATAGGATACCAAATATATTTATATGTGTTTTGATCATCTATAACTTGCAAAGTACTATGCTAAATGTTGAGCGTAAATAGGGGTTTCCTAGTAGTATATTTAGAAAATACTAAATATACTAATAGGAAAAGTTTCAATCAATGAAATAATATATACCAAAGGACAGTTGTCATGTTCGTGTATGTTGCATTTGAAGAGTTCTTAATTATTTTAAGACAGATATTTTACTAAACTACTATAATTTCCATAAAATGAAAAGTTTTCACTTAATTGTTAGAAGTGATGATATGTATAAAGCACTTATAAAAGCTCCTAATCCTTAGAAATAAATTTATATAAAAATATAGAAAATACCTGTATGACTTGTATGGAAAGCTTTAATCACAGTAAGTCTGGAAATCTTGATAAGCTAAAAAATTTTTTTAAAGTTAAACATGGACCTCAACAATTTAAAATTTAGATTTGAAATGTCACATTCTGTAATCAAGTAGGTTGTTATATTTACGATATTTAACTTTTCTAGAGATTTTCTAGTTAAATCCTTAAACAAGCTTAGATAAAGCATACATCAAAAAGACTATATAAAATAGTGTTGTACTCCGAGGACAATTTTTTTTATTATACTTACTCTTAGGTCCTTTTATAGAAATATAAAGTTTTATTTACTTTTTTCTAGGTGAATCTCATCTTTTATTGGTTGGAGATCCTGGCACAGGGAAATCTCAATTCCTCAAATATGCAGCAAAGATTACACCAAGATCTGTGTTGACCACAGGGATCGGATCTACTAGTGCAGGTATTTTATGTGACAATTTCAAATAATTTAAAACTACTTAGAAGCTAAACCAGTGGGTTTTTTTCTTATTAAAAAAAAAAAAAAGCACCTGTATTAGGATAAATTTTAAAGAGTAACTGCCAAAAATTGAAATATTCAGTTTCTGTAGCTCCAAGAAACTATTTTAAAAGCCCCACCTTTTTTGCATCTTAGTGTTGAATAATGCTTTCCTTGTGATTACTTTCATACAAATTATGCAGGAAAATGTATACATCATCTGGTGTTACGTTCCAGCAAAAATTAAATGGAGGGAGTTTCACTTCTTAAAAGTAGATTGAAGGCATAGAATTTATGTCATGTTCATGTTTACAGATCTTTTTTTTTTTTTTTTTTTTTTTGGTGGTACTGGGGTTCCTGGAAGCCCTTCTACCTCTGGGCTACACTCCCAGACCTATTTTATATTTTTTATTTATTTGGAAACAGGGTCTCTTAAGCCAGCCCAGCTGACTAGGAACCTGCACGATCCTCCTGTCTCTGCCTCCAAAGCACGGGGATTACAAGCGTGTGCCACCACGCCCGGCTATGTTTATAGATCTTAAGGGCAACAGGTCTTACTGAAATTTTTCAGGTAGAGATTTGTTAGTATTTGGAAAGCATACTTTAACATATATGATATGGAATGTGATTCATACATTGTAATGATCTTTTAGTAAGTACATTTAAAAGCCTTTGCAGATGGAATGTCAAGATTTGTTTATAAAGTGATTATAGAATTTAGGAAAAATATTTTAAAAAATGCATTTTGATTGGAACATTTCTGTTCTTCTAAAAATAGGTCTTTGGTTTCACACATTTTGTAGATGTTATTTGCTATTTGTTTAGGTAGTCTAATTTCCATGGCCTATGCTCAGATTTCTTATAAAAGCTTATAAAATTTGTCATACAACAGGAAATGTTCCACTAAGGATCCTATATAATAAGCTCTCAAGTTTAAAAAACATAACTGAACAGCATGTTAAGTAAAGCATTGACAAGAAGGGTTTATAAATTGTAGACAGAGATATCAGAAGTAGACAAAAATATACAAAGAACACTTCCTGTGCATCTTAAAATCATTATGACTCAGTAGGTTCTAGAGGTCTTTAATTAAATACCAAAAAACTAATAAAGATGTTTCCCAAGTAACTACATGGAATCTCTACATGGAATTTTCCTAAGTATGATTATGTGGAGTGGCAAGAAACATGTCATATTGTGGGCTACTAGTAATTTCAGACTATTTAGAAAGCTTTATAGTGAGTGGCTACTGATTCAACATGTTAATGAGTTGGTATAAAAGTATATCAGAACAATTTTAATGCTGAAAGCATAATCCAAATATGAGCAAATAAGACTGGTAAAGGGAATATAAATTTCATAACTGTAGAGTTTATTGTTCTTACCCACCGAAAAGATGCCTAGCCTTTAAGTTCTGGATTGCAACCTGTTAGGAAGTCGTTGAAATGCACATAGTAAGGTACAATGTAGGGTGCATTTTCATGAAAAATTTTAGTAGAAGTATATACTTGTGATGTAGGGTCATGCTTTCCTTTACATCAGAGATTATGATAATAGTTAAATGTCAGTCTTTCTTAGAAAAGCTGGAAACCCCAAATCAAAAAACCACATAGAAACCCAAGTTTCTTTAATTTTTATTTTGTTGGTATCATGCACTTAACCCAGGCGCATTCTACCTTGAGCTATACCCTTGCCCAACTTTATTTTAAAACAGGGTCTCACTAGGTTGATGAGTCTCCTTACTTCCTGAGGCTGTCCTGGAGCCTGCAATCCTCCTATCTCAGCTTCCCAAGTACAGGGACAACAAGCATGCACCACCACAACCAGCTTGAAACTTCAAGTTATGAAGGAGCAAATGCATGTGTGTTTCCTCAGCCTTCTGGAGAATTTTCTTAGGTCAGATGATATCCTTATTCCCTCCAACATACTCGCCTATCTCTTCAGTGGCATGTTTGAATTTGTTCATATTTATATTCTGCAGACACAGCTATTACAATGATCAAAAGATGAGATATCCAGCTCCAATCTTTCTTGCTATAATCAGATACACTGTCTAAAAGAGAGCCTAAATAAGAGATGGGGGAACCTACACACTAGTTACTTAGTTCTTAATGCTAGAACTGTAAAGCTTTCTATTTTTAGTTATTTTCATTTTAAAATTGATTTATAAAGACATAAAATTTAAGGTAATAAAAACTAATAAATGTTAAGTCCTCATTTTTTGTGAAAACCAGCTGTTTATTTCCAGTTGGTATAGAAAAATAATCTTTTGGCCTATTTAATGAATTTCAAGACTGCTTTTCAAAAAACTGTTTTTGTTTCTAACAAACATATCTTGTTCCTGCTATATTAATCACTGAGTTATGTTAGAAAGTACTACTTTTATTTTTATTTTAATATTTTAATTCTTTCCATTAGTTGCAGTTAGACAAAAATGAGATTCCCCCCATATCATTTTAAAGAAGTATTTTACTTTTAAAAATCTATGAACTAGTTAATGGAAAATATTCCAATAATCTGGCATATTAAATTTCCAAGATTATTTACATTTAGTCAAACTTTGCTTCACAAATTCATTTTTTAATTTTTTATTTATTTTTATTTTTTTTGCGGGTCTGGGGATGGAACCCAGGGGCATTTGACCTCCGAGTTACACCCCCTGCCCTATTTTTTATTCTTTATTTTGAATTCGGGTCTCACTGAGTTGCAGAGGGTCTCACTAAGTAGCTGAAGCTGTCTGTGAACCACGATCCTCAGGTCTCAGCCTCCCGAATGCTGGGATTACAAGCATGAGCTACCATTCCCGGCTACAAATTCACTTTTTTAGAATGACAAGAAATATATATATAACTTTTAAGTCTATTTAGATAAATGCCCTTTCCTGTGCTCAAAGTAAAAGCTTTAGAAAGTGCAGTATAAAAGTTTTAAATATTGAAGGCACTGTATAACCTGCATCATGACTATCTTGCTTAACTGCAACAATCGAATGAAAATATTGTACCCTTTATTTAATGGAGCATAAAAACGGTTTTTCAGCATCATATGACTATCTTGCTTAACTGCCAAGAATCAAATGAAAATATTGTACCCTTAATTTAATGGAGCATAAAAACAGTTTTTCGTGTGTGTGTGCATGTGGTATTGGGGATTGAACCCAGGGATATTCTCCTCCTGAACTATACCCCCAGCCTTATTTGTCTCACTGAGTTGCTGAGGCTGGCATGGAGCCTGCAATCCTCTTGTCTCAGCCTCCCAAGTACTGATTTGTGCCACTATGCCCAGCTATAAGAAACTTTTTGAGGACATACCTAGCTCTCATTAAAGTTAACCTTTTGACCTATTTAGTTAATGAATTCCAAGACTGCTTTTCAAAAATCTGTTATCTGGAAAAGCTATCTAGAATATGTCAAACCACGAATATACCTGGTTTTATTCTTCATGAGCATCAGAGGGTATGGGAAAGAATACTAGAGGTGTGAAAATATATTTCTAAAATAGGAACTTATTTATTATGATAAAGTTAAATATATGTTTATAAATCTACCATTTTTATATAAATATTGCCACCTATCAAAAAATTTTAAAGTTCACAGTATTTTCTAAATCTAGTCAGAAAATTTGAGCCATTATAATATCTTCTTAAACTTAGGCATTCTGTTTTTGCTATTGGTGTTGAAATCACTGAATAATAATGATTTATAGTTCATGTGGTCTGATGTCCTAAACTGCTGTAAAAACAAAAGCAATTGCCAGAGGACCTTAAAAGCATTAACATTTGTTATTTTCTTAGAAACCAAACCAACTGCTGTCTGATATTACAAGAACTATAAAAACATCCACGAGATGTTTTAGGGTGGCCTGGAAAAACTGAATCCTAAAGTTCTTTGTAGCATATAGTTAATTTCAGATTCCCTTGAGGACATCCTTTTCATTAAAGAATGGAAATTTGCCCCTTAAATTAAAACCATACTTTATGTCTTCACAGGAAGAAACATTTTCATTAAAGTGAACTTTGTTCTTTCACAGGCCAATAAAATAGTAGTCTAAAGAGTATTGTCCAAGAGGCCAAAACATCTTCATAATCTGATCTAATGATTCACCTTAGATTCTTTTTATAAGTGCTTTAATTACATATAAATGAGAAGAAAATAATATATATACTTTAATCAGATTAGTTTCAGAACAAATAAAATAACACATTAGAGAAAAATTACTTAAAAATAGTTGTATTTATATTCCACAATTTGCTCAAATACTGGTTTTTCTTATAAACTTTCTACAGGATGTTTTTAAACAAATTCTTCACATTGTGTCTTGACTATGTACTTACGGAATTTCAGGGAAATAGTTCTGTGTTTTTAATAGCTTAATTTGTACTAAAGGGATGGCAGGTAGTCACATGCAGTCCATGTGGGATTCTAACATGACATTTAGTGAGTTTTCTGACGTGGACCATCCCTTTGATGCTGAAGGTAATGCATCTGTTGAAAGAAGTGACTGTAGATTTGGGTTACTGCTCTCTGCATCTTCCAGTTTTTCTGTGTTATCTTCCCAATTAATGTGGAATCTTGTGACCCTGGGATTAGATGCCAAAATGTTCCTTTGAAGCTAGAGGAAAGAAATATATAAATGGTAAATATAGAAAAGTTAGACCAAGCATCATATCAAATAGAAGCTTAATAAAATGGCTCTTTATGCTAGTCCTCCTTCAAGAGCTAAATTCACATACCAAGGTAAAAGTCAAACAAATCACTATAAGACTAAGAAACAAGGACTAAGGCCAAAAGTTGAAGTCATTTTGTAGATGAACAAATTCACTTTAGGCTGACATTTTAAGGAAATGAAGAATTTCCCCCAATAAAATCTTGATATTTAAGTGTATAAGCTCATTATTAGTGGCTTCCTATGTTTAAACATTATGGCTCATTATTAGAAACAGTATTCTAGTTTCTTTTTTCTGCTACACAGCATGATAAAAGTAACTAATTAATCAGATCAGCAGAAGGCCCACAAACAGGTTGAAAAGCATTCCAGCCTTATCAGAAGGAAACCTTTCTATTCCACTGCCATTTTTTTTTTTTGTTTTGTTTTGTATTGTTTAGCAGACAGAGTGCCATGTTCAATTTCATTTACTTTGTGCCCTTGGAAAATCACCAGTTACTAAACTTCTAAGTTTCCAATGGAAAATCATAAAATACCAAGAGTCATTAAGAATACTGAATCAGACCTTAGATCCTAAGAATTTAAGCTATTTTCGATCATCAGAAATATTTAAGACCTTTATTTTAATTTCTAAGAATAGTAGGTAAAGTATATCCAACAATTTTGGGAAGAGTTATGGAAAAAAAGTATTACTAAGTAATCACTACAACAGATATGAACTTGCAGGTTCTGAAGGGTCAAATCAAGTAAGTCATGGGAAAGCTCCACTACTAATCAAGTACTCTAACTAATGTATGCCCAATAATCTAAATATGATTAGGATACTCTTCAGAGCCATAAACAAAGGTCTATTTTCTACAGGACATACTTTCATTTTCTAAACATTGAACTTGAAAGGTGCCTGACCAGCATTAATACTAATGACTCATGTGGAGGTTGGATTTAAGGTCCTCCAGGGTAATGGAACAATTAGTTTGCTCAGGTGGCACACAGACTTCGAATTTATTTTGACTCAAAGCTGTTTTCATAATATACTATTCAATAGCAAAAAACTGCACATTACAAGTAATTAAAAAGGAATAGTAAAAACAATACCTTAGAAAAGTCTGGTTTTACTGGTGGATTTTCCCTTAATTCTGTCTCAGTATATTCATTATTTACATAATAGCCAACTCTAATAAATTCTTGACCTCGATAGGTGCAAGTAATTAGCACAACTGTTACACCTACTGCATCTGCATCCGGAATGAGTCCTGGATTAGGTGCATCAGCCTAGAATAATTTAAAAAGAAACATACCAAAAAATGCTATTAATGGTAGACAAGGCTAGAATTTTAGTTACCTTAGCACTATCAGTTGAAGGCACACAACAAAAACTTGGACATCATACTGTTCAGAAAGCAAATACTTATTTTTATGATTGGCTAGCTAGAAGTATAGCTGATGTTTTTCCACATTATAACTAAGTACTTGTAAGCAAATCAGTTACTTACTGATACTAACTTTCCTAGTCATAACTTTGACATACATTAGTAAATATTATCTCTACAAAGTCTTGGCAGCAAATGTATATTATACCAGTTTCCCCTTTACTCTGGACACTTATATTCTCATATTCAACTACCCCTCACAAGTATTCCAATGGTAAGTTAGTATAAAACTGAAAATGGAATGCAAATAGCTATACAGCAGATTTTAAAGATGTTAATACTTCTCTTTTGTGAAGTCACTTTGCTAGGCATTGAAATACAGTATGCTGTTTAAACCACACACATTGGTGTAAATTAATGAAGGTAAAGACTGTTTTAGGCAGATGACATCAAAGACCTTGTTTTTGAATCATGCTGAACCTTAAAGAATGTAGAGGTGAAGAAGAGAGATAGAGGCTATGAGAGGAGAGAAATGGCTAGGGCCATGTTCAGGGCAGCACACAGGAGAATAAAGGTACTGATTGGCTGGAAGGAACCACAGACGGAGAAGATAGGCACCGATGGCTGAGACATCTGAGCTCCACCTCAAGGAGCTGTTCTCAGTAGTAACTGAAGTCCCAGCAAAGAGCTTACTGTTGCCAGAACACCAAGGAACATCCTGGCCTAGGCAAACCTCAGCCAAAGCCTTAGTTGGAACGCTTCAGACTGATGCTTACTTTATGCCTACCACATGTAGCTGATACTAAAAGGTCCAGAATATCTACCTCGTCATCCAGGCTAAAAATCTAATTCTCAGCCTATCTCCCACATCAAGTTACTCTCAACATTTCAACATTTCTAAAGGCTGGGTTCATGTCTTCACCTCTTATCTGAAATACTGCAAAAACTCCCTAACTTGTTTCCCCAGCTCTAGCCTATCATTTGCACTGCTGCTAGCATTAGTATCTAGCCGCAGAACTGCTCTATTCTTTTGTCTGGTTTAGATGATATAAAGCCATTTCTAAGGTATAAAAATTTTGGTTTTAAAATTTTATTTATAAAGCCCTTCACACACTTTTGTCTCCCATAAGTAACTCCACTCACTCCTCCTTCAACTCCATACTTCTTGTTCCTGATATTTGAAATTATGCAAGTTCTTTAAGACGTGCTGATAAGTATTCATACCTCTGTGCTTCAAACATAATGAGTTTTCCCCTGGCCTGAAAGGTTATTTCTCTCACATCCTGAAAAATTCATCTTATTAAGTCTGCATCATATGTATCCTTCTCAGCGAAGCCCTTTCTAACTCAGAAGGCAGAACCATTATTTGTGCTTGTGTTACTTGATACAAACCCTCTACTAATATTCTTGTAAAAATCTAAATATATTTACTCTTCAATCATCCCCTGCTAGGTTTAAGTCCCATCCAGCTCATCTTTATAATTTCATGTTTGGTATAGCTGTAAGCACTTAATATTTGGACAGTTCACTCATTACTCAATTCCTGTCCTGAAGGGGCTTATGATCTCTTTGGAGACACCAGGATGGAGTCAGAAAGCCTTAATACACTGTACGTGGAAGAGATCCCATGTACCACCTCCCAGGGGGGTTAAATTTCAAGTACTTAAAAGCATTCTCATGTATCTGGAAATAGATGGTGATGGAAAATACAGATAGTTCAATAATGATATGGGAACTCTCCTCCATATTGCTTCTCATCACTCAGCAAATTGCTTCTACACGTTTGTGTTTAAAATCTGTTTACCAAAAGATTTTGCTTGACCAAATTCAAGTGAAGAAACTTTCAAGCCTCTTAGAATCTTAAGGACAGAGAAGTGATAGGCAGAGATCTTTGACTACAACCAACAATATATCTTCTTGCCAATCTCTGACTCACTTAAGAGGAAGGCATGTTTAGTTATTCTGAGACACAAAATCATGACATACCAGAAAAATTTTATGGCAGTTTGTATAAAACACAAAATAAAAACTACCTTAACTCTCTTTTTGTTGATACTTGTAAATCCTGTAAAATGCAGAGGCTAGACATATGACCTAAGTCACACGGTGCTTTCCTCTGTCCTTATGGGCAAAACGTACACTGACACCAAAGTAAAGCTACTTTTCACTAGAAGGAAGTATTTTTGAACGTTTTGTTTCCTCCCTCTAAAGTATTTTAAGCCAAATGCTTAGGAGAGTGTTCTGAACAACATGAAAATGAGGATTCTCAAGAGTTTATTTTAAAACCAAGGCATTTATTTGTATGTTTTTGTAGTAGCTGTGCCAAACATGATAAAACGTATCACTGTATGTCAATCCAAATTTCTTTAACTACACCATGAATTACCAGTAAAGTAAGGGATCCCTAGGCTTGTGGTTTAAAACAAATCTGGCCTTTATATAACAAATTCAAGAAGCTAACAATAAAAATTTATACATATAATTAGATTTTTGTCAGTGATTGTACTAACTGCTTTATTCCTCATAACTTCCTTATCAGGCAAGATCCTATCCACATTTTTAGATGAGGGGAGTCTCCAAGGGAGGTTAAAGAGCTATCTAAATTCACATATGGCTAATAGGTAAAGGCATGGAATTCTGACCCACATCTGTGACTGCAGTGCTGCTTCTAGAGGACAGGGCATTGTCTGTGGCCCACATCTTCCACAAGATAATGCATTTATACAAAGAGGTTAGCAACATTTTTAGTAAATGTACTTGAGCCCTTTGATTTATAGATATATAATAGGTCTAGGAGTGTAGCCCGGAGGTAGAAGGGTTTCCAGGAACCCCAGTACCACCAAAAAAAAAAAAAAAAAAAAAAAAAAGCTGGGAGAATAAGATTTGAATTCTATATTCAGGAAAGGTTTCCTAGAGCTGGCCTGTATCTAAGTTATCCTTTTTTTTTTTTTTCCTTTGTAATGTTAGGGCTCAAATCCAGGGCCTCCCACATGGTAAGTGAGTGCTATACCACTGAGTCACGTCCCAGCCCTCTTTGCTGATTTTTTTTTTTTTTTAAGTACTGAAGATGGAACCCAGGGGTATACTACCTCTGAGCTACACTATCAGCCCTTTTTTATTCTTTATTTTAAAATAGGATCTCATCGAGTTGCAAAGGGCCTCACTTAGTAGCTAAGGCTGCCTGTGAACCAGGATCCTCCCGTCTCAGCCTTCCAAATGCTGGGATTATAAGTGTGCACCACCCCAGCCTCTTTGCTGATTTTTGAAAGGATTATTTGGCAGGCAATAGTCCTTTAAATTGGTCCAATCATAAAGTGAGAAAAACAATCAGGTCAGGAATAGGAAGAGTCAGATTTTCTTTCTTGATCAAGTCTTTTCAGGGGGACTTTGTAGGACAGAAACACTTGTAACACTATGATTAATTACTCTATGGAATATTACAAATATCTCCAAGTATGGACAATTGAGAAATGACTGAACAGTTTTATATAGCAATTTAGCATGAATGAAATTACACTTGCACATACAGTAGACAATTTCGGAAGCCTTGGCACAGACCCAAATATTGTCAGTGGTATCTGAGGACATAATTTATATTAGTAGAATTTCCACTCACAAATAACTAGTAGGGTTATGGATTTACAATAGCAGTCCTCCATAAGGTATGTAGATTAAATGCTTTAGGAAATCACTGGACTTTAAATCACATTCACCTGGGGGGCATAGCTCAGCAGTACATAGCACTAGATGTAGCTAAAACACTTGCCTGCTGTGCACAAGAAACTGTATTTAATCCCCCAGGGCCGCATGCCAAAAAAAAAAAAAAAAAAAAAAAAAAAAAGAATTCCAATGACTCAGGATCACACATCTTTTTTTTTTTTTTTTGGTGGTACTGGGGTTCCTGGAAGCCCTTCTACCTCCAGGCTACACTGCCAGACCTATTTTTTACATTTTTTATTTGGAAACAGGGTCTCCTAAGCCAGCGCACGCAGCTGGCTTTGAACCTGCGCGATCCTCCTGTCTCCGCCTCCCAAGCGCGGGGATTACAAGCGTGCGCCACCACGCCCGGCTTGGATTACACATCTTTGTCTACTAACATACCTGGCAACCTACCTCAGTTATTGATTATACTGGAATAAAGTTGTTGCTGTACAAACTGAAGGTGTTTATTACTAATTGGTACATAACTTTTACTACTCATGCATATCACAAGTTGGTTATACCAGTTAGTAATATGTGTTTTGAATTCATGATTTGGGTGACTGCACAGCCATCTTGAAATTCTAATTCATAGAAGGACCAAAATTAACCACCACACATGCATGCCATCATATAGTATAAAGTTTATTGTATGCTGTGCATCTCCCTCAAACATCACATTACTAGCTCAGTAGTTCCTTTATGACAGACACTGGCTGAAACATGATAGATGCAAATTAAAAGTGAAAGCAATTGAAGCAGAGCGAATTTAACACAGAAGGGAAGGGATAAGGGCCATGAGATAATATAGTCTACTTAGAAACATATTTGGCATACACATTTACCAAGATGAATCTTACCTGAAATACAAACATATGCCTTCCTGCAGGAACAGGGCCCACTAATACAGAGTCTAAAACTTGATCATATTCTTCACTTTCTGCAGAGCCCACATAGATAATTTTCCATTCCAAGTCTAGAGTTAAAAACAAAACAATATTTATTATCAGTTAATTACATTATCAGAAGATATCAAAGACTTTTTTTTTTACGTCCACTTAATTTATTGGCTGCTAAATGGCTTCTCATAGCAGAAAAACAAAGAAATGCTCCTTATAAAATTTTTACCATAGTTCATATCAGAGTTTTTCAAAATGCTCTTTGGTGAAATACCGGTCCCTGAACAGTGATCTTCACAAACAAAATGTGACCCCAAACCTGGGAAATACTATATACCTTATCTTAAAGATTTATAAAGCACACCAGCATAGTAACTTTTCTGAGACATGCTTTAATAAAGAAAAGAGGAACATCAATCCAGCACTTTTTATATTTATTTGGCTATGGGATCTCTCAGCTCTTTTTTTTTAATGTCATTTTTTTTAAACTTCCTGAACACACTTTGGAAGGGCTACCCTGTGAGATCTAAATCAGCACAGAGCTCCGAAGTGGAAAAATCATTACAGCAGACCTCCTTCTGACTCAGGGTCTTTAGCTCATCAACTGAAATTGTTTTCTTATTATCGCTCAGTAACCCGAATGCACATTACTAACTATATCAACTGGCTAAAGGACCTGAGTAGGGCTTTTCCTTCATGGCAGCCCTCAAGTCATACATTCTTTAAAATGGGAAGAGAAATTGAGTGGGACATGCCTGTAATCCCAGTACTTGGGAAGCAAAGACAGAAGGATAGCAGGTTCAGCACCAGTATATGTTAACTTAGGCCCTATTTCAAAGTAATTTTTTTCTAAAGGAGTGTGGCTGCTAATTGTAGAACACCCCTCGGTTCAATCCCTAGTACCAAAAGGGGATGGAGAAGGAAAACAAGATCCTCACACCTGTTGATTCAACTGGGTACATATAGGGAAAATGGCCATGAGAACAATATGCACTCAACTGCAACTAAAAACACATTCTAGGAGATATATATTTTGTTACTGGTAATTGAACCTAGGGGAGTGAGTTCTACCTCTAAGCCACATCCCCAACCTTACTTTTTTTTAGTTTGAAACAGGATCTCATAAGTTGTTGAGGCTGTCCTCAAACCTACAATCCTCTTGTCTCAGCCTCCCAAGCACTGGGATTGTAAGCATGCACCACCACTCCCAGCATAGGAGATATAATTGAGCATCTTTTACAATGTGCTCCACGGAGAACCCAGAAATAAGTGGAACCACCGCTCTCTAAAGAAGTCTCATTAGAAGGGGAAGGAAGACAACTCTGCAAATACAAATCATCTGAGACTTCAGCATCCTGAGGGTGTTTAGTTCTTATGATCTGTGCTTGGATTCATCACACTGAAACTATACAAGTACCTCCAAAGGTGTGAGCTTCTCTGTCACTCATGGAGAATCTAGTTAGCCACTTTACTGCAACTGTGTAGATGTTTTTGTTCCTCAAATCAGTAGGAGAAAAAATATAGGTACTACCTTCTTATTCATACTTTATTATAAACTGCATTTTATTGAACTGAATATTGCTTAAAGTTTATACTTTTTTTATAGTCAGCAGTCATTTTCCGAGGGCCTTTTATGCCATGGCTCTATCCTAGACTTAGGCCATTTACACCTCCTGCTTTAGCACATTTTCAGAGGCGGAGTCTTGCATCTGACACCTCACAAGAACACCTATTTTGTTGATGCAGATAGAGAAGCAGACAGTATGAGAGAATAGAGAAAAAAAAATAGAGAAATAAAAAATTATAGAAAAGTGGGAGCGTGCTTAGCATGTTCAAAAGCAAGGAGGCAGGAACTGGAGTAGAAAGAACAAGGGGGATAGTAACCAACCCTAAGACTGAAATGAGGGGAACGGCCAGACCATGCAAGGGTCTGAAGGACATCATAAAGACTTTGGCTCTTATACTGAGTGACAAGATTCATTTTTTTTTTTTTTTTTTTTGCTGTTTGTGGTGGTGGTGGGCATCAAACTCAGGGCCTTGCACATTCTAGGCAAATACTCTACCACTGAACTAAACCACTAGCCCCATTCAAGGGTTTTGAGCAAAGATGTGATAGGGATCCAACTTCCATTTTAAAGGATCATTTAAATTACAGTATTCGGTATTAATTATAAGGGTGCAAGAAAAAGGGGATATTTCAACAATCAAGGCAAAAAATTATGGTGGCTTGGACCACGTGTGGCCATTGGGGTGTAAATAACTACATCCTGAATACATTTTAATGATGGAAGCAGCAAGAGCCACGATTTTGCAGGGGTGAGGTGAGGAGGAGAAGAAAATAACTGGGGATGCTTGGACATGTGTGAAATGTTTACTGGATATCTAGGTAGACATACTGAGTAAGCTTGAAAAATTTGGAAACTGGCAAGAATATGTAAAGCCCTGACAGTTGATGAGATTCCCAGGGCAAGTACCCTGGGGCCCTCCAATATTGAGAAGTTAGAAGGATAAAGAAGAATTATTAAAGTAGGTTAGGAAACTATTAGCCAATGATGTAGGGCAACCCAAAAGTCAAGTGAAGAAACTTTTAAGAAATGGGCATTAAAGCTATTTAACCAAGGATAAGACTGATTCATAAAGAGGTTTTCATGAAAATTTGTTAATCTCATATGTTATTTGTGCCACTATATATTAGGATTTTGGACTGCTAATTGGTATATTTTAAGCTGGCATAAATTGAGCATGCCTATAATCCCAGTACTTGGAAGGCTAGGAGGGTCACAGGTTTGATGACAGCCTCAGCAAGTAGTGAGACTCTCATCAACCTAGCAAGACTGTTTCAAAATAAAAATAAAATTGTGCTGGGGGTGTATTTTAGAAATAGAATGCCCATAGATTCAGTCTTCAGGACCAAAAATTAAATAAATTAAGCTGCACTTGTGATCTGGCATAGGAACATAGTCATAATTTATAAACCTACCTCTTTTTTTTTTTTTTTTTTTTTGCAGAACTGGGGCTCAAACCCAGGGGCATTCTTTCTCTGAGCTACACCCCCAGCCCTATTTTTTATTTTTTTTGAAACAGGGTCTCACTAAGTTGTGGAGGGCCTTACAAGTTCCTGAGGCTGGCTGCAAACCTGTGATCCTCTTGTCTCAGCCTCCCAAGTACTAGGATTAAAAGTATGCACCACGCCTGGCCTATAAACCTACTTTTATAAAATACTACCACGTGTTGGGTATTAGTCCTGACAGTTTACGCTGCTGTTAAAACCGCAACAGGCAGGCATGTAGTTATGTTCCTGTAGTACCAGTACTTGGGAAGCTGAGACAGGAGGATTGCAGGTTCGGGGTCAGCCTCAGCAACTCAGTGAGAACCTGTTTCAAAATACCTGTTTCAAAAACCTAGACATTCAAACCTGCGTGATCCTCCTGTCTCCGCCTCCCAAACGCGGGGATTACAAAGTGTGCGCCACCACGCCCGGCTTGACCTTCCATTTTTTTAAAGGCTGTTTTACTACCTGATATAAACCCTTTAATAGAAAGAGCCTGCCAAGTGTGGTGGCACAAGCCTGCAATCCCAGTGCCTGGGAGGCTGAGATAGAAAGATTGCAAGTTCGAGAGGCCCTTTTTCAAAATAAAAAAATAAAAAGGGCAGGGTGTATAGCTTTTGCCTTGGGTGTTCAATTCCTAGTACAAAAAAAAAAAAAAAGATTGCGAGAGAGAGAGAGAGAGAGAAACAGCTCAACTATCTTGAGAAGCAAATACTAGTTAAGGCCTTTTCTGAAGCAAACCTACAGGGCAGCTTCTAAGGAAAGTGAAAACACTTGGGGACTATTGACTAGCTAAAGTATGAAAAATGGTGGCTGAACTCAGTGGTTGGAGCTTGAGACAACCACAAATTAGCAACTGAAATTTTTCTGTTCAGAATGTTATGTAGTTTAATTTCAAGAACAGATTAAAAAACAACAACTACAGTATAGAAGTATGGAACCTAAAAGGCTGATAAGTAAACTCAGTTTCCTTAATCCACACAGCCTCTAGGTGGAGTACACAGGCATGGCATCTTTTAAAGATTCCTTTGCAAAGCTTCTGAATGACTCAGCTTAAAATATTTTAAAAAGTACTACATAAGTTAACCAACAAGGGTCTCCTGGATGTGAAATGTACCAGTGGAAGTACTTATCCTTGACATTTGCGATGGGATTAAGCTGGGTTCTAAAAGGATCCCAATGGAACATAGTTTGGTTTCTATGAATGGCCAGTATGGAACTATCTGACGTGAAGACTCGAACATCCTGAATATGTCTTCCTTATTCATGGTTGACTCCTACATTGAAAGGCACCAATTGAGAAATTTAAAGAATTTTGAATACCTAAAAGTCCGTAGTATAAGGGTAAATTTTGAATACCTGTAAACCTGTGGGATAATGGAAGGGCTTGTTCAATAGCCTTTCTCCTATTTATTTGTACATGCAATTGGTAGTAAAAGGAAAAATGACTGACTCCTGCTTATGAAAAATGGCCTAGTAGTTGAAATGCTTATTGTAGTACTATTGGAATGTATCCAAATGTTTTCAGAATAACAAGAAAAATATCCTTTAATTTTATTATCAATGGCCTCTTTAGCAATTGCTGTATTTTAATAACTGAGTCAATCTTTCAAAATAAATGTGCATTTGCACTTTATACAGGTATTAGAACAAAGTCACATGTTAAAGCGTTCATTGTAGTAGCTAAAGGAGTGAAGGAAGGTATGAGTGCAGAGGACTGTAGCTTAATGTATGTTTATAAAACTTTTAAAAGTATTGCCATGAGCGTACACTGCTTCTATAATTGAAATTACAACCTACACAAATTACATTCGAGACTAAAAGCTAAGTTTTAAAATGAAAAAATGCTTCACATGCCATTAATTGTCCTAATAATTGTGTGCATTTTGTTGAATATACTTTGAAGTTAAAACATGGCCCCCATTTAACTGTGAAATTATTATTGATGAAGTTGAACTTTTTCCCCTCAAATTTTGAAAATGAAGCACTGAACTATCCTAATAAAACCTAAGAAAAGCAAAGCAAAGGTAAGAAATCCTTAAGTTTTAGCTTTCTAAATCCTGCTATTTATTCCTGCACGTATTAAGGCTATCTTTTATGGAGAACTTTAAAGCGTAAAATACTAAAATACTGTTGCATGCCGTCAGGACTGGACCTTTTATTTCCTAGCCCACGCGTTATGCTCAGGGTGCATTCTGTATCTGATGGGATGTGGCTATTTTAATTCGATTTCAGCACGTTTTGGAAAGACAGTCTTCTTCCACACCCTTTAGAAGCCAAAGACCTAAGTCCGGGGGTCCGGCGGCTCCTTCCTGCTCGCGGGTCGGGAACTTCCTGGCCGGCGGTCCGCGTCCTCCCGGGAGCCGGTCGGCGGGAGGCGTCCACGTCGGTCGGAGCCTGCGCGCAGCATCCCGGCCGAGCATCCCGGGAGGAGGGCGCGGGAGCACGGGGAGCCGGCCCGCAGCCTCCGCGGGCTCCACGCGGGCGAGCGGGCGGGCTCGGTAAGATGGCTCCGCCCGCCGCCCGCCCCGAGCCCGCCGGGCCGGGGGCGCCGGGGCCGCCGGGGCCGCGGGGCGCGAGTGCGGGTCCCGCGCGGCGCCGGCGCCAGACAAAGCTGACAACATGGCTCCCTCCGCGCGAGCAAGTTGCCCGCAAGTTGCGCGGCGGCGGCGTCAACTTCAAGTTTCCCTCCGCGGCCGCCGGCCCGCTGACAGCGCCACTCACCTTCAGACAGGTCCTCGATGCACTCGAAGGTGATCTCGAACTGGAACGGGTTGTAGAACGGCGAAGGGTTGTCCAGCACCACTACATTGTTCACCTGAACCTTTGCCATATTTTGAAGGAAGAAAAAAAAACACAAACAATGGGGCCGGGGCTCGCCGCGGCTCGGCAAAGTCAGCGCGCGGCCGCTCGCGGAGCGCAGACCCCCGCCCCGGCGCCGGCCCGCGTCGTGCGCCGGCGACTTGAGAAACTTTTTTTTTTTCCTTTCCCTCTTTTTATTTACACGGCAGCACTCCACGGTGTTTTGCAGCTTTCCTATTTCACTAAACTACAGCCCATTCTGCTCTGATAACTAGCAGCGTTGCCCGCGATTGGCTGCACCCGGGCTCTGACCCTCCTCCTCCAGCGAGGGCCTCGGCGGCGAGCAAGATGGGCGCCCGCTCCCGGAATGGACTCGGAAACTTCCACTGCGGCTCCACCTGCTGGTGTGGACCAGGACAAAGGCGGAGAACAAAGTGAGCGGCGCGGGGCTGGGAGGCCCGCGAGGCCGCGGCGGGGGAGGGGCGCAGGCCCCGCCCCGGCCGGCGACTCCCGCGCTCACGTCGGGCGTGGCGGCGCGGGGGCGTGGCCGCGGCGCGGGGCGTGGCTGTGGGGGCGTGGCCGCGCGAGGCGGGAGGGCGCGATCCCGCCCCTCGTGTGCTTCCTGTGGTGGTTTTTTTTTTGGTTTTCTTTTTTTTTCTCTCTTTTAACGCTCTTGTTGCATTAGTGCAACGGATCTCTAGGCTCCGCTAAATTTAGTAGCTGAGATACGGTTGTCTACACTGGGTGAGGCTCTACTATCTACAGAATATCGTGTAGTATTTGGGGTAGAGAGAGGGTTGGTTGCAGTGGAAATAAATTGCATTTTATAGACCAGTGTCAGCTCGGAAGGAGCAAAGCCATTTTGGAAATCGAGTTCTTGGCCAGTATCTACGTTTAGGCACGACAGCGCCGTTAAAAAGACACAAAATGAAGGGTGAGGAGATAACGATTTTACCCACACACTTTGCTTGGAAAATCTAAATAGGTAGCTTTTGAGTTGCACCTGGGTTTTCTTTCTCTTATTCCACATTTGAAAAGTCCTAAGATGAGAGAGAGAGAGAGTGTTGGGGGGGGGGGAGACAACACATTTAATCGGTTACACCTCAGATTCCTGCCGTGTAGGGAGCCTAGCGGAAGTATAGAATGAGAAAATGGAAGTGTCAGAAGGAGAAGGACAACAAATACAACAGAGACAGCAAAAAGAAAGAACACCCAGACACACCAAGACATTTTGATCTTCAGAAAATTTACACCCCATACCGTTATTAAATAAAAATGTGTAAAATATGTGTAACATTCTGAGGAACCTGTGCTTGCCTGAAATCAGTTCAAATTTGAACTAAGGAAATGTCCATTCATTTGTGCTTCTTTGACTACCATTGTGGGGAAAGGGGATTTTAACATGTTTATGAGCCTAAACTGTTTCTATTTATTAAGAGTGGTATAAAGACTTGTTTTATTCTTTTTTGTTTTTATATTTATTTATTTGTTTATTTATTTATTTATATTTTTGTTGTACTGGGGATGGAAGCCAGGGGCTACACCCCTAGCCTTATTTTTCTTCTTTATTTAGAAACAGGGTCTCACTGTGTTGCATAGGGCCTCACAGTAAGTAGCTGAGGCTGTCCTCGAACCCTGATCCTCCTTTGAAGGGTTCTGAAGATCCCAAATGCTGAGATTACTTATTATTTTATACATTAGATGAAACCACTAATCTTGACTAAATAAAATTCATAGTGAAAATTATTTCTTAAGTATCTTCTGTACTGGAAGACTTTTCTCCTAGTATAGTAGCCACAATTTTGATTGGTCGTTCTTTGTGCTTTGTTCATAGTTAAGTAGGTTTTTGATGCGATATCTTCATCTGATGGTCTTTTAAAGTTAATGTGGGCCAATGAATATCAGGCCTCCCCCTATTTTTTTTTTTTTTTTTTTTTGGTGGTACTGGGGTTCCTGGAAGCCCTTCTCCCTCCGGGCTACACTCCCAGACATATTTTTATTTTTGGAAGCAGGGTCTCTTAGGCTGGCTTCAAACCTGCCCGAACCTCCTGTCTCCGCCTCCCAAGAGCAGGGATTACAAGCATGCGCCACCACGCCCGGCAGGCCTCCCCCTATTTAAGAAGACTAGTTAGAATGGGGGGGCGTCCATGTTATTGTCAAGGGATTGAACAGTCAAGTCCCACCAGAATGGTTTCTTCACGCCCAGTTGTGTGTGTTTTATAGTAAAGGAGTCATTCTGTGGTGATAAAACAAGTGATTACTATGGCATATAAACAATATGTTCTTCACTTTTATTTGCTGGTCTTGATAATAGCTAAGATAAAGTAGAAATTCCTGTATACCGTAAGACATGCTGGTTTTTAAGATAAACTAACCATTTGAAGATTAAGACAGAAGTTGAATGAGATTGGTGTATGCAGCTGTCTGGTTATTGTAGACAGTCTTAAGAGGAGTTTCCAGTTGACTTGTTTCACAGAAGTGACATTTTATCTTTATTAAAATGCATTTTGAACTCTGATCAGGTGTGTTGTAATGAAGTGAGTCTTATAAAACTCATTCCTGGTGGATTTGTAACATCAAAGACTGAGATCTGCCTGGATACCACTAGCTTGGCTTTCATTAATCTAGGTGTGGTGGTGCACTTGTAATCCCAGTACTTGGGAGGCTGAGACAGAATGATCACAGGTTCATAGCCAGCCTCAGCTACTTATTGAGAGTAGCTTACTCACAACTTAGTGAGACCCTGTTTCAAAATAAAGAATAAAAAAATAGGGCTGGGAGTGTATCTCAGAGGTAGAATGCCTCTGGGTTCAACCTCCAGTATATATATATATATATATATATATATACTCATTAGCTGGGTGTGGTGGCTACACACCTATAATCCCAATCCCAGTTCCTGGGAGACTAAGACACAAAGACTGAAAGTTGAAGACCAACCTCTCAGCAAGTTAGCGAGACACTGTTTGTGTGGTGGTGCCCGGTTGTAATTCCAACATTTGGGAGGCTGAGACAGGAGGATCTCGGTTCACAGACAGCTTCAGCTACTTAGTGAGGCCCTCCACAACATAATGAGACCCTGTTTCAAAATAAAGAATAAAAATAGGTCTAGGGGTGTATCTCAGAGGTAGAATGCCCCTGGGTTCCACCCCCAGTACAGCAAAAATAAATAAATAAATAAATAAATAGAAATAGAAACTGGTACCACACACACACACAACATATATATATGTGTTTTTTTTTAAACCTGTTATATACAGTAGTATTTAAGGGGGCAAAATCTCTCTAATAATTCACTGGAAGCTACACGATTTAGTTTTCATCTTCTTACACTGCCCCTCTTGTCCTTTTATTACTGCTGATCTAAAATATTAAAGGGCCTTTGAGCACTTTCTCCAATAAAAAATTTTTTTCTCAGATATATCTTGGCATGTTTCTAAATTAACTAGGAAAAAATAAAATCATCTCTTTAGTTTCAGAGGCAAACTATATGACCTGTTGCTGAACAACTTATTGGTGACTCTCAAACAGCAAACCATACTGCAACAGATGGATCGCCAAGAATGTCTTCGTTAAGTACTCAAGGGGTCTCACGTGAGGCTGGAGGCTGTGAGGAATGTAGGCTCAAATAGCTTCTCTCTTCATCCTTCTGGAAGGATGGCTGAGAGATTGGCTTTTCAGATGAACAAAGCCTAGGGCAGAAATAAATGATCCTAGTGAGTTTTTGTATAAGGCTGAACTATGTCTTCCCAAATTCATGTGCTGAAACACTATCATCTAGTATCTTAGGTGTGACTATATTTGGAGATAGAGCCTATACCTAGGTGATTCAGTTAAATGAGGTCTTAACCCTTATCCAGTCAGGGGTATTCATAAGAGGAAAGTTGGATTTCGAAACACCAGGGAGAGAGAGAGAGAGAGACACAGACACAGGACAAAGTCCATATGAGAACCCAGTGAGAAGATAGCCATTTGCAAGTCAAGGAGAAAAGCCTCAGAAGAAACCAATTAAACCCACCAACACCTTGAACTTCAACTGCTAACCTCCAGATCTATGAGGAAAAAAACTTGCTGTTGTCAATACCCCCACACCGTGGTATTTTGTCATGGCCACTCCAATATTCTATGGGACTTTTTCCCGTGAAGATTAGCTTATTTGAAAATCTAACTGTATTTAATCCTAATGCTGATCAATTATCAAGTGCTTTCTGTGCTATGGAATGAGAGGGTCCTTTAGCCATGCCAGTGGGGGTGGGGGGGTGGAGTAGTGAGCCCTCACCATTCTTCAGACGAAGTGTCCACTGTTGAGCACACAGCTTGGGTTTTAAAGAGGTGAGCTGCAGCTCATTCCCATGGGTCCAAGACTCCTCAAGAGAGGGCATCTAAGAATCTGAAGTGTGGGGTTAAAGTGAGGTCACACAAAACACTATGAAAGAGTAAATTAAAATACCCTAGAAGTAAGGCAAATTAAAATGTGCTGTATTAAAATGTATTAGAACTAGGAATTCAATGGCATTTCAGTACCTGCGTGCTGCAAAAGTTACCATAGGAGTGGAAGTACTAACCTCTTGGTTTCACTCAAATACTAGCTTCCACCAGGAGTGATTTACCTTGTCACTGTTAAGTTGTTCTTGAAGAGTCATTTGTATTATTGTCCCCATCTTAAAACAACAACAAGAACAAAAACTCACATAAGGCTTTGATTTTTGTTGTTTTGGGGGTATTTATTGTGGTGCTAGTGATTGAACCCTGGGCCTTGTACATGCTAAGCAAGTGCTCTACCACTGAGTTAAATCTCACCCCAGACTTGTTTTAATATGATCTTTACTTAGTTATAATAGCTCCCTTTCATTTATTAGTGACAGAATGTCAAAATTTAATGATAGTCTTAAATCAAATTTTCTGTTAAAATGTGGAATAAAGACATTTGCTGGAATTTATTGATATGGAATAAATTCTAGAGTAAGACTTCTAATTAATTATTTATATATGAAAAGTATTTTATATGTGAAAATTATGTTCCAGACTCTGTGAAATGCTTAAAGATAAAGCAATACAAGTATAGACCTCATGATCTAGGGAAAGGTAGCTTATATAATCAAATAGGTATGATACAAAATAGAAAGTATTAGGTGCAACTTTAACCAGTGATGTTAAGATAGGAAAAATAAAAGATATTTCCTTTACTATTTCTGAAGGACTTATGAATATTTTTGAATCTCCCAGCATCCTAGTATGGTGGTGGTAGGGGTATGTGAGTGAAGTTTATTATTTCTTATAACAAGCGAGGATGCTGGTGCTCAGAAACCCACTCTGTTAATCGCTGTCCTGAGTGCCTCTTGCTCTCTACCACATCAGGTCAACATAAAGTGGTTTTTATGTGTAGAAAAACAGATTGGTATAATTTCCTGGAAGATCCCACAGGATGGCACATACTGTAGTAATGACTTAATTAATGAATTCTCGAGGAATAAAGCTCTTTTAATGAGGTTGTGCCCAGGTTCACCCTGGGAGTGAGGGGAGGACCTAGCTTGGGGAATGTCCCCATGGAGGTATTGCAGATGTCCAGCCCGTGTTTGGAGAAGGGTGATCTGAAAATGGGGGAGGATGGAACTGCGCGTGCTAGAACGCATCCTTATACTTTTTATGCTATTTCTATGTCTGTTACATAAAGTGTGGCACCTCTTCATTCTCTGTTCCACCTCACTAAAATAGTTGTTTTGTATTCACTGCTGCCCACCATCAGGTCGCAAGTTTGGTGAAGATAAAAACTATATTTGATCTTTTATCTACAATTAACACTATACTATTTAAACACCCTTTGGATAACTATAAATTTTATCACTTAGCTTTCTGTCTTATTTATTATTTTTTGTACCAGGGATAGAACCCAGGGCCTTGCATATTATAGGCTAGAACTGTACCACTGAACTATAACCACAGCCCTTTTAATTTAATTATTATTATTATTATTTTTGTGTGTGTGTGTGGTACTGGGCTTCCTGGAAACCCTTCTACCTCTGGGCTACACTCCCAGAACTATTTTATATTTTTATTTGGAAACAGGGTCTCTTAAACCAGGGAGGCTGGCTTAGAACCTGGGTGATCCTCCTGTCTCCACCTCCCAAGCGTCAGGATTACAAGCCTGTGCCACCACGCCTAGCTTTATTTTATTTTTTTGAGACCAATTTTTGCTAAGTTGCCCAGACTGGCCTTAAATTTGTCATCATCCTGCCTTAGCCTCCTGATAGTTGAGAATACAGTTGTGTACCATCATGCCTGGCTTCATTCAACTTTCTGAAGCACCATAATTAATTAGGTTTATTGTTGACAGTATATTGGTGTTAATTTTATCATATTGCTTTTAGCCAGAAGAATATGAATGGAAATACCTAATAATTATGTTTTGTTTCTTATGTCTATTTTTTTACCATGCTGTTTTAATCCTCTTTTAAATCTAGCTCCTGCTAAACTCTTGAACTCAGTCTCTTTGTACTCTGTCTTCCTTCATATTTTATATTTAATTCGTTTGTCTCTGATGCTATGCCTCTTCCATTCATCAGAGGTTTTCCTCCATACTATTGAGCATTACTTTTCTCCTTACCAGGAGAAAAGAAAAGTAATGCTCAATAGACAGTGGACTCAAATCTTTAAAACATCTCTAAGCTAGACTACTGCTTGCACAGAACCACTGCTAAGCTTAGAAGCTTTTCCAAGTTGGTTACTATAGAGACAAGTGACATTAGATGGAGTCATGCTTGGCAGAAACTATGCAAGTAGGTTTTCTGAGATTGGAGGCCTTATAATCACAGTCACTTAAAAAGAGTGAAAAAAGCCAGGCATGGTGGAGGATATCAGTAATCCTAGTACTTGGGAGGCTGAGACAGGAGGATCACAGGTTCCTGACCAGCCTTAGCCATTTAGCAAGGCCTTTTGCAACCTAGTGAGACCTTGTTTCAAAATAAAAAACAAAATAAGACACACAAAAAAGAATACACTCCAGTATTTCTCTAAGGAATTACCATTTAGTTGTCATTATGTAGTCAAATTGCCTGTATTTTATTGAAATAATGATACTATCATTTAATAATTTCTCACGAGATTGATGTTTTATATTTATCAGAAAAAATAATATAGGGCTAGGGGTATAGCTAGGGATAGAATGCCTCTGGGTGGTTCATTCTTCAGTAATACACACACGCGCACGCGTGCGCGCGCACACATACACACACACACACACACACACACACACACACACACCACCCCATACACACAAAAAAATAGGAAGGTTAGAGGATGGTTTTCACAAAAGAGGGAATAGTTAAACCATTAGTAGAGGTTTGGTTGGAATTTGTACCTGCAAAGACTTTGAATCAAGCAAACAAACAATCCACTACTAAGCATCCCCTCTCTGGTATGATCATACAGTAATGTTTCCTTAAATAAAAATTGAGATGTAATTCACACAACATGTAATTTACTCACTTAAGGTGTCTGAGTCAATGGTTTTTAGGATATGCAGTTGTTCAGCCATTATTTCAGTTTTAGAATATTTTATCATCTCAAAATATACTTTATACCCTTAGCCATTACTCTCATCCCCCCACTAATTTACTTTCTGTCTATTCTGAATGTTTCATCTAAACAGAATCATACAGTACATGGTTCATTGTGACCAGCATCTTTCAAACATAGTGTCTTTGATATTTTCATCCATGTTGTAGCGTTTACCAATACTTCATTTTTTATTATCCAGTAATATTCCTTTATATGAATATTCCACTTTTTCATTATCCTTTGATGGACATTTGTATTGTTTTCCCTTTTTGGCTTCTATGAATAACGTTGCTAAGAGCATTTGTGTACAGATTTTTACATGTGCAATATTTTTAATTCTCTGTGTTAATGCTTCGGAATGGAATTGTGGGTCATATATGATAACTTTTTTTTTTTTGCAAGTACTGGGGATTGAACCCAGGGACATTCTACCTCTAAGCCATACTTCCAGCCTTATTTTTTATTGTTTACTTTGTGGGTTTCTTAGGATTTCCTACATGCAAGATCATGTTACCTGAACAAGAAAGAACTATCTTTAAAACAGAGAGAAATTTCCCTTTATATTTCAATTGTCTTTTCTCTCTTCTCTTCTCTTCTCTTCTCATTCTTTCCTAACTACCCACTTTGGTTTAGTTTGCTTTTCTTTTTTCAACATTTCCTTAAGGTACAAACCTTAAATAGTTTAGACTGACTGTTCTTTTGCCAATACCATATTTTCTTGATTGTCATATATTTACAGTAAGTTTTGCAGTTGGGTGATATCAGTCCTCCAGTTTTGTTTTTCTTCAGTTATTGAGCTGGCTAACCTGAGTATTTGCCTATCTATATAAACTGTAGATATAATCAGTTTGTTGATATCCACAAAATAACTTGCTGGGATTTTGAATGCGATTGTATTGAATCAAGTTAGGAAAAACTAACATCGTGATGATATTAAGGCTTCTTGTCTATGAACATGAAATATTTCTCCATTTATTTAATTCTTTTTTTATTTTTTGCATCAGAGTGTTGTAGTTTTCCTTATTTAAATCTTGTACATATTTTGTTTGATTTATGCCCAAGTATTTCATTGGGGGTATTCCTAATCAATTTGTTCATTCCCATCAGATGGGAAGCGATTGACTTTTGCCTACGATCCGGCAACCTTACCATCATCCATGATTAGTTGCCAGAGTTTTTAGTTAGTTCTTTTAGATACTCTAGATAGATGATCACACATTATATAATATTTAATTTCTTCCTTCCTAGTCTGTATGACTTTTATTTCCTTTCTTATTACATTAAGACTTCCAATACATTGTTAACATGTAGTGATGAGAGGGGACTGCTTTACCTTGTTCTTGGTCTTAGTAGGAAAGTGTCAAGTTTTTCAATACCAACTACAGTGTTAGTGTTAGCTTCAGGGTTTGGGGGTAGATGTTCTTCATCAAGTTGAGAAACTCAAGTTGAGAAACTCAAGTTGAGAAACTTTTTTTGTGTGTGTGAGTCTGGGGGTGGAATCCAGGGGCACTCTACCTCTGAACCACACCCCCTGCAATATTTTTTATTCTTTATTTTGAAACAGGGTCTCACTGTTATGGAGGGCCTCACTAAGTAGCTGAGGCTGTCCGCGAACCATGATCCTCCAGTCTCAGCCTCCCAAATGCTGGGATTACAAATGTGCACTACCACATCTGGCTGAGAAACTTTCTTCCTATTTCTGCTTTGTGTGTGTGTGGGTTTTTGTGGTTCCTTTTGTTTGTTTGTTTTGGTGGTACTGGGATTCCTGGAAACCCTTCTACCTCCGGGCTACACTCCTAGACCTATATTTATACTTTTAAAATTTGGAAACAGGGTCTCTTAAGCCAGCGTGGCTGGCTTCGAACCTGCGGGATCCTCCTGTCTCCACCTCCCAAGCACAGGGATTACAAGCATGCACCACCACGCCCGGCCCTCCTATTTCTGTTTTGCAAACAGTTTTCATCATGAATGGCTGTTGGGTTTTGTTTTGTTTTGTTTTGTTTTTTTGGTGGTACTGGGGGTGGGACCCAGAGGCTTTCTACCTCCGGGCTATACTCCCAGACCTATTTTATATTTTATTTGGAAACAGGGTCTCACTAAGTTGCTGAGAGCCTCACTAAGTAGCTGAGGCTGGCTTCGAACCTGTGCAATCCTCCTGTCTCATCTTTCCAAGTGTGGGGATTACAAGCATGCGCCACCACGCCCGGCCTAGTTTTTTCAAATGCTTTTTCTGGTGGCCGGGGTTGGCGCACGCTTGTAATTCCTGTGCTTGGGAGGCCGAAATAGGAAGATCACGAAGGTTCGAAGCCAGCCTCAGCTGGTTTAAGAGACTCTGTTTCCAAATAAAGTATAAAAAATAGGTCTGAGAGTATATCCTGGAGGTAGAAGGCCCCTGGGTTCCATCCCCAGTACCACCAAAAAAAAAAAAAAGAAAAAGAAAAAAAAAAGCTTTTTCTGTATTTGCTGATATGTTTGTTTGATATTCTTCATTGAGCTGTTGATGTGATTACATTAATTGATTTTTTAATTGTTAAACCCACCTTAGATACCTGGAGCAAATCTTACTTGGCCATCATATAGAATTCTTTTCACACATTGTTTGATTTTTGTTTTACCAATGTTTTGTTGAGGATTTTGGCATCTTTGTTCATGACTGATATTAATCTGTAATTTGTTTTCTAATGTCTTTCTCTGGTTTGGGTATTAAGGTAACTCTGGCTTCTTACAATGAGCTAGGGAAGTATTCTCTTTAGCTTTATATTTTAGAAGAGATTGCAGATAAGTCATATAATTTAAATATTAGGTAAAATTCAGCTGTGAATCTATCTGGTATTGGTGCTTTCTGTTTTGGAAGGCTATTATTAATTTAAAGCTGTTTGTAGGTATAGACCTACCCAGATTGTTTTTTTCTTGTGTGAGTTTTGGCAGATTGTGTCTTTAAAGAAATTGGTCAGCTGGGTGTGGTGACTCACACTTGTAATCTCAGTACTTGGGAGGCTGAGACAGGAGGATATGTTTGTGGCCAACCTCAGCTACTTAGTGAGGCCCTTCACAACTTAGTGAGACCCTGTTTCAAAATAAAGAATAAAAAAATAGGGCTGGGGGTGTAGCTCAGAGGTAGAATGCCCCAGGGTTTGTTTTTTTTTTAAATTATGTCTACTTTTTAAATTTTTTTAATTTTTTATTTTTTTTCATTATTTTTTATTTTTTATAACAATTTTTTTATTGAACATAAATAGTATACATTTACACTATATTTGGTGCCCTCCCCCCCCCGCCCCCATTTTCCCTCCCCCCCCCACCAATGGTTGTCCAGGTTAACCATGTCTTATTCATAATTTTACACATGTTCAAGTGTAGACCCTTATTAATCAAGACCGGCCTTCCTCCTCTCCTATCTTACCATCCAAACTTAGCTAGTATTTCCCCTTCAATATCTGGAGTCCCTCTGGAATTCTTTGTGTTTCCTAGTTTGGGCATATTAGAGGAAACATATGTATCTTCTTCTTCTGTGCTTGGCTGATCTCACTTAACATAATGTTCTCCAGGGCTTTCCATCTTCTTTCAAATGATATAATTTTGTTCTTCTTTATGGCTGAATAGAATTCCATTGTGTGTATTTCCCATAGTTTTGCTATCCATTCATCTGTTGATGGTGATCTGGGTTGGTTCCATATTTTGGCTATTACAAATTGTGCTGCTATGAACATAGGTATGCATATGTTGCTGTATTTCTCTGAATTCAACCCTTTTGGAAAGATACCCAGGAGTGGTATAGCTGGATCATATGGTGGATCTATTCCCACCTTTCTTAGGAATCTCCACACAGATCTCCATAGTGGCTGAACTAGTTTGCACTCCCACCAACAGTGTAAAAGAGTTCCTCTTTCCCCACATCCTCGCCAGCATTTGTTGTTATTTGATTTCTTTATGCTTGCTACTCTGACTGGGAATGCCCCCGGGTTTAATCTTTAAGACCACAAAAAAATTTTTGAAGGTTATACATATACAGTTGCCCATACTATTCCTTTGTTAACTTTTAATATCCATGGGATTTATAGTGATTTTTTTGTGGTGCCCCACACTTGTAATCCCAGCGCCTCATTTCATTGGTTCATTAAGGATTCAGTTCATTGAAGGATGGACAGTTGTCCCCTCTTTCATTCCTGATACTTGCAAAACTTATGTCATATGCCTTTTGAAGAACTTCTACTTTTTCTTTCTTTCTTTCTCTCTTTTTGGTACTGGGGATTGAACCGAGAGGCATTCTGTCTCAGAGCTATACCCCCAGCCTCTTTTATTTTTTTATTTTCAAACAGGGACTCACTAGGTTGCTGAGAGTCTCACTAAGTTGCTAAGGATATCCTCAAACCTGTGATCCTCCTATCTCAGCCTTACAAGTACTAGGATTACAGGCATGCACCATCACCTGACTCTATTCTATTTAAATACCCAAGAGTATGAGATATCTTCTGTTATCCCCTTTTTCAGGTGAATAAACTGAAGCCTGCGTTCATTAGAATTGCCTGCAGTCCAATAGCCCAAGTGACAGATTCGGAATTCAAATCCAGCTTAGTTTACTACAAAGCAACTTTTGACCACTTTGCTTTATTGACTGGTGAAAAGATGAATGAAAATCAGCAAAGCATATGAAAAGAATCCTCTGCCTCACACAGTGAATGGGAGCAGACTTTCATTTCCATCATTGACTATAGTAATCACTTTTCTCTATCATTGGGCCATTCTCTGTAAATCACAGATACAGAACCTTATGTCGTAAGGTGGTCTGGAGACCTACTTGGTTCCTGAAAAAGTTTAGAGTGCTTAGAGCACCTATAAAGAGATACAGAAAATTTGGGGGCTTCTAGTTGCCACAAAATACCAGACAATATATCTATGTTTTCAAGAATATTAGAGTTTCTGAGGTCACTACTTGGATACCAGAAGTAAATGAATTTTTTGGGTAGATTTCAAATAAAAGCCTTTACTCTTTGCCCTTTTCTTGCAATGTAGGCATCCATCCCTTCAAAGGTATGCGATATGCTTTTGAAAATAAAAGCTGACATGGCTTCCTTTTTTCCTCAGGTCTGACAGTAACTGCTGTAAAAGACTCAGGAGAATGGAATTTGGAGGCTGGTGCGTTAGTACTTGCTGATGCCGGCCTTTGCTGTATTGATGAGTTTAATAGCCTTAAAGAGCATGATAGAACCAGTATCCATGAAGCAATGGAGCAGCAAACCATAAGTGTTGCTAAGGCTGGGTAAGCATTTCTTTTTTTTTAGGATCTATGAAAATACTGAAATTATTTAATAAATGCTTAGGGGAAAATAGGGACATTGTTAGTCTTCTCAAGGATTTTCAGTTATCACTCTTCCAAATATATGTGGAAGTTTTTCCTTATTAGAATAAAGAGGTATGTGAGGAAATAAAACTGAGTTATTGGGAAAAAAGAAGTGGAAAAATAAAGTATTAATGTAGGTTGGTTTAACTAATGGGAAATATTTATAAAGAGCTTTCCATAGAGCATTCAGCTCATTCTCTTGTTCAGTAAATATTTCATATGTACTCTGACACCTCATTGAATTAAGTTTCGAAAGCCTGAAGAGGAAATATCATAGTTTCTGCTGTGTGTGGGGGGGCACTGAGGATGGAACCCAGGAGCACTCTACGTCCAGCTACACTCCAGTCCTATTTTATTTATTTATTTTATTTAGTTTTTATTTGGAAACAGGGTCTTGCTAATTATTTAGGCTGGTCTTGAACCTGTGGGGAGAGAGAGAAGAAGAGAAGAGAGAAGAGAGAGAGAGAAGGAACCAGGGATGGATCTAGTCCCTAAGGCCATACCCTGGTGACCTACCTCCTCTAACCACACCCTGTCTAGAGTTACCAACCAGGAGGTCCATTCAAGTTATTTATCCATCAGTGGATTTATCCACTGCTGAGGTTAGAACCCTGATTCAGTTATTTCACCTCTGAACATTTATGCATTGCCAACACATGAGCCTTCCTGAGGCACATTCCGTATCCCAACCCTAACACTGGGCATGAAGGTTGTCCGCCCAGGAGGCTGCCAGGCCATCCATGCAAACAACGCCCAGAACTACATCAGCCCTAAATGCTGTTGTGAAGAGTAGGATGCCAACTGATCAGGCAAATAGAGCTGCCAGCAGTGTCTTCAAATAGTACCGGATACTTGGGAGCCAGACAGACACTGGCCCTAGGTCTATTTATATACACTGTTGAAAAAAGTAATGGGAAATAAGAGAAGGGAGAGAAAGCCAAATGTAGCCCATAGGAAAAGTATACACGGAAGAACTAGGCCAGAACCATTATCATATCAATTTACTTGCTCATCCATTCACTGTCCATTTATTAAGAACATGCCATATGCCATTTACTGTGCCATATACTGAAAAGTACAAAGATGAATAGAACATTGCCCTTTAGGTATTGCTGTCTTATTGGGAAAGGTAGAAAAAATAGCATCAAAGTGATAAGTGTATAATAAAAAGTATTGTGACATTGCATACTTCTAAATGGTTATTACTTATGAACACATTAGAAGGGGAAATTAGACACAATGTATTAAATGTCTTTTAAGGTTACTTTCTCTTCTATGTCTTCATTTAATTGACATCTTTGGTAGTAGAGTTTGACTTATTTTCACAAGCCTTTTCTAGAGATAATCTGAGACATTTTGAAAGATTCTTAAATAATCAACCCTTTTATCAGGAAAAATTAAAACAAATTATATGATTCTGTTGGATTTAATTTACTAAAATATTGGTAAGAGTTTTCTTATCTATGTTCATATGGGTGATATTGGCTTGAAGTTTTATTTTCCTGTAATCTCTTGGTCAGATTTTCTTGTTTCCATGATTGAGAGATAATAGATACATATTGATTTTTTTTGTTTTTTTAACATTTTTTTTTACTTTATCCTTATGTCTGAATTTAAAATCAGTTTCTTAGGATCACCATATAACCGGGTGTGGTGGTGCATGCTTTTAATCCCCAGGCTTGGGAGGCTGAGACAGGAGGATCACATAGGTTCGAAGCCAGCCTCAGCTACTTAGTGAGACCCTGTTTCTAAATAAAATATAAAATAGGTCTTGGAGTATAGCCTGGAGGTAGAAAGACTCTGGGTTCCACCCCCAGTACCACCAAAAAAAAAAAAAAAAGAACATATTAGTAGAATCTTGCTTTTTTTCCCAAAACCTTATAATCTCTGTCTTTTAATTGTTTCTTTGGTCTATTATTAATTATTCAGAGGGTTGAATTTGAATATATCATTTTGGGGTTTGGAGTATAGCTCAGTGGCAGAGCATGAACTTATAATAAACAAGGCCCAAGGTTCAAAACTTATCACTACAAAAGATTTTTTAATTAATTAATCTATTATTTTGCAAATTATGTTTTATTTGTTCCATTCATTCTTTTTTATTCTCTTCCTACCTTTTGTATTATTTTATGACTCCATTTTATCTCTACTACTGGCTTATTAGTTATGACTCCTTTATTTTTTAGTGGTTGTTTAAAAGAATTTACATCTTTATTAGTCTAATATGTGTGTGTATATATATATATATATATATATATATATATATATATACGTGTGTGTGTGTGTGTGTGTGTGTGTGTGTGTGTTACTGAGATGGAACCCAGGGGCATTCTACCTTTGAGCCATACCCCATGCTACTTTATTCTTTTATTTTGAAATTGGGTCTCACTAAGTTCCATAGGGCCTCACTAAGTTGCTGAGGCTGGCCACAAACCTGAGATCCTCTTGTTTCATCTTCCTCACTAAATACTGGAGCCTTTTAAAATTTTTCTCTGTTTTTAGATTTTAGCAGCTTGCCTGTCATGTGTCCAAATACACTGTGTGTGTGTGCATGCACATGTGTTCATGTGGTACTGATTCTGTTTGATATTCTCTGAGCTCTTTGAATCTGTATTTTGTTATTTGTTAATAATTTTGTATAATTATTTCCTTCTGCCTGCATTGCCCCTCTCTCTCTCTCTTTTGTGATTTTTGTAACATATATGTTAGATGATTTGGCATCATTTCATACCACTTAGATACTGTGTGTGTGTGTGTGTGTGTGTGTGTGTGTGTGTGTGTGTGTGTGTTTATGCACGTGTGTGCACGCATAAAGTACACACGCGCGCATACAATATTACATTTTGGATAATTTATATTGACCTATAAGTTAACTGAATCATTCCTCAGCAGGGTTTAGTTTTCTCAGAAGTCTGTGTAAGGCATTTTTCATTCCTAGTATTGTGTTTCATTTTATTTTGAATTTTTCTTTTTTTTTTTTTTCGGTACTGACAATGAAACCCAGGGGCATTCTACCTCCGAGCTATACCCCTAGCCCTATTTTTTTATTCTTTATTTTTGAAACAGGGTCTTACTAAGTTGCAGAGTGCCTCACTAAGTAGCTGAGGCTGTGTGCGAACTGTGGTCCTCCCATCTCAGCCTCCCAAGTACTGGGATTACAAGCATGCGCCACCACACCCAGCTGACTTTTCTATTTTTTTTTTTTTTTTTAATGTTAGCTAGGCATAGTGGTGCATACTTGTAATCCCATACTTGGAAGGCTGACATGGTTTGTGGCCTTAGCTACTTAGTGAGGCCCTCTGCAACTTAGTGAAAACCTGTTTCAAAATAAAGAATAAAAAATAGAGCTGGGGTGTAGCTCAGAGGTAGAATGTCCCTGGGTTCCATCCCCAGTACTGAAAAAAAAAAAAAAAAAGTTTATATATTTACTATTACTATGTCCTTTATCTATTCATTCTTTTTTTTTACCTTTCCTACTAGATATTTCAACATACTAGTTATTTTAAAGTTTCTGACTTATAATTATATCATCTGTATTGTCCCTAAGTCTGGTTTTATTGATTGCTTTATCTTTTGAAAATAAATTGTTATTTCTCTTTTTTCTCCCTTACTTCTAACCACCATTTAATTTTTTTTCCTTTAGTGGAGGTTGAACTGAGGGGCATTCTACCTCTGAGCTACACACATCCCCCCCAGTCCTATTTCTTTCTTTCTTTCTTTCTTTCTTTTTTGCAGTTTTTTTTTTTTTTTTTTTTTTTTTCTTCTCGGATCTGGTGATGGAACCCAGAGGCATTCAACTTCCGGGCTACACCCCTTGCCCTATTTTTTATTCTTTATTTTGAAACCGGGTCTCACTGAGTTGCAGAGGGCCTCACTAAGTAGCTGAGGCTGTCCATGAACCGCAATCCTCCTGTCTAGCCTCCCAAATGCTGGGATTACAAGCGTGCGCCACCACACCTGGCTGTGGTTATTTTTGAAACAGAGTCTCACTAAATTCTGGAGGGTCTCGCTAAGTAGTTGAGGCTGGCCTTTAGACCCTCCTGTCTCAGCCTCCCAAGTACTGGGATTACACCACCACACCTGGCTTTCTTCCCACCATTTTTCTTTCTCTCTGTGTGTCTTCTGATGGCACAACAGGCATTGCGAATAGAACCTCAGTGGAGTTTAAGATAAATAGTATTTATACCCAGAAAAGGACAGCCCTTCTGAATGCCATCATTGTCTGTAAAGACAGTGCGGCTGAACTGGAGATTGGCATTGTTGTTGCTGCCTTTACGGCACTGCAGACTGTAAAGCCTTTCCATGCTGATGTGCCTTTACCTTGAGCTTAGTGTGGGGGTTCTTGTGCAGTGCTGGAAGAGTATTCTTAGGGTTTCTACTTCCTGTTCTGCTTTCATCTGCCACTGCACATTGGTACCACAGAGAGGGTTTCTGCATACTCTTGTACCTTCGCCAGTGGCAGACTGCTCATGCTTGTGAACTCAGCGCTAGGCTTATTTGGGGGCCAGGGTAGTTCTTAGTCTCCTGGTCTTAATGAGCCTGGTCTTAGAGGGGAGGAAATGGAGACTGGTGATCTCTTCTCTCCCCTCTACCAGTGGCAGCTGAACTGTGCTGTGTATCTCTGGTGGTTCTGTCCTTTACCCAAGCATACCTCAGAACTGTATTGTATCTGTTTTGGTTCAACATTTTATACCATGAGAGTTAATGGCTTGTCTCTCAGAGAAAGAGTTTTTGCTTCTACCTTTCTTCCATAAGCTGTATGCTTTTGCCTGGCTTCTGAGAGAGGAATTTTCTGTCCTCCAGAATCAGAGTTTTGCGTTCCACCCTCTCCTCAGAGGCCCTGGGGATGCAGAGATCTATTGCTTTGTCTCTGTGACTTGAAGCTTTTGCTTCACAGAAGCTGTGTCCCTGCAGCAGCCTCCTGCCTGTTCCCTGGCAGCAGCCACCTCTTTTTGTTAATGTGACTGATGAGGGGAGAGAGGGGCTTTCTTGGCTTTCTCCATGCTCAATTTTTTTTTTAATCTGTTAGAGACCCTTGAAGAAGAGCTTTTAAGTGAAAAGAAATATACTCCCAGTACTTGGAAGACTGAGACAAGAGAACAGATTTGAGGCCAGCCTCAGGAACATAGTCAGAACTTGTTTCAATAATAAATATATAAAATTTAACAACAGGTTTCAAGGTTTTAGGTGTAGCTCAGAGGTAGAATGACCTTGGTTTGAATCCCCAGTACCAAAAACAAAAACAAAACTATAAAACATTGATAAAAATATTAGAGGATCATTACACACACACACACACACACACACACACACACACATACACACACACACACACACAGTGTCATTGATCAAAAGACTTAGTATTCTAAGATCTAAAATTTCTCCAAAGCAACCTATAGAATCAGTGCAATTCCAATCAAAATCCCAACAATATATTTTTTTGTAGAAATTGTTAAGCTCCTTTTAAATTTTATGGGGACAATCACAAGAATTAGAATAGCTAAAATAACTTTGAGAAAGGACAGATTTGAAGAACTTGCTTTATTTCAGGATTGCTATAAAGTTGTAATAATCAAGACAGTGTAGCATTGGCATAAGAATAGGTACAGTCAATGGAAGAGAATGTGGGTTCAGAAACAGACCCATAGGTAAAAGGTCAAAAGCTTTTATTCAGAATGATACCAAGATAAAGAAAGGATAGTCACTCAAAAAAAAAAAAAAAAAATCTAGGAAGCTGAGCATGATGGCACATGCTTGTAATCCCAGCGTTTGGGAGGCTGAGACAGAAGGATCCCAGTTCGCAGACAGCCTCAGCTACTTAGTGAGGCCCTCTGCAACTCAGTGAGACCCTATTTCAAAATAAAGAATAAAAAATAGGGAAGAGGTTGTAGCTCAGGGGTCAAATACCCCTGGGTTCTATTCCCAGACCTGCAAAAAATAAAATAAAATAAAATGCTAGGGAGCCAGGCATGGTGGTGCACACCTATAATCCCAGTATTTGAGAGGCTAAGACAGAAGGATGGCAGTTCACAGACAATCTCAGCTACTTAGTGAGGCCCTTTGCAACTCAGTGAGACTCTGTTTCAAAATAAAGAATAAAAAATAGGGGCTGGGCGTGGTGGCGCACGCTTGTAATCCCTGCGCTTGGGAGGCGGAGACAGGAGGATCACGCAGGTTCGAAGCCAGCCATGTGCTTAGGAGACCCTGTTTCCAAATAAAAGAGTATAAAAAATAGGTCTGGGAGTGTAGCCCGGAGGTAGAAGGGCTTCCAGGAACCCTCCAGTACCACCAAAAAAAAAAAAAGGGGGGGGCTGAAGATGTAGCTCAGAAGTATAGTGCCCCTGGGTTTCATCCCCAGTACCACAAAAAAAAAAAAAAAAGAAAATGATGCTAGAATGCTTGAACATTCCTATGAAAGAAAAAAAGACCTGTACACACATGGTTTATGGTAGCTTTAATATCATCCACCAAATTGAAAACAACTTAAAAATCTAATGATAAATAGATAAGTAAGTTTTGATACCTCTCTACAGTAGAATGCAACTAGCAACATAAAAGAACAAACTTTAGGTACATGCTATGACATGGATGAATCTTAAAAGCATTATGCAAAGTGAAGGATGCCAGGCATTAAAAAGTGACATGGATAATGATTCCACTTATATAAATTATAGAAAAGGAAAAACTAAGGAAAGTAATCAAATCAGTAGTTTCTAGAAGCTAAGGATTAGAGGAAAGAAATTATTATAGAGGGACACCGAAAAGGTGAAATTTAGTGTTATGGAAATTATACTATGATAAGCTTAGTTCTAAAAATATATAAACGCAGATATTTAGTTTTAGATTCAACAGACAGGAAACTTCTCTGAGATTGCAATTAAAATTTCTGATAACTTATTCTTACTGTACTCATCTCTTCCCTGGCTGGACAATGCATGAACAGACACAAGAACCCAGGGAAATGATGTATTTATTGTCAGTGAAACTTTTTTTTTTTTTTTTTGCAGTACTGGAAATGGAACCCAGGGGCACTCTACCTCCAAGCTACACCTCTGGTCCTATTTTTTAGTCTTTTCTATTCTTTGAAACAGGGTTTCACTGAGTTGCTAAGGGCCTCACTAAGTAGCTGAGGCTGTCTGCGAACTGCGATCCTCCTGTCTCCATCTCTCGAATGCTGGGATTACAAGCGTGTGCCACCACATCTGGCCTCAGTAAAACTTTTATAAAATTGGAGTGAAATCTTACAAAAGAGATAAATGTTAGGATAATTTTAGATTGGATTTTTTTTTTTTTTTTTTTTTTTGTAGAAAAGGAGACACCCTGCTTGGCAGCAAGAGATCTGAACTTTAATTATGTTGTTACTCATAGTCAAATTCTCATTGTGTCGTCTTTACACCATCTGTCAGATGTATAATATATATTACAGATTTTCACCTGAGAAGCACTTTGAGTACTTTGATTTAATGAATTTTTCTCTGTGGCTTCATTTTTAGACCACCACCCTATGGTAGTCTAAAAAGGCATGGTTGTTATGGTTACTATGCTAAACATTTATATTATTATAGTTTCAAGATAAAACCATCCAAATGTTTCTTTTTTGTCTTGGCTGCTATCCAGAGTATAATGCCTCTTTGAACTGAGACAAGGATCACAACCAGTATTTTTAGCCTTCTAATTTCTTTACATTTATGTAAGAATTTTTTACTTTGCAAAGCATTTTAGCATATTTATTTCATTTAAAGATTACTATAATTTAGTGCACTCAAGGAATTATAGGCTCTTTGTTCTCCTCTAGCTATTGTAGTTAAATAAACCTTATTTAGTCCCTGGATGTCAGGTGTGGATGTTGGTGGCATTCGGGTCTGTTCCTCTCCCCACATAACTATTTCTGGATTCATGAAGACATTTATACTATTTTGTTATTCTTATGCATTTTAGAAGACCCAGTTCCTAAACACTGCATATTGTATAATTATGTAATACTGTTCAGTAGTTTTTTACTTCCTATTTCTCCATCTTGAAACAGTTCTTTTTTTTTTTTTCGCTTTTTCTTGGGGGAGCGGAGGTGGGGAACTTAGCCCAGGGGCATTCTGCCTCTAAACTACACTCCCAGCCTTTGTTAATTTTTTATTTTGAGACAGAGTCTCACTAAGTTTCCCAGGATGTCACTAGATTACTGAGACTGGCCTCAAACCTGCGATCTCCTGTCTCAGGCTCCTAAGTTCTGGTTTTACAGACATGCACCACTATGCCTGGCTTAAAAGGTTTCTTTTTGATCAATTTGGTGAATATATATTTTAATTACATTATAACAAGCCAGAGTTCCTTTGTCTTCCTCTGAACTCACTGAATTTATTTCTAACCTATTCACAGGGTAGCAGGACCCCCATGTGCTCACAAGCATTTAGTTACATTTGAGTCTCAATATGGTGTTTCCAATACATGCTGAACTGAAAATTTCAACCAGACTTAGCATTGCTCACACTTTAAAAATCTAAAATTTTTAAATTTTGTTTGAAATCAGAGCAGTAAGCTGAGCATGGTGGTGCATGCCTATAATCCCAGTGTTTTGGAGGCTGAGACAAAAGGATCACAAGTTCTAGGGCAGCCTCAGCAACTTAGTGAGACCCTGTTTCCAAATAAAAAATAAAAATAGGGCTGGGAGTATACCTCAAAGGTAGAATGCCTCTGGGTTCAATCCCTAGCACCACAAAAATAAATAAAATAAAATCAGAACAGTAATGCAACCTAGATGTAAATTTCTTCTGCCTTGGATTATTAAGGTTCCCTGTTTTTGATGCAGAGAATATGGCCTGATATAAGAATTTCCATGAAGAAAAGATACTTCCTAGAGAATAAATACTTTCCATCTTGAATTATTTTCTCCTTAGGAATTTTCAAAATTACTTAAAGCTGCTACTATCCGCACTCTGAAACTATATATATTCTGAGTCCTATTTTGTTTTTATTTTTTATTTTTATATTTTATTCATTATTTTTTTATTTTTATTTTTGTGTGGTACTGGGGATGTAACCCAGGGGCATTCTACCTCCGAGCTATACCCCCAGCCCTATTTTTTATTCTTTATTTAGAACAGTGTCTCACTAAGTTGCAGAGAGCCTCACCAAGAATATGAGGCTGTCTGCGAACTGCAATTCTCCTGTCTCAGCCTCCCAAGTATTGGGATTACAAGCATACACCACCATGCTCAGCTTATTTTTATTTTATTTAATTTATTTTTTGCAGTATTAGAGATTGAACTCAGGGGCATTCTACATATGAGCTATAGCCTCAGCCCTGTTTTTTTATTCTTTATTTTGAAACAGAATCTCATTATGTTGTGGAGGGGCTCAGTAAGTAGCTGAGGCTGGCCATGAACATGTGATCTTCCTGTCTCAGCCTCCCAGCTACTGGGATTACAAGCATGTGCCACCACACCCAGCTTCTGTTTTCTTTTTTAATTTTAAAACAGGGTCCAACTAAGTTGTAGAAGACCAAAATTGCTGAGGATGGCTACAAACCTGTGATCCTCTCCTTTTAGGCCTCCAAGTTCTAGAATTACAGGGTTGTGCCACCACGCCCAGCTGGCAAATTTCTTTTAAACTGCAAATCAGTGCCTGCACCTTTGAATAGCAGCACAGACTCAGTGCTACACAATGGTGTGTGGTCATTTGAAAGAACTTTATGTGTTCTGGCTGTAAGATACTAATAATGACTTGGAAAAGATCACAGTTCACTGTTTAAGATTCTCTTCAAACTTTATTAGATAGCGTCTCATCAAGGGCATCAGGGTATCACTAGACTCTTCAGTAATAGAAGATATCTTCACTACTTGCTAAGGACACATTATAGGAGAAAATTAACATTACAGTTATCCATTTGTTGCTATTAAATTATACTCACATGCCTAGGTAGGAAATACAATCTAAAAATTAAAACAGCAAGGTAGCAATTTATTATTTTGCTCAGTAAATGTCTTGAGCACTGAGTAGGATCTGACTCTGTTAGCTGCTGGCACCACAAAAATGAAAAGACAAAGCCTTTGTTCCTGAGATGCTTAGAGCCTTGTAACAAGACAGACAAGTAAACCTTTATTTTTACACTGTGATTCTAACAGCCTTAGAAGAGCCAGGGCATAACCCCTGACTTGACTGTTCAGTGTTCTGGCCCACACCAGGTTTACTGAGTCAGAATCCCTGAGGCAGAACCTGGAAATCTACATTAAAAGCCTACCTTGGGTCTTATTGGTCAGTCTGGCTGGAGAAGCTTTGCTATAGGCTAAAATTGCTTTGCACCCAGCGCCCCATTTGCCTCCCCTGTGCCCAGGATCTTGTGAAGCTGCATCTTTGCAGACTAGCTTCAGATTAAAGGGGCTGGAGGGGTAGAGTGTGGGAGGCAGGGAAAAGTGGGAATGAGTCATTCTACCTGTCTCGGTCAACATTCTCACTGCCATAATTCAAAATACCTGACCATACAACTTAGACGATGGAAGCCAAAGAAACTGTAAGCAAGAAAGATTGAAAGACAGACGCACAGTCCCTAAGACCACACCCCTGGGGACCCACCTTCTCCAGCAATGCCCCACTGGCCTACGTTACCACCCGATAAATTCATCACAATGGATTTAACTACTGATGAGATTACAAAACTCATGACTTAGTTGTATGAACTCTGAACATTAATATATGAGCTTTTCAGAGAACATTCTATATCTGCCATAATGCTACCCAACCCCACCAAGAGGGCTGTGCCCCTAAGTGCTTGGAGAGCAAGGCTCTAGAATAGGTTGAGAACTGTTCCTTGAAACATCCAAGTGGACACCACCAAGATGTGAAAATGCAAGTAAAAATCGTACGTGCAAGCTGGGTGTGGTGGCGCAGGCTTGTAATCCCTGCGCTTGGGAGGCGGAGACAGGAGGATTGCGCAGGTTCGAAGCCAGCCGTGCTGGCTTATAAGAGACCGTTTCAAAAAAAAAAAAAGTATAAAATAGGTCTGGGAGTGTAGCCCGGAGGTAGAAGGGTTTCCAGGAACCCCAGTACCACACACACACACAAAAAAAAAAATTGTACGTGTAGCCCGGTGTGATGGCGCACACTTATAATACCAGCATCTGGGAGGCTGAGACAGGAGGATCACGGTTTGTGGGCAGCCTCAGCTACTTAGTGAGGCCCTTTGCAACTCAGTGAGACCCTGCTTCAAAATAAAGAATAAAAAATAGGGCTGGGGGTGGAGGTAGATTGCCCCTAGGTTCTAACCTTACTACTGAAAAAAAAATAATCATATATGTGGAGAGTTTCTGTTCTTTCTCCATGAATGTATCAGTATTCTTACTCTTTTCCTCTTTCCTATTCCTGTTGCTTATGGATTGTGTTACTACTCATTGAGTTGATGTAGGTGTGAAAGGTAATTTTCATCTTTATCAACCTTGTTAACAAGCAGGGGAAGACAGGTGTGGTGGCGCACGCTTGTAATCCTAGCATTTGGAAGGCTGAGATAGGAGGATCCGGGTTCATGGCCAGCCTCAGCTACTTAGTGAGGCCATTTGCAATTCAGTGAGACCTTGTTTCAAAATAAAGAGTAAAAAATAGGGCTGGGAGTGTAGCTCCAAGGTAGAGTGCTCCTGGGCTTCATCTTCAGTACCACAAAAAAAAAAAAAAAAAAAAAGAAAAGAAAAGCAGGGAAGAATGTGTGTACTTAATATTTAGGATTATGAAAATACATATAATACACTAAAAATACCATTTATATGTCTTTATTTTGTGTGGTTTTATAGGATTTTTGTTTTTGCTTCTATTTTGTTCTAAACTTTTTTTTTAAACCAAGATAGTCTAGAAACTGCTATATGAAGTTATGTGAAGTTGACACCACAAGCTGTTTTCTGCCTGATTCCTTTGAGACCACTAAACTGTTGTTAGGTTTGCCATAGCCAAGGGGTCTGGAGCTTACTAGGGAGGTTTTACTATGTATTCATCAAAGTAGGCTACTGCTGTAGCAAATGGTAGCTCAACACAGAAAAGGTCATTTCTTACTTGATGTGTGAGACACTAATCCCTTTATGGGGGCTCTGCCTCCACAGCCTCAACTGAACCTCACTACTTCTAAAGTTCCTGCCTCACAATGCCATCATGTTGGTTGCTTCAACATCTTAATTTGAAGGGCACACACACATTCTCCATAACAATCTTCCACATGCACGCACGTGTGTGTATCTGTATGTGTAAAACTGTAAAACATAACAGTTGCTGTGCTTATTTCAAGTGGATGGTTAAGTGTAGTCACATTGTTGTGCAAACAATCTACAGAACTCTTTTCATCTTACACACTGAAATGCTGTACCCATTAAATAGCTCCCCATCCCTTCCTTCCAACCCCTGGCGACCACCATTCTGCTTTCTGCCTCTGTGAGCTTGATTACTCTAGATACTTCATGTAAGCGGAACCGTGCAGTGTTTGTCTTTTCATGACTATCTTATTTCACATAGCATGTTGTCCTCAAGGTTTATCCACATTGCAGCATGTGTTAGAACTCCCTTTTAAGGCTAAATAATTTTCCACTGTATGTTCAGACTACGTTTTCTTTATTATCCTTGGCTGCTTCTACCTTTCAGCTATTGTGTGTAGCATCGCTATAGACACTACTAGGGCCTCTCTTACTCAACTGTGGCTTAAAGCTATTTAAAATTGAAGACTTCACCACAGTTAAATCACTTTATTCAGTTGAGAAGATTTACTTACTGGGCCTTGTTGTTTAAAGACTTTTTTGTTCTTGCTTAACCTGGGATCTGGAAGTATTCTTTTCCCAATTCTTCATAATTTCAAAATTCGAAACTGTTTTTCTTGCCTTTTATGTTTCCTTGAAAATTGGGTGTGTTTTTTCCTCTGCTCATATCCTTCTTGCCGTGCTTTTCTGGAGGAAGGTCACAGCCTGACGTGGGTTGAGGACCAGGTACCCTCTTCCTCAGAATCACTCAGAGACCTGGCTCCTTCTTTCATGTGGCTCTCTAACACCATCCTCTTCTGTACTATCTGACAAATAGAGAAAATGTGGATAGTTGCATGGGAAGGCTTTTAGAGGCGAGTCTAGAAGTGGATTATGTTCTTCTATCCCCTATTCCATTCCAGACTTAGTATCCTAGTCCTCCTTTAATTGTAAAGGGGCATCAGAAATATAAGCTTGCTCTTTTCCCAAAGGGAAAGAAACCAAGGTTTGGTGGACATATAGCAGCTACTTCCATGAGCCAGAGCTAAATTTTAAAGTGCCATCATCCGGGTGGTGATGAAAGCCACAAGTAAAGACGGAAATCACTCTGTAGAAGGTATTGTGGGAGTGACAAGACCATCACCAAAAAGGGGGGCACTTTTGAGAAGGTCTGTACTGGAAAAAATAACTTGTGTAACCTGACATATGAAAAGTTACTACTATGTTTGTAGGAAAGCTTAAATATGTGGGTTAAATAAATGGAAAAGTAGCTTTGTTCAGAAAGTGCAGTTTTCACAACTTGAAGTTATGCAGAAAAATGTATATCAGCATCCTTTTATAACTCTTGAAGCCTATAAATATAAAATAACTTTGAATTTTAGGAATGCTGAACTAAGAGTTGTTTTTACTTATCATTGAATTAGTACATGTTTATTGAGCATTTACTATGTGCCAGCCAGTGTGAGGATAAGTAAGCTAGAACCTTAAGGAAAATCAAATGTACTAGGAAAAACCAAGGCGAGTGAGTAGATGTCCACACACACTGGGCAGAACTCGAGGTAACCGGGGCTGACATCTGAAATGCCCCAGCCCAGGGGAAGCAGCTGGAAGTGGAAGGGCATTGATTGGGAGCTCAGCATCAATGGTTGAGTCTCAGGTCAGCTGCTTTCAGTGTAACCTTGCAGAAGTTAAGATCTGAACCTCTAGCTTTCTTATTTCTATGTTTGTGATAATAATGCCTGCTTTCACGTTTCTGGAAGGATTAGGGATGATCTGTATAAGCCTAACATAGTACTTGGTATCACAAATATAGCAGCTCTTTTTATTAATGTAATTGAAGAAGGTAGAGTTCATATTGGGTTGGGAAGATGAGTTGCCTTATGCTAATTAATGAATGCATTTATTTAGGTATTATTTTGTGAGCCAGTACACTCCCTCTTTCAGATGCCCAGAGACCTCCTGGGCTCTGTCCCCATCCTTCTCCTTTTCTGCAGAGATATAACTGATATCTCGTCCTGCACAGTTGCCTCTTCCTCTAACCACTCCCCTGTTTTTCATTGCTCTCTTCTGACTTTAGCTCAGGAAGCCTTTTTTCTTTGCATACAAAGCTTCCTCCATCCCCTTCCTTAATTTCTTTTTTTTTTTTTCTGATTACTTCAGGAATAATTTACCACCTTCTTTCTGTCTCTACTTCTCGTATCACAGAAATCTTTCTGATTATATCCCTTAGGGGTTACCTGGGAGTCTCCACAGAAGTTTCTCCCTCTTTATACCAAGGCTGACACTGACACTTGCAGACTTTGCACAGGTACTGTCTGGCAGGTGCCACGCTGAGCCTCCTCATCCTCCAGGGTTCTATTATAAGCTAATTGGAGGCAGAGACCAGCTGTGTACCTTTCTGAATTCTCAGGACAGTTATTTGCACACTAGAAATGGCCTATAAATATTTGTTTGTTAGAGAGAAGATGAACAATCAATTAATATTACCTAGAATTAAAAAATAGCTTTTAAAAATTTTATATACAGGCATATTTCCTTGCTACTATTGCAGAAATACTTCCTTTTAATGATAAATACAAATGGTCTTAACCTGATTATGGGTTAACTGTATTTTTGTAATTTATTAGGAACCATTTATTTACATGGTTTCATGGAAAACTAGATTTCAAGTTCTGAAAAATTTCCTTTGCAAAAGTCATTTTGGCCATAAGTTTCAAGATGTGAGCTGTCTTCTTCTTCTGAGTTTTCCTTTCATTCGTTTTTTAAAGTAGGATTTCACTTTTGGTACAAGTGCCTTGTTTGTCGTTCTTATTCAGTGAATATATTTTTGTGCCATTTGCCACAAAGATTCTCAAGCTTTTTCATGCTCAGAGAACAAGTAACTACTGGAGCCACCTGGGAATAGATCAAGGATAACAAATGTAGTATGTTTGCTGATGTCACAGGACAGTGGCTTCAGCAAGTCAGACAACATACTATAACTAAAAATAGACACCACGTGCGCAGCCTACAAATTTACAGATTAAATTTGTATAGTTGTTACTGTCAATAAATATGCCATATCATTCTGAAGACTTGACCAAAATTTACCAGTTTAAGAGCAATATCTGTTATGGCACATTCATATCCATCCTCCCATGTAGTGCTTTTTTACCTCTTTGCAGGACAATTACATTAGCATCTCGCCCATCTCCTATGTACATCCTTCCCAGTGTAGCCCACCAACCCGTCCCAGCCTTCTCAAGCACATTGCTTCTCAAATAATCAATTCATTCATTCTAATTCTTTGTCTGTCTGTCTGTCTGTCTGTCTGTCTGTCTGTCTGTCTCTCTCTCTCTCTCTCTCTCTGATTTCTTTCATGATAAGAAAAACTTAAAAAGAAGAAATATTTTACTTACCATTCCTCAAAGTCACCCTCACTTTCCACCCTCCCCCAGGACCTGTCTCCCTCCAATTAAAACTGTGATGTCAGGCCAGGCGTGGTGGCGCACGCTTGTAATCCCTGCGCTTGGGAGGCTGAGACAGGAGGATTGCACAGGTTCGAAGCCAGCCTCAGCTTCTTAGTGAGGCTCTCAGCAACTTAGTGAGACCCTGTTTCCAAATAAAATATAAAAAAGGTTTGGGAGTATAGCCCGGAGGTAGAAAGCCCCTGGGTTCCACCCCCAGTACCACCAAAAAAAAAAAAAAAAAAAAATGTCTTGAAGAGTCCTAGTTCAAAGGCTGATTCCTGAGGCTTTCTTGATCACTTTTTCCATCACATAGACAAATAAACATTATCCTCGGTCCCCCTGGGAACTTTATACTTAGAGGAGCTAGCATCTGCTGCCTTGAAGTACATTATAGTTAGTTGGTTACAAGCTACTTGAATCAGTATTCACATTTAGTTTAATTTTGTATCCCTCTTAGGTCTGTTGAGTACTAAAATAAATAGTATAAATAGCATATAGCATAAATAATATTTATTGAACATCTCTCTTCAAGATGAACTAATTTTGGTATACTTTGTTAGGAGCTGGTGGTTGTGTCATAACCTTGTATCATTCCACATTTTCTTTTACAGGAATTGTTCTAGATTTTCAAGTTACCAGTGTAACCCCATTTTATTAACAAGCATTATCTTGGGTTTTATTTGAATCTCCTGGTCATTGAATTCTCCCCTCTCTTCTAATAGCCTGGTATGTAAGCTGAACACAAGGACCACCATCCTGGCAGCAGCGAATCCCAAGGGCCAGTACGACCCCCAGGAGTCTGTGTGCGTGAACATCGCCCTCGGCAGCCCACTCTTAAGTCGATTTGACCTGATCCTGGTTTTGCTTGATACCAAGAATGAAGACTGGGATCGTGTAATTTCCTCATTTATCTTAGAAAATAAAGGTACACAAAGAAAAATCATTCAGTACAATAAGGAAAGGTTAGATTTAACTAAAGGAGTTTCCCTTGAAGAAAACTAAGCACCCAAAATATTCTTCATAACAGATAATAGAGAAATGCTGAGGCAGAAGGCTGTAATCAAGGAAGCTAGAAGGGGGGCTCCAGAATAACAAGCAGAAGGAAAAGGGGCTTTTTCCGCCTGTCACATGGAACTGGAGATACCTAGGTCTTTCATGATGAAAGAGAGATCCCATATATTATAAAATTACTTCTCAACTCTGGCACACAGAAAACTGGACTGCATTCTGAAATGGAATTTTTTTTTTTTTTTTTTTTTTTTTTTTTTTTGATGGCACTGGGGTTCCTGGAAGCCCTTCTACCTCCAGGATACACTCCCACGGGCTCCACTCCCTGACCTATTTTTTAACTTTTTTATATGGAAACAGGGTCTCTTAAGCCAGCAAGGCTGGCTCCAAACCAGCGCAATCCTCCTGTCTCCGCCTCCCAAGCACAGGAATTACAAGTGTGCGCCACCATGCCCAGCTGAAATGGAAATTTCTAAATGTGAGTTGGTTTTTAAATTAGATTTAATCATGTACTACTTATTACTATGAAGTTGACCAGAAGTATTCTGAATAATTTAATCCCCAAGGAAGTTTACCTTTAAGCTTAGATCCTAGGACTATTAATTCTAAAACTATATGACACAGAGATTTTATTGACCACAAAACTTTAATGTTATCTTTTAAAAATGAGTATAAGAGCCAGGCGTTGTGGCACACGCTTGTAATCCCAGCATTTGAGAGGCTGAGACTGGAGGATCACTGTTCATGGACAGCCTCCACTACTTAGTGAGGCCCTCCGCAACTTAATGAGACCCTGTTTCACAATAAAGAATAAAAAACAGGGCAGGGGGTATAGCTCAGAGGTCAAATGCCCCTGAGTTCCATCCCCAGATCCGCAAAAAAAAAAAAAAAAAAAAAAATAGTACAAGAGCCAGGCATGGTGGTGCACACCTATAATCCCAGTACTAGGGAATCTGAGACAGGAGAATCACAGGTTTGAGGCCAGCCTCAGCAACTTATCAAGACTCTTTTCAAAATAAAAAATAAAATAGGGCTGGGAATATAGCTCAAAGGTAGAATGCCCCTGGGTTCAATCCCTAGTAACATAATAATAAAAAAAAAGAGTATACAAGTTTCATCAAATCTCTTAAAATGATATATTTGTTCTCAAAATTACTGACCCAACACCTGATACACACAGGTTACCCAAGCAGATCAGAGAAGCTCTGGAGCATGGAAAAGATGAAAACCTACTTCTGCCTCATTAGGACCTTGCAGCCCACACTGTCTGATGCGGGGAATCAAGTTCTCCTCCGTTACTACCAGATGCAAAGGCAGAGTGATTCCCGGAATGCTGCCCGAACCACCATCCGCCTGTTGGAAAGCTTGATCCGATTAGCAGAAGGTGTATAGTTCACGCAACCAATGATTCTTTTATTGAGTGACTACTGTATGAAAATCCCATGGGGCTTGACACTGTGGATTCAAAGATGATTAAGAATAATCTCTAAGGTGTTTGTGTTCACAGGGACTTAAAAAGGAAGGGCTGAGCCCTGAGACCTCCACTTCTCTGAGGACAGATGGTGGGTGCTGAGTGGAATAGAAGGTAGTTGAGAAAGCAGAACCTTTGTGGCATCTCAGGACTCCCTACAACTTAGGAAACCACTCGCGTAGCAAGCCTGATTTCTGATGTTTTGTTTCTCATGGCGGCTCTGTTAGCATTTTGAGTGGGATCTTTTCTTGTTTGAAGTTTCCCACTAAGCACCTCTGTTTCTGCTCATTAATCACAAGTTGTGACCCATCCATGTTGTTATAGCAAAAAAATCAACAATGCTAAGCCCCGACCCATCCCTGAGGCACAGGACTTAATATGCACACAAATAGCTAACATGAATTTCCACCGTTTTTTTTTTTTTTAACATTGGCTTTTATGTTTTAGCCTATTTTTAAATAATTCTTTAAAAAATTCACATGAACTCAGTGTATTATATGCTGAAATAACATAAGCTTGATAAAAATCACTATAGAAAAAATGGACCTCATTTATTTATGTATTAACGCTAATACAAGGGCAAGAAATAACCAAGATTCAGGCTGGCTAGTTCAGTAGTTTTGAAAAGCTATAAATCATAGATAAAAAGGAGTGCTACTGCCGGGCATGTGGCACACGCTTGTAATCCCCGCGCTTGGGAGGCAGAGACAGGAGGATCATTTGAAGCCAGCCACGCCCGCTGCCTTAGGAGACCCTGTTTCCAAATAAAAAATGTAAAAATGGGTCTGGGAGTGTATCCCAGAGGTAGAAGGGCTTCCAGGAACCCCAGTACCACCAAAAAAAAAAAAAAAAGGAAAAAAAAAAGAGTGCCAGATATGAGAAATGAGTTTTAATTTTGTATATTTCTATAATAAATTAAATGGTAAGAATGAAAAGTTGCTGAATATTAAATGTATGTTTATATATCCATTTTCTTTTCTAGAGTCCAGAGTACTTTTTCACTTAAGTACACAAAATTGCATGGGTTGTACAGAAGGATTAGACCAGTCATTAGAGAAATAGCTATGAGCCAATTGAACATAGATTTCTGTGCTTGTTCTAGCAAAATTAATTTGTCATCACTAACTCATAGGGAAGAGTCAGGTAGAGAATTGTATTGATCACTTCAGATATTCCTAAAACACCAGTGCATTTTGCTTGCTCAGCTCATGCCCGCCTGATGTTTCGTGACACTGTGACCCTGGAAGATGCTATTACAGTGGTGTCAGTAATGGAGTCCTCAATGCAGGTGAGGATCTTCTGTGTATGTGCTTGCCCTAACTACAAGCTTTCTTCTAGAAAGACATTATCAAGAGTTATAAAAAGTTCATATCCTAGACCTAATAATTCCTGGAAAATATCCACAGGTACCACGTAAGAGGAGGGGCGGTATGGCAGAGCCCTTTCACTGTGCCGCTGGGGCCGCTTCTCCCCTCTGGTTTAAAGTAGTGGCTCCCAGCTCCTTTTACAGTTGAGGGATGTTCTTGGTCTCACAAATGACAGTGTGATTTCTTGGGTCAATGATTCTCACCCAGAACGGGGAAGAAAACTATTGTAAGTTTAAAAAGTTTCCAGGGTGGCTCTGATAGCCAAGACAGGGTGTGCAGGGCTGGCATCCTTCCCCTGTGTGCTGACTCTCTCCTGAATTCTCCCACCTCTTCAGGGCGGTGCACTGCTGGGAGGTGTGAATGCTCTCCACACCTCCTTTCCTGATAACCCTCGGGCGCATTACCAGAGGCAGTGTGAACTGATTCTGGAGAAGCTGGAGCTGCACAGTCTTTTGAGTGAAGAACTTCAAAGACTTGAAAGGTGAGGAAGAAAAACTAAGAAAGACATGTAGTGGAAAAGCCTTCTTTGACATTTAGTAAACCAAAGGAAATGTAAATTAAGAAGAAAATCTATCTCTGGGACTTTTTGTCAGTTATCCTTGGCTGTAAAATCAACCACTCTAAAACTGAGTGGCTTAAAAAAACAAACCACTGTTCACTTTCTGGGAGTCAGAAATTCAGGCCTAGAAATTCGGGCCAGGAAAGGCCTAGAAAAAGTGGCTTGTCTTTGCTACACATTGTGTAGGCTAGGGTGACAACTCAGGAATGATGTTCCAAAACTTAGCTTTCAACTGGGCATGGTGACACATGCCTATAATCCCAGTAACTTGGGAGGCTAAGATAGGAGGATGGCAGGTTTGAGGCCAGCCCCAACAACTGAGTGATACTTGCAACAGCTTAGTGAGAGTATCAAAATAAAAAATAAAGTATTATTTCACAATAATATTTTGAAATAAAAAATTTAAAAGGACTGGAGGTAGAGCTCAGAGGTAGAATGCTTATAGGCCAATACTGCAAAAACAAAACAGAACCCCTTAGTTTTTTCATGACTTGTGGGAAAATGGTGACATGGAAGACAAAGTGCAGGGCATGTCACATGAATTAGTCAGAACATGTCCTCTTTGCCTAAAGAAATTTGGCCAGAACAGTAATGTTTGCCTATCCCTTAAACACATGGGCTTCTGTAAAGCTTGCATGAGGAATGGCAAGGTTGTCCATTCAGGCATCTTCAGGATCAGCGTGAGTGGCTTAATACTTGACCTGCCCCTGGCATTTAGTGTTGACCTCCAAGCCAGGACCTGTGGGTGCCGCACATGTGGAAGCGGTGCAGCTGCAGGAGATTTGGGGCCCACACTGGGACTGTCGGCTGTATTAAGTGGAACCTTGAGAATTCTTTTCCTGGTGTTTCTCCCACGTGTTTTGTTCCTTCGCCTAGCACCATTCCCTTTCTCATTCCCTTCTCCTAAGGAAGTGTGGGGCTGGCTTTATTCTTTTAGTACCCAGGTACAGGCTGCAGTCAACTTACACTTCATCTGAAATCACCTCCCCCCATTTCTGGCTCTTTCCTTGATCCACAGCACAGTGCTTTGCGCCATTGTGGTTTGGTGCAGCTGATCCTTTCCAGTCGCCCCTGGGCGTGGCTTTGCCTTGGGAGGAGCCGCTCATTTTGACCTACCAGAAAGTGACAAATGCCAAATTTAGGGAAGGAGGGAATGTGAGACTCAGAATCAGTGTTGTGTTAGAAAAATAGCAATTGGACTTGCCAAATTCAAAATGATTCACCTTACGGGAAAAAATATGTTATTATCAAAAAGATAGGATTCTGCCCTTAAAGTGTTTTTTTCTTTCTGGTATTTCTTTTTATAACACAGAGGTATGTTTTATGTTGATCCTCAAAGCAACAAAACCAGGTGCCATACCTTGAGGGTAAATTAGCTTTAAGATCTAGTTTCTTATCAAATGAGAAAAATACAACTAGTATATGAGTTTTTACCCTTTAGGAAAGAGTTCTCTATTTCTTCTTCCTCTCCTCCTCCTTCTTCTATTTTTTTTTTTTTTTTTTTTGTGTGTGTGTGTGTGTGTGTGTGTGGGTCTGGGGAAGTAACCCAGGGGCATTTGACCTCCTAGTTACACGCCCTACCCTATTTTTTATTCTTTATTTTGAAACAGGTCTCACTAAGTTGCTGAGGGCCTCAGTAAGTAGCTGAGGCTGTCCACGAACCACGATCCTCCTGTCTCAGCCTCCCAAATGCTGGGATTACAAGCATGCGCCACCATGCCCAGCTTTCTCTATTTCTTGAGATCACATAATTACAACAAAATAACTGAAATATACTTTTCTTTCAGAAAACGCTTTACTAGTGACAGTCTGCTTCAAATAATGACCATTCTAATGCTCAATCTCTGGAAGTCAGAATACAGAGAGCAAAGATGCTATCTTTTAGGAGGGAGTAGTAAAACTATAAAAATTTTATGTGGGGGAGAATTGAATTCCTGATCAAGAATTAAAATAACAGGGCAAAATACTCTACTCCTTAGATTTCCCATCATTTAGTACATTGTTTATTATTAAGGAGAATAATAGATGTGAGAATTTCTGATCTGACCTCTATTTGATGCTAAAAATTATACTAGATAATAGTAATTTTGAAAGCTACTTGGTATTTTCTTTAGTTATAACTCAAATTTGTAACAATGAACATGGGTTAATTTTACTGATATTTCCAAATCTAATTTGAATGAATATAATTACTCAGTATTTGTGTGTGTGTGTGTGTGTGTGTGTGTGTGTGTGTGTGTGTCTATTTGTGTGTTGAACCCAGAGGAATTCTACCTTCAAGCCATATTCCTAGCCCTATTTTATTGAAACAAGGTCTCACTAAGTTGTAGAGGGCCTCACTAAGTAGCTGAAGCTTCCTGAGAACCTTGATCCTCCTGTCTCAGTCTTTCAAGTACTGGGATTACAAGCATGCACCACCACACTGCATACTCAGTATTTTTTACAATAATTTTTTAGGTTTTTTTTTTTTTTTACTATAAAGGTAATACACATTCTTTGTAGGATATTTTGAAAAGTAGCTGTAATGAGTAGCAGTGGCAGACTCATACTATTAACATTTTAATGTATCTGAATATATTTAAACATATTTCCATTCTTTATTATATGATTATAAATGAATTTTAGAATAATTTTCTCATCTGCTTTTATTTGTTTAGGTATTGAGGATCAACCCCTGAGGTATTCTACCTCTGAGCTACACCACCAGCCCCTTATTTTATTTTAAAACAGGGTCTTGCTAAGTTGCTAAGGGTCTAAGTTGCTGTGGTTGGCCTTGAACCTATGATTCTTCTGTCTCAGCTTCCCACATCCTGGAATACCTGGCTCATCTGCCTTTGGTTATAATTATTTTTTTTTCATATTCAGTGCCTGGAAACAGGGTCATATTGCAATTTATAAAGATATTCCAAGGTGGTTAATAACAACTTTCTCAAGGACCTACTTTTGGAGAACTATAATCCCTGTTAGAGGGTTAGTTCAGTTTCTATCATGCACAATATTTAAAGTATCACTGAATGGATCATTCAGAGAGGGTAAGTAGGTTTTTAACTCTGCATCAGATTGATGGAGATCAGCTGCCTGGAATCCATGCTGGAATGTGGCTGGGCTTTGCAGGAAAGGTCACAGTTGCCTGGGGTGTATGCCATGATGGGAACGTGGTAGGGCAGAGGGAGCACCAGCATGGAGCTATTGCAGACTTCAGCCCTGAGGAAAGTGACTCTTAGTTGCATTGAAATTCAGTACCTTCTTGGCCATAAAGAGATGTGAGACCCTAATCCCCAGTCTCTCAGTTGGGTTCTGATTCTCCAGAGCGACAGTTTACTTAGTCCCACTGTCAATTTTTTTTTTTTTTTTTTGCGGGTCTGGGGGTGGAACCTAGGGGTATTCAACCTCCAAGCTACACCCCCTGCCCTATTTTTTATTCTTTATTTTGAGACAGGGTCTCACTAAGTTGCTGAGGGCCTCACTAAGTAGCTGAGGCTGTCGGCGAACCGCGATCCTCCAATCTCAGCCTCCTGAATGCTGGGATCACAAGCGTGCACCACCACGCCCGGCTGGTCCTCTGTCTTGAGCCAGCTGTCTTGCAGTGAGCAACAGGTTGGTCTTGTACTTGAACATTTCTCATGAGAGAGAAGACTGAGCATTTTATACTAACCTTCAAACAGTCTTAAATGTATTAAATGGACTTTCTAAGAGATCTAAAAATGTTGACCCACCTTTAATTTTATTATCTTAATTTTACTACAATTTTAGGCTAACCTAGAATGCTTATCACAGCACTAAATTCTGTATTGATTGTCTAAAAAGTATAATTTCCCACTGCATCTCTAGGAAATTATACTTGATATTAACTTGGAATTATGTTGGACTTAAACTTTTAAGATGACATTTCAGAGACGATTCTCTTCTCTTCATTAGTGTTTTTTCTGTTTTTCTCCCTTAGGTTACAAAATGAGGGTGAGAATGTGTACCAATCCCAGCCACTGGGGGTGGGAGCTGAGACTGTTCCAGGGGCCTCCGGAGAAGATCCAGGGGGAGAAGCGCAGTTCAGAACTTTAACACAGCAGGAGCTAAGTTGTAGTCATCCCGGGGGAAGCCCAACTCTAGACCCCCTACCCCACCTGGGGGCTAGATCAGCAGGTAGAAAACACTCAGCTGAGCACAAGGACAGCAGAAGTGAAAGTCCAAACTGGTTTGACTTCATGGCAACCCATCAGCTGAAACATGAAAACACTGTTCTTGTGTCTCCTGGTCCCAAAGTGCCCGAGGAAGACATGACTTTGAAAATCTCTAGCAATGTATCTCAGGGTCAGAAAAAGAGTAGTCCAGACCAAAGGAGCAGATTAGAAGCTGGGCAGCTTCCATCACCAGGAGCAACAGACGCCTCCCTGAGGCCAGGCACCATGGAGGGTAAAAAGGCAAAAAAGAGAGCACTAGGGTCTCAAATAGCAGTGCCCACTGTTGAGCCAGACCCGGTACTGACCCACCGCACCCCTAGCAGCCTGCACAGGCTGCACAGGAAGAGGGGCCAGGGCACATCCACCAGTGCCTCCGGGGCACCTTCACAGTCCCAAGTCCCATCTCCTCCTCTGTCCATTCCTCTGCATGGCCCAGAAGGAGCACTGGAAATGCCCAAAGGAAAGAGGTTGAGATCCCTTGCTCAGGTGGAAGAGCCTGAACTTGAAAGTGTGGAGACTCTGGGTCCCCCTGTGACCAAACTGGCAAAATTTACTTTCAAACAGAAGTCAAAGCTGATCCATTCTCCTGAAGACCACAATCACATGTCCCCTGGTACAACTAAAACGGCAGCTCCTTGTCCTAAAATTCCCCAACACAGAGTAAGAAGAGAAGCTGCTGTGCCTGTGAAGGGTCCTGAAAAGTTGACATCTACCTCAGGAAACACAAGCTCCGGTCAGCTACAGGGTAGGACAAAGGAGCTGTCACTGCAGCCACCAGAGAAAGATGGATCAAGAGAGGAGAGGGCATGTGGCCCTGAAAAGGGGGTCATTCAGCCCGAGTTGGAGCTTGGGAACGAGACTGGGTGTTCTCGTCTTACTTGTGAGAGAGTGGGAAAGGAAGAGGTTTCATGCAGTAACAAAAGCAGCAAGGTTCACGCTGGCACACTAGCCAGATTGGCAAACTTCTCCTTTACTTCCTCACCGGAATCCAAATCAGAGTCCCCTCCTCCTCAAAAGAAAGCCTGGGATGAGAAGGGCCCCAGCCTTCTCCTTGCAACCACAGCTCCAGCGCTTGGCAGTAAGAGGAAATCTTTTCAGCTGCAGGGTTCCGCCGAGAAACCAATTCTTTCCAAAAATTCGCTCTTCACTTTATCAGAATTAGATGACGAGGCCTTAGATTTTGACTGGGATGAAGAAATGAGAAGAAAGCCATAATTATGGAAAGCTTTCTGGCCATGTGTGTCTTTCCCAACTCAGGGTGCTTCCCTAGCACCTTTGGATATTGCTGTGGTATTTATAAGTATCTGAAGTATTGCTCAGGTTGAGTACAGTTCTGAAGACCAGCCCCGACCCCATCAGGATTATAATTTCAAGTATCCTCACGACTTAACAAGTTGTATAATTAAATCAGGTCAGAGTGATACCATATTGTGAGATGAATGGATTAATGTTGTGCTTAATTTTGCAGATGTAGTACTTGTATTCTCAAAGATATTTTTGTTATTGAGGGAGGGGTTCTTTCCTAAATCTTCTTTTTCTGTGTACAGGAGAAAATACCTGAAAGGTACCACTCATAAATCCAACAAGGCAGATGAACTCTTTTTCTATGTTTTTTTGTATTTTCACCCAGGATGTGCTAAGTGTGGTGAATATTTATTATCATTTTGAATGATTTGCCAAAATCATGAAATCTTTTTAATATTTTTATGCTTCTCATGTACCAAATTAAATGTGACTATGCGAGTCTCTTAAAAGAGCCATCCTTAAAATTCCCTGGTATTCCTATGGGTCTGACAATTGGTCAGATGGTAACTTTCTGAAGTACTGACCTTTTAACATTTTCTTTTTATCTTGAGCCAGTATTTTGCGCTTTAGATTTTTTCCCCACTCTCGGATCTACCTCCAATACAACTTGAATCGTGTGGTTAATAGAAGAGAGTATGCCATGGTCGCAGTCATATATCATGTCATCTACCCAAGTGGTTAATATGGAAATGTGGTTCCTGCTAAGCTATGATTCATTTGTCTTTAAAACTAAACGAGTGACTGTGTTTGGTAGGAATAGATAACTCCAGCTCTGTCTTTGTGTGTGCATTTAAATCACTTCTTCCCTTGGATTCTAGCAGGCGTTCTTAGGTTTCCATTATTATAGTATTTCTCTTCTTAATTACAAATTGTTAACATCATGACTAACTCTTTAATTGGCTGAAGGTCTTTTGGACGTGAAGAATACTCAGAACTACATGTACTTTGTTTAATGTTCATTTCATTAAATTCATTCAGAGAAAGCAAAATTTAGGAAAGCAAATTTTTTTGAGCATTTAAATGTTGATTTCAAAATTGACTAATTAAATTTTCTAAAAAGTTTAAACTGAGTACAAAGTTAATATACATAAGTCTTGAAGTCTCAAAATACCTTGAACAGCTGATAGAAGATAAACTTAGCAGTGATCATAAAATGTCTCATTGCATATTCACTTATACCATTCTAAAACATCAAGACTGGTTTAAGTAACATCATTTCTGTATTTATTCATTAACTTCCCATTATAGTATGATTTTTAATTTAATGTATTCCTAATCTTTCCGTATTCTTTCTTTCCTGAACTTCAGTATTCTTACTGTTTTTAGTTTTTGGTTTTTGGTTTTTTTTTTTTCCAGAAAGAATCTGAGTTTTTGAGTAGTAATTCTTGGTCTAGCCACGTCTGATTGTGTAGATGAGGGTAATTCAAACCCGAGCCACACTGTGGAGCTGACGTTTTATCTTTGAGACTTGGTATCTTTTGTAGTCATGATGTATTAGGCTTTATACGATTGGCAGTGCCTAACTTGTCTTGTCATTAGGGTATTTTGATCTGTTCTATAATTATCACTTAAAATGTCTGTATTCTTTATTGGGAATCTTGATTTTAGCAGTTTTGTTTCTGAGTAATGAGAAATTTAAGTTTTGTAGATAACCTATCTCTTTAGAACATTGAGTAATTTTATTTAAAATATAGTGTTAGGCTAGCATGGTGGCACACACTTGTAATCCCAAAACTTGGGGGGCTAAGACAGGAGGAGAACAAGTTTGCATCCAGCCTCAGCTAATTAGTGAGGCCCTCTATAACTTAGTAAGACCCTGTTTAAAAATAAAGAATAAAAAAATAGGGCTGGGGATGTAGCTCAGAAATAGAGTTCCCCTGGGTTCAATCCCCAATACCAAAATAAAATATAGTACCTAATTGTCTTTCTTTCTTGGTTATGTGTATGAGCAGAGAGAAAAGAAATGAAAGCCATCATCTACCTTGTTATTATCTGTGATCATACATCCTTTTACTTATGTTGTGCTACTAACCTGTTATTTATTCAATTTTAATACCTGCTTACCAGTATCATTTGGCCAAATTATAATTTCAATATACTTACTCTTTGGTGCTTTTATATAGATAGAAATGAATAAATGTCTAAACATTATAAAAGACATAATTATTTGCAGAAAAATATTCATTGTAACTACTCGCCTACTTACTAAAAAGTTAAAGTTTTGCCACAGTCTGCTTTTGCATTATGACCATCTTGCTCTGCTTCTATATGATGCTCAGAGTCTCCAACTTGGTTAATGAGAAGTGCCTTTATGTTGGCCCCAGTGTCCTCTTAGCACCCTGATATTTCTAAAAACTATCTGAAAACACTATCTAAAAACAACAGCACCTTCCAAACCTGTTTTAATTATTTCTCAGGTCATAGAACCAGCCAGCCTCAAAATAGCTCTACTTTCTGTAGTGGCCAGTGGTATTAAAGACTAGATTCTGAGTCTCAGGGATGAGCAAGAGAACAACTAGTGAGCAAAGATCCTACCACTTCTGTTGCGTCATTTTTAGTAGTTCTTGACTGGCTGGTCAGTCTACTACATCCTTACCTCCAAAATATTTTTGGTTATAGGTCCTATAGTTAATATTTTAATAATGTGAGGTCACATTTTATTCTGCTGAGTCCTACCTTTCTTGTAATATGTGATTCTACAACTAAAACTTTATCTTCTATGTCTTTGATGTGTATATCAAGAAAGCACATAGTCAGAAGTATATGTAATCTAAAAGATCATATTTCTGGTCAGTAAAGAAATGTGTAAAAATAGACTTTAATTCTGAATGAGCTTGTCCAAAGATTTCACCTCAGGCCATTGGACTCCTTGAAATTATTTTAATAAAAGTACTTAAACACAACAAAAGTTATACTTAAATTTCTTTGTGAGAACAATAGACTTTAAATTTAAGAAACAGTAGACTAAATTCTATTAAAACTATGTAAAGAAATTGAAATTTCTGACACTATTAATCTCAAATATATATTTACATGGTATTCTAAAGTTATGCTAGGAGGAATTTTATTATTTTAATTTTCAGTGTTTTATAGAAATACAAGCAAACCAAGCCATATTATCCTGACATATTTTACTTTTAGACTTCTTCTGAAGTCATACCTAAAACTTTAACAATAAAAATTCATTTTTGGTTGACAAATTGTAATCCCCAAAAATCTACGTATTCTTTATGTGAACTCTCTCTTCTCCAGTGCTAAACCACCTGCCTAACTGGTGGAATTACTGTAGGACTGAAGCTAGAAGAAGTCTTAGGTCCAGCACAAGAAGATGCCAAGAACTCCACTGTACCCAATCCACAATATTTGGGAGTTCAGAACCAACCTCCTCTGGAAACCGAGATCACTCTGGACAACCCATGACCTTGTGAGCCTTCCAGGGATCATTTGTCAATCAACTTTGCTCCAAACCTAATCGCCTCGCAATGTGGGGGATGAAGCCGAGCATGCCACTGCATCAACACCCTTTGTGTCTCCTTCCCATACTGTAACTTTCAAGGAGAATGAGAGGCTCCTGGCTCAAGGTGAGGTTTGGCTGTCAGTGTCCCACCTTGCATGTGGCAGAAGCCCCCCGGCACATGGGGAGCCATTACCCACACAGATCCTCTTCACTGTTGCTCAGAGAAGACACAAAGGAAGTGGCGGCAACTGCCTTGACACACTCCTTAGTTTTCTTATATCAGTTCCAATGACATCCTCTTTCTTAAAGGGTTAACTACACATCGAAGGATAATATTTATTAAAGTATACTTGACAAATGTTTAACTAGATGTAACAAAATTGTTCATATGTCTATGTAAATACTATGATATGAGAATAGGGTACAATAAAGAAAATATGGTATGCACATTTGGCCTGACAGGATCCAAAAGTAGGGAGTAAATATCTTATAAATATGAATTATTTTAGGCCACTCTTTATGTTTGGTTGGAACCTTAACACCTCAGTAGAACTGAACCACCAGAAAGCATTAGTATCAGGTACATTTTAATGTAGGGACAAATTTAAATTTGGGGTCTTCACAATAAACCAAAGCAGTATTGAAATATTGCATATTTCAGATCCAACTTGTTCAGTATCCACTGAGAGTATAAGGAAGATCATATACTATAGTATACTTGAGAACCAGGTGAAATGGCTCTAGAATTAGCCAGTAGTGACCGTGTATCTTCAGTGATCTTATACTTGAAACCAAAGGATCAAGCATATCTGAATTAGGTACTATTGACTTAGGACTAAGGAAAACCTCCGAGGTTAGCTGAGATAAAAGTAGAGTTGTAGCCGCGCGTGGTGGCACACGCTTGTAATCCCAGCCTTTGGGAGGCTGAGACTGGAGGAGCACGGTTTGCAGACAGCCTCAGCTACTTAGTGAGGCCATTTGCAACTTAGTGAAACCCTGCCTCAAAATAAAGAATTAAAAAATAGGGCAGGGGGTGTAGCTAGGAGGTCGAATGCCCCTGGGTTTCATCCCCAGTACTGTAAAGAAAAAGAAAAAGAGTTGCTAGCAGAAGTCTCACTGAGGACAAGAAATAAAGTCTAACCTGCTCCATGGAGAGTTGGGACTGAAGCTCTTCCCTCAGCCTCTCCTGCGCCTACAAGGTCCCTTGTCACTACTTCTTGGTGAGTGTGCTCGTCTCCCAGCCTCTGGCAGCCTTGCTTCCTGTCCTCAAGGTTCACCCATCCCAGATCCCGTGTAGCTATTGGTCTACTTTGAAATCTGGTCTCAGCTTTCACTTCCCACGACCTTTTCAGGTAAGCACCTATATTATCTCACTGATTCAAAAGGGAGCGGGGTCGGGGGTGGGGGTGCAAGTACCACCCAGCACAGACACAGCAGCCTGGGCTGTGGTGGAGACAGTCTCAGGTGGAGGCAGTGGTGGGGCAGTCTACCCTCCAAAGGGTTTGTTTGGTTATAGGTCCTATACTTGTATAACCTTTATGATTCCATCATAAATGCCTGAGTTGAGAGAGCATGCTGCTGATGGCACCTGGAACGTTTTTCCTGAGGGAGTCATGTATGCTGCCAGTCTGCCAGATGCTCAGGCTGAGCCACCTTGGGCAGTGTGGCGTGGGCCTCTGAGGCCGCAGGCCGCTGAGAGCTGTGTGTTGTGATCAGGCTTCAGTTCTCTTAGGCATAGTTGCTCATCCTAACTTCATCACAGCTGTTAGAAATACTTAGGTGAAAGTGACGATTGATAGGAGTGTGTGAAAGGTATCTTCCTGAAGTACAGGTAGGAATTCTCTGTAGGTAAGAAATATTTTACTATGTTCCAAATTTTGAACTTTACAGTTGCCAATGTAGCAGGACTATATCTACTTTGAGGAAAGGGAAATATGTAAATGTCTTGGCCTACTTTAGTCCTTTTTAGAGTTATAGAGAGGTACTAGTCTACAATAAGTTTAAACTGAGAAGTAATACAATTTTGATCATTAATGATCCATTTTATTGTTGCTGGGAAATTAAATTCCCTTTAAACTGGGAGGCCTGAAACCGTCCTGAGGGATTAAGCACATCTAAGATGATCTGTTGCCTTTGAGAGGACTCAGTATGAATGGGCAATGACACGTTGTTTGGGGCACAGTACATCCCTAGAGAGACTCCCTTGTGTACACGCAGCCTCTAAGAACTAGAAGAGGTAGGAAAAACTAAGCCTCTGTAGGTACTGTGCCCCATCCTGAGAGGAAGGGCAGCCGCTGGACTCGGCCCAGTGGCGTTTACCCCAGCATCTTTACTTCTTCCTGAAGGCTACAGAAGCAATGAAGTTTTAGTTGTGTTACAGTGCCATTTGTGGATATTATAATCGCTTTCTCCCAAGATGCTAAAATACACTGACTTCCAAAGACATTTTGAGCCTAAATTTAAGTTCCCAACAAATGAAACTTTTCTAAATTGATTTTAAATACAAATTTCTCCCCACTGAAATTTTATTTACAATATAATAGTGATATCAATCATCTAATACTGCCAGGTTCTTTAAATATTTAATACATGACATTTAATCTTTACAGATAATACCTTGTTTTACAAGTGAGGGAAAAACTTCAATGTTTAAGTGGTTGAAAAAAATACATTATCCAAATAAGTATTAACTCATACAATAATTTATAATACAGGCAATATTTTAATGTATTTTTATTGGTGCATTATAGTCTCACATCATAGTGTAAGTCATGTTGACAGTGACACATGTGCACACAGCACCTGGTGCCTCCTCATCCCCCCTCAGTACTCTCCCCACACAGATGACTGAGAGACACCGGCATTTTCACATATGTATACATAGCTGATTATAGTAATTTCTTCAGGGAACCTCAGTCTTCCCACTCCCCTTCCCCTAGACCACCTCCCTGGCTCCACTGGGGTTCTCCTCTCTTATCTGGAGTCCCTCTGGTATCCACATTAACGCCTTAGCTTCTGCATACTAGAGAACATATATGACCCTTCACTTTCATACAAGTAATATTATTATCCTCATTTTACAGATTAGGTAACTTCACAAAATTTATTTACTCACTTATTTTTTGGTACTGGGGATTGAACCCAGGAGTAGTCTACCTCTGAGCTACATCTCTAGCTCTTTTTATTTAATTTAATTTTTTAGTGTATACGTGTGTGTGTATGTGTGTGATACCAGAGGTAGAAGGGGCCTTCTAATTCCAGGGCTATACCCCAGCCCTATTTTATTTTTTATTTGAAAACGGTCTCGCTAAGTTGCTGAGAAACTCATTAAGTTGCTGAGGCTGGCCGGGCGTGGTGGTGCATGCTTGTAATCCCAGCGCTTGGGAGGTAGAGACTGGAGGATCGCGCAGGTTCGAAGCCAGCCGCACTGGCTTAAGAGACCCTGTTTCCAAATAAAAATATATATAAAAAATAGGACTGGAAGTGTAGCCTGGAGGTAGAAGGGCTTCCAGGAACCCCAGTACCACCAAAAAAAAAAAAAAAAAAAAAAAAAAAAAAGTTGCTGAGGCTGTAAACCTGCAATCCTCCTGACTCAGCATTCCAAGTACTGAGATTACAGGTGTGCACCACCACGCCAGGCTCCAAATTTACATTACTAGTTAATGCTGTAATATCTATGTGGATTCATAAAGTGAGAGAGAAAAACAGTTGCCTACAAGAATCTCCTCACTGCCACGCTCATCATCCACTGATCACCACCTGCAGACACCTCTGTCAGAGTGGGCACCATAATCCTGCCTTCCTCCCATTACTGAACAGGAGTGTCCACTGTATCCAAAGAAAACCATCCACCATGGACCAGATCCCAGTCCTTCTTGCCTGTCTCAGGACAAGGCTCTAGTAATTTTCCATGCACTCCTGCTACATCGGTTTATCCCACTCAACTGTATCATTTCCACCAGCTCACAGACATCCTGGTATTTCTCCTATCTTTAAAACAAAAAAAATGAAACACCTCTCCTGACTGCTGCCCTCTTTTGGCAAGTGCCTCTTCCCCCTGCCTCTGGTTCTTGTCCCTGCTTGTCTCTTGAGCCCACTCCAGCTAAGGTATTGTCCTCCACTGGGCCCAGCTCTGTTATCGAGGTCACCGTGACCTTCAGTGCTCACTCTTTTCCTTATCTTACTCGGTCTACACAGTGGTTATTCTCTCCCCATATCCTTTGCCACTTTTTCAGATGCCTGTGATTTTCCTCATGACCGGTTGCGACCTCTTCAGCTTTTCCTCTCCTTACCTGCTTTCTCATCTCCTGAGCCTTTAAAGTTCGAGTGGCCCAGGGCTCTCTTCCCTCCCCATCCATTCCTTGGCATTTAAATCTTAGGGCAGTAATAGCCATCTATTAGCTGATGGTTGCTTTCCTGAGCTCCAGACTCCTCTACCCAACTTCTACTCGATTATTTCTACTTGGGCATCTAAAGGACATTTCAACCTCAACATGTTCTAACTTATATACCTGATCTCCCAAAATGTGCACCTTTGCAAAATGTATCCATTTCTGTAAGTTAAATGGTTTATCCTTTTGATTGCTTGGACCAAAACTTTACTCATCCTTGACAATTCATTTTCTCTTATATCTCAAATCTAATCTGTTAGCAGATCCTATAGAATATCTATTAAAAAATCTCTCCATTCTGGACATTGTTTACACCAACATGTAATCCCAGTACTTGGGAGGCTGAGACAGGAGGATTGCAGGTTTGAGGACAGCCTCAGCAACTTAGTAAGGACTCTGTTTCAAAATTTAAAATAAGAAGGGCTGGGAGTGTAGCTGGGAGGTAGGACACCCCTGGGTTCAACACCTAGTACCAAATAGATATACATACCAAACAACACAAAGTCCAGAATCTGATCACTTCTCACCACACTTGCTGCTAACATGCCTAAGGCTAAGCCACCATTATCTCTTGAACTGCCACCCCTTTGCCTGCCTTTAGGCAACTCTCAGCACAAAACCCAAAATGAACCTGTTCATAGGTAAAGTCCGATCCTGTTACCTCTGTTCTCAAACCTTCCATCGACTCATCTCACTCTGGCTAAAAGCCAAAGTCCTCGTAATGGTCTCTAAGCCCCTGCATGCCTGGCCTACTCATCTGTCTCTTGGACATCTCAACACCCACCTCCTCCTCTTCTCCACCTCTGGAGAGACAAGGCCTGCCCCAGGGCCTTTTCACTTACTGACCCATCTGTGTGGAATGCTCCCTCCCTGAATTACCAAGGACTTATGCTCTCATGTTCACCAACACTTTGTGAAATTGTCTTGTCTTGGTGAAGCTGGCCCTAACATATTCAAAACTGAAAAACCATGTCCTTATCTAAAGGTATTTTCATCATCCAGCTATTATGAAGTTTACCTATTCATCTCACTGCGTCACAGCTGCTAACAGGGTGAGGACGGCAGGATGGAGGGAGGGGAGCTGGTGAGTGGCAGCTGCTCCTCCACCCCGGCTGCTATGGTGGGGCCACAGCTGCTGCTCTCGATACCGCAGGCTGACAGCTCTCAGGGTACTCTGCTGACAGCTCTCAGGGTACTCTACTGACACCTTCCAGGATCTACTGACTTTTGAGAGCACCAGATTGATGAATTAAATGGAGATTTGAAGATAAAACCTCTCTGATTCTTTTAAGGATGAACTAATTTTTGCCATTTTCCCTGAGATGTTTGTGATTTGTGGTCTTGCCCGAGAGTGTGTGGGGTCAGCTTGTAACTTCTTTTCCACTATGATAGCTTTTGCTCACAGGCCGGGGATCAATGAGCATGTAGGTGTTCTGTCAACTTCCAAGTATTGAGTTGTCCATTTCGTTCATTCAGAGACCAGGGACCTGACTACTGGGCGGGCCAGTGGACTAACCAGATGCACTGTGAGGCAGGCCCGGGCCAGGTATCTATGCTTACCTGGCCCAGCACACATCTACTCTACTGGGGGCTATGTTCTGTCTCATGTTGGGTGTCATGGTCAGCCCAGACCCTGTATTCAATGCTTTTCAGCATGTTGGTTTCCTTTCTTTCCCCAGGATATTGTTACCCAAGTAATTATCTTGGTCCCTTAGGGAGATCATTGTCAAATACACTAGCCAGGGTGCCACAGAGCAGTTCCTCCTGCCCTAGCCTTTTCTTCATACACTGAGCTCTGAGTCCAAAAACCAGCTCAGGTCCAGAGCTAGGCACAGAATTGTGACTTTATTACCATGGCTGTCTTTCCCTTTTCTTGATTCTCTGGATAATTTTAATCAGTTCTTTAGGATCTCCTGGAAGCCTTGTTAAACTCTAGATTCCTGCTCCCTACCTCCACATCCTCTCCTTCTGTAGGTCAGGGCTGGACCCCGAGAAATGGTGTTCTAACATTTTTCCAGGTGACACTGACCTACTGGTCGAGGACCACACTTGGTAAATCACCAGTGTAGACTGAACAGTACGTTGACTGGCCTTCTAGCTTACTAGCCTCTAGGGAGTCTAACCATTTCCCCAGCTCTGTCGACTGACAGTCAGTGTTCCTGCCTGCCCCTGACTTTGCTGCTTCTTGAGATATTTGCTCTCCTCTTGCTTCTGACAGCTTTGTGAGCTGGCCTTGATTATTCTGGGATCTTTTCTTTCCACCTTGACTGTAGACTGTCCTGGGGAGGGAAATAATTTTGGTCAGGGCTCTCTTCCGCTGAGGGCAGTCTTTGGGGGGAGGATTCAGCTAGGAGCAATCATCTGCCTACAGTCTCAGCAGCTAGGGAAAACGGGTGCATCTGTCTTAAGTGGAAATTTGGGCAATGCACCTCACCACCTTTAGAGTATCTCTCGGCATCTATCTCAGGGCTAACCTAGGGTGAGAGGAATGGTCATGAAACTTCAGGGGACAATAAAAACACCAGTAATTAAGATAAATATTTCAGCTAGGCATGGGGGCACATGTCTGTTAATCCCAGTACTTAGGAGGTTGAGACAAGGGGATCACAGGTTCCAGCCCAGCCTCTGCAACTTAGCAAGACCCTGTTTCAAAATAAAGAATTTAAAATAAAAAGTTGGGGTGTAACTCAGAGGAATAATACCCCTGAGTTCAGTCCCCAGTACCAAATGTGTGTGTGTGTGTGTGCACGTGTGCGCATGAGCATGCACAGCATTTTAAGAAATCAAAACATCCAAGGTGAATAGAATATCAAAATTTTAAATAAAGATATGTCACTGCCTCCTTTTCTTCTTGTGCTGGGATTGAACCCAAGGGATTGTACCTATAAGCTACACCCCCAGACTTTTTTTTTTTTTTAACTTTAATTCTTTATTTTGAAACAGGTTCTGAGTTGTAAAAGGCCTCAATAAGTATCTGAGGCTGGCTTCGAACCTGCTTAATCCCTGTCTCAGCCTCCCAAATGCTGAGATTACAAGTGTGCGCCACCACCATGCCTGGCTTTTTTTTTTTTTAACTTTAAAACAGGCTCTTGCTGAGGTGGCCTTGAACCTATGATCCTCCTGTCTCAGCCTCCCAGGTACTGGGATTACAGGACTGCTTTGCCACGGCCAACCTGATTTCTTCTTTTGCCCTGTGCTCCAACACAGCTAAAGCCAGCATTGTCTTCCCTCAGTAAAATGCAACCCTGTGGGGCAGGGGGTTGGAGCTGTCTTCTTTTCTCATCAATGTACCCCCAGTAGTTAGAAGAATCCCTGGCACATAGTTGGTGTTCAATAAATATTTGTTGAATTAGACAGTTAAGATAGTAGAGGGAATAGACTATCTGCATTTCCCATTTCTTCTGTCTTTTCCTTGCCCAGTATTTCTCACGAGTGTTCACTAGACACAAGAGGAATTGCCACGGGACAGGGCATGACTTAGGGAAAGCACTTCACCAAAATAGGGCGCACTTTACTATAAAGGACAACTTTGAGGTGTGTATATTTAAAAGTATTTTCCTAATTTATTTCATGATCAGACACAAGGGATAAATGTAATGTGTTCCACTGTACTAACCACAACTGTTAGTTGTCAGCTTGTATCACTATGACAATCCATCAGTTTCCAGAAATGTTCTGTTTATCCTCAAAAATGCCCCGACCCCAAGCACAGGTGGGTTTAGAATGCTGGGACTGAGAGTTGAGCAGAAAGCATGGGCTGAGTGGGGAGTGTAGGGATCAGCGGGCTGCTCATGTTCGGATCCTGAGGGGAGGCTATAGGGTTGGGTTTGCAGAGATAGGAACAACATCTCCTGGGCTAGTCAGTGGAAGTTTTGTACAGGACATGATAGGAGGATGTGGCTAGAGCTGCCTGGCACCCACTGTAGTAAGTCTACTTACGGGGGTGCCTGTAGTGGTCACACCCTACCTTTTTGGAATCCGAAGTTAATTCTGTTTTTTTTTTTTAAGTCAGTGAAAGGAACTTGGAAATCTCTGAATCAGATAAAAATACTATGGGTTATAGGACCAGGCATGGTGACACACACCTGTAATCCCAGTATTTTGGAGACTGAGACAGGGGGATTAAAGGTTCGAAGCCAGTTTTAGCAACTTACTGAGGCTTTCAGCAACTTAGTGAAACTTTATTTTTTTTCCAAATAAAAAAATAAAATAGGGCTGGAGGTGTAGTCTGGAGATAGAACACCCCTGAGTTTCATCCCCAGCATTGCAAACAAAACAAAGAATCTAGCTGAGACAAGAGGATCACAGGTTCAAGGCCAGCCTTAGCATCTTAGTGAGGAGACCCTATTTCAAAATAAAAAATAGGGCTGGAGGTGTAACTTGAAGGTAGAACTTCCTCTGGGTTCAACCTCCAGTAACCAAAAAAAGAAAAAAAAAAAAAAATCTAAGCCGGCATGTTGGTGCACGCTTGTAATCCAGAATTCAGGAGGCTGAGACAGTAGGATCGTGGTTCACAGACAGCCTCATCTACTACTTAGGCCCTTTGTAACTCAGACCCTGTTTCTAAATAAAGAAGAAAAAATAGGACTAGGGGTATAAGGTAGAATGCCCCTGGGTTCCATCCCTAGCACTAAAAAAAAAAAAAAAAAAAAAAAACTTAGTGGGTTGTGGGTTAAAGACAACTCTCATTCACTATCGAAAAGAGATGGTGTCCCACCCACTAAGGCACAGAACAAATCCCAAATCTCACATCTCCAAAGTCATTTGAAACCAAAACAAAGCCAGATGTTGGTACACACCTGTAATCCCAGTACTCTGGAAGTTGAGACAAGAGGATCTTAGGTTCATGGTAAACCTTTGCAATTTATCGAGATCCTGTTTCAAAATAAAAGTTAAAAAAAAAAAAAAGGCTGAGGGTGTAGCTTGGAGGTAGAATGCTTCTGGGTTCAATCCTCAATACCAAAAACAAAACCAAACCAAAATTAACACCTGCCAAGTAAAAATTCAGAGGGGAGAAATTTCTGAGGCAGGAGAGCCTGTCTGGTTGTCTTCCTCTCTCTGGGTCAAGAGCAGTAGGTAGAGGTGCGGGGTGTTGATGGGGTCCTGCCTCATGACCCATTAGGATGGCCATCCTGCAGAACACAGAGATCTGGGGAGAGAGTAAGATGGTTAAGATAAGGAGGACGAGAGACGTGGACCCGTGCTGAACACGTCATGTGTTAGGCATCGTATCAGGCACTTTGTGGGTATGTGTATAATATACACAAAATATGTTGTTCTCATGGAAATTCTGTCACAAAGGTATCAGTAGCTTACAGACGAAAACAGAATTAGAGGGGCTGAGTTAGTCTTTCATGGTCACACAGTTTGACTCCAAAGCCAGCGCTCTGTGAACTCTGGGAGGGTCAGCAGGGCAGGGCCGAGGACGGCCGAGTGGCCATTCATAAGAGTTCTTTGCCGTATCCCACTCAGTCATCATTCCCTTCTGGAAGGAAAGTGTCTCCCAGCCCTCCCCTGCTGGTCACTAGTCTGGCAACAGTGATGGGCCAGTGGTGGCTTTTGTTCCCCCAAGTGCAATCCTCAGCAACTGCTCACCTGGCCCAATGTGGGGAGCTGTTACTTGCCTTGGCCTTGGCTCCGCATCTGAGAAACAATGGTGACACTGTTTCTGCAGGGTGACTGCACCTTGAAATATCAGGTAGGGCCACATACATCCTGTCAGGCTCTAGGGCACCCTCCTCAGAACACAATAACAGTGCCCCTGGAGAACAGCGAGGTGGGCCCTGTAAAAATCCCTCTTTATTGGCCAGCAAATGTGCTCAAAAATTTTTTTTTCATGAACGTTTCTTCACTAAAGTTTTCTGAGCCGGGCATGGTGGCGCACGCTTGTAATCCCAGCATTCGGGAGGCTGAGACAGGAGGATCATGGTCTGCTGACAGCCTCAGCTACTTAGTGAGGTCTTCCGCAACTTAGTGAGACCCTGTTTCAAAATAAAGACTAAAAATTATGGCAGGGGGTGTAGCTTGGAGGTCGAATGTCCCTGGGCCCCATCCCCAGACCCACACACACACACACACACACACACACACACACACACACAAAAAATAGTTTTCCGAACCGGACACAGTTCAGAACTTGAACTATAATGGCCCATGCCTGTAATCCCACTATTTGGGATGCTGAGACAGGATCTCAGGTTTAAGGCCAGACTCAGCAATTTAAACAAGACTCGGCACCTTACTGAGACCCTGTTCTAAATAAAAATAAAAGAGGTCTGGGGGAGTAGTTCTGAAGTCGAATACCCTTGGGTTCAATTTCTAGAACTAAGAGAGAGAGGAGAGAGAAAGCCAGGCGTGTGTATTCCCCATAGCCAGCCTCAGCTACTTAGGCCTTCTGCAACTTAATGAGATCCTGCTTCAAAAATAAAGAATAAAAAATAGGGCTGGGAGTGTAGTTTGGAGGTAGAAAGCCCCTGGGGTTATTTCCCGATACTGGGGTGGGGGTTGTCTGACCAGGCCCAGGCTCACCAGCCTGAAGGGCGCGCCTTGGACCCGGATCGCTGCAGCCTGGAAGCAGAACGAGGTCGGCTGGCCTTTCCGCAGCTTCCCACCGCTAGGGGGCGGGAAGTCCCCGGCAGAGGAGCTGAGAGCAAAGGGAGGGCTTGCGGCGGCGCTCAACTCTGAGGATGAGACACCTAGTGGGGCCGGCCCGGCAGGGAGGACCGGAGGCGCCTCGTTTGATCATTATGGAAAATAATGTCTAAAGAGCGAGGCCGCAAGAGGATTCAGAAAGCCTCTGAGCCATGAGCCCAGGTCCATTTTAAAGAATCATCATTGAATAATGTGATATTTGGCAGGTGGCAGGGGGGCAGGCAGTCATACTCCAAATGCACAAGGTCCTGACGGGAATTTTGTTCATTAGAAGCTTAGAAAATTAAGCCCCGATCTCACGCAAGCAGTCGCCTGCATATTGGTGATACGTGGTTTTCATCCTCACAAATACGATGATGGAAAGAATGTGGGATTGGGTACCAGGCAGAGACACGACTCACTAGCGTCGTCACAGCTGGAACACCAGCAGAAGGGCTCCATATTGCTTGGCGATTGTCGAGCGCCGACAAGTGCTGTGTCCGGCAGTGGGGCATAATGCGGCCGAGAGAGACCTGCGGGCCTCCGACTCCCAAACATCACACCCCCGTCAGGATCACACCACCATGGGACCACCCCATGTGCCTGCAGGGCACCAGGAATGCCCCAGACACTCAGGTCACGGGACTTTTCTTCCAACCTCTTCAGCCTTATCTCCTCCACCTCAAAAATATATTGGAGGGCCAGGGAAAGATTCCTCTTGGCAAAGTGGGTTTCTTGAAGTGCAGTCAAAGGAGCCGGGCATGGTGGCACATGCTTGTAATCCCAGCATTTAGGAGGCTGAGACAGGAGGATCAGGGTTCATGGCCAGCCTCAGATACTTAGGCCCTTCACAACTTAGTGAGACCCTGTTTCAAAATAAAGAATAAAAATATAGGGCTGGGGGTGTAGCTTGGAGGTAGAAGCCAGGGTTCCATCCCCAGTACCAAAGCGCGTGGAGGGGGGGGGGATGCAGTCAGAGGACATTCATCCACATTTATGTATGTATGTATGATGTATGTATGTATGTATGTATGTATGTTGTACTGGGCATTGAACCCAGGGGCATTTTTCCTCCTACCTACACCCCAGTGCTACTTTATTTTTTATTTTAAAACATAAATTGTTTCTCTGAATTGCTGAGGCCTGCCTCGAACCTGAGGTCTTCCCAATTCAGCCTCCCAAGTACTGGTATTACAGGCAAGTGAAAATTTATAGGTGTGAACACCATGCCTGGCTCATTTTTTTAAATTCTTTTATTTTATTTTTTAATTCTGCCTTTACTCATCTGTTTACCAGGCAGTGGGAGGCCAAAGGGACCTATAATGAAGATTTGTTCTTTTTCAGGACACTGTGATCTCAGCAGCCATCATTGTTTAAGGGTGTGTCCGTCGGCTTTTCATTGCTGTGACCAAAATGCCTGACAAGACCAATTTAGAGAGGAAAGGTTTATGTAGCTCCCAGTTTCCAGGGATTCAGTCCATGGTTGGCTAGCTCCAGGGCAGAAGCATCATGATATCAAGACAGAGCTCTCATGACGGGACTGCTTCCCCAAAGGGAAACCCTCAACATTGTCACACTGGAGATTTAAGTTTCAACATGAATTTTGGAGAGGTACAAACATTCAAACCACAGCAGTGTTTTGGAGAGGGGACATGATGTCTGGACCAGATGTGTGTGTGTGTGTGTGTGTGTGTGTGTGTGTGTGTGTGTGTGTATGTGTGTGTTACTGGGGATTGAAACCAGGGGCATTCTACCTCCTACCTTCACCCCAGCCCATTTTTTTTTATTATTATTTATTTTGAAACAGGGTCTCATTGATTTTCAGAGGGCCTCACTAAGTAGCTGAGGCTGGCCATGAACCCAGATCCTCCTGTCTCAGCCTCCCAAGTACTGAGATTACAAGCGTGGGCCACCACACCCAGCTCTGGAGAAGATCTTAAGCAAAAAGTCAGAGCTGGGCAAGCTGAGCCTCCCAGTACTTAGGAGGCTCAAGGACAGCAGGTTCAAGGACAGCTGTGGCAACTTAATGAGACTCTAAAAAAATAAATAAAAAGGGCTTGGGTAGAACATCTCTGGACTTCTGGCCATGGTGACACACGCTTGTAATCCCAGCATTCGGGAAGCTGAGACAGAGAGTTGCAGTTCATGGACAGCCTCAGCTACTTAGTGAGGCCCTCTGCAACTCGGTGAGACCCTGTTTCAAAATAAATAATAAAAAAAATAGGGCTGGGGTGTAGCTCAGAGGTGGAATGTTCTATCCCCAGTCACAAAAAATTAAAAATGAAAAAGAAAAGGAGAAAAAGGAAAGAAAACGGTCTTTGGTTCAGACTGGGGAGAAGATGTAGGGCTTGGGTAGAAAAGTTGGCCAGCCGTGGTCTTGACTGAAATCAGCCACCTATGGACCACAACCCATTTTATACCCCAGCACAAGGGTCATTATAAGTTTATAGTATAAAATAAAATTGTGACTATGACAGAATTTTAAAATGGTCATTTCAGTTCAACTTACCATGAGTTTTAAGATGTTTTCCCCATTTTCATGATATATGGACACATCATCCATTTCCCCTATGAGGAAAATGCATAATTCTGAGGGAAAAGCTTCAAATCGTTATGGCAAATACTTGCTGAGGGCCTTCTATGTAAAAGACACTTAGTTGATCTTTACATCTAGGGACCCATTTTACAGATGGGGCAACTGAAGGGCTGAGAACTTAAGAGACTTGCCTGAGCTCACAGAGGCGGCAAGTGTGGAGGCTGAGGCTGGAGTCCAGGTGCTCTGACTCCAGACACGGAGCCCTAGCCATACATTCTCCTGCCTCTCCTGTAAATCTCACCTCCTCCCCATCTCCTGAACTTTATCCCCTCCACTTCCCCAAATTCACAGGTAGAAGGCTGAACCTCCAGTTCCACCGAATGTGGCTGTATTTAGAGAGAGCGTCTTTTAGAGTCAATTAGGTTAAAACAAAATCATTGGGGTGGGCTCTGATCTACTATGACTGATGTCCTTTTAAAACAGCATATCTTAATCTCAGACTTCAACCCCCAGACCTGTGAGAAGGCCAACATCTGTTCATTAGGCCCCTGACTGTGGCACCTGGCTAGAGCAGCCCTAAGCAAATGGAACGTACTCCTGGGCCCCGGGCTGAAAAGGAGCAAGGGGAAGGAGGAAGCAATGGAGAAATTCTTTCCTTAAACAAATTCCCCTCATGTTAGGATACGAAATATACAAGAATATGTGTATTTCATTAGATAAGTGAAACTTAATTAGGTCATATTTTAAAGGAAGTCATCTGAATTAGTTCCATAATTGGAGTAACATATATGAGGCAGGAAACATCTCAATTTATATGGTAGTATCCATAAAGTTGTAAAATAGACAGGAAAGGGGAGCTTAATTAAGAGCAGAGTGTGTTTGTTAATTAGCTGTCGTCTTCTCTAGTGAGCCTGCCAAGGGAGGCCATAAACAATTGGAAAGCACGGATTTGTCGATGGAGAGATAAAGTATGCTAGCATTAAGTGCACAAGCTTCCTCAGAGGGCCCTGGGTTTCCATTAATAATGAATTCTGTCTTCCCTCATATCTTCAGAGTTTCCCTCTGATACTGAGATTATTGGTGTGAAAAGTGAGTTTTTCCAGTAATTACAGGTAATGGAGAGAGTCTTAGAAAGTCCAATTCTATATTCCAGAGGACGGATCATTTCCAGCATATTATGCTTTTCCTAGGGAATTTCAGCTCCTGTGATTATTACTGACATGCAAGGTGCATGTGCTGGCTCTGGAAGCTTCCTTGTGGTGAGGGTTCTGGAAGTGCTCAGAGTCTGAGGCTCTTAGGAGGTCTATATTCTGCTTATATAAAGGGAAAAATAAATTAAGAGCAATGCAGTCCCAGATCTGAATCACTTTAAGATTTAAATGCTTTGTTTGTTGAGTAGGAGAGAATTCAAACTTTGACCAGCTTGTCACATTTTCAGTTCTTGTTCTACGCTTTTCAGGACCATATGTTTCATGTTTGAAGAAGATTGAAATCAGGAAGCTTAATTAAATGTTAGTGTTTTATAGGAATTACTGTCTCATTTATCTCTACCAGGAAGCTCCTGCTCTCATTTTTTTTAAAAAAAAACTTATTTCTTATCAGCTTTGAAGGGCGTGACTAATAGCAGGTCGACATATCAAGTACATCCTTAGAAAACTCTATCAGAGGTCAGGATGATGGAGAATAAGATGAAGTGGGCACCTGCTTGATTCGAGTTTGGGAGGGAGGGGAATTTTAGAATTTTTAGTGACATTATACAGTAGTTTGCGCTCAGTCACATGCTGAATGAATGAATGAGAGAAGGGAAGGGAAAGAGTGGCAGGCAGCGGGTAAAGAAGAGGCAAAAACAGAGGAGGAAAATAAAAGGAAGCAAGTGGGTAAAAGAGATGTGATACAGGGAGAAAAGCAGCTTAAAATGTGCCCCAGTCTAGAGACTGATGGGCAGAAATGTGTACATTAGAAATACACAGATACAAGCCAGGCGTGGTGGCACAAGCTTGTAATCCCCACGCTTGGGAGGCGGAGATAGGAGGATCGTGCAGGTTCGAAGCCAGCCTTGCTGGCTTAAGAGACCCTGTTTCCAAATAAATAAAAATAGGTCTGGGAGTGTAACCTGGAGGTAGAAGGGTTTCCAGGAACCCCAGTACCACACACACAAAAAAAGAAAATAAATACAGATATAGAGGCTCATGCCTCCCATACTTCATGACATCCTTACCTGGTCCTTTTTTTTTTCCCCTTTGGTCCCAGGAATTGAACCCAGGGGCATTCTACCTCTGACTATATCCCCCACCATCCCTTTTTATTTTTATTCTGAGACAGGATCTCACTAGATTGCTGAGAGCTTCGATAAATTTCTCAGGCTGGCTTCGAACCTGTGATCCTTTTATCTTAGCCTCCCAAGTACTGGGATTACAGGCATGCACCACCAAGCCCAGCCTTGTACCTTGACCTTAAGAAAAATCTGCCTTAGAATCTGTGTCACACTGTTCATACCAAAATCAAAAGCACTGTGATCATATCGATAGGAAATAAGCCTTGTTCTGCGAGCCACCACGCCACATGACCGTGAGGTTTTTAGATGAGAGAATCTCCTGTTCTGCCAACGAAGCCAGTGTGGCTTGTCAACACCTCTCAGAGTGGGGACTCAGTGACAGTGATTCCTATCAAAAAGATGGCAGCAGCTGTCAGAACTGACGGGGCTATAAGGTATGGCCAGAGGCTGCTGGTAAGCATTCAAAACTGCAAATTGTGTCTCTGCTTTCTTTTCAGGAACCTCCTTGGGTGCCTCTCAGTGGCCAGGCCTACCCTTATTGCTGCTCTTCAGCCCACTCCTATATAGCAGAGGCACCGTGACCTAGAGTGTGACTGCTTAGTAAACTCAAAACAGACAAAAAAAGGAGGATTTTTCATGTTTCTTGCCCTTCACTGGGCTGCTTCTTTTTTTGCCTGTGTTCGTGTGTGTGTGTGATACTGGTGATTAAACTCAGGGGCATTCTAATTCTGAACTACACCCCCACCCACTTTTATTTATTTATTTTTTTGGCAGTACTGGGGTTGGAACCCATTCTACCTTCAAGCTATGCACCAGCACTATTTTTTATTCTTTATTTTAAAACAGGGTCTCACTGAGTTGCAAAGGGCCTCACTAAGTAGCTGAGGCTGTCTGCAAACCCGGATCCTCCTGTCTCAGCCTCACAAGTACTGGGATTACAAGCGTGCGCCACCACACCTGGCTTAATTTTTCATTTTGAAACAAAGTCTCCTACTTTGCTGAAAGTCTCACTATGTTGCTGAAGCTGGCCTTGAACCTGAAATCCGCCTGTCTCAGCCTCCCAAGTAGGATTACAGGTGTGTGTCACCTTGCCCAGCTTTCTCGATTAACTGCAGAGACTAGGATCAGTCCTATTAGTCTGTGTGCCAAAATTTTTTATTCTCTGCCCTTTGGAACTGTCTCCCTAATTCTTCCCGTGTTCTTCATCCTCATGTTCAAATGGCTTTCCAACTATGTGCTTTTCATTAGCTTCACGATGATAGCTTAAACAGTTGGAACTCTGGTACATTTTGAACTTTCTTCACCCTTGGCATTATCCTGAAGGCAGCAACGGATACAAATTCTGCTGGGAAAGTAAAGTACTATTTCATCTGACAGAGAGGGTATATTTGTAAACACACTTTTATTTTTAAATCCTCCATGCCTCGGGGCCACCCCAGAGTTGAGGGGTTAGGTGAATTCTGTGAAAATAGAGGATCTTAGAAAGGCCTAAATTGGTAGCTCACTCAGAGGACGTCCCGCCACCTGCTCACAGCCACAGGGAATTTCACAGCCAGTCCATATGCGGCAGCAGGTGCCACACAAAGAAAAACGAGAGCGAGTTATGATTTTGCTGTCTTTTCATTCAACTTTTCTTCCAATGAGCATCCCCTTTCGAGGTTCATCAAAATGCCTTCTTTTTAACATTAACACTACCAGGAATTGAAGTCTCATTTCCTGGAACCACAGGCTGATGGCAACCATCCCTCAAATGAGCCCCTGTAGAGAGACTCCTCGGGGCCTGCGCTCCCCGCTCAGGTTTCAACCCTGTGGCAGGAAGCTGAGGTCATGGGCTCTCTCCCCGCTCTCAGGGGTCTGCTCATTTCATACTTCCTGTCGTAATTCGCTTACATCATGCACAACCCAATGCCTTTAGCCCATTTCCGCACATGGATTTCTAATCATCCGTGAAAAAAACACTTGAGATCTCCGCACTTAAGGAGATGCTAATGGAAAAGGACTGAAGAAGAGCTGTGGGCTGGTAAGAACAGGGGTCAACTAAAACAGGGCAGAAAAGCAGGAAATGGGCCTGAGATAGAAAGCTAAGCAACCTGGCCAGCATCACTACTAAAACATGTCTTGTCTACCCCTGAAATCGTACTGGAATAGCTGGAGTACGGCAAAAACAATGTGAGCTTTGCTACCAGAAATACACAGGTCGGAATCCTGCCTCCATCGCTGTGTTCTGTGATACTGGACAACTTTCCTAACCCTTTGGAGCTTCAGGTCAGGGCAAATACTAAACTTACAAAACTATTACAAGAAACAGAAACCACATATTGAGGGGGTGAAGCTGGTACAGGGAGGTACTCACTACGAGGCAGAACGACTATTAACAACTAGGTTCGTGCCTGCAGTGGGCTGGCCTCAGGCAGATGATCAGGATGCCAGCAGGGCCCTGAAGAGAGCAACATTAAAATCACATTAGCCACGAAATTTCCTTTATTGTCCTTATCATGTCTTTCCTCCAACTCTAAGTTAAATGATGACCCAAAGAGATGACAGTAATGTGAAAGGTCTGAGAGTTGTTTCCTGCCTTCTTGAAAGCTAAAAGACAGCCAGTCACCGAGTCACTGATGTTGGCAGAAGATAGGAGAGTCCTGGCAGAGACAAAGGCCTTTGTTCTTGTGGCAAAGCAGGCATGTGCTCCGTGTTCACGGGGAGCCCAAGCCTGGTGGGCTGGTGCACAGGGGACTGCTGGCTGCTGTGCACACGGAGCATTTATATCACAGCTCGAATGTGTCTAGGAGATGGTGTGTGTGTGGGGAGAGAGACAGACAGACAGACAGACAGACACTGGGGATTGAACCCAGGGGCATTCTACCTCCGAGCTATACCCCCAGCCCCTTTTTATTTTCTTTTGAAACAGGGTCTTGCTAGGTTGCTGAGAATCTCACTATTCAAACCTTTTGTCCTCAGACATTTTGGAACAAGAGCTGTCACAAGACATGTTGAAACACCACAGAGAATTACATCCTGCCCCCCAACCAATAAGATAAAGCCAGGGGCTGAATTTGAAACCAAACACTGATTAGGTGAGATGTCTTAAAATTCTTATTTATTTAATCAAAACACCGATGACCTCTCAACAAATCTTCACTTAGCTCCTGTAGCTCCCGACAGGCATAAGGAAAGACTTACGGCTCTGCCGTATGCTAGTTTAAAAGCTGCTGTCTGAGCCAGGCATGGTGATGCATGCTTGCAATCCCAGTACTTGGGTGGCTGAGACAGGAGGATTACAGGTTCTTGGCCAGAGTCAGCTATTTAGGCCCTCTGCAACTTAGTGAAAGCCTGTTTCAAAATAAAGAATAAGCCGGGCGTGGTGGCGCACGCTTGTAATCCCCGCGCTTGGGAGGCAGAGACAGGAGGATCGCGCAGGTTCGATGCCAGCCGCGCGCGCTGGCTTAGGAGACCCTGTTTCCAAATTTAAAAAAATGTAAAAATAGGTCTGGGAGTGTAGTCTGGAGGTAGAAGGGCTTCCAGGAACCCCAGTACCACCAAAAAAACAAAAAACATAAAACCAATAAATAGGCCTGGGATGTAGCTCAGAGGTAAAATTCCCCGGGATTTTATTTTAATCCCTGGTCTGTCTGTCTGTCTCTCTCTCTCTCCCCCTCTTCCCCTCCCTCCCCCCTTTCTCTCACACACACACATACAATAAATAAATAAAAGCTATTAGCTGTTTCTGGGAGCACATTGCATTGGGTGGATGGGACAAGGCCCCTCCTGCTCCTATGGCTGCCAGAGGACCTCCATCACCAGAGAAACTGGCCCTTTCCAGGCCAACTTCCAGTTTCTAATTGGCCTGGAAATGAGATTTTAGTCCATTTATAAAGATATTTGGATATCTTGGGTTTTTTGGTTTTGTTTTGTTCTGTTTTTCTGTTTTTTTCTCTCAGCTAATAAAAAGAAAAGACACCAGGAACTTTGTTTTTTCCCTTCTTTGGGGTTTATGAGACTAAAGTGGTTTCAGAACCACAGTCAGGCGTGAGTATTATGGACTCCTGAGATCCATCCAGATCATTCTCCTCATTGATGTGCCTTCATGAGCAAGACATGGCTTTCCTACTGACTTGAGGAGCAGAATCTACATGCCACAAGCTGGCAGCATTGGAGACACTGTTGGGGTCCTAAAAGCAGAACCATCACACAGACCTTACAGCCTCACCAGGAGACAGCCCTGACCCAAGGTGAGGATGCACAGGAATCTGTGCTCAAGCTTGGGTTCAAAAATAGGTTCATCAAATGAAGGCAAAATGAAGTAACTGTCGTAGTATGAATTCGGGGACTGTCTTGTTTGGGAGTTTGGCTACAGGGCAGCCAGGGCAGGAGTGGGGAGGGGGTGATTCTGATAACATCCACATGGCTTCCACATGTGAGAGAGGGAGGGTGCGGGGGCCCCAGAGCTGCCAACCCAGTGCGCAGCCTTAGCCCTTCCTTCTCCCTTGCTCTCCATGCCTTACCAGCCACAAAGTTCTGTTGATTCTCCTAAGTATTTTTCAAATCTACGCACAATCTCCATTTATTTATTTATTTATTGTATATGAAATGTTTTGGTTTTATTGTTAAATCCTGTGAGATAGAAATCTAATTGGATTATCTCATGTTTCCAAGAAGAGTCAGCAATGTTCCCTCTCTACCCCTTCACAACTTTCCACCCCCACCCAAAACACACACACACACACACACACACACACACACACACACACACCACCACCACCACACAACACAGCTCGCTCGTGTGCTCTCTCTCTCTTTGTGGTACTGGGGATTGAACCCAGGGGTGTTCTACCCTCTAAGCTATGCCTCCAGTCATATTTCATTTTTTATTTTGAAACAGGATTACTGAGAGCCTTGGTAAGTTGCTGAGGCTGGCCATGAAGCTGAGATCCTCCTGTCTCAGCCTTCCAAGTACTGAGATTACAGGTGCGCACCTCCACTACCGGCTTCTTTCTTTCATTCCACACAAATAGGCTTTCTGTTTGCCTACAACTCAATATCCTCCCATTGTCTCTATGTGCAACCCCTTGAATACGGATTTTCAGCAACAAAGACAGGGTTATGGCTGGTCTAATGAAACCCCCCAGCTCTGCCACGCCCGGAAGCCTGTCTAATCCACTGCAGAAGTCAGTGGGTGGGTCAGCGGGCCCCCACCCCAGTGAGGGGCAGTCCTTGGGCTTGAGGTCTCCTCACCAGTCTGTGCTGGGCCCTGTGCCACCCCTCCTTGCAGCAGGCTGGAGCTGTAAGAGCCAACTAACAGGCGAAGAGCTCCCCAGAACTTTCGTTCCCAGAGAAGGAGAATCGGCCTCTGTGGCTGCATGTGGAATCCGCCAGCTCGAGCTGCCTGAGAATAGACAATGGAGCTCTCTGTGTCACTGAAGGAAAAGGAGGCCGAGAATGCTGACATTCAAATGATTACCTTTGAGATCTATGGCTGCCTTGTGGCGGACCCAATGATCACTTAATAGATGACTTTCTTTTTTTCCAGAGTTTAAATTAGCCTTCAAATAGCAAAAAGGTTATAGAATGTATCCTTTAATTAAAGAGGAAGACCTAGCTTCCTTTTCCTTCCCATAAAACACTGCTTTGTGTGTGCGCCCGTGCATTTTCACGTTTTTGATAGAGTTTGCAGTGCTGGGTACTGCAAATAGCTACAGGCTTCATGTCTGCTGCACGAGCTGACCACACATTAGAACAGTTATTTTAAATGTTCTTTCTTTCGGATGTGTCATAATTTTTTTATTGAGCAAATATATTCATTGTGCTTAAATATTTTACTATGACGGGCTGGGGATGCAGCTCAGTGGAAAAGTGCTTGCTTAGCATGTGTGAGACCCGGAGGTTCCATCCCCAGCACTGCAAAAACCAGACAAATAAAAAATTTAGTATCAGTACTCAGCAGAGCGCCTCAAAGAGAATATTTACTGAATAAATGACTGGTTTTATGGCCTTATACCCCTCTGGAATCCCGCTAATAAATATGGAAACAGAGAAAGCCCATTGAGTAAATATTCCTTAGTTTTCCGTTGGCAGAGCTGCATCCGAGCTGCCTGCGCCTCCTCACATGCGGCCTAGCAGGGCTCGGCCCCCACTCTCAGCAGACGTGGGGCGACGGCTGCGGCCCCCGAGGTCCCCTGTGAAGCAGATGCTGCCGCTCTGCTTATTCACAGATTGTTTCCTTACCGATCGCGAGCAGCTACATCTTAAATACCAGAAGCAAAAACTCTATTTGTCAAGACAAGAACAAAGTGCATATTTGAAAGTCAGTGGGGCTTGTGTATAATCGACTCCATTTCCTGAATGTTCAAAATTTGATAAACTGGCTGCAAGTTTCTGGATCATTTAAATTAATAGCCAGGCAGAATGGTGCATGTCTGTGATCCCAGTACTTGGGAGGCTCAGACATGAGGATCGCAGGTTTGAGGCCAGCCTTGGCAACTTGGTGAGACTCTTGGGCCCCTGCCCTTCACGGCAACCATTGGCTATTTGTGGATTGCTCATTTAAGCCAGAGCTCAGGTGTGCCAAGCCCTGGGTTGTTTTGTCTGCAGCTGAAGAGCTGATAAGGCTCACAGGCTCAGTTATTCTGCTGCAGATTAGTTTAACTAGACCAATGCTACGTCCTAGTTTGAGCCTGAGTAATTTATTTGCGGGTTTTGAACTGGGAGACAGGGACACAAGAGTTTAAATTGCATGATGATTTTCAGCTGAAGAAGAAAGAAAGAATATTTTGAGATTTTGCACACATATGTGAGTGAAAAGTTAAGATGAGGATTTGAATTATGGATACCAGTTTCTTGGGCCATTCAGAGAGACCAGGGATCTGCAAACTATGGTTTGCTTGGCCAACCATAAGAAGTAGGTTCTTGAGTACACAACCTACTTTTGTACCATGTGCAAAGTAACAATCGTTTTTTACGTGTGTGTGTGTGTTTGTGTAGTTACTGGGGATTGAACCCAGGGGTATTCTACCAATAAGATACATCCCCAGCACTTTTTAAATCTAAAACAGAGTCTTGCTAAGTTCCTGCAGGCTGGCCTCAAAACTTCCTTCTTTCTGTCTCAGCCTCTTAATTTCTGGGATTACAGGAGTACACCACTGTGTCTGACTAGTTTTTATGCTTTAAAAATATTTTAATTTTATAGTTTTTGGTATTGGGGATTGAATCCAGGGCTATTCTACTTCTGAGGTATACCTCCATCCATTTTTATTTTTTATTTTTTAAAGAGTCTTGCTAAATTGCTGAGGCTGAGCCAGGCGTGATGGCGCACGCTTGTAATCCCAGCATTCAGGAGGCTGAGACTGGAGGATCACGGGTCTTGGACAGCCTCGGCTACTTAGTGAGGCCCTCTGCAACTCAGTGAGACCCAGTTTCAAAATAAGGAATAAAAAAATAGGGCAGGGGATGTAGCTCAGAGGTTGAATGCCCCTGGGTTCCATTCCCAGACCCGCAAAAAAGTAAAAAAATAAAAATAAAAATAAATAAATAAGCTGGGCATGGTGGCGCACACTTGTAATTCCCGCACTTGTGAGGCTGAGACAGGAGGATCGCGCCAGTTCGAAGCCACCCTCAGCTACTTAGTGAGGCTCTTAGCAACTTAGTGAGATCCTGTTTCCAAATAAAATATAAAATAGGTCTGGGAGTATAGCCCGGATGTAGAAAGCCTCTGGGTTCCACCCCCAGTACTACAAGTAAATAAATTAATAAATTGCTGAGGCTGACATCAAATCTGTGATCCTCCTGTCTCAGCCTCCCAAGTACTGGGATTATAGGTATGTGCCACCATGCCCAGGTAGTTTCTCTACTTTTTAGAGGTTGTAAAGAGGAAAAACAGGAACAATATGTGACAGAGACATTGACCTCTAATGCCTAAAACATTTACTATCTCCCCCTTAAAAGGAAAGTTTGCCAGTTCCCCGCAATAGACTCATATCTGGTTCTTGTGAAGAAAAGGGACAAGTTCAGAAGGTGAAGTCAAAGGTAGGAGGCTCACAGAGTAAGGGTCTAGAAGCCACACTTGATAGAAGAGTTGGTGCAGGTGAAGTCTGTGCTTTGGCTCAGCAGCGGCTCTCCGGGACACCAGTGGCAGTTACGGAGGGGCCAGGTGGCCTCCCTGGGATTTTACGAGCAGCCAGCATCCCAGTGAGAATCTAAGTCTACAAGAGAAACAAGGTCCAGGGACTCTTTAAAATAATTTGTAAAATGGGAGAGGGGCTGAATCCTCTCACAAAGAATTGGGTTAAAAGCCAGTAAGTGTCTCAGTGTCCTCCAGCCGAGTCTTTCCCTATGGTGTCATTCTCAGTGAAAACCAGCAATCAAAAGCAAAGTAATTCCGGCTTTCACGTGTATTTCTTAGGTGACATTCAAGAAGAAATACGGGTTATAATGTCCAGTCCCCTTCCTCCCAGATTCCCCTGTCATTTGCTGTCCAGTGCTCAGGGACTCCTCCCTGCTGCCCTTTCCCAGATCTTTCTCACATAAACCACAACTGTTCATGGAGCTGATTAACCTGATCAATTGCATGGATCAATTGCACTGATTAACCTGATCTGAAAGATGATTGTGAGCTTCGGTCAGGATGAAGGTAAAGTGGCACAAAGTGCTAACTAAAAAACACCAGCGCTTTCTCTGGTGAAAGGGAGGGAAAAGCTACGAATGATGATGCACTAAGAATTATTGTTCTGTGAATGGTTCATATGGCCCTAGTCATTCCCCCTCCACCCTACCAGGCTCAAGAAGCTTCAGAAACTTTAGTTCACTGAAGCTGTGAAGCTGGAGTCTGTATTTAGTTCCCTAGCTTTCCTTTCTACAGATTTCTCCACCATTCAATTATGCATACTTTTTTTTTTTTTTTGGTTGTACTGGAGTTCCTGGAAGCCCTTCTACCTCCGGCTACACTCCCAGACCTATTTTTATACTTTTTAATGTGGAAACAGGGTCTCTTAAGCCAGCGTGGCTGGCTTCGAACCTGCGCGATCCTCCTGTCTCTGCCTCCCAAGCGCGGGGATTACAAGCGTGCGTCACCACGCCCGGCTATGCATACATTTTGAAAAAAGTCATGGAATTCCTCCTACATGATAGTAGTTCAAAAGGGAAAAAAAATTCCAGAAAAGGAGATAGACAAGTAAAAAATTAATTATACGATTATAACAAACACTATAATGGAGTAAATAAGAGTATAATACTATAATCATCCCAGATTCTCACTGGATGCCGGCTGCTCATAAAATCCCAGGAAGGCCACCTCACCCCTCCGTAACTGCCACTGGTGTCGGGAGAGCTGATGTCTCTGCCCACTTTGCATTTTCCCCCATCCCCAAATCTAGTACCTTAACCCAGAAAAACATTTGCTCCTTTCTTATGTAATGGTTCAGGTGTTAATCCAGGAATGCCGTGGGTTGTTCCATTGGACAAGCATCCAGGTGTCTCTGTCTTGTTTCCTATTCAGTCCCTAGAGTACTATGCAGATATCTCACACTCAGACCTGCTGGTTCTCTAGCCCAGCTGTCAGGAAGGGGGGAAAATTGCTTTGTTAACTTGAAACTTCTATTCTGCTTCCAGAAATTACTTGTTTAATTGCATAGCTGCAAGGGAGGCTGGTAAATACAGTCTTTAGCTGCATAGCCATGTGCTAGCTAAAGACTTTAGTTATATATTTACAAATGAGGAAGGGGAAAATGGATATTAGGGAATAATTCATAGTTCTTATTGCAATTGATAATGAAGTCAGTATTTCCTAAGACTGTGTTGACAAAGAGAAAAAAAAAAACCCAACTTTGTTTTCAGCAGCAAAGGCTTTTAATTCTAAAGTTTTCTATACTCCAGACTGTGATCACAAGATGCAGCCCAAATCTGGAAAAAAAATCACAGAATTCTTGGAGAAAAATTAAAAGGCAGATCCTCCTGTTATAGACCTCATAAGGTTTTTGCCAAACAACTAACTAAAGGCTCTAAGCTAAGGAATCTTGGTATAAGATAGCATGTGGTTGCAAGACACCTTTTAAGAATTGTCCTAGCTGAGCGTGGTGGTGCACACTTGTAATCCCAGCATTTGAGAGTCTGAAACAAGAGGATCTTGGTTTGTGGACAGCGTCAGCTACTTAGTGAGGCCCTCTGCAACTTAGACCATGTTTCAAAATAAAAAATACGGCTGGGGTTTAGCTCAAAGGTAGAATGCCCCTGGGTTCCATCCCCAGGGCACAAAAAAAAAAAAAAAAAAAAAAAAAATTTTTCTACCTGGGCATAGTAGCACTAGGCTAAAATCCTAGTACTTGGGAGGTTGAGACAGAAGCCTCACAGGGGGTTCGAGGCCAGCCTCAGCAGCATAGCAAGACTCTTAGCAACCTAACAAGACCCTGTTTCCAAACAAACATATGAAGGGCTGAGGGTGTAGAGGTTGAAGTAGAGGTTGAATGGGCCTAGATTCAATTCCCAGTAGAACACACACACACACACACACACACACACACACACACACACAGACACACACACAGAACTGGCCTTGGTTAACACATGTGAGAAGGAAGGGGAGACAGTAGCATTGAGTCGAGATGGAGAGCTGACTGCATCCGTAGGACTGAACACTGCAGCTGTCCGCACAGGAAGCTCTGCAGGGCCCTACAGAGCTGTTCTGGTTGGGCTGAGGTGGCCTCAGTGTGAGCCCACGCCCTCCTCAGGAGCTGGGACTCTGGGGAATGAGGCTCTGTAGCTGAGGCCAAGCCCGTCCTTAAAGACAGCCTGGTAGCACATGTTCACAGTTCTTTCGTCCCTCTCTCTCTCTCACACAACACACATAGTATAATTTTACACAAAAATGTGATCATATACTTTGTACTCTTATGGCATAATTTTGGGGTTTTGTTGTGTTCTTTTTTGGTGTTTGGTACCCAACCCACATTCACACATGCTAGGCAAGTGCTCTACCACTGAGCCTCATACCCAGCCCAATACTATTTTTTTTTAACTTTGAAACATAATATAAATACTTCTATCATTATCCAAAATATAGATCACAATCATTTTTAAGTGCTGAAGATATTCTGTTGAATAGATGTATAATACTTAATCAAATCCTCGTTCATGGACTTTTGAGAATCTTTATTTTTTGATTTTACAAATAAGTCAGTCATGAACATCCTAATAATTTATATATCTTTTCACATTTGTTTAATTACTACTGTAAATTAATTTCCAAAAATGGAATTGCTGAGTCCAAAAGTTAGCATATTTATATTTTGAGATATATAATGTCTAATCACTTCTCTGAAAGCTACTAATTTACCTGAGCTCTGAGGGTAATTGACATATTTCTTAAATAGGTGAAAAATATCTCATTTTAATAGTCCTTATTAGTTAATAACCAGGTGAAATGCTATTTTATATATTGACAGATTATGTTTCTTGGTTTATTTTTCCTTTTGTAAATGATCAATACTTTGCCCATTTTCTTATAGTGTTTCCTATATCCAGGATAACAAACCTCTGTGTGGTATGTAAAATATAACATTATATCTTATCATATCACTCCTGTCTTAACACATCATTTTGTCATTTTCATCTTCTTTTCTACTTCCAATCCATCTATTATGTCTTTTCCCTTCCTTTCTTGTGTGTGTTACTGGGGACTGAATGCAGGAACATCTATCTCTGAGCTATATCCCCCAGCTCCTTTTATTTTTGTTTTGAAGCAGGGTCTCACTAGGTTGCTGAGAGACTCACTATATTGCTGAGGCTGGCCTCGAACCTGCAATCCTCCTGTCTCAGCTTCCCTAGCACTGGGATTATATGTGTGTGACCATGCTTGGCTCTATCACCTATTTTATAGTTTCTGGTTAGGTATTATTACTTATAATTTTATATAAATATATGAAGATATCTGGGTTTTCTCTTAATACTTTTGTAAATCCTCACTTTCAAATTTACATAACTTAGTAAGTAATGTAAAAAACAGACATTCTCTCTCCAGCCCACTCTTGAACTCACCTAATTCCCAACCACACTGAATGACTTGTGACTGAGAAAAGTGAGGAAAGCATAGTTGTTAAATTTCAAAATGGTCCCTTTGATGCAATGACATCAAGTAGCCTGCTACCAGTCTTGCCCCATTAGAAATGCCCCTGATTTCTCAGCACTTCCACCACTGCGAGTTGGTGGCAGCCCGAGGCCACCTGCAATGGAAGGCCGGGCCAGGTGGAGGTGTTCTTCCAGCCTCTGGCATGCTAGCCTCAGGTGGTCCACCTAGGCAGGCTACAGACAACAGAAGGTGGACCACAGAGTTGCAAAGGTCTGCACCAGTCCTAGGCATTCTTCCTGCTCACCCCCTTCCCTAACCCAGAGGCTCTGTCCTCCCACTCAAGTACAGGGCACAGCTCCCTGGCTCTGGATCTATGTGTCTCCGGGGATATCCACTCACTCTTCTTTTAAAAAAATTTTTTTTTCCAGTACTGGGGATGGAACTCAGGGGCCTTCTACCTCTGGGCTACACTCCCAGACCTATTTTATCTTTTATTTGGAAACCGCGTCTCACTAAGTTGCTGAGAGCCTCACTAAGTAGCTGAGGCTGTCTTCAAACCTCCTGTCTCAGCCTTCCAAGTATGGGGATTACAAGGGTGTACAACCACACCCGGCTTTTATTTTTCTCTCCAGTTCTTTTTTTTAAAAATGACTTTATTGAGTTATAATTTACATGCTGTAAAATCCACTAATTCTCAATGTACAATGTAAGCGTTTTTAGGAAACTTTCCAGTTGTGCAACCACTGCAATCCAGTTCTAGAACATCACCCCAGTAAAATTTCTCATGCCCATTTAAAAATTAATCTCCATCCCCTTCCCCAACCCCAGGCAGACACTAATCTGCTTTCTGTCTCTATAGAGGTGCATCTTCTGGACATCAGATAAGTGGAACAAATACCCCTGTAGTTTTGACACTGCCTCTTATCTCCAGGGAAAAAGTCCAGATCCAGCCTCAGCTCTGTGGAAACTGACCAGGCAGACATAGGTTCACATAGCTAGCAAATGACATAGCTCTGACTCAGATCCAGGTCTTGTGATCACAAACTCCTACTCACCCCTTCCTGCTTTCCTGGTCTGGGTACATTTCCAACTTTGTATGGAAAATTTAGTGACGACCATTGAAAAGAACCACAAAGATCACTGGCCTTCTGGGTCCTAGTGAGTTAATTCTACAGTCTGGTACAGGCGGACACTAAGTTCATGACTCTTTTCAGCCACCAGAGGGTGCCCTTGAGATCTATTTTTGAGTTGGCTTTTGCCTGTCGTAGTTGAGCATCCTAAGAGTGTGACTGGCAAACACCAAGTCCTACAGTGTGGAGTAGACAGGAAACAATTTGGAATTATCTTTTCAAGATGAAAGGATTTATTGCTTAAAATGATTTTTTTCTGAAACGTTTCATTGGATGGATAGTGTTTGAATGCAAAAATAAAGCCAACTGACAAGTTTGAAAGAGAGAGAGAAACAGACAGAGAGAGAAGAAGAGAGAACTTTCACTTGACTTATATCCTGGGACTTTTTCATAACAGTTTTTCTCTCTGGGTTATTGAAAATAGCAAGAATAAAAGTTGGAATTGTCTCTGGTATACATTGAAAGTTTCTTTGCAAGCTTCTCAGATCATAATATTTTTGTAAAATAAAAGAAAAAGAAAAATACACACTTGATTTAAGAAGCTTGTAAAGCCAGCTGTGGCGGCTCATGCCTATAATTCCAGCTACTCGGGAGACTGAGATGGGAAGATCTCAAGTTTGAGGCTAACGTAGGCAACAAAGCAAGGCCACGTCTCAAAATAAATAAAAAGAGAGGGGGCGGGGGGTGTAGGTCAGGGTTAGAATGACCTTGGGCTCAACCTTCAGTACCTACAAAACGAAAAAGAGGAGGAGGAAGCAGCAGCTATGGAAGAGCTAAGTTATGACAATCCAGAAAGCCTGCTTTAATAAAATGTTAACATAATTTCGCTGATCTTTTGATTATTATTATTATTATTATTGTACTGAGGATTGAATCCAGGAGCATTCTACCTCCGAGCTACACCCCCAGCACTATCTTTTATTCTTTATTTTGAAACACAGTCTCACTAATTTGTAGAAGGCCTTATTAAGTATCTGAGGCTGGCAACAAACCTGCCATCCTCCTCTCTCAGCCTCCCAAGTTCTGGGATTACAAGCCTGCACCACCATGCCCAGCTAAGGTTTTGCATTTTATTTTTTATTTTGCAGTACTGGGGATGGAACCTAAAGGCATTCTACCTTCAAGGTATACTCCCAGCCCTATTTTTTATTCTTTAGTTTTTGAAACAGAGTCTGAGCTGCAAAAGGCCTTTACTAAGTATCTTAGGCTGTCCAATGGACCGCAATTCTCCTGTCTCAGCCTTCCAAATGCTGGGATTACAAGCATGCACTTCCATGCTGGGCTATCTTTTGCATTTTAGCATAACTGAATCAGACCTTTGAAAAGAGAGAGAGAAGGCCAGGCGTGGTACACCCTTGTAATCCCAGTACTTGGGAGGCTGAGTGAGACAAGAGGATCGCAGGTTTGTGGCCAGCCTCAGCTACTTAGTGAGACCCTCCACAAAAGAGTGAGACCCTGTTTCAAAAATAAATAATAAAAGACAGGGCTGGGTGTGCAGCTTGGAGATAGAAAGATGAAAATTTTTACTTTTCAGTATTTTAATGGAATAATATACATAATATATCAAGAAGTGGACTTTATATTTTGAATCATTACTGATAGACAAATGTTATTTATTAAAGTTTTAATAAATCTTAGAGTTTAAGTATTAATAACAGAATCTCTAGCTAGGCATAGTGGTACACACTTGTAATGCCAGTACTTGGGAGGCCGAGAAAAAAGGATCACAGGTTTGTGGCCAGCCTCAGCAACTTAGTGAAGCCCTCTACAACTTAGTGAGACCTTGATTCAAAATAAAAAATAAAATAGGGTGGGGTGTAGCTCAGAGGTACAATGCTCCTGGGTTCAATTCCCAATAAAATGCGTGCACACACACACACACACACACACACACACAGTAGAATCCCTGGCATATGAATTTTAAAATATTAAGTTCAATATTAATGAATAGGGAGCTTGTCAGGGTATCTGCATTTTAATCTTCTCAGATTTTTATTTTGAATGTAAAGAGTTACTGAAATCTATTTGCTTAGCTAGTATCACCTGGGTTATCGTTTCGTGCTGCAGTTTCATTTGGAAAGTCATCAGTGGCTGCAGGGTGCCCCCACGTGGTGCTGTGGGGAGGTAGTGGGAACTCTGGGGGCAAAGTCTACTGGGAGGTTTAGGTCTTGGTGAGTGTGGACTCGAAGAGGACTGTGGGATGGGGTCTCTTCCCCTCTCTCCGCTGCCAGGCTGCCCTGAGGTGAGTGTGCTCTGCTTCCCCTGCACGTCCCGTCATGACTGGGCTGCCTAGTTACTGAAGCAGCAGGCCCAACCGACCTTGAGTGGCAGCCTTCCAAACTGTGAGCCTCATAAAACCTGTCCTCTTCTTATGTCGATTGATCTCAAGTGTTTTGTCACAGTAACGGGAAAGTAACACATTTGACAACTGAATTTATCTTTAAAAATTGCTCCATTGTAACCTTGCTGAGTTGAGGGTGATAGAGGCTTACACACACACACACACACACACACACACACACACACACACACACACCTCATTGAGCTCTTCCCTAGTTCCCACCCCACTCCCTCTCCCTCCCCTCCTTCAGCACAACATAGCAATTGGCTTTGATGAGATTGTGTATCTACATCATGTCCATTGAGGGTTTTTTTTTTTTTTTGGTGTTGCTGGGAGAGGAACCCAGAGGTTTTCTACCTCCAGGCTATACTCACAGACCTATGTTATATTTTATTTGGAAACAGGTTCTCACTAAGTTGCTGACAGCCTCACTCAGTAGCTGAGGCTGACTTCGAACCTGTGTGATCCTCCTGTCTCAGCCTCCCAAGCGTGGGGATTACAAGCCTGTGCCACCACGCCTGGCTAGAGATGTTTCCCTCTAAGTCATTTATCTTTTGAGAAATAATTTTGTTGTCATATCTTCTAGCTATCTGGACTAAAAGTGGCTGAAGCGGGTTGTCAGTTTTAACTTCAAGAGAAGCCAAGACCTCTGCACGGTGGCTCAGGCCTGTATCCCAGTACTTGGGAGACAGAAATGGAAGATTGCAGTTTTAAGACCAGCCTCAGAAACTACTGAGACTCTGTTGCGTACCCGACCAAGGCTGGGAAGTTGGGTTCCATCTGGTCTGTCTGAAAAAGAAGTGAGGCATGTGGGGAGGGAGGTATGAGATGTAGCTTTATTCCAGCTTCAGCATGCTGAAACGCAAGGCTGAGGCCTCCAGTACCCAGTGGCAGTGGACTGGATACTTGGGAACTCGGTACAGAGACTCCAACAGGGGTTTCCGCATATCTGCATCTGTGTGCTGCTCTGTCTCAGACCAGTTTATATACACGGAGAGCAAAAGCAACAACTGGCCAGGACACAGGGTTACATAAGACACCATGGCGTCCTCAAGGACCTGCTCGGCTGTTTTTCCATACAATATACTCCTTTCACCAGAAGGAGGTCAGGAAGCCTAACTAACACATGTTTTGACTGTTCCCACAGACCCTCAGGAACTTAGTGAGACCCTTGTTTAGAAAAAAATATATGTATATACATATATACATATTTTCATGATGATTAGTTGCTTGTAAAATATAGATGTTCCAGCCAAGTGCTATGGTGCAAGCCTGTAATCCAGTATGTGGAAAGCTGAGCCAGGAGGATCACAGGTGTTAGGCCAGCCTCAGCAATTTAGTGAGTCCTTCAGCAACATAACAAAATTGGTGGCACACATTTGTAATCCAAGTACTTGGGAGGCTGAGACAGGAAGATCATGGGTTCAAAGCTATCCTCAGGAATTTAGTGAGACTCAGCAACCCAGTGAGATCCTGTTTGAAAAAAAAAAAATAAAAATGGCTGGGGATGTAACTCAGAGGTAGAATGCCTCTGGGTTCAATTCCCAGTACCAAAAAAATCCCCAAGCAAAACAAAAATAAGTGTTAAAAAGGGCTGGAGTTATAACTAGAAAGTAGAAAACTTCTGGATTCAACCCCCAGTACAACATGTGTACACACACACACACATACACACACATACACTTTTCCAACTAAATCCCAGGACTGGACAATGCCAGCTAAAATTTCACATTAACTAGAATGGGAGAGGTCGGGAGTAGGAAGATGAAACTCCTACACATATTTGTCACTTGTCCTTTCAAGAACTGTCATTCTTGAAACTCCTGCCTCTAAGTGAAAGGTTGCCAGAGGACAAGTACTTCCACTACTTGCAGTGAGAAGAGCTATGCTGTGTTTCATCTCAGCTAGTTGTCTTCTAGGCTGATGGCTTGCTTGAGAGACACTTGCTTCCTCCATTTGTGGGTTTACAAAATGAGATGCACCAATAGTGGGACTACAGATTGGACTTAAGAATGCTTCTGAAAAGTGTAGATGAGCCGAGCGGGGTGGCGCGCGCTTGTAATCCCAGCATTTGGGAGGCTGAGACAGGAGGATCTGGGTTCGCAGACAGCCTCAGCTACTAGTGAGGCCCTTTGCAACTCAGTGAGACCTTGTTTCAAAATAAAGACTAAAAAGAGGACTGGGGGGTGTAGTTCGGAGGTAGAACGCTTCTGGATTCCATCCCCAGTACTGGGGGAAAAAAAATGTAGCTGACATCAAGAGCTTCCCCAAATAGCAGACTTTCAAGTACTTTGCAAGCACTAACTCTATGCAATTAGTGTATAGGCTAACGAGGAAGCAGAGCATCCTGGTCACCTCAGGAGAATCTACGCATCTTCTGGATGGCAGTACTTATAGGATTCTATCTCCAAATGGCAGGCAATTAAAACTAGGGCCACCTGATAGCTCTTGGACTAAAAAGTATATCTATATAAGCTGAAGAAATCATAACGTCAAAGTATCACTTTATTTTTATTGTGCTAAAATATGCACAGCATAAAAAATCTTAGCTATTTTTAAGTGTGCAATTCAGACACTAAGTACATTCAGTGTTGTGTGGCCATCACCACTATCCATTTCCAGGATGTTTTCATCATCCCAAAAAGAAACCTTGACCTGTTAAACAGCGACTTCCTACTTCTCCCAAACCCCTGGTAGCCACGGAATAACACTTTTATAAGCATATAGTAATTTAATGAGGCTCAGGGTGATAGTTATAGAAAAAGGAAAAGTGAGGGAGTTTTTCATCCAAAAAATGGTAAAACTCTGGAAGAGTTAGTGAAAATCATAAACCTGCCTGTCTTTTTCTAACACAGAAAACATCAGAACTGCCTGGTGGTCTGAAATACCCCTATCCATGCCAAGTAAAAATGATACCTAAGAGCTGGGCATGGTGGTGCATGCCTGGAATCCCAGTATTTGGGAGGTTGAGACAGGAGGATCACAGGTTTGAGGAAGTAGTAATACTCTCATCAACCTAGTGAGACCTTGTTTCAAAAAAAAAAAAAAAATAGGGCTGAAGTGTAGCTAAGAGGTAGAATGCTTCTGGGTTCTATCCCCAGTACCCCCCCCCCCACACACACACACACTACCTAATCCCAGCTATGTGTGCTGGGTGTGCTTAAACTGCATGTGGGGCAGCAGGACTGGGCCCAGCAAGAGAATTAAGAACCCTTCCAGGAACTCAGAAGGAACTTGGACATGGCTGGTGGGTGTGGGGGCCTGGTGGATCAGGGCCAGGGGCAAGGCCACACTCCCAACCAAAAACAAAAACACTTTTTATCATCTGAATGTCAATACTCTGAAGCTAAGAATTCAACTATTTTCTGCTATGGTTTGAGTGGGCGCCCTGGAAGTTCCTGTGTTGGAACCTTAATTCCCCCCTGTGGTGTGCTGCGGCGTGGGGCCTTGGGCTAGGTGATTGGTAATGAAGTACAGCCCTAGTGGATGAGGAATCGCTTTCCCTTTTAAGAATGAGTCAGCTGTTGCCAGTCAGCCTCCTTTCCTTTCTTTCTCACTGAGAAAGCTTCCTTCCCTCTCTGTGCCATGAGTTGAAGAAGCATGAGACCCTCACCAAATCCAGCTGCCCAGTCTTGGACCTCCTGCCCTCCAGAACTGTGAGCCTACGTCTCTTTATAAATCGCCCAGTCTCAGATATTCTGTTACAGCAACTGTGAACTTTAAGCTGTAACTCCAAGAAGGGTTCCAGGTGGCTAATTGGGCCTAAATTATTTTTTTACTTTATTATTATTATTATTATTATTATTTTGGTGGTATATTGGGGATGGAACCCAGAGGCCTTCTACCTATACACCCAGCCCTATTTTATATTTTATTTGGAAACAGGGTCTCGCTAAGTTGCTGAGAGCCTCACTCAGTAGCTGAGGCTGCTTTGAACCTGCGAGATCCTCCTGTTTCAGCCTCCCAAGCGGGGGGGGGGGGGGTGGATTACAAGCGTGCACCACCACGCCTGGCTAATTGGGCCTAAATTAAACAATGGAGTCTGGTAGTCACTTGCTGACCCGAGACCGCCACATTACTCTATTCCTAGAGGAACCTTAAGCCAAGTCTATGAGCCCCTGAATGCTATTGTTTCAAATGCCGGCATGAACAGCCTCTAGAAAGGTAGAAAGAATCAGTATCAACCAATCGGAACTGGGCATGATCACGTATCTCATTTGCTTAAGCAGACTGAAGTGAGAAACCCGGGCAAGAAATTCTCTAAGCTAGTCCTCCCCTCATTCCTTCTGAGTCCACTTTCATTTTGTACCGCAGGCTTTTCATGGCCTGCTTTGCAAATTGTGTTGTTTTTCTTTTTAAAATAAAGCACTCCTAGCACCCTCAGCAACTTAGTGAGACTGTTTCAAAATAAAAGACAGGAATGAGGTGTAGTTCAAAGGCAGAACACCCCTGGGTTCAGTTCATAATACCAAAAAACAAAACAAAACAAAGCTCCATCTTTTCTCTTGAACTTTTTGATGAATTTTGGTTGACACAAATGAAAATAGACTAAAACCAAAGGAACAGTGTTCTATAATTTGAAACACCTACATGATTTTCTCTTGGATAAAATTCAATATTTAAATTAGCCATGACTGGTACTTTAAAAAAAAGCATACGTAGAAAAGCACTGCTAATGAGATATTAATGGTAATAATGACTGTCTTTAATATAAGCCAACAAATTCTTTTATTTTCTGTTTTATTTATAGTCTTAGGCACTTGCTGTAAAAGGGACCCTTTTCAGGACCTGCTTCATCTAAAAGCACATGGGTTTGGTTGTGAAGGAAATCCTTAGAGTTAAAGGCTTTCTAGGCCTCTCTCGCCCAAGGCATTTTGTTAATGTGTACCAGAACATTTTTTTTTAAATCTCAGAACATTTTTGAAAGAGAAAAAAGAAAGAAAGAAATTCTTTGTAAAGAGAGTAGAGTCGGCCTCTGGGCACTTCTAGCCCAGCTGCTGCCTATTAATCTGCAACCTAGTTAAGGGAACAGGCAATAGCGTGTACGTGCACGGGGCTTTCTACAGTAACTGCTAGCATTCATTCGGACATTTTCTATGTACCAAGCACAATGCTAAGTTCTTTCTATGGATAACATCACTTATTTATCGCAACTACCCAGGAAGGTAAGAATCATTTTTATGGATATCACTTATATTGGGGAAAGCAGGGTTTAAAGACACAAAGCAGCTTGCCCAGAACCACCCATCAAATAAGTGGTTGAGCCAGAATTTGAATCTAAGTGGTCTGACCCCCCTGCCCCTGGGCCTTACTGAATTAAACCATACTGACTTAATTCATGTAAAACCACTACGAAGTATAGATTTCTCTCCTGTATTTTACAGATCAGAAAGTGGTTTAGGATAGTTAATTGGCCCTGTGCTGCAGCTATTTCATGATGGAGCTGAGAATCAGGCCTGGTGGTATTGGGCCCTCAAGCCCTTGTTTTTTCCATTAAACACATGGTCTATTAGCTGCTCTTGGTCCCTGAGGCCACTTTAAAAACAGGAGGGAAATGGAATGGATGCACAGCGAGAAGGACTGAATGGCAGTTTATCATTGCCACCAGCCCTTTTCTTCTCAGAAGGCTCCTGGGTCTGACAGATCTGCGCACAAGTTCTCTGCTCCTCCTGCAAGTCTCTTGAATGACACTTGACACAAATTAGATAATCAGCGTTCATTTGATGAAGGGGATGAAAAAATGCAACACGTATTTTAAGGCCTGCTCACACTCTCCAGCACTAATAGGAACCTCCCACCCACCCTCAGATGTGAGGGGCCAGACGAGGGAGGAAGAACACCTGACAGTACACTTACAGAGTCCACGGAATGCTCCAGGGCTCTAACTCTTAAAGCACTGGGGGTTTTCTTTCAGGAAAAAGCAACTCCAGTGATCGGAACTCTAATTTAGGACAGGATTTAAAAAGCTATGACTCGATTTTCTTTCCAAACCAAGTTTAAACTGAGAAGATTATATATATATATATACACACACATATATATATAGTCTTTTAAATTTTTATCTTGGAGTAAATACTGATGTGACTATTAGCAGAAAAGAATGGTGATAAGCAAACCAGACATGGTGATGCACGGCTGGAATCCCAGTACTTGGGAGGCTGAGACAGGATTGATTTTAAGTTCAAGGACAAGCTCAGCAAAATAGGATGACTCTCAGCAACCTAGAGAGACCCTATTTTGGAACAATAAAAAGAGCTGGGAGTGTAGCTCAGAGATAGAATGCCCCTGGGCTTAATCCCCAGAACACCCCTCCACCCCCCACCCCCTACGAAATGGTGATAATCATTTCAAAACGAACAAACATTCTTAGTGAACTACTTAATACTAAGGGAAACCTATGATCTGTAAGTTTTGAAAACGCCTTATGGTAATACCTTTTATTTTTTATATTTTATTGCTTTTGTGTCACACTGAGGATTAAATCCAGGGGTGTTCTACCTCTGATCTACACTCTCAACCCTTTTTATTTTGAATCAGGTTCTTGCTAGATTAGCACATGGTAGCTTCAAATCTGCAAACCTCCGGTTTGAGCCTCCAAATGAAATGGAGGTGTCTCTCCTTACAGGGTTCTTGACCAGTGGATTTCAACGAGTGAAGTCTAAGGACTAGCAGAGGGCTTAGAAATATGAAAGTTTATTTTAAATCAGGGAACAACAGAAATCAAAAGCAGCTCTCCCACCGAAGCAGGGTGGGAGCGGGAGTGTCCCAGAAAGAGTAACAACCGAAGCTCTTGGGAAGCAAGCTTTTAAACCTTACTGAGGCTTCTAAACTTTACTGAGGCTTTCCATCTACTTTTTTAAAGTTTTTTTTTATTGGTGCATTATATTCCTACATCATATTGGGGTAAAAAACTTGTGTGGACATGCATGTACACATCACCCATTTAGCCCCTACCCAGTTCCCACCCCACTCCCTCCCCATCCCTCCTTCCCTCGCTTGGCTTAGTGGTTGACTTCGATATGTTTAAGTACATTGTGTGTTTTAGAGAATTTCCTTCTTCCCCCCTCCCATCCCCTCATTTAGGTTGTCTTGTTTGCTCCTCTATAGGATTTCCTTGTCCATCTAGAGTTCCTCCTATGACCCATTTCTCCTTAGCTCTCACATATGCCGGAGCCAGCCGGCAAAAGTATGGGCTCTGAAGAGAGGCGTGAGGATGAAGTATTAAACTCTTAAGAATTTGACTCCAAGAATTTTCTTTTAAATACTAACATAGGGGGGCCACCAGCCTACTATCTCTACTAGCCGACCCCTGCTCCTGGGTCAGTATTCTCTATTGGGCCGACTTACTGGCCGACCTACTTCTGGGTCAATATCATCTCTGTCCCCTGGCCTCTCCACTCCTGGGGTATTTATACAGTTACAGGTCAATCAGCATCCCCGTGCTATCACCACCGGAATACAATAGAGACCAATCCAAAGCACATACATTACAGGTAGGTTAATCAATACCCTTGAGCTGTTACCACATGATCTTCTCTCAGACCTTTTACTTTGAACTTTCCATTACCCCAAACCTTGTTGACTCTGGGCAAAGGATAGTCAGCTGAGTTAGAAATATTCTTTTGGGGGAAAATCTTATTGGCTTCCCACAAACATATTAGGGAAAGCATTCGATTTCTTATTTTTTGTGATTGACTAATCTCGCTTAGCATAATGTACTCCAGTTCCATCCATTTCCCTGAAAATGATGTAATTGAGTTTTTTTTTTTTAATGGCTGAGTAAAATTCCACATATACTCTTTTATGATTGGACAGAATTGGGTTTTCGGGAACCAATGACTTTTGCACAATTTTGATTCTGAAGTTGAATTGTTATTTTGTGGGCTGCTGGTGACTTCCTGGTGCCCACCAGTTTCTCTCCTTTCTGTTTACCTCCCCCAACCTCACAGAAGGTGATGCAGATGGCCTTTTAAATCCTGTTCCCTGGTCCTCTGCTCTGCCTCACAAAGTACTGGGAATACAAGCATGAGCCACCATGCCTGGCTTGATAGCACCTTAAATAAGAGCAACTATTTGGGTAATGAAACAATCAATGCTAGATTGTTTTATATGTCGGTGATGGGGAACCGTTAAACAGAAAAAATACCTTAGCTTCTGCTCAGAACATTTTAAAGCACATTTAGAGGGAACCCACACAACCCAAGTAGCTTTTGTTTCAGACTTAAATTTTAAAGGCCAAGAAGAGGAAGTTAAACAAGCCCTGCACACTTCAGATTTGGAAAAGATAGTCACAGGAACCAGGCCCTGCAAAGCCCCAGTTTAGCTTCCTTTTCTCTCTGTTTACGAAGGAAAAAAAAAAAAATAGACACCATACTGAAAGCTTAGAGCTCGAGAGGGCAGCTAGAGCTTTCCTTTGAAGGGACAAAGACTGAAGCCACGTTCTTATCAAGCCACTGTAAGGAAATGCGGCCTTCTTATCCCATGTCACTGAAGCCAGCCCTTTCCAATGGCCTTCCTCTGAAAGTATCCAGTGTTCCCGTTCCTTGTGGGGCAAGAGGGAAATGAAGACAAGTAGATTTGGGTCAGAACATTGCTTTGGCCAGCAAGATGGTTCTTGCTTCTTGCAGCAATGCTTGGTTCTGGCTCACTTTGTCCTTTACTGTCCCTGCTTCGAGCCCCCGGAGTCCTGCCTTTGGAGCCGCTCTCTCAGACATGGCTCATGGTGCTTTCCCCAGCTTCGTCCTCCCGCTCTGGCCTGTCTTCCTTGTTTGCACTCATCACTGTTTTATTCTACAGTGTGGGTGGACCCTCAGAGCATCTTCTAGAAGCTCTTTCCCAAGTGGGAAGAGGGCTGAAGGCCGGCTTTGAGTGTGAATGGTTAGTGGTCGGATTCAGGGCGAGGAAGTCAGATTACAGGGCAGCTCGGCCTTACTGAACTCCATGCAGGCACAGGATGTTAGTGACCAAAGCTATGCAGCTGGAAGCAGGAGGGAAGCTAACAGTTATGTACAGGAGGGGGTGGTAAATGAGCTGTGGATGAGACAGCAACAGAGACCCTGAACCCCAGATGATAGGGCTAGAAGGACTTTTGGGGGCTAGAGACCAAGACTCTAGCTCTACCACTGATTGATTGATTGATTGTGTGTGTGTATGTGTGTGTTAATGGGGATTGAACCCAGGATCATTCTATCTCTGATATATAACCCCTTTTTTATATTGGAACTTCTAAGTTACTATGCACTGATCTTAAACCTGTGATCCTTTTTACAAGGTCTCAGCCTCCCAAGTACTGGAATTTATTATTATTATTATTATTATTATTATTATTATTATTATTATTATTTGGAGTGTTGGAGATCAGACCTAGGAGCATTCTACCTTCGAGCCAGCACATTTTACTTTTTATTTGAAAACAGGGTCTCACTAAGTTTCTGAGAGCCTCACTAAGTTGCTGAGGCTGGCTTTGAAACTGCAATTTTCCTGTCTCAGCCTCCCAAATACAGGGATTGCTGAAATGTACCACCAGGCCCGGCTTCACCATTAATTCATGCAGTGACTGAGGCCCTGCTTGTGGGGAGCCATTAAGGCTTCCCCCTAGATTAATGTTTCTGACTCAGCTGACTGTCCTTTGCCCAGAGTCAACAAGGTTTGGGGTCATGGAAAGTTCAATGTAAAAGGTCTGGGAGAAGATCAGATGGTGATGGCACGAGGGTACTGATTAACCTATCTGTAATGTATGTGCTTTGGATTGGTCTTTATTGTATTCTGGTGGTGATAGCACGAGGATGTTGATTGACCTGTAACTGTATAAATACCTCTGGAAAAACAAACCCAGCGTCGTCGACCAGTAGAGATACTGACCCAGGAGCAGGGGTCGGCCAGTAGAGATAGTAGGCTGGTCCCCCCACCCCACGTTAGAATAAATTAAATATTCCGAGAATCAAATTCTTAGAATTGAATTCTCTCACGCCTCTCTTCAAAAGCCCTACATTTGCCGGCTGGCTCCGGCACTGCTGAGAAAGATATCAGTGTCTGGCCTTTTCTCCAGAATGTGCTTCTTTCATTACTTTATATACTTTACAATATATTAATTACCATTTCATCCCACCTCTCTGACCTTGTTTGGCCATCTCTATCTCTCTTCATCATAACGTCCTCTTAAGTTTTTCTCTGTAGTTTTTCCCTCCCTAGGAAGTTCCTGCCTTCTTTCTGTGCTCTCCAAGGCCTTGGGAAACATGGCTAACCCCACCATGCACCTACTTCTCATTCTCTTTACCCTGTCATTTATCAGGCCTACCATGGACAGTGTCTCTCAGAGCAGATGCTTATGACAGGGGTGCCACGGTCACACTGATGTGTGGTAGGGACTGCCTCCTCTGAGTCTAGGGATGATTTCTTTTTTTAACCTAGCCCAAGCTCTGGAAGACTGTGATTCTTCTAACTCAGAATTCAATCACTACACTAGATGGGCACCTCTCTAAGGGATTCTTTGGACACTTGGAGTCTATTAAGCCTGGAGGAAGCAGAGCAGAGTGCTAGTTTGTGACCTTTGGGCATGATCAAGGTCGTCTACCCAGCAGCCCCAACCCACTGGCTGGATAGGAAGGAGCATTTCATTTCTTTGGCCTTTGCTTCTTGAACTCACAGTTGGGACATTTCTACAACTGGCTAGAACTCATTTATCCCCCAATCTTCTGGATTCCTTCTTGTTTGCCTAATGCAGGACTTTTTCTATTTTTCCCCTTTTCCTGTACATATTCATCTAGGACAGGATATTATGCAACAGTGGTTGTATAATATTTTAGTAAGATTCTCTGGTTTAGAACATGTTACAGCAAACCCCAGCATGGTGCACACATCAGGCATCTCAGGAGAGTAAATGCTTTCTAAAGTGCTGCACATAATCGGCAGCAGACCCCTCTTCCCCTGCTTTGAGGCCTCTCCCCTCCACACAGGTGAAGCAGCAGCCTTCTCTTAATCCCAGCTTCTCACTGAGGCCTGGCAAGTGGGTGTCCCATGGTTGATTGCTCCAGATGCCACAAACCTCCCAGCTAGATCCCGTTCCCACTAGCACGACCGATTACTCTCATCTAACAAAGATACCAAAGTCAGCGATACCACTCCGGGGGACTTGGGGGATACTGGAAAAATTAGGGAGTGGTAGTACTCTTGGGTGCAATTGGGGCATTTGATAAAAATATGAGGAATATAGAGGCACCCAAGAGGACACTAAGTGGTTTTTTTTTCTAAAAGGGGGGAAGTAAACCATTAAGTTTGGGGGTCTACACACCTCACCTCATAATAGGACTCTCTAATCAGTTCAATAATTTTTACTGAGTGTATGCTATGCTGTATATTATGTTAAATGTTGGGGAAATATGAAAAAATAAAATAGAACTCCAGAGCAGGGACACTCAGGTAAACTTAAAAACAGTCAAATGTATGAGGTGTGGTAGGCAGAACCAGGCTCCTGAAAGATGTCCACATTCTCCTCCCCAGAACCTGGTACTGTGACTTTCTATAGCAAAAGGGACTTTGCAGATGTCATTAAATTAGGGATCTTGAGATGGTGAGTTTATCCTGGATAATCTGGGCAGGCTCAATATAATAACAAGGGACTTCTTAAAAGGAAGACAGAAGGATCTGAATCAGAGGAGAGGTACAACAGAAACAGAGGTCAAACTGATAAGGGCACAGAAACTAAAGAATGCAGACTGGATCTGGAAGCTGGAAAAGTCAAGGGAACAGACTCTTCCCCTGAGCCTCCAGCAGAAATCAGCCTGCTGAACCATTTTGGACTTCTTACATCCAGAACTATATGATAGTATATTTAAGATGTATATAGCATATTGTTATTATAAGTTACTGAATTTATGATAGTTTGTTACAGATATAGTAGGAAAACAGATTAAGACCTAGAGAAAGGAAAATTTACTACAATAGAGACCAACCAATTCAATTCAAAGTAAATAAATAGATAAATAAACAAGATGTGGGAGTACAGAAAAAAGGTACGGTCCATCTTCTGGGATATAAGAAACTTCCCAATGCAGGTCGCTTTCCAGTCTTCTCTCTGTTCTCCAGCCCAGTTATTCACCAGCCTACTGAGATCACCACAAAATTCCACAAAGATTTCTCAACTTCAGTACATTTAATGCCTGTGATTTTTTTTACTCCAAAACCTATTCTTCCTTTAGTGTTCCCTCAGTGAATGAGACCCCCACTGGTCCCTCTGTGTGGTTCAGAAACAGGAATCCTCTGTACACAGGACCCCATGTTTACACACTAGTATTTTTCACCATAGTGAACTTGTGGCTAATGTCAAAACAGATTTATGATCATCATGGTTTCTTTTTCCTTCGTGTATCAATTTATATTAAACTAAAATTCATTTAAAAGAGGTGTTACAAATTATTCCCAGACTTCAGGAATAATTTTAAAAATTCTAAAGACAGGAGTGTCTACTTGAGCAAACTACAATAGAAAGAGGGTCTATTTTAGATGTAAAACATTAAAATAATGGACAATCCTTTCAGAAGATGTAAAAACCATTTGGAACCATAATAGAACAAACTTGATTTTGTCTATCCAGAGCAAAAGATCCAAAAAATTAAAGAATAAACATCCACGCTCCAGTCAGACATATTAGACTTGTACTCTTTTTTTTTTTTACTAATTACTGCTATGTAATCTGTAATATATGCTATAATACTATGCCACAGTTGTGTGCTACATTTTACAATAGCCCACCACTACCATCATAGGGAATATATTCCACAAACTCAAGTGGATGCCTGAAACTGCAGGTAGAACCAAATCCTATGAATACTATTTTTCTGCCAGGCGTGGTGGTGCACGCTTGTAATCCCAGCATTTGGGAGGCTGAGACAGGAGGATTGAGGTTTGTAGCCAGCCTCAGCTACTTAGTGAGGCCCTTTGCAACTTAGCGACACCCGGTTTCAAAATAAGGAATAAAAAATAGGGCTGGGGGTGTAGCTCGGAGGTAGAATGCCCCCGGGTTCTATTCCCAGTACTGCAACAAAACAAAACCATTTTTCCTATACATATATACCTATAATAAAGTTTAATCTAAAAATTAGATACAGCAAGATGTTAACAACTACTAATAAAATAGCGCAATTATATGCTGTAATAAAAGCTATGTAAATGTGGACTCCGTCCCTCAAAACATCTTATACTTTCACTTTTTCACTTAAAGGAGACACCTCACAGCTCTTTGGCATATCTGATTTGCCAGCGTCCTCACCTGTTCACTTTGGGGCCTTCATTAAGTCAAATAAAGGCTAATTGAATACAAGCCCTGTGCCATCACAACAGTCAATCTGATAACCAAATGACTAATGGGCGGGTGGTGTATACAGCGTGAGTACGCTGGGAAAGGAATAATTAAAGTAACGGGCAGGACTAAATGGGACTGATCGGGACAAAATGGGATTCCACCACACTACTCAGAATGGCACACAAGTTAAAATTTATGAATTGTTACTCCTGGAATTTTCCATTTTGTATTTTAAGACTGTGTTTGACCATTGGTAATTGAAACTGCCCCCCCAAAAAAACCTGCAGATAAGGGCAGAACTATTGTATTCCAATATTTAGGATCCACATACAACTAATTCTCAAGATCCCACGTTTAATCTAGGCCTCACAGATTCTGAAGAATGCTTAGTTTCTTTTTTTTTCTTTTAAATTTTTTTATTGGTGCATTATATTCAAACATCATATTGGGGTAAAAAACTTGTGTGTACAAACATGTACTCATCGCTGATTTAACCCCTACCCAATTCCCACCCCATTCCCTCCCCGTCCCTCCCTCCCTTGCTTGGCTTAGTGGTTGACTTCGATATGTTTAAGTACATTGTGCGTTTTAGAGATTTTCCTCTTCCCCCCTCATTTCTCCTCCTTTAGGTTGCCTTGTTTGCTCCTCTATTGGATTTCCTCTTTCAAGAGTTCCTCCTATGACCCATTTCTCCCTAACTCTCACATATTAGGCTCAGCTTCTTTAGCAACATCTTTCTTGCTACTCAGCATCGCCTTAAAGTGCTGTTTGCCTAAGATACTGCTCTCATAATAACAGATCTGAGGCCTGGGGCATGTTGCTTATTACATAGTGCTTGTTTCTTTTTATTTGCCCCAAGCCATTACCCTAAGGAAAATTCACGAGCCTTTTTAATTAAGACTTGAGTAAGTGATATCCAACTGCAAAAGTCATTAAGATAAAACACATTATGGAAAGAAATCCAAATTTTCAGTTTATGCTGTCTTCCAGCATCATTTCTTTTCAACATAATTCCTTTAGCACAGAAGCCTTAAAAGGTTCTTCAATTTTCACTTTGTAAGGAATTATTACTTTTGAGACACTGGGGAAAATCTTCCATAAAAAGTGAAATGTCAACTATATCTAAGACTTCTAGCTTAAGATGTACTCAAGAGGCTGTCTTGATTGTTTACTATGAACAGTGCTTTCTCTTGTCTCTTTCTTTCTCCATAAACTTAAGTTTCCTTGACACTTTTTATTTGCCTCGATATCTGAATTGGAAATGGTTTGCAAGTTTGAAATCAGGCTCTTTCTGAGAATAGGATTAGATATTACAATTTGACAACCCATCTTTGAAAATAAAGGATCATGAGAAACGTGTTAGGAGAAATGTTTTTGTGAACGTTGTATTTGGGGTTGTGTGGATTGATTGCAAAGAATCATAACCATCATCAAAAGAAACTTATGGTTCACTGAATTATTTTAATACTCACAAAATTATCTTGGGAATATTCGTCACATTGAAATTTTTCTGTTTGCTATTTCTCACTAATAATAGCCCTCAAAAGTTTGCAATTTAAATGCTCTAAACTTTGATGTATGATGCATGAAATAAGCCAAGGAAGACTTGATGCTTCTTATAATGAAATGCCATGGCATTTGTGCCTTCAGAAAAGGCTTGGGATTAGCTGGGCATGGTGGTACATACCTGTAATTCCAGCACTTTGGAGGCTGAGACAGGAGGATTGCGGGTTCGAGGACAACCTCAGCAAATAGTGGGACTCTCATTAACTGAATGAGACCTGTTTCAAAATAAAAATAAAAAAATATGGCTGGGAGTGTGGCTCAGAAGTAGAATGCCCCTGGGTTCAATTCCAGGTACCACCCTACACACATCAAATAAATTTCAGAATATTATTAATATTATCTATAATAACTGGTGCATGTATAGCACTTTACAATTGTATTATAAGAGGAATTAAAGACCCCTGTATTATTTTCTTCCCTTCCCCCCCAGATATATATATACTATGATGAATATGATATTTAAAAGCTCTGCTGAAGTTGGATCTTGAGTGCCCCCCAAACCCATGTGTTGAAGATTTTGTTTCCAGTTGGTGGCACTATTGGGAGGTATTAAAGCCTTTAGGAGGCACAGTCAGATGGGATCCCCTTGATGTGGATATTGGGGCCCCAACCCCTTCTGCTCTTGCACTCTGCTTGCTGGCTGTCTTGGGGCTCCGCCTCCCAAGTGCTCTTGCCATGATGTCCTGTGCCATAGGACAAAAGCAATGAGGCCAAGAACTATGGACTGAAATCACCTGCTAAAATAAACCTTTCTTCCTTTTAAATTGATTATCTCAGGTATTTTGTCACAATAACAAAAAGCTGACTAATATAATCCTCAAGCATGGTATATATTTATAATATATGTTAATTCATATTGAGCAACATATTGTTTTTCATGTCTATAAATTTCATATATATGTAATATACTATATACATTCTGCAACTTGCATGTATTTCCTATATTCTTTTAAGTTTTAGTCTACTCATTCATGTAACTCTAGTTTATTAAGTTTCAGTACTCTAATAAAATAACTCGAGTTAACTTAAGTGTTCTATTGTTTGACCTCAAATTATTTACAAATATCTCCTATAGATGAATATTTAGATTGTTTAAATGTTTTCACCATCATAAATAGTGTTGCAATTAACATCTCTAGATAGTCTTTCTTGAACACATTTGTAAAGATTATTTAGGGTATATGCTTAGGGGTGGAATTTCTACATCTTGAGCTTTTCTTTTTCTTTTCTTTTTTTTTTTTGTGGTACTGGGGTTCCTGGAAACCCTTCTCCCCCCGGGCTACAATCCCAGCTACAATCCCAGATCTATTCTATATTTTTGTTTGGAAACAGGGTCTCTTAAGCTAGCGTGGCTGGCTTCGAACCTGTACAATCCTCCTGTTTCCGCTCCCAAGCGCGGGATTACAAGGGTGCTCCACCAAGCCTGGCTTGAGCTTTTCTTTAATTTTACTAGATAACTATTCCTTTTTTTTTTTCTTTCTTTCTTTCTTTCTTTCTTTCTTTCTTTCTTTCTTTCTTTCTTTTTTTTTTTGGTGGTACTGGGGTTCCTGGAAGCCCTTCTACCTCGGGGCTACACTCCCAGGCCTATTTTTACATTTTTATTTGGAAACAGGGTCTCCTAAGCCAGTGCGCGCTGCTGGCTTCAAACCTGCGCGATCCTCCTGTCTCTGCCTCCCGAGCGCAGGGATTACAAGCGTGCGCCACCATGCCCGGCGATAACTATTTCTTTTAGGAGAGCTTTTAGCTACAGGTTACAGATAATTTAACTAAAAGCTATTTTAGCAATAAGGATTTAGTGAGGTAACATTGTCATCCTAGACTTCCACTTTATTACCTTTAATGTGTTGGCCTTGGTCTTTTTGATTGTTACCCCTTAATCACAGATGGCTTCCACACTCCAGCACTGAAGTCTTATTTCAGTCCCCCCCTAAAAGAAAAAGTATATAGAAAAGGGATTTTTTTATTCTGGGAAGAAAAACTTTCTCTATTTCTAGAGATAGGCTATGTCTTAGGATGAGGACATATTTGAGGAGTATAAAGTCTTTCACTCCATTTTTAAAGATTCTTATGTCTTAGCAATCAAAAATTAAAAAAAAATCAGATTTCCCTTTGTTAGATGAATTAAGTCTCCATTTCAGAACCCCCCCCCCCCATGAACTAAGCATCCATTTCCTGAGAGGCCCTGGTATGACCAGAAAAGCCACCATCCCCCCTCCAGCCAGACCTGGTCAGTTACCAGGAAGACTTGTCCTTTCCTGGTCCACCTTGGCCAATCAGTAAAAAAGACATTTCCCGCTGACCCCGGTCCAATCACCTGGCCACACGATTCCCTCGTGGGACCCCAGCCAATTAGTTCAAAAGGCATTTCTCCTAGCCTATCAGCTCCCAATACGTAAATCCGAGCTGGTTTATGACCCTGACTCTGGCCTGCTCTCTTTCTCTCTCTCTTTTGTTCTTCTTTCTCTCTTTCCTCCTCTGCTTCTCTTTCTCCCTCCCTCCCTTCCTTCCTTTTACTCTTTCTTTTTCTTCCTTTCATGCCAGCCCCTTCAATAAATCTCTTGGCTACAAGGCAGTCTCTGGTGTGGTCAAACTTCGTCCCTTCAGTCTTCACATATTATTTGGCCAAAGTGGGGTGTATGACTATACCTTTGTGTGAAGAAAATGGGAAAATATCTGGTAAAAGAAATGGGCCAGGTGTGGCTCTTTTAAACTAGGCACATTCATAAAGTACCCTGAGGACATTGCTGTCCTACTGGGGTCTGGTAAACAAGAGACTTTCTGAGAGTAGAATACCTAGTCTTGGGGCACGTAGTACACTTTGACGTTTTCTGGAGAGGTTGTGTCAGTTTTCATTCCAAAGAGCAATACATGAGCATTCCTATTGTCATATTTTTGCCAATACTTGGTATTATCTGACTTGTATGTGTGTATGTGTGGGAGGACTGGGGATTGAACCCAGGGGAAATCTACCTCTGAGCTACACCCTCAAGCCTACTTTATTTTGAAACAAAGGCTCACTAACCTTGAACCTGTGATCCTACTCTCTCAGCCTCCCATCTACTAGGATTACAAACATGCACCACGATGCTCGATGACATTTTGGTTTTGCCAAAATGATAGGTATAATATGGTAATCTTCAACTGATAAATTAAAATTTTGAACATTTGTCATGTTTTAATTTTTAACAGGTCCCAATACTTTTAAAGATATACTCTGCTCATATCTTTAAGGAAGAAATAATTCTAATCTTATTGCTTGTGTATGTGTGGGGAGGGGGGTACTGGGGATGGGATCCAGGGGCATTCTACTTCTGAACTACATCTCTGAACTTCTGCCTCCGAACATCACTTGAAATTTATTTTTATCTTTGGCATAATACCAGGATTCAATTTATCTTTCCTCCTCCTCTAGAGTTACCAATTGACCTAATGTCATTTATTGGTAAGAAACTTAATTTTTCCTTGGTGCTTTACAGTACAATTTCTTGGCCCCATCATATGTCAAATTATATATACATTTCTGGATAATTCATTCCATTGATCTGTCCATCTACTTGTACATAAGTAGATGTTTATAAATTGAGGTAAGACAGAACAAATATTGCCACAGTTTTCTTCCTCAGAAGAACATTGATGATGCTTGCTTCTTGGTTCTTCCTTGGAAATTTAAAATGAGCTTGTCATATAATCCTCTTGATATTTTTATTGGAATTGCATGGGGTATTTATATTAAGAATAATTTAGGCTGGGCGTGGTGGCGCACGCTTGTAATCCCCGCACTTGGGAGGCAGAGACAGGATGATTGTGCAGGTTCAAAGCCAGCCGTGTGCACTGGCTTAGGAGACCCTGTTTCCAAATAAAAATGTAAAAATAGGTCTGGGAGTGTAGCCCAGAGATAGAAGGGCTTCCAGGAACCCCAGTACCACCAAAAAAAAAAAAAAAGAATAATTTATAACTTTTTAATATTGGGTCCCTTGGTCCTTGAACACAACTCCCTATTTTGAGTGGTCTTCTTTAAAGGTATTAAATATAGATCTCTAAACTTGTTCATAATGATCTTACACACATTTTCTTAGATTTATTTCCTTTCATATTTTTACTGCTATTATAAGGGATACTTTTAAGAGTCACCTTTTCTGTTTGTTGATGGTAGCATGTAAGAGTACATGTGAGTTTTACATACCCGTCTTATTTCCACCATCCTTATTGGACTCTTGGATTCATCCTGTTAATTTGTAGATTCTCCTGCTTAAAAATAAGAAGGGCTATCTCTTCCCAATCCTAACACTGTATTTCATATAATTTAGAATATTTTAGTTGTCACCATCTTAGTTTTAGAAATATTGAAGTGTGAAAATTTTGATTATAAAAACATTGCTCCTTTTTTTGGTCTCACTTCATTATCTAGCACTTCTAGTACTTCTGTGAATGGACACTGTTGACATCCTTGCCTTATTTAGAGAATGCTTTAGAAATTTCTTTACTAAATAACACACTATAACTGTAGTTTTTGGGTTTTTTTGTGGATACCACTCAACCTGGATAAAGAGTTCTTTCTATTCAAATGATCAATATCACATATAAATTATTGTTTAATTTTATTAAATAATATTTCTCCATCTCTTTAGATAATCTTATGGTTCTTATCCTTTAATCTTTTAATGTGGCCAATTACATCACTGTACTCCTAGAAAAAAGTCCACTCAACCATAATATTTTATTTAGATTTTTGCATCTCTGTTGTCAAGTGTGACTGGACTATATTTATGCTTTCTTATATTCTCCTTGTCTGGTTTTATTGGCCATGTTACGCTAGCCTTGTGCATTGAATTGGAAACAGTCAGTTTTGATTCTCTGAATTTGTTTGGTTGGTACAGGCTAGTAATCCCAGTACTTAGGAGACTGAGACAGGTTTGCAGCCAGCCTTAGCAACTTAATGAGCCCCTCCACAACTTAGTGACCCTGGTTCAAAATAAAAAAAAGTAAAATAGGGCTGGGGATATAGTTTGGAAGTAGATTGTCCCTGGATCCATCCCCAGTACCACAAAAACAAAAATCAATATGACTGGAACTATTCTTCCCTGAATATTGGTGCAGAGTACATCTTTAAAAGTATTGGGGAGCCGGGCGTGGTGGTGCACGCTTGTAATCCCAGCATTTGGGAGGCTGAGACAGGAGGAACCAGGTTCATGGACAGACTCAGCTACTTAGTGAGGCTCTCAGCAACTCGGTGAGACCCTGTTTCAAAATAAAGAATAATAGGGCTGGGGGTGTAGCTCAGAGGTAGAATGCCCCTGGGTTCCATCCCCAGTACCATACACACAAAGAAGTATTGGGGCCTGTTTTCTCTTTTTGAGATCAATATGCTTATATAATCAATATAACACATATTTTAGTGTTTCTGTTTGCAGTCTTTCTACACTAGAAGGGAAAGATGCATCTGGCTTTGGAGATGATAGTCTGTGGCACATCTCCCCTCACCCTGTTCCTTTTTAGTGGTACTGAGAATTGAACCCAGGGGCATCAAGAGGCTGCTTCCACAGAATGATTGGAAAATGCTAAAGTGAAGAGTCTGTGACTGAATGCACTGGGAATGGTTTGTTGGGGCAAAGGTGCTTAAGAGCATTTTCTTTGCTTTTCCTTGTTTTGATCACACAACCTGAAATCTTGTAAGTTCTGCGTTCCCTCAGCTATCAATGAGTAGTAATGAGCATTGCTAGCTAATGTAGGTAACGATGGGATTTCCAATTGAAGTATATCACATCAGATAAGGTACTGTTGCCTTAACCTTTGGATGAATACTGGCTCAAATGCCTTTATGCATAGGTAGTAACAACATTTTTATGCTTTTATTGGTGCATTGTAATTGTATATCATAAGCTGGGCGTGGTGGCGCACACTTGTAATCCTAGCATTCAGGAGGCTGAGACCAGAGGATCATGGTTCATGGACAGCCTCAGCTACTTAGTGAGGCCCTCTGCAACTTAGTGAGACCCTGTTTCAAAATAAATAATAAAAAATAGGACAGGGGATGTAGCTTGGAGGTCAAATGCCCCTGGGTTCCATCCCCAGACCTGAAAAAAATTTTTTATATCATAATGAGGCTCAAAGTGATATAAACATCACATGTACATCATAATTGAGTGCTTTATCTGAGGGCCAGAGGTAACCACAAAGAGAAAGAGCCATCCTGCCCAAGGATCTTGCCTGGCCAGGCGTAGTGGCGCACGCTTGTAATCCCAGTACTTGGGAGGCTGAGATAGGAGGATTATAGGTTCAAGATCATCCTCAGCAACTTAGTGAGATCCCATTTCAAAATAAGAGACTGGGGTTTTAGCTCAGAGGTAGAATGTCCTTGGGTTCCATTCCCAGTACCACAAAACCAACCAACCAACCAAACAAACAAAAAGAATCTTGTCTTGAGTAGGCTATGACCCTAACAAGATCAGGCTCCCCAAATCCCAGGGCTGAGGAAAGACGTTAATCAGAGCAAAACACACTCCTTGTATCAGGGGAAACGTTGGTAGACAGTCAAGATGGGACCTCAGCAAAACCACAAACATACCCCAGCTGTGAACCTCCTCCACCTGGAGAAATCCAGGGCCGGGTCCCACAGCTGCCCGCCAAGGTAACCCTGCCTGCTCCCTCCAGACCTCTCCCAGGAGTCCCTATGTGGGGACCCAGGAGTTGACTCACAAGCAAAGGACAGACAGAAACATATTCGGGCGCTCAGTAGTGAAGAAGCCAACCACGTGCTCCTTTCCCTCTGCCTGATCTGGGCAGAGAGGGCTGGGGGTGATGTTTGGATTTTACTATGTGTGGCTGGCAGCTTACTGACAGAAACGAGGCTACACTTAAGACTTAAAGCAACCGGAGGATTTTTTCATCTCCTGTGAGCAAGTGGATAAGCTGTGACCTGCCTGAAGTGTCAGCAAGGACAGGAGATCCACGAAGTGAGTCAAAGGGGCTGTGGGTAGAAAGGACTATGGTCCGAGTCCTGCTCTGTTGGGGGAGTGGCTGCAGTAGCTCAGTTTGGCACAAAGAGTGAGAAGAGAAACAATGGAAAATACCACTTTAAAGGCAGTGAGATCCCACAATGCGCTGTACGTAGTTTGGATTTTTTTTTCTTCTGGAAGCCATGGGAGTGATGAAAGATGGGATGAAGGGAGAGACACATCAGAGCCCGGCCATCTGCTGTGGAGGTGAACCAGGTCAGCACAGCGGCCGGCGCCCTCCCTGACTACTCTCCTGCCGCATGTCCCAAGTCCAAGCTTCCAGGACACACTTGTGACCTTCTGTACTGATGTGGCCAGATTTCCACCCAAAGAATGTATTTGGGTTATTTGCTCCCAGTACTGGCCAAATTATTTTCTCCATACATACTGCAATAGTCCTAGGCTCATACTTAGGTTTGTGTTTTGCTTAAAGTCCAAAATAGAAATTCAATTTTGTTAAAAGTGAATACTTTATTAAGAGACGTACGTTATATACACACGCACATATATTTTTTATGTATACATTTGTACCTATACATGCATGGGAAAACAATCTAAAGCAAAGCAAAAGAATGACTAGTTGCACAGTCAGTTGAGTCGTTACATCTGGAAAGAGGCAGAGAAATCTCTACAATCTGCTACAGACAGGGAAAATGTTAAATGCAGTGAGTTGGGGTGAGATTAATCAGTAGAACATGGTTTTAAATGTAATAGGTAATAAAATCAAAGAGACCTGTCTTTTAGAAACAGCTATAGAGCCAGATGTGGTGGTGCATGTCTATTATTCTCAGAAGGAATGGCAGGTGTGTAGGAGGCTGAGGTAGGAGAATTGCGGGTTTGAGGCCAGCCTCAGCAACTTAGACCCTCAGTAACTTAGCAAACTAAAATACAAAAGGGGCTGGGGCTGTGGTTCCAAGGTAGAATGCCCCTGGGTTCAATCCCCTAGTACAGAAAGAAGAAAGAAGAGAGAAAGAAAAAGAAAGAAGACAAGAAAGAAAGAAACAGATGTATTTTTAAATGGGGACTATTAGGAGAAAAGAGAAGAATTCCCATCATTCATTTCAGTGAAGTGGAGTAAAGGTTGTTTTTCTAAGAGTCCGGGAAGCAGTGTGAGTGGGGTGTGGGTGTGTCAGGCTCCAGCGTCTCGAACATGGTTCTTGCTCAATACATTTGTGTTGCGTGAATGCTGAGTGAGGGGAAACACTGGAATAAATACTGCTGGTCATTTGCTAGGAAGCAAAGCAGAGAGAATACAAACACAAAAGGATACTTGGATGGCTTCGCGAGTTCAGCGGAGGTTAGGTGGCAGGCTCTATTGTGCTAAAGCCAACTGGCAGCCTGCAAGCTCCAGAGAAGAAAGCATGGCGAATGTGGGAAGGAAAGAAAAAAGGGGGCATTCTAGGGGGTGGGTAAAAGCATAATTGCGATAGTCATGGGCCCAGGCTAGCTGAGGAGGGGAGGGAAGGAAGGAGGGGAACAAAGCCAGCCCAGAAGAAGAGTGAGGTTGGAAAGTTCCCTCCACTGAAGTCTCTCTCTACTGGCTCATTCTGTCATTCTGTTACTATATAAACTACCTACTACTTCTCTTACCTTCAAGCAAAAGAAAACAAAAATGTCTACTTTTGCCCTCAGCTACTGCCTGGATTCCCTGCTCTTTTTTGCAGAAAATGTCTTTTGGGGGGGGGATAATACTGTAGATTGAACGCAAAGGCATTCTACCTCTAAGCTACAGCCCCAACACTTTTTATTTTAAAACAAGATCTCGCTAAGTTGCTGAGGTCGATCTTAAACCTGCAATCTTCCTGTCTTAGCCTCCTAAATTTTGGGATTACAAATGTGCACCACCATGCCCAGTTTGCAGCAGATGTCTTTTAAACAGTTTCCTATATATACTGAGTCAAATATCTCTCTCCTGTTTTCTCCTAAGCCAGTGAGGCATCCCTTCATTGAAACTGCACTTAAACTATTCTGGTCAAGGTTACCACTGACCTCCAACTTGCTAAACAATGATCAACTCCCAGTTGTCATTTTAACAGACCTGTCAATAGATATTTCTGACCACTTCCTCAAACTCACACAGTTTCTTCACTTCTAGGGCACCTATGCTGGGTTTTTCTCCTATCTCCCTGGCTGCTCCTTTCTCCTTCTTTGAATCTCAGGAGAGAGTTCTGGCCTGGAGACACACATTTGGGAGGTATCGATGGCAAGGGACGGAGAGGGTATAAATAGTGAAGAGAAAGAAACAAGGGTTTCGCTTTAGGATAGTCCAAGGCTAAAAGGTCAGAAGAGGGAGGTCAGCAGACTCACATACATCTTCTACTCGACATAACTGATACCTCAAACTCACTTTGTGCAAAACAGAACTTCTGACTTTCCCATCTCGCATTCATCGTCTCTACCTCTCATTCGATGGTGACTCTATCCTTCCATCTGCTCAAGTCAAAAGTCTCTGTCAGCCTTCCTGGAATGGCATTCCCTTGGTTTTTGTTTTGTTTTACGTTTTTTAAATGTCATTCCTTTGTATAACACTCCACATCTGCTCCGTTGCCACCTTTGGTGCCTTCAAAATAGATCTAGAATCCAATCAAGCTTCAGTACAGGAATTGTCTTCACTCTGACCATCTTATTTTATCTAGACAACAAGACAGAATAGCTAGAATGGCTTTGTTAGTGGGCCTTCGTGGTCATACCTTTTCACTTTCATCAACCCCCAGCCCCATCCCCACTCCAATCTAGTCTTAATATAGCTGTCGAAGTGGTCCTTTCAAAGGAAATTCGCTGAGCATGGTCGTGCCTGCTTGGGAGGTTGAGACAGGAAAATCACAGGTTTTAAGCCAGCCTCAGCAACTTAGCAAGGCCTTCAGCAACTTAGACCCTGTTTCAAATTAAAAAACAAAAATAGGGCTGGGGGTATAGCTTAGTGGTAAAATGCCCCTGGATTTAATCCTTAGCACAAAAAGGAAAAAAAAAAAATAGATCCAGACATTCCTCTGTTCGTGAACCTCCAAATCACTTCCTGTCACTCTGTAAACCCTCAAGTCCCTCTGGAGGCCTCAAGGCCCTCCACGATCTGCCTCGCGCTGTCTTGCGAGGCTCATCTTCTCCAAGCTCCTTTGCCTTGGTCTCTCCACTCTTAGCTATTCTGGGACACACTAGGGCCTCTGCTGACGGGGGCGGGGAGGGGTTGCAGAGTCCTCGGCTGAATATTTTCCTAGACCCTACGAGGCTCACTGCCTCGCTTCCTGTCTCCACTCAAAAGTGTGTGGTCAACTCAAGCCTCATAGCCCCCGATGATTCCCACGGTGTCAATATTTGGCAATTTCAAGATACCAAGGAAATGTTACCAAATGCTGCTGAACATGGCACTGTGAAGAAAGGTGACAAAGCAGATCTCAGGAGCTGGTGTGAGCCAGCCGCGCACGCCACCAATTACAACCCAGCCCCAGCTGCTCATCCCCGTTAGTGTGCAGAGCCCATGTCACCATCTTGCCTAACACGGTGTTTAGTGTCCGGTCTGTTGTTGATCATCCACCTCTTCCCCCAACACACCCTGAAGACTTTTATCTATTTGTTCATTGGTGTAATAGCAGTGGCTAGCACAGAGCAGCTTCCTAAAAGAGTTGTTCAGTTAATGAATGGATTTCCCAGGGAGGGCGCAATAGCACAGAGAGAGCAACCATGAGGGACAAGGAGGACAGGACGTAGGGCAGAGAGCTGTGGTCAGATCTGAAGATCTGAGTAGGCAGGACAGACGAGAAGGCTTGGGGTGTTAGGGGCGGCTGCCTTTGGATCCGAGGACTCTGTGGGGCTGGGGAGTTCTGAGTAGCCCCTACCTTCAGGTAGTTTTATAACCAATCCCTTTCCCTAGCAATAATATCAGAGAACATGTTCTCAAATCTGGGGCTTTCTGAGGTTGGATAATAGTCCTGTGTTTTGAAGCTTTATCTTTAACTTAAAAGAACATTATCTTGGATTATCTTATTGCTCTCAGTTTGAATAAAATCATGTGTACTGAAAGTGAACAAAGGAATTCTAGAGGTAAATATTTACTAAGGAGAAAACAAAGCCTTGATAGTTTTAAGAAGTTCTTTGCAGTCACTTTTCTTTGAATTATGTTCCCTGGAGACTTTCTATTCCACAAATATGCTTCGTGTCTTGATCCAGGGCTTTGAACATCTGGCTCTTTCCCCTCAATGATGTATGCCCTCTTACAATTTAGCAATTCTGTTCACACTGAAACTTCCCAATACCCCTTTACTAATGTGTCATGGAAGCCCATTTCTTCTCCACACACACATTGCCATGAGACCAGGCAATGTGTGTTTTTCTGATTTCAAAGCCTATTCATCAGTTGCCTCCTCTTTCTGAAACTCAAGGTCACACTGTTCTCACACTTGGGTGTCTTTAGCCTGTTTATGCTGAGCTTGACTTGACAGCTATTTAGCACTTTGTCATCTCAATCCTTTATGAACACATTCCTAGTGGACATTATTCTCATTTATCCCATTTCTCCAAAGAATATCTTTCAAGAGGGCTGAGAATGTGGCTGAGTGGTAGAGCTCTTGGTAGAACATGCAGGAGGCCTTGGGTTCAATCCCTAGCATTTCAGGGGAGGGGGGAGAGAAGAATATCTTCCCTGAATAACATGAATGTTAAATATCATTTATTTGATGTTTTCTTCTAACATGTTGTTGAATTTATTATTTAGGTCCAGGGAAGTCAGTATGGGGATATCAATTTATGCTTATTTAATTTTATATAATTAAAAACTCAAGCTGGTTGCAGTGGTACATGCCTGTAATCTCAGTACTTGGGAAGCTGAGAGAGGAGGATCACAGGTTTATTTCAAAATAAAAAATAAAATAGTAGGTACTCAGAGGTAGGATACTCAAGTACCATACATACACACAAAAAATTTCATATCCAAACCAGAAAATGAAAATAATCTCAGTATTTGGGAGGCTGAAACAAGGGAATTTGAGTGTTGCTCAGAGATAAAATGTCTCTGTGTCCAATCCCCTGTACCAAGAAAAAATAAAAGTTGTAATGAGTGCTAAGTGCTACAAGGAAAACATGGCAAGGAGAAGGGCGGTAATGGGAGAGGCAGGTGCTTGAGAGACTGTGCAGATGGCTGTCAGGAGTTCGGTTAGGATAATATCCCATATTTAAATGCAACACACCTGGAAACCAAGATGGCAGCAATTCTTAGTATAACAGAATCCTACTGCACGTATGTCAGGCTTTCATTCGTGGAAACAGTCAAGTGGGAAGAAAGAAATGGTGAGCATGACGGACAAAGTAACTCAGTCAGGATGAGCCAAAGGAAAACACGAACCTCTCAGGGGGAGTATCCCTGAGAAGCCACCACCGTGGGTCAGGCGTCCCAATGACTTCCGCATCACCTCTTTCTACTGGCAAGGTAAATGCACACGTGCAAAACCGCACAGAGGCACAGGCCTGTCTGTCATCTGTCTTTCTGCAGGAACAGAACAAATGTGGTGTGTCTGCCTGGCAGAGGAAGCTGCCCTGCTCACAGCCCCTAAGCTTTTTCCTCTAGCAGGACATTTGTGCTTTATATCACTTAACTGTTTACACTCCGAAACGAGAGCCAGGAGTGGGTGCCTGATCCTAGGACCACCAATCCAGAGGCTGACCCGAGAGCTGCCCCAGGCGATATGCCCTGCACCCCGGAAGATTAGGATGAGCCAAGCTAAACAATCAGATTCTCTCTCCTGCTCTTTGTGGAATTAGAACTAGGAAATAGAGAAGTGAGTTTGGTAGAAGATGAAGTAAGAAAGCAGAGACCAAGAGTGGGGCCAAGTCCCAGCCATGCTGTGTGCAGGCGGGGAAGGCAGCTTCCCTCAGCGGCTGGAGAGGCCATCAGTACCTCCCCACCGCACGGCTCCCCCGCTATTCAGTGGCTCCAGCCGACTCCAGCTGTCAGTATCTGTATCTCAGAGAATAGAGCCTTTATTTTCAGAACCTACAGCAAGCTAGAGGTTCTGGGGACTTAATACATCTCAGGAACAACCCCAGTCAAGGGCTCACAAGGATCAACACCTAAAGACCTTCCCAGCTCCGCCTCGGGTGGGATCATTCTGAAGTTCACTTTCTGCACCATTTCCTCAATTTTTCCTTAGCGATTAAGTTTCATTTACCCTCGCTGTCAGTGGCTTGATCACATGGCCTTTACTGTCTCCCAACTACTTTATTCCTTTCCTTACTCCCCTAATGAATCTCCTGCACATTCCAAGGCAGGTCGGTGCCTTGGACTCTGCTTCCCCAGGGGAAGGAGATGACTCTGGCCTTGAAGCAACTTGGACCTTGCACGGCAGTTGCCAGACTACTCCTGGGTGGCTGCCTTGGGAGAGTCATGCTTTTTTCTTTCACTGGTAAACCTTTATTTTTGTGGTGCTGAGGGTTGAGCCCTGGGGTATTCGACCTCTGAGCTACACTCCCAGCCTCCCCCCCTTTTCAATGTTTGTTTCGAAACAGGGTCTCACTAGGTCGCTAAGAGTCTCACTATGTTGCTGAGGCTGACCTCAAACCTATATCCTCCTGCCTTAGCCTCCCAAGTCCTTAGATTACAGGCACAGGTCACCATGCCTGGCTTACCAGGTAAATCTTTATGCAGCAAATGTCCATTACTAGTGATTAAAAGAGCCTAAATTCTCAAGGCAAGAAAACATGTGTTCTGGGAAGGAAGAAATTGTAATTTCTTAAAGACAGAACCATATCCTCCTTTAGGAAGTACTTTTGGTAAACATTTGTTTCATGCTAGGAGATCTGTTAAAGCAGAGTCATATTTCTAGTCAAAATATTTAATCTGGGCTTCAAGACTTCCTATCTTGTCTCTGTCCCATGATTGACTGCCACAGGAGCATTGGCAGGCATTAAGGGTAAGAGGTACAATCTGTTCATAACAGGATTTTGAAAAGAAAATTAAATGACCTATAATATTGGGAGAATGTTCTAGGAATAATACCTGTCAGTTGTGGAAAACTTTCCTCCTACAGATGCCATTTAAACAGGGTGGGAGGACCAAGTGATTCTATTAATGTTTATTTTAAAGAGAAGGTGCATCTGAGGGGGATTGGTACACGACTGTGATCCCAGTGCTTGGGAGGCTGAAACTGGAGGATTACAAATTCTAGGCCAGTCTCAGCAACTTAGGGAGACTCTATTTCAAAATAAAAGATGCTGGGCGTGATGGCATATGCTTGTAATCCTTGTACTTAGGAGGCTGAGACAGGAGTATCACGGTTCGCGGACAGCCTCAGCTACTTAGTGAGGCCCTCTGCAACTTAGTGAGACCCTGTTTCAAAATAAAAAATAAAAAATAGGGCTGGGGTGTTGCTTGGAGGTAGAATGCCTCTGGGTTCCATCCCCAGTACCACAAACAAAATAAGGCAGGGGTGTGGTTCAGAGGTAATGCCCCCTCATTCAATCCCCAGTATAAAAAATTCAGAGAGAATATGCTTCTTCACAACTTGAATCCATATCAGTTTCTTAATTTATGTGAAAGGTGAGTTGCTACATTATGATACATTTATGTAATAGTTTGTTTATAATGTCAAGAAAATTTATAAAAGAACTGAAAATGGGTAAAAATGAGTAGCTGGTGTCTTGGTGGTGTTTCTTTCTTGGTAATCTTAACTCTCATTGTCTTTGAGTTATTTTATAAGAAAACTGCTAATAACACAAATGACTATTCGTAGAAATGCGAATGAGGTATGTGCGGTGTGATGCCAGTGCTCACTGGCTGTCGCTCTTGACCAGTTCTGCAAGTTTTTATATGTTCACTTCAGCATTTCTGCCCAACTACACACACCTGGTCACCTGCATCCTCCCTTGAGCTTGTTACACATCTACCGGTATCATCATTAATTAATAAGCTAACAAAGTCTTGTACCTGTGTTTATTTCATAATAACTCAAGAATCATAACTTTTCCCTTTAAAATCTGCCCTTTGACAATGCCATATAGTCAGGAGGAAGCAGGTTGTAAGTTGGCATGGATTGTGTGATCATACATTATGGGATCTCGTCTGGCAGTTGTTGGGAATTTAAGTTCAGAGCTGCAGAAGCATCGCGAGGGTGAGGAGGCCCTGTCATGGAGGGTTAAGCACATAGTCCTTGGAACCAAGCAGATACAGGTCCAAATTCTGATTCCACAATGTATGGACTCCATGGCGTTAGGTAAATCACAGCAGTTTTCCTACCATAAAACAGCTCTATCTTAGGGCTGTTGAAGGACTCAATGAAGTAGTGCATGTTGTACCCTTCAGGGTGACTGCATGTGTGAGGTAACGAGCTATCTAGCTAACCGCGTTATCTATGAACATTTTCAAAATATTCCAAGAATAACAGAGTGGGAATAACATGCGGAGAAACACTTCCTGAGTGATCCCCAGGCAGGCCAGGGAGACACTGAAAGCTGTGGGGTCTAGTGGGGTGGGGGGCGGGGGTAGAGGGGAGGCCCCAGGGACCAAGGAAGCAGTGGGCAACCCCAGCAGAAGATGAAGCGGGCACTGTGACTTCCTCACTGTGGAGAAGCCAGTGCTGGCTTTTCTAATGTAGACTGAAGGCCAGACTTAGAATTCAGGCAGGGAAGCCATGCAGAGTGCAAAACTGAAAGGGTTAGTATTGCTTTTTCTTTTTTCTAATCCTGAATGCTTGCCAGGAAGCAAGCATTCAGAGGCAAAGCTGCCTGAGCTGCCAGACCTGAAAGTGTGGAGTCAGACAGCGGCTGGTTCAGTCTCCGCACACCAGCAAGGCGGGGGCTGAGGGAAAGTCCTTCCTTCATGTGAAAGATGTGAATGTTAGACTACGATTCCCTCAGGCCTCAGCTCAGGGATGAATAAAGGGGGTGCGCGCGCACACACACACACACACACACACACACACACACAGCCTCTGCACATTTCAGCCAGGGGCAGCCAGGAGGCGCAGTCTCTGTGCCAGGCACAGCAGCAGCTGGAGGACAGCTGACTTCTGCAGCCAGAGTGGGGGCCTGTGGGACTTGGCTCCTCCTCCCAGGGTTTTGAGGAAGTAGAGATCGCCACAGAAGAGGAAGGTCTGAAAGGGGAACAGGAGGCAGGCTTCTGGACCCTGTGGCACAGGAGTCACTGTTGTACCGCTGGGTGCTTTTATCATTAAATATAACGGCCTAACCTTTTATTTTTTCTTTCATTTATAGTGGAGCTGAGAAAATTACACATAGCAATTCATATGCTTCTGAATATGCTTCTTTGCTCAGCTGGGCAAATCTTTTTGAGTTTCTACTATCTTGGATAGGGCAAGGTGGGGAATCTCTAACTGGCCAATAAAGTCTGTCTTTTAGCTGCTCTTGACTTATCTGTTCTTTTATATGTAAATACAGCATCATTTAGATTTTTCCCCCCAATTCTGTTTTTCCCAAAGAAGTAACTATGGGTATGGATATGGATAGGACTTTGTTGAGGGCTAAGAAGGCGTCAGATAAAGAGATCTCATGGGCCATCCAATCACCACAGATATTTCCTTTGTCCTCCTGGTCACCAGGGAGCTCTTCTGGAATCTCTAGCTGAGGCCTGAGTCTGGTGGTCTGAGGTCTGATCCTCCCTTGCTGACCAGGCACCTCACCTCTGTTCTCGCTGGTACTGTGCACCCCTCTAAGTCCTAGTCAACTTCTGTATTTGACCTTTGCCTTAAGTTGCCTAAGTTACAGCCTCCGCACAGAAGTCGCCTTCTTCCTCCTCATTCTTTTCTCCTCCTTCTCCTCTTCCTCCTCCTCCTCCTCCTCCTCCTCCTCCTCCTATTTCTTCTCCTCTTTTTTATTTTTTTGGTGGCACTGGGGATTAAACACAGGGGCTTTCTACTTCTGAGCTACACCGACAGCCTTATTTTACTTTTTCTTTTGAAACAGGGTCTCACTAAGTTACTATTGGCCTCCCTAAGTTGCTGAGGCTGGTCTTGAACCTGTGAACTTCCTGTCTCAGCCTCCCAAGTACTGAAATTATAGGTATGTGCCATAACGCCTGGCTCACTGCTCATAAAATCATCATGACAGTTACCTCTCAGCCACCTGCTGCGTATCTATGGGGCTTGCCAGCCTGTCTGGCTCCCATTCATCCCACAGAGGAGGGGAGGGTGCAAGAGTGCAAATCGGACATCTTCTTAGTGTGGTGCCTAAGGATTGCTCAGACCGCCCTGTGTTTCTCTTTCTAGAGTTCTAATCAGAAAGTATAGCCTCAGAGCCTCACTTTCAGCTTCCCCACCTAAGGGCACCCATGGTTCTGCATGTTAGTTTCATGTATCAGAAGTTCCTAAACTTATTTGACTTAAGACCCCTGAGGAAAAAAATTACTCAGTGCCCCACACCCCTATCGCAAACCCTGAAATCTGTCTTCTTTAAGCCAATAGTCAGAAAGACTCAGTGACAAATTTGTATCCTTTTAAAAATCTGTATTTCATTCCAACGACCTCCCTTTCCCCTAGGGGAGGGAACATAACACCTCCTCTGAGCAGCCTCCCCTGCAGCCCAAATTGCTCCCTTCACCCCGCACTCCCGTCCATCCTGCACGCAGCGCTACCTGGATAGGATTAGAACTCTTCCTTCTGACATCGGCTTCTTCAATTAGGCTACAGGGTTCACTGAGAACAGGGGCAGTCTGTGTCCTATTCATGTCTCAGATGCCAGGCACTGACATTCCAAGAGAACCCACACTATTTTGGAATTTTGTCTTTGAGAAGTCAAAATATAACCTGACATTCTACTTCCCCAAACACCATCTTTTTTTCTCCTCCCCCCTTTGCCTGCTGGCTGGGGCAGGGAGTTTCCACTTCTTCTCAGTGTCTGGTTGTTGCTTCTCTTCCGTCATGCCTTTTGTCCCTAGCACAGCAAATCGTATCCTCTTACCTTCTTCTACCTTTAAAGGACTGCCACCCCTGAGCCAGCAGACTTCTCTGTTAACAGGGAGCCACAGGACAACCAAGAACCAGGGGATTTTCAGAACCAAAATACCTTAATTACTGTTTCAAATATGCATCCCTGTAATCATCCTTTAAACACCAGGATACCTGGACCTACACATGGCAGGACCTGGGCTGACATCTGGGCTGAAACAAATGAGACAGAGCATTCTCTGCTCTCTGGGAGCTCTGTAGCCTAGGCAAGGGGGCAGGCCTGAAAAAGAGTCATTATCATCTGAGCAGCGCCAGCGTGCAGGATAGGAGGTTGCAGTGGGAGCACTGGAGAGGGAGTGGCGACTGGGGTTGGCCTGAGCTGGCTGGGGAGGCTCCGCAGAGGAGGCAATGCGTTGGAGGGCACCAGCCATGCAGAAGGAGAGGGGCAGTCCCCTCATCTGTGGGAGCCCAGGCTGGGGAGGAAGTGATGCCCCTGGGAAACAGGAAGCATGTGGTTGGGGTGGGCAAGAAGGAGATGCTGTGGTGAAGGGAGTGGGCACTAGTTTATGATTTCGGAGCTGAAGAATTTGGGATCAATCGCGAAGGCAGTGGGGTCTATTGGAGTCTCATGCCCATGCACGGTGTGCAACCCAGATCTTTGCCTCCCTCTAATGTTGGGAAAATGCCTGCCTTCTGAGTCTGGCCACACTGCAGTTGCTCTCATTCCTCCTGAAGCTTCCTGGCGCATTGTTGTGAGTCACTGCCTGGAACCCCTGGACCACACGGGGATGCCACCTCTGCATTGCTATTGGCAGGAAGGTAGATGTGGGGCTGTGCTCTTATTATTTCCCCCGATACACTGTCACACAGCCATAAAGGCATACCAGAACATGGATGATTTGTAGTGGTCATAAGGGCTTATGCAAGACAGCAGGAAATCTACCTGGATTAGAATATGGTTTTGGATCCCATGGTCTTTGATACTTGATGCCCACAATCTCTGCAAACTGCTTAAAAATGTTTGCATATACCCACAAAGGCTGTGGTGTGTGACATCACTGTTTGGCTGTGCTTTCTGGAATGGTTTCTGGCTCCAGGACTGATTATGCTATACAAGACCCTTAGCTTTAACCTCCGTGAGTGTGCAGACCCCTGCTCTCTTGAGCCAGGAGCTTACATCCATTGGAATGAACACACACAGACTTGGCTGCAGGGCTGTGTATGAAGTCAGTAACATGGTAACAGCAAAACAGTTTTCTAGAAACAATGGATCCTGAGAGCTTGCTGACAAGAGAAGGGAAATAGCAGGCGCCTTTTTGTAGATACCTAGGAAAGGAAGGCCTTTAGGGCTGTAGAATTTTATCCTAAAGCAGCTTTTGCTTTTCCATCAGAGAGGCTTCTGTTGGCAGAACTCAAGGTGTTTATTTCAACCAACCATCTCTTAGAATCATACACGAATCTTTCTCAGAACAAAAGTGTACGCTGGGGATTAGTCAAAGATAAAAAATTAGGACATAAAAGTATAGATGTTGAATGATAGGCTTAGGAATATATACTTTATGATAATGGGGAGTTTTTAAAAGCTTTCCAAAAAAGCATGCTAAGAGCGTTGATTGTGTTATTCATGTAGCATTTCCTATGAGGAAAGTCACCTCAGCACTCAATTGGCAAATACTGAGCCATTGTTCTGTGTAGGGCTAGGTTCCTGGGAGACTCTGATCAGAGTTTTTATCAGTTGATCAATACATAGTCTTATGTGTCTGTTTACACACATCCTATTTAATATACATTGTTGATTAACATTGAATCCTTGGCTGACAGCACTAGAACTCACGCGTGAAAGAAGTTGATTATCTAACTCACGTTTTTCTCCATAAAGCACATCCCAGCCTTCCTGCCCTGAGGAACACTAGATAGTACTATACCCGGGAGTCATCTTAAACAGTGAAATTACCCATAAAAAGAAAAAGGAAAAACCCAAAGCAAGACATGGGACATTAAATAGACTTGAAAAGAACCCTTGTTTGTAGGTTGGGGAAACATGAATCAAGAATGCAGAGTGTCGCCCTGTTCACTTTTGCTGGGAATGTGCACGTTGGATGTTCCAGAATATTCACTGATCTGTGCGTGCCTGTGAATGGCTGTGAACACATAATGAGAACTGCTCTAGGAGTCACAAAGAAATTTTAGTGAGGAGAAAAATTTGCTACCATAAAATCTGTGAATAATGCCGAGCGTGGTGGCACACGCTTGTAATCCCAGCGCTTGGGAGGCTGAGACAGGAGGATCGCACGGGATCGAAGCCAGCCTCAGCTACTTAGTGAGGCTTTCAGCAACTTAGTGAGACCCTGTTTCCAAATAAAATATAAAATAGGTCTGGGAGTATAGCCTGAAGGTAGAAAGCCTCTGGGTTCTACCCCCAGTACCACCAAAAAAAAAAAATCTGTGAATAATAAAGATTGACTGCATGAATTTTATGCTCAAAAGAGAAATTCTGGTGGTAGTGTCATGAAAATCTTAATGAAAGTAATGTTTTATTCAGATTATTCCAAATATATTAGTTGGTTATATGATAAGGCAAAAGAAAAGAAAAAAGAACCCAGTTAGAAGGTTCCTGCAATAACCTCACAAATAATTTGTAGAATCAGTGCCTGATAGTGAAAATGATTGAAGCAAAATAATACCAATTACAACAAAGATTTACTCAATATAAACCTGTAATTCTAATTTTGGGAATGTACCTGAAAAAAATCATCTAAAGATGGAAGTGTCTGGCGATGTTTGTTACAGCATCATTTATAGTAGAAAACACCTGGAACCTACCTAATATTTAATAAAAGTTTTGTGGCTAGAGAAATATATATATATATATATATATATATATATACATACATATATATATATATATATATATACACACACACACACAGTAGCATATTTTACAGTTATTTTAAATGATTATTAAAAATGCTGAATGTCAGGTGTGGCAGCACATGCCTGTAATCCCAGTACTTGGGAGGCTGAGACAGGAGGATCACTGGTTTGAGGACAGCTTAAGCAATGTAGCAAGACTCTCAACAACCTAGTAAGACCCTGTTTCAAAAACAAACAAGCAAATAAATAAAAACGACTGGAGGTGTAGCTCAGATTGAAGCCCTGGCTTCAATCTCCAGTACCCTCCTCCCCAAAAGCAGAAAAATCATTAATATATTTTATTTTGTTTATTTTTAAAAACAAATTTGCAGTGGCATTTAATGTACTGTTTCATTAGAAGGAATACATTTAAGTTATAGTTACGTAAAAAAACAGAAACTGAAATTCTAGCCTTTCTCCTAGAATATTCCAAATGTTCATCAAAAGATAATCAGCATAATAAAGATGACCACTAGGTGATTGAATAACAAGAATATCATGTAGTAATATTTTAATAATTACTAGTAATTCATGCAAGTAAAAAATAACATGAACATCAAAATATTTATACAATTATATAAGTAGCAGAATTGTGGATATTTTTCACTTTTAAATAAAAACCCATATATTAAAAGTAAATTTGAGGCCAAGCATGGTGGTACACACTTGTAATTTCAGTACTTGGGAGGCTGAGATGGGAGGCTCACAGGTTCGCGGCCAGCCTTAGCTACTTAGTAAGGCCCTCCACAACTTAGACCCTGTTTCAAAATAAAAAATAAAAAATAGGGCTTGGGGTGTAACTTGGAGGTAAAATGCCCCTGTACCCACAAAATAAGTTTATTTGAGCTGGATGTGGTGGCACACGTCTGTAATCCCAGTAATTGGGAGGCTGAGACAGGAGGATTGCAGGTTCAAAGCCTGCTTTAGCTACTTAGTGAGGCTCTTCGCAACTTAGCATGACCCTGTTTCAAAACAAAACAAAACAGGGATGGGGGTATAGCTTGGAGGAAGAAGGCCCCTGGGTTCTATCTCCAGTACCACACTTACACACTAAGTAAAATTGATAATAAAATATGATTTGGTTAAAGAAAAAAATGTATGTTATACATGGAATTTGGTAGCTGGAAGGAAAAAAAAAAATCCGGGGTAATCAAATGTGATTTGCCCCTTTACTTTAAAATGCTCTTAAAATTTCTCTTTAATATGATGTTATATTTTCTTAGGGCAGGAATGTGGTGAGGTAGTGGACCACATGCTTTTGGTGATAAAGAGGAACATAGGAACTTGCTACCTTCTGCAGTTGCATTTTAAGAGTCCAACCACACTTTGGCCCAATGTTTTCCATGTGTGTCTTAAATCTATATTTCCTTTTCATTGAAATTAATAGCATAAATTATTCTATGCTTTCCTTTTTAGCTACTCTAGTACTTGTAGCACAATCAATATGAAATATTCTTTTACTTTAAAATACTCACATGCCTCAAAATAGTGCACATTAATAATAAATGGTTTCTAATTGTGTCAGCTCGGGCTACTCAAAATCACTTGAAGAGAACTCTAGGGATTCATCTTATTACTTTTTGTCTTTTAAAAGGAAAATGAATGAATGAATGAGTAAGTAAGTGGAGAGGAGCTTGCCAATCTTGCTTTCTTAAAAAAAAATGCAATGCAGCGTGAAAAACACAGCAAGGTAACAGTGAATAGGAACCTCTGATTTCAAGTAAGCCAGCTCTTCTCTTCCTCTTTTGCTTACAGCTAATGCTGTAAGGGATACTGAGTCTTCAGAGAGGACTGGAGTTTGGGTGACTATAGCTCACCCAATCATCATGCAAGAAGAAGGTCCTTGTTGTGTTCAGTTTCATGAGACTTAACATTTTTAGCATTTTAATTGTGTTTTTTCATTCTAGTTATAAAACAGATTTTTCCCCCAGACTGCTTTCCATCTGCTTGTTTTATAATCACAAACAAACTGCATTAGCAAGTAATTTTAAAAAAAAAAGTGCTAGATTCTCATTTTCTCGTCTGTTTTGTGTAGGTGAGCATTTGAATGAAATTTCTGAAACAATTTCTGAATGAAATCAATCATCATTTGGGGGATGTGTATTTGTGACTATATCTGCACAGATCTGAGTATATATCAATATAGATGCAGACATATTCATAGGTAACATGCAGACACACCAGATTTTCTCCTGGATTTGCCCTTTAGAGTTTTTTCTTTCATGATTATCTCCACACTTTCTATTCAAACTACACAGTTTCAGGACTTGGCCTGTAGCTGTAGATGTGTGGGAAGAGAGTGACATCACAGGAAGCTGGGTTTGTTTTGATGACTGTATCAGGAAGAGAAGCTTTGTGTAAATGTGTCCTGGAAAACTCAGTGAGCCGGCATGACTCTCAACTTGTTGGGAGCACACAGGGTTGGGTGTGTTGATCCTATGGCAGCCAGGAAGGGAGGGGCCCACCTTGTCTCTCTGTTAAAGGGAGGCGCCCTCCTTGTGTCTCTGTCGAGAAGGGTGCACGGCAGAGAAGAAAGGACTAGGGAACTAGCCAAAGGCCAAATGCCTCCCTGCTGGGCCTGGGGGTTGGAGGAGAGTCCTTCAGTGTCGTCATTGGAGATAAACTCACCTCAAGTCAGTTCTTTGAGGTAATCCTGTCTTCATTCAGAAGGCTGCATTGAAACTGTGCAGAGGAACTGGGATGAAGATTAGCCTGCAGCCTTTTTTCTGTTCCATCTGAGTCTGCCCACACTAGCCGAGAGTCCTCCTTTAGGAAGAATGTCCTAGAGCCTGGGGAATGTCCTTTGTCCATGAGGCCAAGGTTGGGAAACCCACAGCATGTCTCTGTATCTGCTCTCAAGGGTGGCTGGATGCTGTTCAGTCCCCTGACCCCGAGCTGTACAGCTGCTCCCCAAATCCTGAGCACTTCTGCTACCTGGGGAATTTTGTAAGTCAGGAATCCTGAATAAGGGTCTAATTAGGTGGCGAATTGTTCAAGCAGCACTCTGAATGGGCTGGGGAGACTATTCTGAATCCTATTTTAGCTACTGGGATACTATAGACATGCTGGCACATGCCTGTAATCCCAGTACTTGGGAGGCTAAAACAGGAGGATTTCAAGTTGGAGGCAGCAATTTAGTGAGACTCTCAGTAAATTAGCAAGACTGTTTCAAATTAAAAACTGAAAAGGGCTAGGAGTGTAGTTGGGAGGTAGAATGCCTCTGGGTTCAATTCTGAGTACCCCCCCCAAATAAAAAAGATACTAATGCAGGCAAACTCAGGTAGAAGGTGCAAAGTAAATAGAGGAGGAAAAACAGTCACTCTTCCTTATAGACCACCTTCAGAAAAATACATGTCCTACCCTGAGGTTCTTTTGAACTTGGATGCTGTTTAAGTGGTCACTAGAAAAAAAAAAGTAAAAGAAAGCTTGCTTCTAAATGCACATCCCATCAAGCTGTTCTTCATTTATTAGACTCTAAGGACCTTGCCTCCTCTCTGTTTCAGAACTGAATGCATCGTGTCCTCCCTTCACATCTCCAACCTCCCCGTCTCTCCTGGCTCCTTTCCCCTCGCAGCCAGCACATACACAAATGCAGGAATGTCTGCAAGGCTCTCAGCCAAGGAGAAACAAACATCTGAATGTGTGCTGCCTCTGGTGTGTGGACCATTGTGCCTTCACCTTCTATTTGCTCAGCTTGTAGCGCTCTATCTTTTGAATTTATCACTGTTAGAATTGCTCTCATTTTTCTCCAAAGCCATTTTCAGTCCAATGGGCCTTATTTATTCTTTATCTATCTGGACTTCTTTGCTACAGTCACACCAGAGTATAAATCATATCTGGGCTGGGATTTTTGTTTGTTTTGTTCAGCATCTGGAGCAGTGCCTGGCATGGAGCTGGGCATTCAATAGGTAACATTTGAATGAATGAACTGATAGTTTCTTTCCAAGACTCGTTACAGAGCCCACTTCTGGGCTTAGGGACTTAGCACCTTCCTTATTCTCTTCTCTAGCCATCCTCCTTGGCCTGTTTCAGGGATACCTTTTCTTTCAACATTTTGCTTCCTCCTCATTCACATTTATTCTCATTCAAAGTGCTGTTTCTGAGTAATCTCATTTTGTTATGTTTTAGGCACTCCTATGTTCTTAGGACTCCTGAATGTGTGTGAAGCAGACTTCAGCCATGTTATGATTTGAATTTAGAGTATCCTCATGACCTTATGTAGACAAGGCAGCCATGTTAGAGGTGAGGCTTGGTTGCTGAGGAGGCATCCCTGGGGGTATGGGCTTGGATTATATATGGTCCCTCCTTGCTCTGTCTGCTTCCAGTCTCTGTGATGTAGAGCAGAGCCCTTGTCACTCTTCTCTCTGCTTTCCATTTCCATGCCCTGAGCTCAACAAATGTGACCTGGCCTAATATTGACTGAACCCCCTGAAATCTCCATAACTGTGAGCAAATAAATTTTCCTTCCTCTAAGTTGTGGTCATCAAGTGTTTTGGGTCATGGCAGTAAGAACACTGACTGAAACAAGCCATAACCTTTCCCCTAATTTTGAGCTCAAATATCAAAATATCTACTGCATTCTATAATGGTTTCCAAATGACATTTTTAGTACTACACCCTCCATCTTCTCCCTAGACCTACCTTTTCTGATCTCTCACTTCTAGCACCCCATCCATCTGATTACCAAAGCTACTGTGGTGAGGTCTCTAATGTGAGCTCCTGCTGAGACTTAGACATGTCTTTAACCTGGCTAACTGGGATGGTGGGTCTGCTTCTGAAGCCTGTTCACACAAGATTGCAAGTCCTCTTGGAATTTCTTCTAGGGCAGAATGGGTGGGCAGATCAAGCAGCTTGTAAATGCTGAGCCTGGGAAGACTGATGGTCACCTCTGATTATTACCACCAGTCTTCAGTTTATGCCAAGACACCTCTTAGAAGTTTGAAGCTTCTTCTCTGTCTCTTGTTTGCTTACCTGTTTGCCCCAGGTCTCCTCCCACCTCAGTCCACTCTGCAGAGCAGGAGCATGCACTTCCCTTGCCAGCTGACTCCCAGCAGGTTTGGTGATAACAGAGTGCTGGTAGGTGGGAGGAGGGGAGAGCCCAGTGGATGGCTCCCTCTCTTGCTTTGTGTCTGGCATCATCCCTGTGATGGCAGTTCCCTGCTGGTGCCCGTCAGCCCCACTACAGCCCTAATTCCCACCAGACTGCTCCACCTCTTCCCTTTGTCCTTCCAGCCTGGGTACAGGGGAGCTTCCCTGCATCTGCTAACCTCCACAGGGACTTCTTGTATTCCCTTTGACTTCTTATCAGTTTTAGCTAGATAATCAATTCATCTTGCTAACTTTCCTTTCTTTGAAGGGCCTGGGGTATTTTCTGTCTTTTTTTATTGGATCCTAACACACTATCACCCTCCTGGCTCCTAATTCAGACCCCTGAACCCAACACCTGCTCGTGCATCCTCATCTCCCAGCTCATCTTTCTGCCTCTAGTCTTCCAAACTTTGAGTCTCTGTTCTTCAAATCTACCACTGTGATGTGTCTGGAATACAGTCACATTTTGCCGCTTCCCTGCTTACAACCCTTCCAGGAACATTAAGAGAGAAAAAAAATTCTAGATCTAGATCATGTCAGGGTAGCCACCAGCTGCACATGACTAAGTGAGCACTTGAAATGTGGCCAATTGGAAATGGAGACATGCTTCAAGTGTAAAAGACAGTGCATTTTGAATACTAGGTATAAAGAAAGGTTTATACCACTGATTATTTTTGAATATGGATGACATATATAAAGGAAAGTATTTTGGATATATAGAGTTTAATAAAATATTAATACTAAATACAATACAATAAAATGAAAATAAATACTAAATATAATAAAATAAAATTAATACTAAATTAATTTTGCCTCTTTTTTGTGGTAGCAAGGATTGAACCCAGGGGCATTCTACCTCTGAGCTACACCCCCAGACCCATTTAAAAAATTTTTTTAAAATAGAGTCTCAGTAAATTGTGGAGGGCCTCTTTAAGTAGTTGAGGCTGGCTGTGAATCTGCAATCTCTGGTCTCATCTTCCCAAGTACTTGGATTACAAGTGTGCACCATCATGCCTGGCAGTTTCGTCTCTTTTTAAGGTGGTTGTTACAAACTTTTAAATTTGTCTCAACTATCTGACTCATGTTCTATTTCTTTTGAGTAGCACTCTTCTAGACTCCCTAACATGGCATATAAGGCCCCCATCTCACTCCTGCTGCCCTCACCAGCCTCAGCACCTCTGGTGTTTCATTTTTGGCTCTGTAAATGAAGATATACAGTCACACACACACACACACACACACACCCCTATCTTATCTGTCCATCCATCCATCCATCCTCATGTACTCGCAAAGGCCCTAATCCCCCAGGTCAGCTGGTGTCACACTCCAACCACTAGGGTTCGTGCACTTCCTCACCAGAAGAGGAACACTGCGAGGAGGGGTCCAGGACAAAAAAACTGGGGTCCCAGGGTAGAGGGTGAACATGCTAGACATCAAAAATGTTTGCTTCCTCCTGAAGGATGTTTCTGGGTATTCGCTTTAGTTTTTATTCCTCCTCTGGGTTGTTGCCAATGTTCTTGGATCACCCACTCACCCTGAAGGTTCATGAAGTTTGAGAAACCAGATCCCCACTTCCCTACTTTCCACTTAAAGCTTCTTTCCTGCACAGCTCATCAGCTTAAAGCACTACAGTACTGGCTGCTGCTGCTAGTAAAACAGCCTTGTCCAGAGTTCTTCCGATGACTGTAGCACTTGGGGCTCATAGTAGAAGCTGGATTAAGAACACAGTTCCAGGTTTGAGGTGTCTTGATCCTTATGATGCTGAGGCACAGCTGGTACACACCTTAGTGTGTCTTGTCTCTTGCCTGGGTATATGCTTTCCTGTCCTAAGAACACTGCATATTGCCAAGGATGGAATTTTCACAGCTTATTTTATGATCTGTTAATACACCTTTCCCCTCATTGGACCATGATCTATCTTAATAGTAGTGACCATATTTCATTCATCCTTGATTCTTGCCATAGTAGATGATTAGTTACTATCAAGAGAAAAAGTGAATGGGTGAATGGATAGGTGGGTGAAGGACAAATGTTTTTCTGGGGCTCCCCATAGTACCTAATATAATACCTTATACATATTTTGGGATCAATAATGCTGTTTGATTAATGAAAGTTAGTTTCCAAAATATGCTCATAAGACTAAGCTACAGAGCCAAAATGAAAACCAGATTGTTGGTCTTTCTGCCAGTATTTTTGTATGTCAGGAATATCCTCATATTTGGATTAAGTTTAGGGCCAGCTTATTAGGTAGACCCAGACAAATATGGAGGATCCAGATTGATAGGGTGAGTAGCTGCCAGGGCTCCAGCAGGACAAACAGCTTCTTAGCCAAGAAATTGCTCTTATTGATTTCCAAATTTCTTAATTAACAATTTAATTCACTTCTATTATCCTTATCTTGACTTTAATACAAATGTACCAAAAAATCCTGAATCAAGAAATAGAAAGCCCTCATTGTTGTTAAGGTCTGAAAATTATTTGCTAGGATTTCTTGAACAAGTCATTAACTTTCTGAATCTAGTTATTCACCTGAAAACTAAGAGTAATAATACCTTTCTGCCTATTTCACCAGATGGGATGAGGTATGTTAAGAGCTTTGTGAACTCTAAATTATTTTACAAATAGGGGGCACTATAATTTTAGCTCACATTGTTTCTCAATTCCCTAAGTGATTTAAAAGGAAGTAGTGAAGTGAGATTACAATTTCATGGAAACATTTGCAATTTCAATTATGTCTTATCTTTTAGACTACCTGTTCAAATAATTCTCTAACCTACATTGACCTTAATAGTTATTTTTATTCAGTGAGGTTTCAAAATACTTCAGTCATAAAGTCATAAACAAATCTCTCCCACATAGAGCCCAATCTATTTTTCTGTTTTGGTAGTCTCAATTGAAAGCCTTGAAGTATATTGTTAATTTTGTTTTGTTTAAATAAATAAGAACTTGATGCACAGAGAAACTGAAGCTGCAATAGGAAATACATCTGCTGACACGTAGACTTGTATGGGCCTACATGTGGGGTATGTGTGTGTGGTCAACATTGAAACCTGCATTTCTTCATTTCTATATCACATTATCATTTTCCATTGATATTTAACCAAGTGTTAAGGTTATTATTATTTGGATTCTTACTTGTAGTAGACTGAATAATGGCTCCCAAAGATATCAAGTGCTAATCTCTGGAATCTAGTAATGTCCCATTATATGAAGCAAAGGTCTTTGCAATGTGATTAAGAATTCTGAGATGGGGAGATTATTGTAGATAATCCAGAAAGGTTCTAAATGTCCTTATAAAATATAAGTGTCCTTATAAAAGAAAGGCAGAGGGAGATTTGACACATAGAAGATAAGACAAGGTGACCACAGAGGCAGATGGAGTGGTACATCCCCAAGCCAGGGAATGCAGACAGCCACTAGAAGCTGAAAGAAGCACGGAATATATTCTGTCCTAAAGCCTCCAGAGAGAGTGAGGCCCTGAAACTTTATTTCAGCCCAGTGAAACTAATTTCAGATTTCTGTCCCCTAAAACTAGAAAAAGATTAATTCCTTTTATGCCACAAAATCACTTTATGCCACAAAGTTTGTGGGGATTTGATAGTGGGGCATCAGGAAACTACCACTGACATTTCATGTGACGGGGAGAGAAAAATCCTTTGTTATAAAAATTAGCTCTGGATTTCCAGACTTTTCTTCACACACTTAATAAAAATGGGTCATCAAGCCCCATCAAGTGCCTGGGATGGTGGTAAGTATGATAAGATGTTACCGACTAGCTCAGTTCTTGTGGGGGCAAGTCCACTCGCGACCGGGAGCCTCAGAAAGATGGGGCAAAAGGCAGGTGGATTTCTGCAGAAACTTATCTGCAGCAATTCCTTCCCCTCTATGAATTCCCTAAGTTTTTGGGTACGACGTTTGGGAAGGAATTTGAGGTGGACAAAGGCTTCTTGAACCAATGACACTTTATTACAAAAACTCCAAGAAATTTATACCCTTCACCAGTAAGGTTAATAATAAGAGAAAAGGGGGGTGAATGCAATCACTGTGAAATGATAATGAATGACATGTAAACAAAGGTAATAAAACTAGTCCTTCAGCTGGCTGTTGATCTTCGAGAGATTAACTCCCTTCGGATTCTTTCTCAGGTTTTGCAGATAAGCAGTTCCAAACAGGCATGCCCAAGGCTTGGCGGTTTCTCGGGGAATCTTCTTTAACTTTCCTGGAACTTTCCATCTTTTGGGCTCAGTTCATATAGCAAGTGTGGGGAGATGTGGTGATTCAGGTGGATGTGATAGAGTTTTTCCAGGTGTTGGCATTTTATCTCCTAAATCTGAAAGCTTAAGCAAACTCACAACACAGTTTTGCAGACAAAATACCACAAACAACACCACAAAGTTCTTGGTTATAATTGTCAGATATATTTCCTCAACTGCTGAACACTCTTCTTTAGACAATAAGCCTATTAAAAGTCTAACCATCTTTAATAATCCATTTCTCTGTCACAAACCCTCTGCAACCTGCTTCTAACTTTCTAATTCCTTCCTTTCCCAGTTGGGACTTTCTTATGATAAGCTCTTCTTCATGCAAAAATGCTTTTCTTACTCTTACGGTATTTCCTTTCCTTCATACATATATATTTAGAACGTCTGTCCTTTATTTAGTCATATTTATTTCTAACCCTGCGGTCAGCCTCTCTGTCTTCAGGAATATTTACACTGGGCGTAAAAGTCACCAATCTTTTTCCTTGAGTCTATTGTATTTGGGCAACTAAGTTGTTTATCAACTAAATTGCTTTAAGGTCACACACAAGGTTTTTATCTCTTCTGTCTCTAGGCAGGATCTTAAGGGTAAACAAAGTTTCCTTAAACTGAACTACCTTACCTGAGTTAATAGCTTAACCTAAGTTAGTGATAGTGAGGGTCAGAGACCCTTTGTAATTGCTGCAGCTGGAATGCTTATCACAGCATCTGAGTTCTGGCCAGTTTTTTCATTACTTTTGAGCAAAGCCAAGGACGTTTTAGACAAATTATTAGAGATTTTATTTCCACGGACTCAATTTCTGATCTCACATCATCAGAGCAATTCGTGTAGAGAGTTAAAAGAATACCAAGAGAATAATAGTTATGAAGGATATCTAAAAGTGGGGGATATTTTTTTGCCAGAGACGATACCTCTTTCTCGGGGCGTTCTTGCCAGATTACCTATGTGGAGTGGGGTCTTCAACACATAGATGCCGAGGCAGCAGGATGTCTTGGCAATAAGAGACAAGAGACACTCCTCCTCTGACGGGGCTGGACATCTAGTTCAATAATGGAAGCAAGGAGGATCAAACACTTGATACGCAACTCAAAACAGTGGCTAAATCAAGGGATGATGGCTCAGCACAGAGTTTTGGGTAATAAAATAAATGTGCAAAAGCAGGGGTCTGGGTCAAGGCAGGCCAGAGGCTGGGAGTTCATAACTCTTGGGGTGAGCAGCATATGATGGGAGAAAGTTAGAATAAGTCCAGCTGGTTTCTTTGCAAAGGAAAAATCAAGCAATAGAATGTCGACTTGGTATTAGAGCGAGCAGGGAAGCTTGAAATGGAAGAGTGGAAGGGAATCCATATCCAAGGAGGGGACTTTGGGTTTGAAGGGCAAGGTGTACACTCTAGTTTGCTTATCAGTCTCCTTTATTCTAATAAGTGCTATAAGATATTAGCTTTTAGAATCAATTTTTTTCTGAAATATGTTTGGGATGGCTGTGATTCTGCTTAGGATGATGAGAACATATAATCCCTCTCAATATTTGCAATTAGATGTGATTGATAGTCTTAAATCTTACCAGTTTGTGACTTATAACAAGGATGTTCAGTCTTTAGTATTCAAATTACAAGGAAGCCCCATTTCATGGACCGCTGGAAGCCCATTTTCCTGTGGATAAACCTCTTGAGTGGTTTCTGGACACCCTGGAAGTGTTGCCTGTGGAACCCCAGCTTTTTGGAGCTCCAGGAATCCTCCAGTCCAACCTACATGTGACTTTCCAGGCTGCTCTGAACAGGGACTCTGGTGACTCCCTTTAGGCCTCATGGCCCAGCCAAGACCAGGCCAGCTTGAAAAGCAATAGACTCTGCATCTAGAAAGGTGTTCCTAAGGGTCATGCACACAGACCCAGTCTTGGATCAAGGAGATATTAAAGGAAGTTTCCATCAGGCTTCCACATGGAGAAGCTGGATCATTCTCCAACAAGAACACACCTGTGCACTTCCTACCTCAGCGTCCAGGCTCAGAAAGAGAGGTTCCTTTCCCACTCCACCCTAGGGTATCTCATTTCCACACTGGGGTGGCTGACAGTAGAAATATCTTTCCTTTCCTTTCTTTGTTTCTTTCTTTGTTCCTTTCTTTCTTTCTTCTTCCTTCCCTCCTTCCTTCCTTTTTCTTTCTCCTCTTTCTTTCTTTCTCCTCTTTCTTTCTTTCTCCTCTTTCTTTCTTTCTTTCTTTCTTTCTTTCTTTCTTTCTTTCTTTCTTTCTTTCTTTCTTTCTTTCCCCCCTGTTAGTGGTACTGGGGAATGAACCCAGGGCTATCCTATCAGAGCCTCATCCTCAGCCTTTTTTAAAATTTTTTATTCTTGCCAAATTGCCCAGGTTGGTCTTGAACTTGTGATCTTCATGTCTAGATTCCCAAGTCACTAGGATTACCTGATGCACCACTGTGCCTGGCTAGAATATCCATTCCTTTTGAGGAGGCTTAACCACCATGATTGGTTAAGCTCCATCACCCAGAGAAGGCACTCAAAGGGTTGTTTATATGTTTCACAGTCTTAAATAATACCTTGTGTGGAACACCAGTTGTGGACCTGGGTCCTAGTCCAAGCCCCGCCTGCTCCTCATGGTGTCTCACTTTGAGCTTAAGGTGAAAGGTTGATCAGGTCAGGTCAGTCTTCCCTCCTGCTGTGGCCTAGGCTGCACAAACTCTGTGTAGACACATTTGGCATCATGACACAAATTCAGCTTCAAGAGACAGCAGGGATCTTCAAGGACATCTGCTGCAGCCCCTACATTTCCTAACACCCTCTCTCACCTTGGTAAGAGTGAGCTCATAAAATGTTCCTTAGTTTTTATTGAAATGCAAAACATTTAACAATTTGGGTTGCAATATTCTTGCTTTGACGATGATTTTACATGTTCTCCAAAATGATGTATGCATATTTTTCTGCATATTTATAATAAATAGCTCATTCTATTAATTAGTTGCAATGAAAGGAAATGTGTTTTAGAGACAGAAAGATTTCATTGGTGTTCTTCTAACATTCAAAAATAAATTAAAAGCCTGTTTCTACAGTACTCTATTTCATACTTATTGTATCCCAATTGTGTTTTTTCATTCATTCATGGATTTTTTTAAATGCCTACTGTATGCTAAGCACTGCTCTAGGCATGGGAGATAAGGTAGTGATTGAAGCAAAATCTCTTTTCTAAGGGTATTTGCTGTCTACATAAATAGGCAACCTGAACTATACCATACTTATACTTTCTTTTCTTTTCTTTTTTTCTTTCTTTTTTTTTTTTTTTTTTTTTTTTGGTACTGAGGATGGAACCCTTCTACCTCCGGGCTACATTCCCAGACCTATTTTTATATATTTTATTTGGAAACAGGGTCTCTTAAGCCAGCGAAGCTGCCTTCGAACCTGCGTGATCCTCCTGTCTCCGCTTCTCAAACGCGGGGATTACAAGCATGTGCCACCACACCCAGTTATGCTTATACTTTCTAAGAAAAAATTTAAAAATAGAGTGAGTCAGACATGATAGCACATGCCTGAAATACCAGTACTTGGGAGGCTAAGACAGGAGGTTTTGGCAATTTGCCTCAGCAATTTAGCAAGCAACCTAGAAAAACTCTGTTTCAAAAAATAAAAAATTAAAAGCTGGGAGTGTAGCTTGGAAAGAGAATGCCCCTTGAGTTTAATCCCTGGTACAAAAAGGAAAAGAAAGAAAGTAGAGTGAAAAGATGGATAGTTACAGTGAGAGGATATTTTCTAAAAGATGGTAAGTTTTTATGATACAGACATATTAGAGTCTTGAATCAGAAGAAGGGGTAAGACAGAGACTACTAACTATCCTCCAGTATCCTTTATCCTCTTATTGCTTTTACTGATAAACCCACTAGAGCTTTTCCAAGCCAGTGGATGACAGTTCCAGAAAATTTCCCAGCCAGCTTTGTGGCTCCATGTGTCACACACTAAGTTTGAGCCAATTGGCTATGACCGGAAGTGATGTGTGCAACTTCTAGTTCTTCTCCCTAAAGACATTTGCCTTTTCTTCTACTAACTGGGAAATGGTCCCTGCAGGAGCAACCTTCAGGAGGACCACACATGGAGGGGTGGCAGAGCTGGCTACTCTCTTTGTACTTGTAATAAATAAAATGCAATTCTCATATTAAAACACTGAGTTTTTTAACAGTAGTTTAACTAATTCAGAGAGTAAGTTGAGTGGTTATCTAGGAAGCACCTTGCTAAGCAAAAAGAACAGCACCTGCCACAGCTTGAAGAAAGACTTTTGCATGAAAGGTTCAAGGCAGAGCAAAAAAGCCAGGGAGATTGGAATGGAATAGCAGTAGATGAGCTGAGAGACACACTGGAGTCAATCGTGGAAGGCCTAAGAAACTCCAGGAGGGCTTGGAGTTTTATTCTTATGAGCTACGAATGAACCATTTAAGGAAAGAAATGTTACTATGAGATGTCTCTGTTAAAAAGACTAACCTGGCTGTTGTGTTGAGAATTCAACAGAGAGGCAAAGGTAGGGAAGCAAAAAGACTGGTTTGAAGGTTATAATAACCAGGCAAGCTATTATGGCTGCTTGGACTAGGGCAGAAAAGAAGTCTATTATTCTAACTTGTATTTTTTGTGCGTATGTGGTATCAGATATTGAACTTGGGACATTCTACCTCTGAGCTACACCCCCAGCCCTTTAATCTATTTTTTTGAAATAGGGTCTCTACAGGGTGTTTATAGTCTCACTACATTACTGATGCTGTCCTGGAAACTGTGATCCTCCTATCTCAGCCTTTCAAGTACTAGGATTACAGATGTATGCCACCACTCTTGGCCTAAACTGTATTTTAAAGTAGAGATGCCCAAATGTGCTGATGTATTGTAAATGAGAGAAAGAAAAATTAAGGATGATGAGATTAGAAAGAAAAGGTATTGATATGAGAATTTAAAAATCATATGAAAAATTTAGAAGGCTGGATAGAAAGTTGGACTTACATTTTCTTTGCTCCTAAGCTGCAGATGACCATCTCTATGCATGATTGTAATTAATTTTATCTCAGCCTCTGCCCATATGACTGTGGGGTAGAAAAGTTAATTTCCTGCATGTGTATTACCTGCCTTCAGAACAAATATTCACAGGATTTGTCCATCTAAGAGATAGTCAATCATTTTGGGGATGTGGTGGGAAGTACATCTAGTCAGTTACGGGGCGTTTGTCTGCACCTGAAATCACTTGCAGGTGTTAAGCATGCAACCTCTGTAAGCCCCCCCCCCCCAGCCTACTTCCGCCCTTCTATAAAATGAGAGTTCTATAAAATGAGAGCTCATGTGGTGCTCAGGGATAGAGCTTTTCAGAAGCTATCCCAACTCTGTGCCCACTGGTGTAATAAACTTCCTCTTTTCCACCCTAATTGACATTAGGTCAATTATTTCAGAGAATTTCTGCAACAACCGTACAAAATGAAGTCGGTTTTCCAACCTTCCTCTATTTGATATTTGTGCATCCTTTTTTGTGAGCATTATTTTGCCTGTTGGTCCTTGGGAGCTGTTCCACATCAGCAGAAGATAGTGATCTCTGAGTGACACATCTCAATTATCTTTTCACTGAAAAGCACTCAGGGAAAGCACTCAGGGTATGGAATCAATGTTGAAGATACGCATTGTAATCAGAGAAAGGATGGAGGCGTGATCAAGGTCAGGGCCAAGGAGAAATCCCAAGTGGGGGACTTCGAGAGAGGAAATAGAGTTGCAGGGCAGAAAGAGCAGGGGGGAGGAAGTATCAATAACCATGAAGCTGAGGCCACAGGGGAGGGAGACAGTTCATGCTGGGCAAGAACAAGCAGTAAGACTGACCTTTTCTCCTTCACTCTTAAAGAGGAGCCCTGTGAGTGGTTGGGGTGAATTAGTCTAGATGAAGTAGCTTCATTAGAATTGTAATATTTTCTGCATCTGATTATAAAGTTGAGCCCGGTTGTTCTCATTGGAAAATGTTATCATAATTGTTGTCTACAAACAAGACAATTCTTATTTCTTGTACAAGAGACTTGATATAGAAAACTCTTCTGCATTTCTGGGGTCAAATTATCCACAACAGTTTCAAGCCATCTAGGGTGATCCTGAGTCAATCTTTGGAGATGGTTTTGGGTTTTTATTTGTCAGAAGGTTTTTTTTTTGTCAGAATGGGCAATCATTCCAACTGGTACAGGGACAGCCATGAAGTCATTCCAGAGATTACAAAGCATCCATTTGTATGGTAGACATTGAAAAACAAGACACAGAAGAAAAAATATTTCAAACCAGGCAAGCAACAGAGTAGGAACATGTTTGAAAAAGTGATGTCTTCTTAGTGACATTCTCACATGATGATTTACATCTAATGATCAAATTTAACATTAACATTAAGATAACTAGGGTCTCAGAATCATTTATATACAAGTTTCTGTTTGAACAGGCTTATCTCAGGGCACAGAGGCAATATAGTAAAAATATACCATTTTTTCCTGAGCTACGCCCCCAGCCCTATTTTATTTTTTAAATAAATTGGGCCTCAAACTGGGCGTGGTGGCACACACTTATAATCCCAGTACTTGAGAGGCTAAGACAGGAGGATTGTGCAGCTTTGAAGCCAGCCTCCGCTACTTAGTGAGGCTCCCAGCAACTTAATGAGACCTTGTTTTCAAATAAAATATAAAACAGGTCTGGGAGTGTAGCCCAGAGGTAGAAAGCCCCTGTGTTCCACCCCCAGTACCACACATACAAAAAAGAAAGAAATAGGGCCTCACTAAGTTGCATAGGACCTTGCTAAGTTGCTGAAGATGGCTTTGAACCTGTGATCCTCCTGTCTCCACTTCCCAAGTACTGGTATCACAAGCTTGTGCCACTGCACTCAGCCTGTGTGTGTGTGTGTGTGTGTGTGTGTGTTTTAATATATAACATATAAGTACATATTAATATATAAATATATTTTCATATATTTAAAATTTTTTAGTTAAAAATTTTTTAGTTAAAAAATCATAGCAGATTTTAATCTGCTTCTGTTTCTGCCTGGGTTTTTTTTTTTTTTTTTTTTTTTTGCCATTCTGGGCATGGAACCCAGGGGCATTCTACCTCCAACCTATACCCCTAGCCTTAATTTTTTTTATTTTGAAACAAGGTTTCACTAAGTTGCAGAGGGCCTCACTAAGTAGTTGAGGCTGGCTGGGAACCTGTGATTCTCCTGCCTCAGCCTTTCAAGTACTGGGATTACAAGTGTGCACCACTGCGCCCGGCTTTGGGCTTTTTTTCCTTTTTTTTAAGAATATTGAGACCAAAGTGATTGCTCGATGATCTAGTACACCTGGTAATGACTTCCTGCCATTTTCATCATTATCACCACCACAGTCACCACTCACCAGCAATAAACATTTACAGGGAGTGGAATTTGTTTCAAGTGAAACCAGAAAAGCATAAGAATGGTAAAATTAAAAATTTACTTAATCTCTATATATTTTAAGACCATTCTAAAAACCAAAGTCACATAGTTAAAGAAATAAATTTTATTACATGGCATGGAATAAATATGGAGTTTTTAAATTAAAATCAATTATACAGAATATCTTAATCATCAATGCTTGCTAAATGTGAAAATAAAATCATTGTTTTATTGGTATTTTTTTCTTTTTTGTGGTGGTAGGGATTAAAACCAGGGATTTATGAAATTTTTTAAATTTTACATATTGTATTTTTTCCTTTAAAATTTTTTACTGGTGCATTATATTCCAACATCATATTGGGGTAAAAAACTTGTGTGTACAAACATGTACACATCACTGATTTGACCCCTACCCAATTCCCACCCCATTTCCTCCCTGTCCCTCCTTCCCTTGCTTGGCTTAGTGATTGACTTCGATATGTTTAAGTACATTGTGTGTTTTAGAGATTTTCCTCTTCCCCCCTCCTTTCTCCTCCTTTTATGAATGTTTAGCAAGCACTTTTCCACTGAGCAACACCTCCAGACCTAGTGATTTTTTTTAAAAAAACATGTCAGCTGGTATGGTAATGCACACTTCTAATCCCAGTACTTGGGAGGCCGAGACAGGAGGATTTCAGGTTTGTGGCCAGTCTTAGAAACTTGTGAGGCCCTCTGCAACTTAGTGAGACCCTGTTTTTTTTTTTTTTTTTTTTTTTGGTGGTACTGGGGTTCCTGGAAGCCCTTCTACCTCCGGGCTACACTCCCAGACCTATTTTTATATTTTTTATTTGGAAACAGGGTCTCCTAAGCCAGCGCGCGCGGTTGGCTTCGAACCTGCGCGATCCTCCTGTCTCTGCCTCCCAAGCGCGGGGATTACAAGCGTGCGCCACCATGCCCGGTGCAGTGAGACCCTGTTTTAAAGTAAAGAATAAAATAGGGCTGGGGGTGTAGCTTGAAGGTAGAATGCTCCTGGATTCAATCCCCAGTAACAAAAAAACCAAACATGTCTTTATTTCTTGAAATATTTTCCCAGTGGGCTAATTTGAGTAATAGTTATTGTGAATAATTATTATCTTCTATATTTATTTATTTACTTACTTACTTTTATTTTGTGATAAAGCTTAAGGACATTAAGTTAAATGACACAAACCAGTCACAAAAGGACCATTACTGTATCATTCTATTTATATGAGGTAGCAAGAGTAGTCAGGTTCATAGAAACAAAGTGGAATAGTATATGCCAGGAGCTGAGGGAGGGAAACAGAGGGGAGTTTGTTGCTTAACAGGCACAGAGTCTTGGTTTTACAAGATGAAGAGTTCTGGAGATAGCTGCTAATCGCACAGCAAAGTACGTCAGTGCCACCGAACTATACAAATGTCCTGTACTTACAAATGGTTAACAAGATAAATTTTATGTTATGTGTATTTTATCACAGTTAAAAATAATTGTTAAGTATATACATGAACAAACAACTGGGCATGGTGGTGCATGCTAAAATTCCAGTAGTGGGAAGCCGAGACAGGAGGATTTCAGGTTCGAGGACAGCCTTGACAATTTAGCGGGATTCTCAGCAAACTAGAGAAACCATGCTTCAAAACAAACAGGACGATGGCGACCGAGAAAAGCGGGGCTTAAGAGCCCCGCTAACAACCAATCTCCATTACCACAAAATCAGCGCCTTTCATAGCCAGAAAACACCATCACCAGAGAAACAAAAAAATCACCAGGCTCCAGAGAGAAAGCGGACTGAGAACAGAGCTCAGAGCTACAGAGGAGATACGCCGGCCTCATGCCCGAGGACGCAGCAGCAGCACCATACTGCCGACGGCAGCAGCAAATTCACCGGACGGCTACAGCAAGCCGAGGTGAGCTGCTGTGGAACAGCCAGGCGGGATTTCTCGCCGCAGGTAAAATCTAAAGCTCCCAGTGGCTGAGCTCAGCACACGCCGCAGGGATTCAGAGTGGAAATCAAAACCAAGAAGAAATACGCCAGCCTCACGGCTGAGGGCATAGCAGCGGTGCCATATTGCCACTGGCGGCAGCAGCAGAGAATTCACCGAATCCAGTACAACTACATCTGCGTACTCAAGAACAGTGAGTCAAATTGCGGGCCACGGAGGAGAAATCCCAGTACTGTACTCCCTGGGACTTGACCCAGTGGGGGAGTGGCGGTGGCAGAGATATCACACCATAGGAGAACGTGCAACCTGGCACCCCCCCACAGTCTAAAGCAGCCTCTATCGACTCTCTGGGTCGGAGACTCTGTGATACAACCCAGTAAAGGAGTAGTGGGGTCTGAGATACTACTGACTCGAGATCCAGAACACCTTAAGTGAAGTCATAGTGACCCAAGGGAAGAACCCAGAGAAGGCACAAACTTCCGAAATCATGGGAAAGAGGAATAATACTGGAGCAATGAATGCCCACAACCCCACAACATCAGAACCCAATAAAACAGAAAATCAGATTTCTAGAAGATCAAATTAGGAAAATAACTGTAGAAATAATAGAGGTGCTTCGAAAAGAACTCAGAGCCAAAAAGAGATAAAGGATGCAATTAATGAAGTAAAGGCCTCAATTCAAAGCACCAACAACCGATTAGACCACATGGAGAACAGAATCTTGCTCTTAGAAGATGATCATTCCAAAAATGAACGCATAGTTTCTAATCTAGGAAAAAATATCCGACAGCAGGAATCTGATATTGAAGAAATATGGGCCCATTTTAAGAGAGCTAACCTAAGAATAATTGGAATAGAGGAGGGAAAAGAAAGTGAAACCAAAGGGATCAACAATCTCTTCAAGGAAGTAATAGCAGAAAATTTTCCAAACATAGAGCAAGAGGTTGATACACAGGTCCAGGAAACTTATAGAACTCCCTTTAGACAGGATCGGAGAAGAGGATCCCCACGCCACATAATTGTCAAAATGACCAATGTGGAAGCCAAGCAGAGAATCTTAAAGGCAACAAAAACAAAGGGCCAAGTGACATTCAGAGGCAAACCAATTAGAATCACTCCAGACTTCCCAAACCAAGTCATGAGAGCCAGAAGGGCTTGGAGTAACATATTCCAAATTCTGAAAGAAAACAACTTCCAACCAAAAATTTCCTACCCAGCAAAACTTTCTATCAAATTAGATGGAGAAATAAGAAGCTTCCATGACAAACAGAAACTGAAGGAATTTATGTCTTCCAAACCAGCACTAAAGAAAATACTGAAAGAGATTAACTACAAAGAAGAAATAGGTAACATACACCAGAACCAGAGAAACAAGAGTTTCCATCCAACAGTCAACCAAGATTGGTTATCTGTGGAGATTCATTACTTATGTTAGTCTTTTACCTATCTCTAAATGGTATTGTTTGCCTTTATTGTTGTTAATTTTTAGGATTTCTAGTTGGAATATTAATATACCTTCAGATATAGCATTTGGAAATATTTTATCCCATTCTATTAGTAACTGTTAACTCTGTTTACATTGTCTTTGGATATACAATATTTTTTTTATTTTTTAGGGAGTTTGTATACTCTTCTGTTGCCTGTGCCATTGAAATCATATCCAAGAAATCACTGCCAATTTCAGTGTTGTGAGGTTTTATGACCCAGATTTTCTTCTAAAAGTTTATAGTCTTAAGATTTATATTTAGGTCTTTTATCTATTTTGAGTTAATATTTGTATATGGGATTAGATAAGGGTCCAATTTTATTCTTTTCCATGTAATTATTATGTTTCAACAATATTTAGTTAAAAGATTATTATTCCCACCACCAAATGTTCGTGGAAACCTTGTCAAAAATAACTTGACAATATAGGGAAGAATTTAGCTCTAGGCTTTTATTTAACTCCAATGGTCTATATATCTGCCTTTAGAATAGTACTACACTGTTTCAATTATTGTAGCTTTATATGGTTTGAAATCAGAAAATATATATCTTCTAGCTTTGTTCTTTTTCAAGATCGTTTTGGGTATCTAGAGTCCATATTCCATATTAGGATAGATTTTTTTTCTGAAAAATAAATATATAAATATATGATAGTTTCACCTAAAAAAATAGAAAAAAAATATTCTCTGGTAAGAAAGAAAGTAAAAAGAAATATTGAAATGTTATCTTTAAGTCATCAAAAGCTTGGTATCAGACAAATGAAACTGTTATGTGAGATTATCATTTTTAATTTTGGATAAATTGCTATAATACTAGATGTCAACCACTAAGCCAAGCATGGGAGGGAGGGATGGGGAGAGAATGGGGTGGGGATCGGGTGGGGGCTGACTGGGCGATGAGTGCATGTATGTCTACAAAAGTTTGTATCCCACTATGATGTATGAATACAGTGCACCAATAAAAATAAATAAATAAATAAAAATAAAAAAGGGAAAAACAAACAAACAAACAAAAAGTAGGGCTGAGGGTGTGGCTCAGAGGTAGACCCCTGGAGGTGTGTGTTTTACCATAGTAAAACACACACACACACACTCTTAAAAAAAAAACGACAACAGAAATTTTTAAATGTCTAGGCTTTGTAAAATCAGCAGCCATATGTTTTCTCTTTGGTTTGAGGCTTCTAATTTGGAATTTTGCTCAGGGAGTAATTCCATAATGCAATGCTTACACATTCTCTACTGCCCAAACCTGATGGCTCTGCTTGCTTCTACATTCCAAGAATTCCTGCCCTAATTAGCGTTTCACTCTAATAAGATGTTCTGGCTCCTCGTGTTGATCCATCAGTTGCTGACATATCTTGGGATGTGGCCAGGCATAACCCAGTCAACTGCAGCGGGACAGGCCGCCTCAGAGGGGCTGGTGAGAAACAGGCACTGGGGAATAGTTTCCAAAAGAAAATGCTGTTAGCGGAACCAGTCCCAGGACAGGCTACGGTGGGTCAGCAGTGAGCACGGGGAGGTCCAGCAGAAGGTTGCAGAATGTGGGGAGGTGGTGACATGTGATCCAAATTAGATAGGCAGAATATACTGGGAAAAGTTTGCAGTGTAGGGTCCCAGTAGTGTCCCCAGAAAAGAGCCCCAGGTGACTAAGGGATTCTGCAGGTTGGAAAGAAAACATTCTTAACATTTTGAATTCTAGGTTCCAGCGATTTCCACAGAGATAGTCCGAATGTGGGGCTAATGCATGTTCACCCTTCCTGTATAAAGTCAGGATTGGCTAGAGATGGAGCAAAACATGGCATAGGGCCATGAGGACCATAGGCCCACCCCTTAGTCAACAGTGACTCATGACGAAATACATTCATCCATTCTAGAGAAACTGAGCTTTGGGAGTTCACTGTGAGCAGTTTCTCAACTATAAGGGGACTACCAGCAAAATATCTGGCATTCTAAAGATCATAAAGCATGTCAAAACTTTTATGGCCACAACACAAAATAAAATTTTTTTAAGGTAGAAGCAGTCTGAATTCTGAACTGGAAAGAAAAATCTTGGAAAAACATATATTCTCTGGTGTAATAAATGTTATGTGATACAATCTGGCCTCATAGAGAGAAGGGTCCTGAGTACAGAGAAACTGTTGACTCTAGGGAGCATATCTACAATCAAAAGCAGGCTTCTACATGTGAAATATATTGCAGTTTCGCACGGTATACTCCAAGTCCAGATGGGAAGATGTATAGTACCTCATCGTCACCGCCAGAGAGAGGGCACATACGCAAACCAGCAAAGAAATCCTTGCATGGGTCTTCAAGAGCTGTGGTTAAGTACTTACTATGGATGCTATAGTCAGCATTTGAACTGGGCAGAGATGGCATTTTTATGAGGAGAAAATCCCTTCTGAGGGGAGCTGTAGGTGTTTTTCAAGGCTGCTTGTCCAAAGCAAGGAAGTCCTACCAGAATCTAACTATGAAGATGAGAGAATTAAAAAGCCCAGGTCTATCCAGACAGAAGCTCACAGCAGCAGGCATGTTAGTGGCCATGCCGCCCCACTCCCATCTGGTCTAGGAAATCTGTACCCTGGAATTACAGCTGTGGGTCTCCCAGATCAGCCAGTCTAGACCTTAAGGTATGGGGACTACTGCCTTTGTTCTTTTCTTTTTTCTTTGTGGTACTGGGGATGGAACCCAGGGGCCTTCTGCCTTTGGGCTACACTCCCAGACCTATTTTATATTTTATTTGGAAACAGGGTCTCACTAAGTTGCTGAGAGCTTCACTAAGTAGCAGAGGCTGGCTTTGAACTAGGGCAATCCTTCTGTGTCAGCCTCCCAAGTACTGGGATTACAATCATGTACCACCACACCTGGCTGCCTTTATTCTTAAAAAAAAAAACTTAAGCAAAACTTTGTGTAGATGCCTACTGCAATTGCAATACCATCGAAAGGCAGATGAATGTCTTTGTTGACCAAATAACCAGGCTTGTAAATGTCGATGCAGCAACTCTGATGGCAGGCTTGGCACGATGGGCACAACAAAAGATTCAGGTACACAGAAAAAAATCCCACCTACTGATCCTCATGTTCCTGGGGCTGTGTCTTTCAGTGACGTCAGCTTCTGACCTGATGTCAAGAATCCAACTCAGTAACTGAGGGCAGTTTCTCTCTGGCTCCTTTAGACCAGTTAGGATGAGACTTTGATTTCTGGCTAAGCGGGGCCTTCCTCTCTTGGCAGAATTAAAGAAGCTATAGAAGATAGATTTTTCACTCTTCATCAATTCTTAGGATTAAAAGTCTCAGAGGGGAAAAATGAGGTACAACAGGAAAATATTTAAAAAATAGGTTAAAAAAAAGTGTGGAGGGGACAAATTGGAAAGGAAAAGAAAACTATAGTTTTAAAATCTACTAACTTCATGATCTTTATCTCCACCTTACAAGGTCTGTTCTATCTTAGGCAGAAGCTTCAGTAGGTCCACAACCTTAATCATAGTAGCCTCTCTGCCACCTGAGATTCCTGAGATGCTTGGTTAACAAAGGATCCATAAGGAGGGTCAAACTCAGGAGGCAACCAGCCACCACTCACTGATCAAGAACCTGAGGGAAAGTCCAGACCTCCACCCCTGCTGAGCGTCCCCATTACCCCCTCATGGGAATCTCCTATTAAACTGTGAGACCCCAAAGGCACACTCTCTTTTTTGAGATAGCCTGCATTCTCCCTTGAATGTGTATCCTTCACTTCCCTAAATAAACTCTTTGTTTTTGAAAAAAAATCAAGAAAAAATTATAATAATGTAAGCCGGATATGGTGGTGCATGCTTGTAATCCCAGTATTCAGGAGGTTGAGACAGGAGAATTGTGGTTCACGGACAGCCTCAGCTACTTAGTGAGGCCCTTTGCAATTCAGTGAGACCCTGTTTCCAAAAAAAGAATTAAAAAAAATAGGGCTGGGGGTATAGCCTGGAGGTAGAATGCCCCTGGGTTCCATCCCCAATACTACAAAAAATTATAATATGCAGGTTGACAGAGATTTATGTTTTATGCTGAGGTATAGGAAGAACCACCACTCCCCAGGTATCCCTTCTCCTTCCTCAGTATTGTGTCACTTACATGATTTTCTAGCATCCTGATAGCAAACCTTGTCTCAGTAGCCTGGCAGGTCGTCAGGCTGCAGAACTGTTTAAGTAGCAAGACATCTGTCTGTTCTTCCTTTCCCAGACTGAGGACAAAACCAAGGAGAAATCAGCATGGAGGTTTCTCAAGAATTACCTATAGGTAATTCCATAGGTAATTCAATAGAATTGAATATGACCCAACATTCCCACTCCTGGGTATCTATCCAAAAGAAATGAAATCAGCACATCAAAGAGACATCCGCACTCCCATATTCACTGCAGCACTTTTCACAATAGCCAAGAAACAGAAAATAACCAAAGTGTCCATTGATGGATAAAAGTGGTATATCTATACAATGGAACAATATTCAGCCTTAAAAATAGAAAATCCCATTATTTGCAACAAGAAGATGGAACTAAAAGATCCTTATATTCCATGAAATAAACCGGTCACAGAAAGGTGAATACCATAGGCTGTGACAGGATTGTGGTTCAGACAGCCTCAGCTACTTAGTGAGGCCCTCTGCAACTTAGTGAGGCCTTGTTTCAAAATAAAAAATAAAAAATAGGGCTGAGAGTGTATCTCAGATGTAGAATGCCCCTGAGTTTCATCCCCAGCAGTATCACAAAAAAAAGAAAGTAAAAAGCAAAGAAAGAAAGAAAGAAAGAAAGAAAGAAAGAAAGAAAGGTGAATACTATACAATCTCACTCACATGTGGTTCTATGGTTTGGATAACTGTTCCTATGTATCTTAAAGGCTTGGTCTTCAGCATGTGCTGCTTGAGAGGTAGCCGAACCTTTAAGACATGGGGGCCGGTTGGAAGTGTCCTGGTCATATGAAGGTATATCCTTGAAGGGGGTTTTGGGACCTTCTCTCCCTTCTCTTTCTTTGCTTTCAAGCTGCAGTGAGGTGAGCAGCTTCCTCTTCCTCATGGTCCCACCATGATGTCTGCCTTGCCATAGACTCAAAAGCAATGGAGTCAATCAACCATGACCCAAAACCTCTGAAAGTGTAGGCCAAAAAATTCCTTTCCTCTTTTTATTTTAAAATTATTATTGTTATTTATTTTCGTGTGTGTGGTGATGGGGATGGAACCCAGGGACAGTCTAACTCTGAGCTACACGCCCAGCCCTATTTTATTTTTTATTTTGAAACAGAGTCTCACTAAGTTGTGGAGGGAGGCTGGTTGCGAACCTGTGATCCCTCCTGTCCCAGCTTCCCAGGTATTGGGATTATACGTGCGCACCATTGTGTTGGGCTTCCTTTCCTCTTTCAAGTGGATCATCTCGGGCATTTTGTTATGGCGATGGGAAGCCGACTAGCACATGCTATAACTGAATCCATAGAAGTTGAGAGTAGAGGGAAGGTTGCTAGAGGCTGGGAAGAGTGGGGGAGAGGGGAGGCAGAAAGGTTGATCAATAGTTACTAAGTTACAGTTAATATCTGAGCAAAAACTGCTGGTTTGCTCTAGTGTGTTATAGATAACAATAATATAATGTACATGTTAAAAAGAGAGAAGAAATTATTTTGAGTATTTTCACCATAAAAAATGATAAATGCTTGAGGAGACAGATACGTTTAGCTTGATTTAAACATCACAAAATGTGTTGAAACTTTCCCTGCTACCCCATTAATAGATACAATTTTATGTTTTGTATTACCAGTTAAAAAATAAGTTTAGCTGGGCGTGGCGGTGCACACTTGTAATCCCTGCGCTTGGGAGGCAGAGACAGGAGGATCGCGCAGGTTTGAAGCCAGCCGCGCTGGCTTAAGAGACCCTGTTTCCAAATAAAGATATAAAAAAAAGTAGGTCTGGGAGTGTATCCTGGAGGTAGAAGGGCTTCTAGGAACCCCAGTACCACCAAAAAATAAAAATAAAAATAAATAAAATAAATACGTTTAAATAGGGCTGAGAGTGTCTCTCAGTGGTAGAATGCTTGCTCAACATCCATCTTCAGAGCCAACAGTGACCACTTGAGTCTTGGGTAGCTTCACTCTGCTTCTGACTCTCTCTCTTGCTTCCTTCTTTGACTCATAGACTCTGAGGAGGCGGTGTGCATGAATGTAGGTCCTGCTCTGAATGTAGGCAGCAGTAAGCTGAAAAGTCATGCATGACTTTTCCTGAAGATAGCACATCCGTTCTCATTTAAGATATCAGACATCAGCTCTTTGAAATGGACCTTCACCATCATTTCTCTGGAGAGGTTCCTGGTTTTTCCATCTTGGACTGGGCCTGAATTAGCAGTTGCTCCAATTCTGAGACTCCAACACTTAGACCACTTGATCAGCTGCTGGTTCCTCTGGTTCTTGGCATGTAGTTGTCCACGTGGGACTACACTACTTTGAACTGTGAGCTGATTTGATAAATCCCCTTTTATTATATACATATCCTGTGAGTTCTGTTACTCTAGTGAACCCTGACTATGTTCCAGGTTTGCATAGCACTGAGTATTCTCACCCAAATTAGCACTCATCAGGTACTGAGTACAACAGTGATGGAGAGCTACTAATGCAAATCAGGTTCCGTACAGGAGGAGACTGGTTCTCAGAGAAGTCCAGGAAAGCACTCAGAATCCAAACACGACAGGGCCATGACTCTAGATACCCGTGACCTCTACACAGGACTCTTTCCACCGAAACAGGTGCATCTCTTGATAAGCAAAGCCCAGGGGACTCAATATTAATGGTTTAGATGTAGAGTATGCTCTGGAAGACCTAATGAATTAATAAAAAAAATGTTGAGGTAAAATGGTTGAATTATGAGGATTCTAATTTCATCAATGTTAATGTAGGCACAGAGGGTATGACTGGAGGAAGTGGGTCACTGGGATTGTGGTCTTGGGGACTATGCACATGTCCATGGACCCCTTCTTTATTTCTCTGCTTCTAGCTTTCATGATGTGAGAGCAGTTTGCTCTTCCTCTGCTTCCTGCCTCCATACCCTGAGCACAGACTTCACCTGGCCTAACATGGACTGCAACCTCTGAAATCTTCAGAACTGTGAGTCAATAAATCTTTCTTCCCCTAAGTTGTAGTTGTCAGGTATTTTGGGTCAGAGCTGTGAAAATGCTGACAAAAACACTGACCCATGTGATCACACCAAGAAACTACCAACCACACTACATATACCTCAGGCCTCCAAGCCAGCACCGCCCATCTGAGGTGCAGATAAGAACAAAAAAGCAGGCCTCAGAGCAGCCCAGGCAGTGTGATCCAAGGAACACATAACATGAATGCAAATACAAGGCTTTGGCTGGGACACATGTGAAAAAATTTTATGCTCCTTAGCTCAGGCAGGATCAATCCCTTCCGTAACCCATGTTTTGTTAACTTTTTTTTTTTTATAAACCATTATTTCTTTTGGAGAGGGCAGTATCCAAGGGAATCATGTTTCAAAACACACATTTCCATGTCCAGAACTCTGGCCAAGAGTAGGAGTAAAGGCTTCGGGGTCTTCGGCAACCTGATTTCCAGGATGACGTCTGGGCTCATATTATAATCCAACTTGAGACCCTGTTTAGCACTGCTCTTCCGACCTACAGAACAAAATATAGGCATTTGGACTGATACTTATCTGTGACATTACAATTTAAAAAAAGAAAACTGAGATGATCCAGCCTCATAAAGTCAAGGGTCTTATGTTTTCTCTCATATATGGAAGCTAGAGAGAAAGTAGGAAACAAAAAGGATTTCAAATAAATGAGAAAGACCAGCAGAATAGTGGAAGGGGACTGAAGGAGAGGAAGGGGGAGGGGAAAAACGAGGCTTGAGGAAGGGAACAGTTTCAATCATGTTATGCCTCTATATGAAGCGATCACCACCAACCTTAACTAAAAGTACAAGGAGAAGTAGGTGGGGGGGGGACACAGAGGGAAATAGAGCAAGTGGTATATGCATGTTCATTTGTATTGCTTTGCATCTCACTATGATACACAGTTACAACACACCACTAAAAGTATATATATATATATTCAGAAGGAAATCTATATATATTCAGAAAGTATATATATATTCAGAAGGAAAAAAAAAAGTCACCTGGACCTTGGTGTTGGTTTCACGGGAAATTGTTGGTTTTGTTTCTGTTTAATCCTGCACAGCACAAGAAGTCTTAAGCATTCTAGAAGGTGAGCCAAAAAGTAGTAGTACCTTCCAAAGAGGATGAGCTAACACACTGAAAACTAATTTCTGAAGCTGACCCTAGGAGTGGAAGACTGCAGAAAACAGGTTACATCTTTAATTTTGCTATCTTTTAAAAGGCTGCTCCTGTCTGATTCATGCCACACAAGGCTGTTTCACAATTGTCAGGGTGAACTTGGTCTGTTCCTTCAAGCAAAGGCACCAACACGACTCTGACCCATTAACAGTGCTGCTCTCTCTGCATTTCCCCCTCACAGTCAACTATCCAGAGCACTCACACTGAAAGCAGACACACCTCTCTATATTTCTAAATGTAACCTGTCTCAATACTAATATAGCTATCAGTAAAATCTGAATTAAACATGAGCCTTAAATGAGAGCACCAAGGGACCAGCTTTTCAATATTTCCTAAGAGGCACAGTTACTCAACACTGGAAGGGGTTTTTCAAACAGGTTGTGTTATCGGTTTCCCTAGGAGTTGTTAAAATAAGATAATGATTATTCTTTGTGTGTGGGGGGGTACGGGGGGTGGAACTCAGGGGCTTTCTACCTCCAGGCTATACTCCCAGACCTATTTTATATTTTATTTGGAAGCAGGGTCTCACTAAGTTGCTGAGAGCCTCACTTAAGTAGCTGAGGCTGGCTTCAAACCTGTGTGATTTCCTGTCTCAGCCTCCAAAGCATGGGGATTACAAGCGTGCCCCCATGCCCGGCAAGTTAATGATTATTCTATAGATGGATATTTCAAGACCCTGGCAGAAGGAAGACCTTGGTTTAGTGGTCAAGGTATTCTAACTAAAATCATAGTACTTTGTTCAAATTATGGCAAGCCTTATAACCAGGTGGAATTTGATTTCTTAGTGTCCTTTCGCTGATGCTATTTGTGTTATGAGAATTGAAAATTTCACTTCAGGTCACGTTAGCCTGATATAAACTTACTGGTAACTCATAGTACCTTCTCACTCACTGTGTTGATTATACCCTACAAAGTAATGCAATTATTATGATTACTACAAATATAGTTATTACCTACCATTCTGAGCACTCACTATATGTTAGGTGCAGTACTAGTGCTAGTTATATATATATATAAGATATGTATATATACATGTATATACATTGCCTCATTTCCCCCTTATAATACCTTTTCTTAAAGTATTTTTTTAGTTAATTCACAGATGTTTAAACAGATTCCAGGAGACGCTAAATAAACTACTGGAGATCATGCAGCAGGGTTCAGACAAGCTCTGTCTGACTCTAAAAGCTTTTTTAAAAAAAATGTACTATAAACTGGGCATGGTGGCGCACACTTATAATCCCCGCACTTGGGAGGAGGAGACAGGAGGATCACGCAGGTTCGAAGCCAGCCTTTCTGGCTAAAGAGATCCTGTTTCCAAATTTAAAAATATATATATCTGGGAGTGTAGCTCAGGGTTATAAGGGTTTCCAGGAACCCCTGTACCACCAAAAAAAAAAAAAAAGTACTATTAGATGTGGCTATATCTACAATCAGATGTAGTTATAAAAAGTACTACAGAATCCCTTTTAGAATTAATTTCTAAAGATACTTCGGAGGTTCACATATACACACCAAAGTATGTTTTCCATTGATCCCTGAGAATTTAAATGGGTCGAGAAAGACCTTCGTGATTGTTGTTGACTCTTTAATATGTATGTTGGAGTTCTCATTAGGATAATACAAGTTCTGCTGCTGAAAATGTTAGCAAATGTAATGCATTCTTTTTGAAACATTTTGGAGGACATGCCTAGCATGGGAAGTGGGGGAGGGATAGAAGATTATTCAAAGTAAAAACTGGTGAATTGAATGAATAATCCATCTAGTTATTTTTTTTAAAAAAAAGGTGTAAATGAAAAGAGAGTGATGTCAATTTTTTGAGGTGACATTGTGACACATACACTGATAGGGTGACACATATATACCCTATCTTCATTGCAACTAGCTCTAGTCCCATCTCTGACATCCATCTGGAATTTGTAGAGTGACCTAGTAACATCTCCCCTTTAGAATGCCCGGTGTCCAAAGGAGGACCAAAGCGATGACATAAAGGAAATTCATTAATTTAGCAGCTTATGAACTTTGGAGCAAGACAGATGGTGGAGCTGACGATGCTGCATGAAATGCTTCCCCCTGTTAGCAAGACTGTCAAAAATGTGCTTCTCTGCTGTTTTCTCTGTCAAGGAGAGGGAGAGAAGAAAGATCCTTTTATTGGAGTCTGAAACATATGCTTCCTTACAAAAGATCTGGGTCAGTCATAAGCATGACCTTCATAAGTATAATTTGTGCCTATTATAAGTGGGGAAAACTTAGTTTCATGATAAAAATAGCAAAATAGTCTTTTGCTGTAAATTGTGGATTTAATCACATCTAAAGTTTTGATTCCATCTCTAGTGGAGTTTGGGTCACATGCTGGTTGACTGCCATTCACAGTTAAGTGCGGCCAATATCAGTTTATTTTTTGTCCCTGTCCTGCTTATAAACTTCTAGCAGATCTGAAGGTTTCTACTGTCCAAGACTCTGTATCTTGCCAGCCTTCTACGTTTCCCATCTTGTCAAACCTTGTGTTTTTCTGTTTTGTCCAAAACAGCACCAAGGTCATGATTCCTTGTCCTATGAGGCTTCACAGAGCCAGGTACTGTCTCTATTCCTGTGGGTTTGGGAGGGATTGAACCTCCATCTTGTATCTAGAGAATGAAGATAGTTTACTGGTCTCCTGGCTCTAGCCTCTTCCTCATCCAAACTAGCCTGGCCAGAAGCAAGCATTTTCTATCACTTGCCTGACAAGTTTGAATCAGGGTTATTGAGCAAGTCTTCTATTCCTTTGTAACTCATTTCATCGTCTTCTGTGCCTTACTGCCACCAACCAATCCTTTACCATTCCTTCCTTTCACTGCCTGACACGTCTAAGGCACCCACAGAGGACTCCACCTGCCACTTTCCACCTATTGCTGCCCCTCCGCTCCTCTCCAACACCACTCAACACTGTCCTTTGTCACCAAGTTTCCCAGGAGTAAACATGCCTTCCGTGTTTAACAAGAACTCCCTTTGGCATGCTTTTATTCCGCAGGCACTGGATTGTACAATACAGCCCAGGGTGGAAATTAAAAATTTACATGTAATTTTGTTTGTATTTCTACCCTGACCATAAATTGTTTAGACTTCTTTTGTGCAAGTGAGGTCTCCATTTGGATGCCATGCCCAGCCTCGGGCCGTGCCTACATACAGGGTAGGTTTCCACTGGCACCATGCTCAGCCCAGCACCATCTTCAAAACCTTCACCTCATCCTCCCAAACACTGATGGTCCTTTCCTGCACTGTGCAGGCAAAACTTCTCCTGCTGGATTCCATCAACCCACTCAATGACTTGATTTCAGTTGGAAAGAACCTTCTTTGTAAAACAAAACAAAACAAAACAAAAAACCATTGATCCTACAACTTGATATTAAAAGCAGTTATTTGCTTTTTCCATATCTTGTTTGCATGTTGAGTGGCAAAGGAGGATTTGAGAACTCTAGAAAGCAATTTCTGCCTGCAGATGACAGGTAGTGAAATCAACCTGCAGTTAAAACGCCTATTATGTTTATTCAAGTAGAATGCATTTATTTTTTTAAGTACTTACTATTTTTTAGTCAGATTTGTGTATATCAACTTATTCTCACAATAATTCTTTGAGACAGATAATAAAAAGCCATTTATCACAGACAATTGAAATTAGCTCAGCATGGTTAAGCTAGCTACGTGTCAAAGTCAGCAAGCTCTAAGTGGTAGGGCAGGATTGGTGATTGGGTGTCTCACCATCCAAGCCTTGTGCTCTTCCTTGCTCCTGAGATGTTCCAAGGGCCTGTGGTTAGCAATGAACCTCCTAAGAAGAAGACAGAGGCTGGTGTGGTGGCACATGCCTGTAATCCTACCACTTAGGGAGGTGAAACAGGATTGTGGGGTTGAAGCCAGCTTCAGCAACTTAGCAAGGCTCTTAACAACTTAGTGAGACCCTGTTTCCAAACAAAAAATTAAAATAGGGCTGAGAGTATATCTTGGAGGTAGAATGCCCTTGGATTCAATCCCTAGGACCACAAAAATTTTTTTAATTAAAAAAAAGAAAGGTAAGAAAAGAAAAGAAGTAGACAAAGGACAACACAGCCTGGCCGACAAGGCTAATGAAGTCAATGGAGCCATAAGAAATGTGCCAGGCTGATCAGTAGTAAACTCTCACATGGGTTTGAAACTATTCCTAGGCATTTGGTTAAGATCCATTGTTTTGTCTGTTTACTTATAGACCAGTACCACACATTATTTTAGATAGTAAAACTTTGTATTTCCATATCTTAGTAGTAGGGCTACTTCCTCCCTCACATTTCTCCCCTCTGTTTATGCTTTTGAATCAGCTTACATAGTTCAAAACACCATAAAATTTCTCATCTTCCATCAAATTTATAGATTAAATTGAAGTTGATGTCTTAGATTTTTCCATGCATACTAGTGTTCTTTTGTGTTTCCCAATGCAAGTGTCTTTTACATCTTTACTAGATCACAAAAGTAAAATCTTTTTGTTACTTCTTGAACACTCTCCTCTCAGTTCATTTTCTGTGTTTCAATGTTATTTTCCTCTGCTCGCTTCTCACACAGCTCATCCTGGTTCAAAACCCACTTCTTCATTTACAGAGTCATCGAAGGCATTTGACCAAAATTGAACAGAGAGGCCCAGTGCCTTCATGTTCTTTGTCCCTAGACCAGCCTGGTAATAGGAATTACTCAGGTGGCCTCTGGCTTCATGAAAGAGGAGGGGACTTTTGTGTGTTCATCGTGGTTTCCCAAGTGTGGAGGAGTGCCTGGCCCACAGTGGCACTCAATAAACAGTTGTTTAGTGAGTGAATGAAAACCGCAGTACATAGCTCACCAACTCCTTTTGAAAGGCAGCTTTGCTCACCACGACACCGCCAGTGCCACTCCAAAGCCAGTGAAACCAGGCCCTTGGCTTGAGTTTTCTGGCAGCTGAAACTAACTGGGTTGTTTTGTTTGTAGAAAGTCTGTTAAGAAGAGAAACGGTATGGGGAGTGTAATTATCTTCCCATGTGTTCTACATGGATCTACTTCTCCAATCAAGTATTAATAATAAATACCCAAGCCTTTACTGGAAGTAAATTGCCATATCCCTTCTTGCTCTTAGTAGCCAAAGCCTTCAAATTCGCACTTGCACAATGATGGCTTAAAACTGCCTCCTGACAGATGGGTCCTCTCAGGCTGCCTGGGCCTGTGTAGGAAATCCAGTCAGTGTGCGGGTTAAGTCGCCAACAAACAATCCTCATCCTTCTGAATTATGTTCTGCAGCAAGGCAGCATATAAAGGTTGTCACACGTTGTCTCCTCTGTGTTACAGAGCTTCCGGGCAGTGTGGGTGCAAAGTGTGTGCAGGATACAGTCACACTGTGGTTTTACCCCGGAGCTCAGGTTGCTGCTCATGAATATGCATGCTGGGGCTGCCGCTCTTGCCACTTGAGTTCACTTGAGCTTAACTTCACCTCTATGCCCATTTCCTGCCTACTGTTCCAAGCCGGTCCTTGAGGAGGTTTGAAAAAGTGAGTTATTTCTCCAGTTCTAGAGCATTTTACTTTTTTATCCCCCCCTCTTAAAGATGATGATAAATTGCACCCTGGGTTATTTTTATGCTCTGTGAGTCATTTGCTAGTCTTATTTTATAAATAATATTTTCTGCACTTGAAAGCAGATGGGAAAGTTTAAGAGAACACCCTCTGGGACAGAGGGAGAGTGCTCGGGTCTGGATTGGTAGGCTGGCACCATTCTGGAGTCCAGAGAAGCAGCACTGCCCAAGGAAATGAACAGATGGCAGATGATGCCCGCAAAGCAGCATTATGAGCGGCTCTTCTTTGTTTAGGAGTGACTGTCATTCTGCGGTACTGTGAACTCTGTGTACCCCGAAGGGCAAAAAACAAGCTGCAACGTCCTATTATTGATAAAACGGGCCCCAGGATCTGAAGGGTGCTGGGACAGTCGAGAGCTTGCACATGTAGTGTAGTTGCTAATGGTTGTTGCAGGTTGTCTTCAAGAAGGGAGGTGGGGGAGGGGAGGGGAGCCCCCTCTGTAGCCAGGAGGCAGCACTTCAGGAACCACGTGGTGAATGCCGTGCGCCAGGAAATGCCAGCATGTGTCGCTCCCCAATTTGGCATATAGACTCGACTCCTGTTTGATATACTTTAAGCCAGACAGAGAGTAGCAGGCGTGTTTTCTCCGTGGAATAGCGTGGAGGGAGGAGACAGGCACACTTAGGTTGCTGTGCAGTTGTTTTGCTGTTGATGTGGGAGCAGTGCCAGGCAGTGCCCAGACCCTGGGAACATTTTCATTATTCCATGGAGGTCACAGCCTCGCCATAGGAGACCCCGCGCTGATGTTGTCTTCCTTAGATAACAATACTGAGGGAGAAAGCGTGCCCTCTTCTAGATAGGTGGCTCCCATATCTCCCCGGCTGGAGAGGGCTTCCTGAGATCTGTTACAGGGGTTTGTCAGATGTCACCCATTTCTGATGAACTGTTTTGTTTTTAATGTTCACCACTCTTTCCCTATAATAATACGCATGCTTTTAAAATTGCTCAGCACTAGTTTTTGGCGCTTGAACTACATGATTTAAGAGCTGATGGTTTCACCTCATTGTTAAGTAGTGAAATAATGGGGTCAATGTGAGGCTAACAGGATGTAGAACTTCAATTTGATTGTAGTCACTTCTTTTCCTGAAAAATGGTGAGGGAAACGAATGAAAGAGGAGGGGTGGGGGAAGGAAGAGAGGAGAGATGGAGGGAGGGCCAAAGAAGGAAAAATGGAAGCAAAACTTTATTCATGGAAAGTTGAGATTATTGACAGAATCCAAGTTTATCTGAACTGGGTGTTTGTTTGTTTGTTTTGGTACTGGAGATTGAATCCAGAGGCATTCTATCTCTGAGCTAGATTCTCAGCCATTTAAAAAAATTTTTTTTTGTTTTGAAATAGGGTCTTGCTAGGTTGCTGACAGTCTCACTACATTGCTGAGTTTGTTCTTGAACCTGTGATCCCTCCGTCTCAGCCTACCAAGTACTAGGATTACAGGTGTGCACCACCACGCTTGAGCTAAACATTTTTATGTGTTCTTCCATGCCGTTCTCAATTCAGTCAATGAAAGCCTTGCGAGATTGTTCTATTAGGCATATGAGCAAGACAGTGTGTTGGCTACCATTTAATAATAGAATCTATAAATTCTTCATTTTGCATCTCACATTCTGTCTCTATTGACACTCGAAAAATTAAGAGTATCTGTGACTTTTATGGACACAGTTTTGTTTAATGGCAAGTTTATAGGTTAGGGTTTCCCCAGATGCTCAGCTTGCCTGGACCATGCAGCTTACCCCAAGGCCCTGGAAGCAGACTTTACAGTCATGCACCTTTGCTCTTCTATGAGTTGTCTGTGGCCCTGCATCCCAGCTCCAGGTTGCCCCCACAGCATCTCTCCACGGACTCCCAATTGCTCGTGCGCTTGTGAGTAACTCAAGGACAGAGACTGAGTTTTGTCTATCTCTGAGGCAATGGCAACATAGTCAGAACTTACTAAATATTTGTAGGAAGAAATTGGTGCTACCAAAAATATCTTTGTTTATATATTCCAATTTTGTGACTTTTGCTTTTATGGGATTGGATTCAGAGTTAGGTTTGTTGGTTGAAGCCTATATGTATTTTTAATTTTCATGAATCTTGTCAAGTTGTTTTCCACAAAAGGCTAGAGCAACTCTTTCTCCCATATTTCCACCAGGAACAGGTTTTGTTGATCTTTAAAATATTTCTAGTTTAATAGCTATAAATATTCCATTGCCTAATTTTTATTTTCCTGGTTTTAATGAGTTTGCATGTCTTTATATGTGTTAGTTGGTTTAGATTTACTGCTTTGTGAATGAACTTTTCATATGCTAAGCACCTCTCCCTTTTTTTTAACCAGAGTTTGAATCCAGGGGCATTCTATCTTCAAGCTATACCCTTGCCATTTTAATATTTTATTTTGAAACAGGGTCTTGCAAAGTTTCTGAGGTTGACCTCAAATTTGCAATTCTGTCTCAACCTCCCACATACTGGGATTACAGGCATGTACCACCACTCCTGGCTATACTTAGCCCATTCAAACACATAAAAATTTCTATTTGCTTCAATATGTATATGTAGAACAAAAAAACCTCTTTTTCTACCTAAAAATCTTAATTACAGGCATATATCTTATAGAAATATTTAGTACATAAAAGAAAATAAATGTGCAAACATCCCATGAAGGTATTGTTTATAATAATAAAAAGTGAAGTTTGATAAAGACAAAGTATCATAGTAATAGTGATTCTTCATATAGAATAGAATAAGAAGCTAAAAAGAATGAGATAAATCTATATATACCACACAAAAAGATTTTAGCATATTGTAAAAGGAAAAACAGTAAGTTGTAGAATATGTAATGCAAAGTCCCAACCCAAAATATGAATGTATGTGTATGTACATTGTGGGAGAAACAGACTTTCTTTTTGTCCTTAAACTTAAAAATAGTATTTGACTCATGGCAACAAGCATAAAAACAGTTGTAAAAGCTAGGTAAAATTCTAAAAGATGCACTTAACTTTTATAATGTGGAAAATAAATTACTTTAGTTCAAGATGGAAGAAAGAAAGGAAAGAAGGAAGAAAGCCCAGTAAGATAGTCCAGCTGTGGGCTTGGTTAGCTCTGATGACTAACAAAAGGCACAATTTATAACTTTCTAGGTTATTTAAAATGTGTTGCCGGGCGTGGTGGCGCACGCTTGTAATCCCCGCGCTTGGGAGGCGGAGACAGGAGGATCGCGCAGGTTCGAAGCCAGCCGTGCTGGTGTAAGAGACCCTGTTTCAAAAATATAAAATAGGTCTGGGAATGTAGCCCGGAGGAAGGAGGGCTTCCAGGAACCCCAGTACCACCAAAAAAAAAAAAGAAAAAGAAAAAAAATGTGTTTTGAGGAGCATGATATCAATAGCCAAAGATAGTTTATACTTCAGATTGGTAAATGCTGAGTTTGTAGTGAAAACATTTTAGACTCATTATCTATCTTTGTGGAGTCTTCTGTTGTATTTTGTAAGTTTTGGTGCAATTTATGACAAAAGTATATAATAAAATTTGATTTTTGCTTGAAATCTTCACTCAACCTCCTGAGTCAGCAAGTAAGTTCTGCATTATTAGCATTCTCTATCATTTAGCCTTCTTATACAAAGTACCTAAATCTAAAACTTAACTTTTAAAGTCAAGTGATTTTCTTCATAGGGAATAAATTTTATTTCCATTTAAGGTAAGATATGACTTTCTAATGTTTATATTTGCCTGCATGTCAAATGAACAATTTAACTTTGCAATTTCTACCATGTAGGAATATATACATGTCTGAAACATTTGTTATGAAAGTAAACCCACAAAAATGAAAAATGTATGGATATATATCAAGCTCCTAACAGGGCTTATGTACAGAACAGGGAAAAATGGTAGAGTTCACTTCTATTCCAAGGATTATTCAAATATTTAAAAATGAGAATATTTTCATTACTCATATAATCTGTGTGTGTGTGTGTGTGTGTGTGTGTGTGTGTTACTAGGGATTAAATTTGAGATATTCTACCTCTGAGCTACATCCCCAGCCCTATTTTATTTTTATTTTGATACAGGGTCTCAATAGGCTGAGTGTTTTATCACTTGCTGAGGCTATCCTCAAACCCAAATCCTCCTGTCTCAGAGAGCCTCCCAAGTACTGGGATTACAAGTATGCACCACCATGCCTGGATCCTTGAATAATTTTTAAAAAGAAAATAACTCATTTTTTGCAAAAATTAATAGTTTATATGTCGCTTAGAAAAATATAAAGGTAGACTACAACTTTTTGAAGAATGAGAAGGATCCCTTTTAATTGTTGGAATTTAAGTTTTAGTTTCCATCTTCCAGGGTGGGCTTTCAGCTCTGCAAGGACCCAGACCTTACCTCCCTTGCTCACAGAGATCACCTGGGACCCAGCACGCTGCTGGACTGGGCACCCTGTAAGTCTTGGGAGAATGAATGAGTGAACAAATGATGCTCAGTGAAAAGTGTACAGGAAGCATATGACAGTGGCTGCAGGGACCAGCGTGTGGTGACAGGGAACAGGAATGCCACCCATGGCAGAGATATGCTCTTGCTCCAGGAGATCTCTATCCGTGAGAATGCCAGAGCCAGAGCACAAACCGATGCCCTGAAGATGACCACATTCAACCTGGGGATTTGTCAGACTGGTGAGAGGTGAGGGGACTGAGACACTACAGAGAGTGGTGATATTAATAAGTCACAGGAGCTCTGACTTGAGAGAGACAAGTAGGGGAAGGACGCTGGGACTGTACATGTGCAGGAGAAGTCACTACAGGTGTGCAAAGAGAAGCTAGCTGAGAGCTGGAAGAGGAAGAAATTGTGCTGGAGAAAACCCTTCACCTGCAGCTTTCAGAGTTGAAGCCAACCAGGGGAGGACGGTGGCTGAGGTTGTAGGTGGCTGAATGAATGGGGGATATTTACTCTGAAAGGTCAAGAGAAATTGAAGGCCTGTAGAACCCTGGTTATGTTACCAGGAGGTGTTTAGGATAGAGGGAAAGTCTGTTTTCTGGGACAGGTGCCACATATGCAGTGACAGAAGGCCCTATGAAACTAGACCATGTTGGTATGGCAAGGATGGAAGAGGAAAAAGAAATTAAATGTACAGGAATGTGGAAAAAAAGTTAGCATGACTGACTTCAAGTTGGAAACAAGAGAGTTAAAAGAGAAATGAATGCAGAATAGTGAACACTTTTTTTTTATCATTCTTAGTTGTTGAGAGTAAACAATACAGAAAATAAAAATTTCAGCTAGGCTCAGTGTAACACATCTATAATTCCAGTACTTGAGGGGCTCAGACAGGAGGATCACAGCAACTTAGTAAGACCTTCAACAACAACTTAGTGAGGCCCTGTTTCAAAATGTGGGAGGGGAGTTGGGGTTGTAGCCTTGAGATAGAATGGTCCGGGCTTCAAGTCTCAGACAGACACACACACACACACACACACACACACACACACACACACACGTTCAAATGCATGTTTCATTAGTTGAAATCACCCTAGGAAAAAACCTGAAAATTATATTAGAATCTTCTGAAGCTCCCAGAAGACCTAACATCTCAAAGGGGGTGGATTCTATAAAGAAAACTGTTAGCTTGCCAATTCTGTTCTGACCAGGCATTCTTAGAATTCCTTGGAGTGGGTTCTAGTCTCACAAGGATTCCACTTTCAGGATATCATTGGCTTCTGACAAATGAGAGTTTTCTCTACTGAAATGCTCAGTTTGCATTGCAGGATAAGGATGAAAATGCCTAAGTTTTATTTCTAGTACTTTGCTGATGACCTTGGACTTTCTCCTTTCTAAAAAACAAGACTAAACTAACCATCACCTGCATACCTGTGTTCCACAAGTAAATATAGGCCGTTTGTGGAGTATTCATCACATGCAGCGTCTGAGTCCTTCTCTTACTGAGAGCAGTGCTCGGGAGGGAGTGGACATGTGTCCCTGAAAGCTGTGATGTTATCAACAAAGCAGCTCTCAAAGACCTAATTAGCACAGTGCTAACTGTGGGCGAGGGGCTGGAGTGACGATGAGATGCAGGGGCAGGCTTCCAGGGGAAGCCTCCCAGGCATGGCATACATGCAGGAGGATTGAGAAGGAATTCACACCAGAGAGGAAAATTATTTATGGTATTGCAAGGGTGAAAGGAGATTTCTTCAAACCTCCTGGTATCGGTTACTCTGCCCCAGTGTTTGGACATATGGAGTTACCATTACCGTTCAACTACTGCCATGTGCCAGAAGACTTGGAACCCCTCGAGAACATGTTGCGAGAGGGCTGCCGCACCTCTTGACTATGCCCCACACAAGTGTTATGTCAGATTGTTGTCTGGAAAAGGACCAAGATTTGGAAAACTACACAATGACTTCTTGTTTTTATTTTTTTCTTTTTTGCAAACCGCACTCCACATGCCATTAGCAGCTGCCTTGAGCCTGGCAGGATAACTCAATCCCTAATGAAAACCTCTTATCAAGGAGGGCTGGATTTGATTCGGGGTTCTAGGCAAAAGCCCTTAGTGAGCCCATAACATGAATTAGAGCTAAACTTTGAACATTTTCTCTTTCATTGCTCCTTTGGCAGAAATTACATTTTTCTCCCTTCTATAATTTGTGTTATCTCAAAGGGATGCTTTGTATTTCTGTAGTGTTATCTCATAGCCTGGGACAAATTATCAATAAAACAAGAAGCTGAAATCTAATAAGAGGAGGTAGGATATGAGGAGGTAGGATATGAAATCTAATAAAAGAGGTAGGTAGGTACATCCTCAAGGTATGAAAACAAGACAGCAACACCCTTTATTCTTTTTTAAAGACTGTTTGTCCCTACGAGCCTTGTTTTTTCTTTTTCTTTTTCTAAGCAGAAGAAAAAATGAGTTGAGAGTGGAAAAGGGTGTGTGGGTGATGTGGTTACTTAGCAACAGGGAAGCTTCTGGCTGATGTTCTGAATTGAACAAAAGAAAACGGGACAGCAGGGAATAAATGAATGGGGGAAAATGAAAGGGAGGAAAGCAGATGTGGTAGTGAAAGAGGTTCCACAGAAAATGAAAAATGAACCACTAAGAGAAAACTCATGAAAACGGATATTGCAGGAACTTAAACCCCAGAAGACTATGCATTAAAAATAGATGGGAAAAAAAAAGGGCCAGAAGAGAAAAGGAGACAGGCAGCAGGGTGAGAGACATGCGCAATGGAAGCTGCCAGACAGAGGTGGGATAACGGGCTCTGGTGCAGTGAACTCCTGGCTTGAAAGTAGGCTCTCACCTGGTGTTTGGCATCATGCAGGGCGGGACTGAAGCAAGGCCAGACAAAGGCCACGCAATTCAAGTCTGATCAGGCCGCTTAGAGGATGAGTCAGGATATATTTATAACATTTTATAATAGGTATGAACCCTTGGAGTGATCCTAAAATAACTTTGAGATGTTTAGACCACTACATCAGGCCTGACCGAAAAGAGAAGCCTCGAGACAATTGGATGCACTTTAGGCAAGAAAGCTTCTAATTCCCTCTTTAATTTCTCTAGCTTACCGCAATGTTATAGCACAGAGCTGGTCAATTAATGTTTATTGGGGAGAGGTCTGCCTTGACGTTTCCCAGTGTTACGGCAGTTGCCTGCTGTCTTGTAGAAGTGTGTGTGCGCGCACGTGCGTGCGTTGACATTACGTGGCAGATACAGTTCTCTTCTATGTCTCATAAAAGAACAACCATGCTTCCTGACCCATCCTCCACATTTTTTTGTGCGTGGTACTGGGGATTGAACTAAGGGGCAATGTACCCCTAAGCTACACCCCCAGCCCTAGCTTTTAGTCTTTTTCTTTTTGAAATAGGGTCCCACTGAGTAGCAAAGGGCCTAAGTGGCTGAGGCTGTCTGCCAACTGCAATCCCCCAGTCTCAGCCTCCCGAATGCTGGGATTACAAGTGTGAGCCACCACGCCCTGCTCCTCCACATTTTCTTTTTTATTATTCACATGTGTAAACAAAAAAGAGCCTTTGCTCAACATATGTACATTTTTATTCATAGTTATGTGCATAATTTTCTAATGAAATATGGGCCATTAAGATATGATATACTTATTAAGAATGATGAGATATATATATTTAAATTTTTTATTTAATTGTTGAAGGGCTCTATCTTATTAATAGAACCTTCACCCCTCCATCTTCACTTTACTTCCCCACCTAGCCCTCAACCAAGCATCTATCATAAACATAATCCAATGGCATGGAACAGGGGCTCATTAGGCATCGCCGTATAAAGGAGGAGAATGACATTTTCCCATTCTCTCTTTTGAACTGTCACATCACATTTTATAAAGACACATAGAGTTATTTATATGATTGCCTCCCATGCAATTCTAAAATTCATTTTTGTTTTTCCACATATAAAATAGGACTGAGTTCTTATGTTATTCTTCTTTTTAAAACTTCTCATCTAAGCCAGCATGGTGATGCATACTTGTATCTTAGTACTTGGGAGGCTGAGACAGGAGGATCGCAGGTTCTAGACCAGCCTCAGCAACTTAGCAAGACCCTTAATAACTTAGTGAGACACTGTATCAAACTAAAAAAATAAAAAAGAGCTTGGTTGTAGCTCAGTGGTAGAATGCCCCTGGGTTCAGTCCCCAGCACTAAAAACAAACAAAAAACTCACCACCAACAACAATATCAACAAAAATTGCTCATCTATAATGTTTGATATGTAATTACATATGATTACATAGCAATACACTCTTAGTCTGTCCTGCCACCAAACCCACTAAAGTGAGAGTAAAAGGATAAAGCACGAAGAAACACTGACAGTTATGAAGGGCTCAGTATATCTGTTATCTATCGCTGCATGAAAACTGCCTCCAAACTTACTTGTTCATAATTCTTGGGGCAGTAGTTTGTTCAGGATTTGACTGAGGCAACTCATCCTACTTGGCATGGTTCAAATGGGTTTACTTGTGGTTACAGGCAGGTGATAGTTGGGGTTCAGGAACAGGGTGCCTCAGTTCTCGGCATGGCCTCTGCAGAAGACAGGCTCAGGCTTCCTCACACGGTGCAGACACCAAAGAAGACAGAGCCAAGGCCGCTAAGTGCTGTGAGGCCTCGTTTACAAGTCACAAGTTGTCGCTTCTGCAGCCTTCTACTGGTCAAAGAAAGTCACAAAGCCAACCCAAATTTAAAGGCAGAGGAAGCAGACTCCACCTCGGATGAGAAGAGCTGTAAACAATTCTGTGATCATATTTATTTATTTATTTATTTATTTATTTATTTATTTATTTTTGTGGTACCAGGAATGGAACCCAGGGGCCATCTACCTCTGGGCTACACTCCCAGACCTATTTTATATTTGACTTGGAAACAGGGTCTCACTGAGTTGCTGAGAGCCTCACTAAGTAGCTGAGACTGGCTTTGAACCTGTGTGATCCTCCTTGTCTTAGCCTCCCAAGTGCTGGGATTATAAGCGTGCGCCACCATGCCTGGCTGCTCTGTGACCATTTTTAAACCACTGAATTCAGAAGTGTTAACTTGCTTCATAGAGTATATAGTATACCAAAAGTTACACTTAAAGAAATGTACACACTGCTGTGTATGTGTGAATTGAACCCAAGAGCATTCTACTTCTGAGCTACACCCCTAGTCCTTTTTATTTATTTTTTTATTTTGTAACAGGGCAATTGCTGAAGTTCTCACTAAGTTGCTGAAGCTGGCCTGGAACCTGTGATTCTCTGGTTTCAAATCTCCTATCCTGGGATTGCAGGTGTGTGCCACCATGCCTACTACTGTGTGTGTGTGTGTGTGTGTGTGTGTGTGTGTGTGTGTGTGTGTGTGTGCATGTGCGCATGTGTGGTACTAAGAATTAGACCCAGGGGCATTCTAACTCTGAAGCTACACCCCCACCCTATTTTTTAAAAAAATTTTGAAACAGGGTCTCACTACATTACAGAGGTTCTTGCTAAGCTGCTGAGGCTGGCTGCCAACCTGTGGTCCACTTCCAAGTACTGGCATGTGCCACCCCTCCTGGCTCACTCTACTTTTTTTTTTTTTTTGTACTGGGGATGGAACCCAGGGGGATTCTACTTCCTAAATACACCCCCAGCCCTATTTTCTATTCTTTATTTTGAAACAGGGTCTCACTGAGTTTTGAAGGACCTCACTAAGTAGCTGAGACTGGCCATGAACTGCGATCTTCCTGTCTTAGCCTCCCATATGCTGGGATTACAAGCATGCACCACCGCACTCGGCATCACACTCTACTTTTTTTTTACCCACCTATTTCATTTATTCTACTTTGTAACTAAAATTACATTAATTTTTTATTTATAAGAAATAGTCTTTTGGAAGCAGGGCATGGTGGCGCACGCTTGTAATCCCCGCACCTGGGAGGCGGAGACAGGAAGATTGCACAGGTTCAAAGTCAGTCGCATTGCCTTAATAGACCCTGTTTCCAAATAAAAATATTTTTTTAAAAAAGGGTCTGAGAGTGTAGCCTGGAGGTAGAAGGGTTTCCAGGAACCCCAGTACCACCACCAAAAAAAAAAAAAAAAAAGAAATAGTCTTTTGGGAGGCATGTATCTAGTTGTGTCGCCCACCTGCAGACAAAGCTAGCACAGAGAGGACAGAACCAGAGATCCAAGGAGAAGCAGGGCCAGAGCCAGCGTGTGCCCCTCCCGAGCCTGTCTTTCCTCTACAATTCTTACTCTACCACCTAACAGGCATTCCGACTCTTCAGGCCAGCTTCTTACCAATTTTTATTCTTCTCAACTAAAATGATCTTTCCTGATGATGCTGTGTAGTCTGAGAGATCCTGGAGGATGATTCTCTGGTCTGTTCTCCTCACATCCCACTCCCACCATCCCTGAAGACCACCAGACCTATGCATGTTCAGATTCAGAACTCCATATACCTCAGGAGATCAATTGCAAAGCCATATCCAGGGACAGAAGATGCACTTGCCAAAGAATTTTAAGACTCCTAATTTATATTGGCAAAATATGAAGAATATGTGTAGTACCAAACACAATTATAGATCACATAGACTTTATCGATAGGATACATTTACTAGAAATTGTGAATTTAATGAGCTACTTAAGCAGTTGGAAGTTATTGCTTTGAGTTATGCTTGACAATAGACTCTTCTAAGTGAACCTGAGATACTAAAAATTTCTCTTTAAAATATAAGAGAAGGTGGGGCATAGTGGTGCATGCTTGTAATCCTGTACTTGGGAGACTGAGACAGGAGGATCACGGGTTCAAGGCCAGCCTTACCAATTTAGCAATACTCTCAGCAACCTGGTGAGACTATTTCAAATTTAAAATAATAATAATAACTATTATTATTATTATAATTATGGCTAAAGGTGTAATTCATAGGTAGAATATCCCTGGATTCAGCCATATATATATTTATGTTTATATGGATATATATATGAACATATATAGAAATAACATATATATGGTAAATCAGTTACTTGCAGAGATATGAAAGTTAAGATTAATTATCACATATGAATACCTCAACTGTTCTGTGTCAACTATAGAAGAGGAAGGAGGAAGAAATGCCTAGAAAATATATTCTGTATCAGGGGCTTGAAAATCTTATTTGTACTGGCAAGGTCCAACTACTTTTTTTTTTAATAAGGTCTTGCTAGGTTGTTGAAGCTGGCTTCAAACCTAGTACTGAGAGTACAGGCCTACACCACCACACCCAGCTCTAAGGCCCAACTGTTTTTTTTTGTGTGTGTGTGTGGTACTGGGGATGGAACCCAGGTGCTTTCTATTTCCAGGCAACACTCCCTACACTCCCAGACCTATTTTATATTTTATTTGAAAATAAGGTCTCACTAAGCTGCTGAGAGCCTCACTAAGAAGCTGAGGCTGGCTTCGAACCTGTGCGATCCTCCTGTCTCAGCCTCCCAAGCGCTAACAGTGTATGTTGATTTGTTAATGAGACCTGGAAGCAGGACATGGCCAGTATTTTCAATTCAGACCATGGATGCCAGACAGTGAAAATAAGTCCCATGGTAATACAATGAAGTTTCTTGGGATGCAATATTGTGTGGTATATGAGTTTAATCCTCTTATCAATATCAAGGACAATCTATTTCTTATCGCTAGAAGGAAGTACTGTGATTGATGTTGCTCTTTGAATTTTCGAAGCATCATGTACCTCATTTTGTATGCCCCTCTGCTCTTTCTCCTGAGTGACTTGAAAGGCCGACAGGTTAAGGTAGGCTGAGAGGAAGCCTCTCCAGCTGGCCCAGGGTGTAACTTTAAAGGCTTAGCGTGACCAGAGATTCTCAAAAGTCAAAGGAATCTGCAGAAAGACCGAATATAAGGTTCTCGGCAAAACAGGGTTTTAGAGCAAACCTATACCTTCTTCAATGAGTGGTCATTCTTCTTTGGAGGCACAGCACTTATTTTGCTACTGGGGCTGATAGAAACCAGGTGACTAGGAAACATAAGCTGCTTATCATGAACTGAAAGCTATCTGATCTACCCTGCTCTAAAGTCAGATGCATCCAAGTGGAAATAGTATATAAGTGAGTGCATCTGAGAAGGTCTGGGAGCTTAGGTTTCACATACTGATGGCTCACCTTCCTGGTAATACTAGTCAGGCCACATCGCCACCTCTCCAACTACCAACACTTACCTCTGTGAAGAGTTCTCGATTATCAGTTAACTGACAAAAAAAGAAAGAAAGGAAAGAAAGAAAGAAAGAAAGAAAGAGAGAAAGAAAGAAAGAAAGATCTAGCATAGATTATGTAGTGTTGCACAGTAAGCTGGTACCATGAACATGGTATCCTTACAAAATGGGTGGCAGTGGTTCCCTCCGGTGCCTTTCAGTCCCACCAAGGTGAAGGTGGAGAAAGAAAATCCTCCCACTAGGTAGAACTTGGAGTGATATATCATTTTTGTCTCTTCCTGGCAAAAGAGAGATTGATGGACAGTGATCAACATTTTGGTTTTATTATCATGGTAGTAGAAAGACCAAGACAAGAGAACTTGTGCTAAGAGTTGGAGAAGAATTTGCATGGATCTAAAAAAAAAATGGTCCTGTGGAGCCAGATGTGATGATGCATGCCTATAATGCCAGGACTGTGGAGGCTGAGTCAGGAGGATTACAAGATCAAGGTCAAGGTCAGCCTTATCAACCTAGTGAGACCTGTTTTATAATAAATAATAAAAAAGGGCTGTTGGTGTAGTTAAGTGGTAGAATTCCCCCTAGGATTAATCCCCAGTAACACATAAAACACACACACACACAATGTGCCCATGGTATGATGCTATTTGACTACATTTGTTATCACTCCAATAGACTTACCTTTCTTGTGAATAGAACCTTTTTTTGAACAGGTAGCCAAGATCCTCCATTAAACTCTGTGCTCCTGGGAGGGCTGACCATATCTCCACCTTAGCAAGTGATCAATGAATCTAGGGACTTATGATGATTCTAGTCCCTTTAGAGGTGGTTGACTTAGAAAGGGCCACCAGACCCAAATTTGACCAATGAGATATTGAAGAAAGTTTCCTTTGGGATTAGTCTTGTGAGTTTTTTTTAATCTATCAAAATGAAAATAAGAAATAATTTCTTCTTCTACCTATAGTTGTTAGTATGTGAAGATGTGTTGCTTAGAAAAGCTATTGCCTAGCCAGGCATGGTGGCGCATGCTTATAATCCCCACACTTGGGAGGCTGAGACAGGAGGATCGCACAGGTTGGAAATCAGCCTCAGCTACTGAGTGAGGCTCTCAGCAACTTAGTGAGACCCTGTTTCCAAATAAAATAGAAAAAGGTCTGGGAGTATAGCCTGGAGGTAGAAAGCCTCTAAGTTCCACCCCTAGTACCACCAAAAAAAAAAAAAAAGAAAAAAGAAAAGAAAGAAGAAAGAAAGAAAGAAAGAAAGAAAGAAAGAAAGAAAGAAAAGCTATTGCTTAGCCAGGCGTGGTGGTGCACACTTGTAATCCCAGCACTTGGGAGGCTGAGACAGGAGGATCACACAGGTTCGAAGTCAGCCTCACTACTGAGTGAGGCTCTCAACAACTTAGTGAGACCCTGTTTCCAAATAAAGCATAAAATAGGTCTGGGAGTATAGCCTGGAGGTAGAAAAGCCCCAGGGTTCCACCCCCAGTACCACAAAAGAAAAGAAAAGCTACTGCCTTCTTACAATCATGAAAGAAGCTAAGATAATATTTTTAAATGGCAAATAAAGATATATTGATTAATAGCCAGGCATGGTGGTGCACGCTTGTAATCCTCACGCTTGGGAGGCTGAGACAGGAGGATTGCGCAAGTTCAAAGCCAGCCTCAGCTGGCTTAATAGACCCTGTTTCCAAATAAAATATAAGTCTGGGAGTGTAGCCCGGAGGTAGAAGGCCCCTGGGTTACATCCCTAGTACCACCAAAAAAATCTTGATTAATAACAATTAAAAGCCCCCCTGTGAACTGGGCATGGTGGTGCATGCTTATAATCCCAGCATTTGGGAGGCTGAGACAGGAGGATCATGGTTCATGGACAGCCTCAGGTACTTAGGCCCTTTGCAATGCAGTGAGACCCTGCTTCAAAATAAAGAATAAAAAATAGGGCTGGGGGTGTATCTTGGAGGTAGAATGTTCCTGGGTTCTATCCCCAGTACTGCAAAAAAAAAAGCCCCCCATGGAATGAGCAGGTAGACAAAATGGTCCACCCTGCACATGTGAGTCAGTGCCTTTTCCATCTCTCCTAGTACTCATTCAGTGGGCTCTTGAACAAAGTTTCCATAGCAACAGAGATGCAGATTATGCACAGCCTCAGAAATATGCACTTTATATCACCAATGCTAAATGTCACTATTGAGTGTCCAACTTGCTATGAGCAACAATCAATCTTGAACCTCTGATATGGTGTCACACTCCAAGGGGCTGGCCAAGCACATGGAGGCAAGTTAATTTAGTGGCTATCTATAATTCTAGAAAAGATAAAAATTTTCCTTACTCTACTAGACTTTTTTTCTGTATATGGATTTTCTTTATATCTAATACTTGCTAGTGCAACCAAAGGGTACTCACCCCCATTTTTCCAAGACAATCTCAGTGCACTTTTATTATCCTAGTTTAATGTGTAGTATCTTGCACACATTGTTTCTGATCTGAAAACTCATTTTAGAGTGAAATAAGCAGTAAAGTTTTTATGCCTATGGCTTGCCATATGTCTATTAACCATAAACTGGCAGCTATGAGATAAATTGCAAAACTGGGATTCTGTCCTATGGAATGTGACATAGTTTCTGAACCAGTAGTTTTCAAAAGGTGGGCCCAAGACCAGCACTTTCAGCCTCACCTGAGTACTTGTCAGAAATGAAAATTTTATGTCCTTGTCCTTAGAATCATTGAATTGGAAAGTCATGCAGTAGGCATAAAACAATCAATTTTGAAGCCATCCAGGAAAGTCTGATGCATACTGAAGTTTGAGAACCCTGCTCTGAAATCCAATAACTGTTGCTTCCCCTCCACAGCCACGATACACCACAAACCAAATTGTGGAGGTAGGAGTTGGCGCTCCATTATTTGCTTCTTACTCTGTAACTGTGAATCTTGCTAGTTTAAAGTTTGGGTACCTTAAAGAGAGGAATGCTCTTGCCAGAGCACAAACAGTGATCTGACAGAATGAATCAGTGTTTCGTTTGGCTGTGTTTATATCCTCTTATCACTCAGCTAACAGGGAAAAATGCTTTATACTGTTGACTTGAATAATTGACCTTATCTGTAGAGAGTAAATTGGGTTTCTTTTTAAGGACTAGAGGCAAGAAAGAGTATGAATGGAGCAAAGTGCATCTCTGGGAGTGCTTTCTACCTGCTGTGTCCATACACGCTATGCAAATGACATTTTTTAAGACATTGTCCCAAGACTTTGATTTGTTTCATAGTTTCCTGTTTCTGGTTAATAAGTATACGATAGCTTATAGCCTCTGTGATAAAAAAAAAACTACAATATTCCTAGATAAACAGAACCAGATACTGGGCTCTGATCCTTCAGGAATAAAGATCTAAGTCACCCTGAGAGACAAAACAAACAAAAACAGATCTACTGAGGTGTTTTCTGGAAGTCATATGAACATGGAATGGAGAGTGAGGTAAGAAATCCATCACTATACAGCAACTCCAAGTTTTTAATCAATCACAGAAGTATTATAGAACCTCCTCTTTTCTGGTATAATGTGCTGTGTTTCATTGACTCTACAAGGCAATTAATCATAAGATGAACTCTTACATATGTACCAGTGTGTGTACACACATACACACACATACACAGAGTCTACTATACTATGATGTGATTGCTGCTTTCATTTAGAATTTCACTCCCTTGAGAGAGCTATGTTAGGTGTTTCAGACACAGATTTATATATCACTCTTTTGCACAAGTTAAAAGGAAAATATTTTTTGTGGTACTAGAGATAGAACCCAGGGGCTTTCTACCTCCGGGCTATACTCCCAGACCTATTTTCTACTTTATTTAGAAACAGGGTCTCACTAGTTACTGAGAGCCTCACTAAGTAGCTGAGGCTGGCTTCGAACTTACATGATCTTCCTGTCTCAGCCTCCCAAATACTGGGATTATAAGCGTGCAGCCACCAGCTCAAAAGGATTTTTTTTTTTTTTTTTTTTTTTTTTTTTTTTTTTTTTGCGGTACTGGGGATGGAACCCAGGGGCATTCTACCTCCGAGCTACATCCCCTGCCCTATTTTTTATTCTTTATTTTGAAACAGGGTCTCACTGAATTGCAAAGGGCCTCACTAAGTAGTAGCTGAGGCTGTCTGCAAACCAGGATCCTCCTGTCTCAGCCTCCCAAATGCTGGGATTATAAGCGTGCACCACCACACCCGGCAAAAGGAAATATTTTTTAAAAAATTAGTTAAGGTACTACTAAAGCAGTAATAATCATAATTGCCACTCAGTTGACAGTAATTATAAGATGTCATTAATTGATTTCAGACATCTTAAATTATAGGGAAAAACAAGTATCTTAAGATTGGTAAAATATGATACATATATATATATATATATATATATATATATATATATATATATATATATTTTTTTTTTTTTTTGGTGGTACTAGGGGTGGGACCCAGAGGCTTTCTACCTCCAGGCTATACTCCCAGACCTATTTTATATTTTATTTGGAAACAGGGTCTCACTAAGTAGCCAGGGCTGGCTTTGAACCTGTGTGATCCTCCTGTTTCATCCTCCCAAGCGCAGGGATTACAAGCATGTGCCACCAGGCCCGGCTTATATTTATATTTTAACTAATTTTTAAAATTTCTTCTCCATTCCTTTATATTGGGTGGTGGTAAGAACTGTGAACAATCTAATAGTTCATATCAAGATGGGATTATAACAGCATTGGAAGGTGAATGGGAATCAAGTTACCTAAACATTCTGGATTTGTGGCTGGATTCAGTGACTGATTACATTTTGCTTCCTCTTTGGGGAGTAGTGGATTATAGTTTTTGCTATTTAGGGTATACCTGCATAATATTAGACAAACATGTAAGTTAATTTAAATAAAGAATATATATAGCTGGGCAGCTGGGTGTGGTGGCGCATGCTTGTAATCCCAGCATTGGGGAGGCTGAGACCAGAGGATCACCGTTCACAGACAGACTCAGCTACTTAGTGAGGCCCTCCGCAACTTAGCAAGACCGGTTCAATATAGGGTGGAGCCGGGCGTGGTGGCGCAGGCTTGTAATCCCAGCATTCGGGAGGCTGAGACCTGGAGGATCGTGGTTTGCGAACAGCCTCAGCTACTTAGTGAGGCCCTCTGCAACTCAGTAAGACCTGGTTTCAAAATAAAGAATAAAAAATAGGGCAGGGGGGTGTAGCTCCGAGGTCAAATGCTCCTGGGTTCCATCCCCAGACCCACAAATAGAGAGAGAGAGAGAGAGAGAGAGAGAGAGAGAGAGAGAGAGAGAGAGAGAAGGAAGGAAGGAAGGAAGGAAGGAAGGAAGGAAGGAAGGAAGGAAGGAAGGAAGGAAGGAAAAAGATAGCTGGGCAGTTAAAGGTGTGGACTGTAGTGACCACTGGTTTTTTGTTTTATTGCTTTTGTTTGGTGAATTCCTTGCCTTATAACCTTTCTGGGAGTCAGTGCTCACTACTTACTCCACTGTCCCCAAACGCTGGATGTTTACTTTCCAGTTCTTCTTGGGATGTGGACATATGCTTTAGACTCAAAGCATGGATGTTGAGTTGGGAGCAAGTTTTGCAAATAAGAAGAGAGAGGGGAATGCTTTCTGCTTGTGGTGATTGTAGCAACAATTTCTAATCTCCAGGGACAGCATCACCAGCCATATCTACAGGTATATTCAGGGCGTAGTGCCAACTCTCTCAAATGTTGCAAGCTGTGACATTTGATGCTAAGTGGCAGCAGCAGCAATGTCCACCCAAGACTGGCTTTTTTTTTTTAATGTGACTTTGGATGTATTCCCAGTTGCATGGCCTCTAAGCCTGGTTGCTATCCTTGACCGTTTTTGAGCTCACCAATATCTTTCCAATAAATCCTTTTTCTGCCCAAATCAGGAAGAACAAATTTCTATTGTTTGCAATTAAGCTCCCTGATTTTCATAGACCTTCTGTCTCAACTCACGAGATATTGTTCCAATGGAAAAATAAAGTAGTTTTGGCAATAATACTATTTTCAAAAGTGCTAGTTTTGCTTTTTGATGATATTAAAAGTTAGGAAAGACAAATGTTTTCCACCTACTAGAGTATTGCCTGGGTCAATCTCCAGCTGGTACAAATAGTTAAGGAGAAAAATAGCTTTCTTTGGGAATGTGGAAAAATTTTTAATGTATTATTGAACTCCATGAGAAGGCAACATGAGATTAAAAAATGGAAAATAAAGGGAATGGCTTCCGTATAGTTGTGACAGCTTTGCTTGTCACTGCTCTAGAGGAGGAAATAGGCAAAACTTCTACAGGATTAAAAAAAAAACTTATTACTGAGCTAGCATTGAATAATAGCCACTTCAGCTATTTTCCCAAACAGCCTGGGTAAGGATCCCTTTATATCAACACTGGCACTACATGGTTTTTACCTTCGGAATCTGTTTTTGCCCATTTCTTAGACCCATGCCTCATTGGAACTATGAAGGATTTAAATAGGCTCGACATCACAGTTTGACACACTGTGTGCTGGCCTTATCTCTAGGCATTGAGGATGCACTGTATCCAAGAGTCAAAGTTCCAACTATAGTCCAACTTTTCTAATGATTTCCCTCCTTGACTGCCAGTAAAAGTCCCAGACGCACCTTTCTATCAATGCACCTGTCCTTTGTCTCATTTTCACTGCTCCAGCTTAGCTTACTGCCACCTGTACCCCGAGGCAGAAAGTGTAGTGTGAAATCTTAAGAGATCTGTTAAAAAGCCGGGCGTGGTGGCGCACGCTCGTAATCCCAGCATTCGGGAGGCTGAGACCGGAGGATCGCGGTTCGCAGACATTCTCAGCTACTTAGTGAGGCCCTCTGCAACTCAGTGAGACCCTGTTTCAAAATAAAGAATAAAAAAATAGGGCAGGGTGTGTAGCGTGGAGGTCAAATGCCCCTGGTTTCCATCCCCAGACCTACAAAAAAAAAAAAAAAGAGATCTGTTAAAGTACTTGGGTGTTGTTGCTTTTTGTATTTGGGAGGATATATATATATATATATATATATATATATATATATATACACACACACACACACATACATACACATACATATATATGTATGTGTATATAATGTATATAATGTATATAATGTATATAATGTATATAATGTATATAATGTATATAATGTATAAAATGTATATAATGTATAAAATGTATATAATGTATAAAATGTTTGAGTTCAGATGTTTAATTTTATGTTTTTAGGTACATGGTGTAATAAATATATGATTTCCATATTGAAATAAAATCCAGATGCTTCAAAGCAGTCAATAAGGGTGAATCTCTTCTTAGTAGAGGAAGTTATACTTTATAGTCTCATCTTTTAGTTCTGGAAACTGTCCTCAGGGACCATTTTAATGCCTGCATCACCTGCTGGCCTTGTAGGGCAAACACTGATGCCTGCTTTCACTGCTTTGTCCCATATATGGGTAAATGGCTCTTCCTTGTATATCACTTGGTTCTACTGAGGCACGCATAATGTAAACATTAAAGGTTAGAATGTGACAAAATGACAAGTACTGAAATGTAGGATCATGCAACTAAATAATTTGCTATATATCATATAATTTATTCATCTTCAGCTTTACTTATTTATTTTTCTGGTATTGGGGATGGAACTCAGGGACATTCTACCTCCGAGCTACACTCCCAGCTCTATTTTATTCCTTTATTTTGAAACAGGATCTCACTAAGTTGCAGATGGCCTTACTAAGTAGCTGAGGCTGGCCACCAACCTGCAATCTTCCTGTCTCAGCCTCCCAAGTACTGGGTGTACAAGTGTGTGCCACCACGCCTGGTTTCATCTTTAACTTTTAACCCATTAGAGGGCTCTTTTCTCTCTTAAGGTCTATTTCTGAAAGCATGTATCCCCAAATATCTGGCCTCATCATTATTAAGACTCAGAAAGTGATGGGAACACCCATCCCTCAGCTACAAGATGTACCTGAAGACCTCCCTTCTCTCCAGATAATTGATTCTAGTATTAAACACAGCCTCATGGAATAAGAAAAGATGCCTATAGTAGTATAGCCTAATTCAACCAGTCCTATGCTGATGACACACCAAGCATTAGGCCTCTTACAAGTATGTGTGACAAAAAAAGTTTCAAATTTGATTAGAAATGATATATAATTATTTGGCTAAGTATGTTAGTCAGCTCTGCATTGCTGTAACCAAAATACCTGACAAGGACAACTCAGAGAAGGAGAGATCTATTTCTGGCTCACAGTGTCAAAAGACTCAGTCTATTGTTGGCTGGTTCCAAGGCAGAAGCATCATGGCAGAAGGGCACGGTGAAGGAAAATTAACAAGTTCAGAGCCGTTGGAAATCAGGGGGTGGAGGGGACCTTCCAGGGCATGCCTCCCATGACCTACTTCTTTCAACTAGTTTCTACCTCCCAATAATTCATTAATCTATCAGATGGATTAATCTACTCATAAGGCCAGAGCCCCTGTGAGCCTATCATTGCCTAAACGAACCTCTGGACCTTCCCATGCTTTCAACACATGCATTTTGGGGGGAACATTCCAGGTCCATAACACGAAGGAGATAACCGGAAAGACATCTCCAGGCATGGCCAGATACCGAGGTTCAAATAACATCTGTTCCTTGTCATTTGACAGAGCCTTTTGTTCTGTCTTTCTCTGTCTCAGTCCCTCTGTCTTGTATGTTATTCCAGCCTCTCTCTCTGTGTTTTTTTTTAATTTTTAATTTTTTCCTTTGTTTTCCTTTCATATATGATCATTGGAAAACTCCCCACATTTTGGCAAAAATGGCCACCAGCAGTTTTGGAGTTATGTGAAGCAACAACAATCTGAAAAGAAAAAAAGACGAGCCCTCTTTCTAATGATTCTAGAAAAATTTTAAAAGATGACTGTGATCGGCTCAGCATGCTGCCTGAACCAGTATGGGAACTGATGGGTGAGGTGCTCCAATGGCCAGCCTGGATGATGTTCCCACCCCTGAAGAAGGGGAAGTGGCCCTTTGGGATTGATAGTTCTGCCAAGGAGCATAGAGGCATTTCCTGCAAAGAAAACTTCCATTTGAAAATGTATTGGGGGCGTGGTGGTGCACGCTTGTAATCCCCACACTTGGGAGGCGGAGAAAGGAGGATCGTGCAGGTTCGAAGCCAGCGCACAGGCTTAAGAGACCCTGTTCTCAAATAAAAATATAAAAATAGGTCTGGGAGTGTAACCCAGAGGTAGAAGGGCTTCCAGGAACCCAAGTACCACCAAAAAAAAAAAAAAAAAAAAAGAAAGAAAGAGAAAGGAAGGAAGAAAGAAAGAAAGAAAGAAAGAAGGAAAAAGAAAGTATTGGATCCAGTCTAGCATTCCCAATATTCATTCTGAAGATATAGGTATAAAAGAGCAGGAGATTGTTGGAATTATATATAGCTAGACATGATACATTTAACTAATCTAAGACACAAAATTGGGAACCACAAGTTTAAAGATTAGTTCAGTCCTAGCAGGTTGAAGCATTGTGTCACCACAGATGTAGAAAATGGTCTCTAAAGTATTAGCCACGTCTGGATCCCAAATAAGACCAAATGCCAGTATCAATTCAGGCAAAAAGAGTTGCTTTTAAATTAACAAATCAGAAGGGAAGGATCAAATGTGGAGCTATGTGTGAAATAATAACTACAAATAATTGAGTCCATTGGAGGATGTGTGCTCTTTCAAACAAAATATGGTGGGCACAGATGAGAAAATGTACCATATTGTAATTCATCCCCTCCTTACTAAATGCATCAGTGAATGAGCGATGCATATAAACTTCAAAGTAAGTTGAGTTCTTTGGTGGCCACAGGTTGCTGTTGCCTTATCCTGGAAACTACACCACTGAGTTGGCTTAGTAATGGAGAGATTATATTCACTAGCACTGGTCAATTGTTCAACTTAACCTGGTGGCAATGATTTCTTGATTTCATATTCTACAGGAAATCTAATGAAGCCAAGAACTTCTTAACTTTCTTTTCTGCCATTTTCTGCAACAGAAAGAGTTCCCTATATCCTCTTTTTCATAATACAACCACAGATTCTATTTTCCTCACAGAGCAGCTGAAATAACTTATTCACTATGAGGGTGAAGTTCTGAAAACAAGTTAATGCCCATATGGATTGTAAGTTTCCTTACCAAAAAAGAACCATAAGAAGTACTGTATATAAATTTGCATGCAGCATATTATGGTATGGAGTTGAGAACTCAAAATCTAACATTAAATATCTTGAGCTTGCTAGGCATGGTGGCACATGCCTGTAATCCCAATACTTGGAAGACTGAGATAGGAGGATCACAGGTTCCAAGACAGCCTCAGCAAGGAGTGAAACTATCATCAACCTAGTGGGACTCTGTTGCAAGATAAAAATAAAAAATAGGGATTGTAGTATAGGGAAGTGGAATGCCCCTGTGGATTCAACCTCAGTACCACAAAAATATTTTTATATAAGAATATATATTTTATATCAAATTATTTTATATGTATAAATATATATGTATATATATTGAGCTGTGACTTTTTAAAAACTCATGCAAGTCATAGATCTAATCTTACTTTCTTGAAAGCCAAGACTAAGACAAAGGACGTGGCTGCAGATCACATGATAAAGAGGTGATTCCCAAGAAACAGAAGCCGGGGAGCTGGGACAGTGTGTCAGGAAAAGGGAAGGAGAACCAAAGGGGTCTTATCCGAGTCTCTGCTAATGGCAACCAGTCTTTAATTTTGCTGGAACTTTGGGGAAATAAATATCTTCCAGAGCTTTCCATTTGAAGGAAAAGTGAATGAGGCATGGTTCCCACAGTGGTTGATGACAAACACTTGCCTGGGGAACATAAACAGGGCCCTGTTTTCAGTCAAACCTGTTGTCCCTTTAATTATGTCCCTGAGGAATAAAAGTATTAATAAATTATAAGTTATATTTTAAAAGTTTACTTATTTATATTATAACCATATTTTAAAATTATGTTTTATTATGAAGAGGATATTTGACTGCACATAAGTATTTTAAAATACTAAAACATATTTTACCAATACTAGGGTTAGGGGTTGGTTGGGGTTAGGGGCTTGGGCTTAGGGGTTGGAGCTGAAGTTTGAGTTGGGGTTAGGGTTTTGTGGAATGACCCAATAATAAAACAATATTTATTGCATTCTTTCTGTAGAAAAAAAAGTGCGTGAAGTCTAAGAAATTACTAGAGCTTATTTTTGTGTATTAACTGGAGAATGCCATTATTAGACTTATTTTAAGATAGGCATGGTGGTGCATGCTTGTAATTCTAATACTTAAGAGGCAGAGATAGGTGGATTGCAGGTTGGAGGACAGCCTCAGCAAATAGTGAGACTCATCGACCTAGTGAGACCCTGTTTCAAGATAAGAATAAAATAGGGCAGGGGTGTAGCTTGGAGGTAGAGTGCCTTTGAATTCAGTCCTCAGAACCAACACACACACACACACACACACACACACACACACACACACACACAAACACACTTCACACTCTTTTTTTTTTTTATTGAACCCAGGGGCATTCTACCTCCAAGCTACATCCCCAGCCCTATTTTTTATTCTTTATTTTGAAACAGGGTATCGGTAAGTTGCAGAGGGCCTCACTAAGTAGCTGAGGCTGACTATGAACCTGCCAAAAACTTGTTTTAAGTACCTTTTAAAAAAAATGCTCTGATTGTTACATTGACCAACCTCCTGTATTTTCCTATTGCCATTTCTTTGTTATATATGTTCTCCTCTTCCTACTCCTCCTTTCCCTCTCTCTCTTTGATGCTGGGGATTGAACTTGGGGCCTCAACCTTGCTAAACATGTCCTTTACCATTAAGCTACATTCTCAGTCCTTTCTGTTATATTCTTTTTTTCCTGGGCTGAGGGGGGATTTCTGGGGATTGAACCCAGGGCATTCTACCTCTGAGCTATACCTTCAGCCCTTTTTATGTTTATAATTTGAAATGAAGTCTCATTAAGTTGCTAATAATCACACTAAATTGTTGAGGCAGGTCCCAAACTTGGTGAGCCTACTATCTCAGCCTTCCAAGTGCAGGGATTACAGGTATGCACCACCATACCTAGATGACTTTTTGTTGTATTTTTAAAAGCAAAAGGACAAGAGCAGATATAACTAAGAAAAGCTAAATTCCCCCTTCAGTAGAAAAGATGACAAGTTCTTGGTATTTTTTCAATCTTCCTTTCACATGAAATATATAATACCGGAAATGCTTAGCATGGTAATAATCTCTATTGTCAGAGTTCATTTCTTGGTTTGAAAAGTATGAAGGAATGAAATGCTAAATTCTTTTAGAATCCAGCTTAAACCAGACATGGTGGCTCACATCTGTAATCCCAGTACTTGGGATGCTGAGACTGGAAGATTGCAGGTTCAGGACCAGCCTTAGCAATTTAGTAAGACTTGCAGTAACCTAGTGAGTCCTTGTTACTAAATAAATAAATAAATAAATAAATAAATAAATAAATAAATACAAAAAGGGACCTGGAGCATACCTCAGGGGTAGAATGCCTCTGGGTTCAGTTCCTAGTACCCCCCACCCCCCACCTCACCTACATGCATATCAGTTTAAAGGAATAAACAAGGAGTGCAAATCTGTGCCCTCTTACATGAGATTATGAGGTTGTGGGCTATTATGTCGTCTCTTAAAGGAGGTCGATACACACAGACATGCCGTGGCAGCCTGCATTCGAGGGTGTGAAGGAACCATTCAGTTCTATTGGGAACAGTGTAGGAGCAGACAATGCTGAGCTTTCATTTTCTGAAGGACATTCATAATTTATGAGGTTTCTTTGGTGCTGCAAAATATCTCTAAGCTTTGTAATTACTTGTTAAGCCACAATAATGAACGCCAAGATACGAAAGCGCAAACACTTTATCTTGATGTAGGGTGGGATTTTCTAATATAAGCTCGGGGAACAATATCTCAGCAGAAAGGGTTTTGTTTTATGTTGGGTTTTTAATTGCTGTTTTTTAAATAGGTTGCCATAGAAAAGGGCGTGAGTTTGTTTTAGCTTTGGTCTCCACTTCCTGTTAAGTCTTTTGGGATGGATGTTTAGTATAGATATGAAATAGCTGGGGAAAAACAAACAAAAAGAAAATGTTATTATGAAAAGTTAAACATTAATTTTCCACATAGTGATATGAAATGAAAGTCAGTTTGGCAAGGCAAAAAGGGACTTTGGCAAAATAGGTAGCTCTGGGTTCTCCTTCTAGGCTCCCTCAAAAAAGGTCTCTGGAGCCAGGCGTGGTGACACGTGCTTGTAATGCCCATGCTTAGGAGGCTGAGACAGGAGGATTGTACAGGTTCAAAGCCAGCCTCAGCTACTTAGTGAGGCTCTCAGCAACCTAGTGAGACCCTGTTCCCAAATAAAATATAAAAAATAGGTCTGGAACTAAAGCCTGGAGGTAGAAAGCCCCTTGGTTCCACCTCCAATACCACCAGAAAAAAAAAAAAAAAAGGCTGGGGGTTATTTTTTGTTTGTTTTTAAGAAAAGTCCTCTCCAGAGTTAAGCAGGCTACGGGCCAATAAGTGCCTCTGTACTCCACAGGCTGACATTGCAAGAAACATGATTATGCTCAGGGTGTTTACTAAGTAGATCGTGTTTCTGAATCCTCCTCTTTAATTAGCTAGTATATGCTTCTCAAAACTGTGAGGTAGCAAATGCACCAGGACACTTCCCTGTCTCACCATCTTCTCTGTTGAAGTTGGGGAAAGAATGGGAAGATCAGCTGCAGTCTACTGGAGAAGCTTTCTTTTCCTCTCCACTACCTCCTCGGCCCCAGAGCCAAATGATTCCGTGTAATGACCAATAAAAGGCAAAAAGGGCTTCATATTAAAATGTTTATGGTTTGTATCATTTCATTTAAACATTCAAAGGGGAAAAAGAAAACTCCAGCAGCTTGTCATGAAAAAGATTAGATTCTCCCTCAGATTTGGGTTTGGAAGTCTTTCCAAAAGAAAGCTGTCTGGCGAAACTGCTGCCATCTTCAGCGGTACAAACACGACACACTGTATAAAAATGTACTCATCTGATTTTTATAGCCATAGCATAAGAACCTTCAAAGCCATCTTGTCTGGACTCTTCAGAAAAAATGCACACCTTTGTGATTTAGGATCAACTGCTCCTTGGCGGCCTCCAGGAATGACTCCTCCTTATCTTCTCTTATAGCCACTCTGTGGTTCCCACTTCCTAGTCTCTGTGCCTGGTGAAAACTGGTAATCAAAATCAAGCAGTGTGTCTCAGGTTTTGTTTTTGCTTCTGGTACTGAAGATTGATCTCAGGGGTGTTCTACCTCTGAGCGATACTCTCAGCCCTATTTTATTTTAATTTTTGACCCAGGGTCTTACTACATTGATTAGAATCTCACTACTACAATGATGAGAGTCTGACTACATGCTGAGGCTGTCCTGGAACCTACAATCCTCCGACCTCAGCCTCCCAAGTATTGGGATTACACGGGCTCTAATGCCTGGTATATCTCTTATACCAGTTTTGATTTTCCTGGTCAATCTTGTGTTTGTTCTCACTGTAGTTATTATTTACCCCTCTGGAACTCATGAAAAGCATAAACTTCTCAATCCAGGCTCTAAACTCATTCCTTCCTGAAGTTGTGGGCTCTAAAACTATCACATTTTGGTACTAAGTACTTGTTACTCAAGAGCAAAAATTCAGAGCTAGCTGAATGTGTGTGTGTGTGTGTGTGTGTGTGTGTGCGTGCATGTCTATGTTCATAGCTGCACAATTCACCATTGCTAAGCTATGGAACCAGCCAAGATGTCCATCAACAGATGAATGGATTACAAAACTATGGGAGAAGATTTCCGGGAAGATGGCTGCGGCTGCAGTCACATTGGCGACCGTGACCATAGCAACAATAGCTGGCAGTGGTCAAATAGGACAGGTATCCCTCTGAGAAACCTCAGACATCAGATATTGGTTTAATATATGGTTGGGACAATATGTAGAGACATTTATAGCCATGACTTCATAACTAAAATATAAGAAAGAAGAGATGGAGCAAGATGGTGGAGATGGCGGCCAATTTGGGAGAGGTAGATAGAACCAATCCAACCAGCCTTGAACTTTTGGAGAAATCTCCCCCCAAAAATACTGCTTCTGACCCCCATGCTCAGGAATTCTGGACAACATACTATGTAAGAAAAATGCTCAGGAGCCAAGCGTGGTGGCGCACACTTGTAATCCCAGCATTCAGGAGGCTGAGACCAGAGGATCTCAGTTCGCAGACAGCCTCAGCTACTTAGTGAGGCCTTCTGCAACTTAGTGAGACCCTGTTTCAAAATAAAGAATAAAAAATAGGGTAGGGGGTGTAACTAGGAGGTCAAATGCCTCTGGGTTCCATCCCCAGACCCGCAAAAAAAAAAAAAAAAAAAAAAAAAAAGAGAAAAGAAAAGAAAAGAAAAATGCTCGGGAGGAGGGCCAAGATGGTGGTGGCAGCCAATATCAGGGAGAGGCAGGTAAATCCATTCTAATCCACCCTGAACTTTTGAGGAAATCTCCCTGAAAGTAGGCTGCACCTGCCCCACATGCTCAGGAACCCTGGACAACATACTATGTAAGAAAAATGTTTGGGGCACGTCAGATGGAGCCCCACATAGTCAGATCAGCTGGCGCCGCACATCCCAGGAGCCAAGGGCACTCCTGGCTGCCACGCTCCTCTGTGCAGCGCTGGGGCTGGGTGTGCTCTGAGCAGCAGAACCCACACTCCATGGTGAAGCTGTGGGCCTCCACTCTTGGTGGGGAGATAAAACACATTGCTACTGAGTGCTTGGGCCCCCAGCTCCTTCAAAAGACACATACTGTTTTCTTTTATTAAAAAATATTGGAGAGAGATGAAGATGGTGGCTGCAGTTGCAGCTGCAGTGGCAACCACGACCGCAGCGGTGATGGTTAGTAGCATCCGAATAGGATATGCATCCCCCTGAGAAACCCTGGACAACAGATTTTGATTTAATAGCTGAGTGGGACAACACAAAGAAACATTTCCAGTCATCACATCCTATCTGAAATATAGGAGAGAGAGTCAAAAATGGTGGAAGTAGAGGCAAAACTGCAGCGCGGCGCCCGCCACTGCAAGAAAAGTGATTTTTGGAGGAATATCCCAGAAGAGATCAGAAAGCTGACTGCTCCTGCCACACCAATGCACAGGAATATCATAGTCTAGGAGAGACCAAGAAGGCGGCGGTGGCCAGATTTCATGAGAGGCAGACAGATCCAACCAAATCCACCTTGAATTTTTAAAGAAATCTCTCCAAAAGTAGACTGTTCCTGCTTTACATTCTCAGGAACTCTGAACAACATACTATGTAAGAAAAAGTTTTGCGGAGATGGACCAAAATGGCGGTAGTGGTGGTGGCCAGTATTCAGGAGAGGCAGATCCAATCCAATCCACCTTGAATTTTTTAAAATATCTCCCCAGAAGTAGACTGCTCTTGCCGCACATGTGCTGGAATTCTGGACAACATACTATGTAAAAAAAAATGTCCAGGGCAAGTGGAAGAGAGCCCCGCCCATATTGCTGGGCCGATTCGCTGTGCTGGAGGTCCCGGGAGACCTCCGCTCATGGCTGCTGTGCTCCTCTGCACTGTGCTGGCGGTCAGGGTGTGCTTGGAGCAGTCGATCTCACTCTCCATGGTGAGGCTGTGAGCCTCCACTTTCAGTGGGGAGATAAAATCCATTGCTGCTAGGGAATTGGGCTCTCAGCTTCTATAAATGAAATGTGCTGTTTTCTCCTACTAAAACATATATATATATATATATATATATATATATATATATATATATATGAAAATAGGAACCTCTGTAAACATCATGCCCACAGTGACAGTAATCAGAGCCTGCCGCGTGGCGAGGCCAGGTCTGGAGCCAGCGGGCCGGGCCTGGAGCCTGCCGCGGGGCAAGGCTGGGTCTGGAGCCAGCGAGGCCAGGCCCAGAGCCTATTGTGTGGCAGGCCTCGAACTGGGGCCTGCTTCACAGAAAAGGGCCAGCGGGTTTCTTCAACTGTGTGGCCAGGAAGCAATAGAAGCTGCTGCTGCCTCACCTAATCTCTCAGCAGATTTCCAGACCCAAGTGACCTCTATTAAAAAAAATTGGTTGTGAGTGGATCATCCTGTCAAAGTTACTCACCTTCTTTCTGGCTTTCAGGTTTTCAGTAAGTGGGAATAAGTGTGTAGAAATAGAAACTCTAATACATTGTTGGTGGGATTGTAAGTTGCTGAAACCACTTTGGAGAACAGTATAGAAGATGCTCAGAAGAAGGAAAACGAACTTACCATATGATCCAGCAATACCACCTCTGGGTATCTACCAAAAAGAATGAAAACCAAAATACCAAACTAACGCATGAACAACCATGTTCATAGCTGCACAGTTCATCATTGCCAAACTGTGGAATCAGCCAAGATGTCCTTCAGTGAATGAGTAGATTTCAAAACTCTGGGATATGTACACAATGGAATTTTGCTCAGTCATAAGGGAGAACAAAATTATGGCATTTAAAGTGAAATGCCACACAAAAAATAAGAAATCAGATGCTTTTCTTAATGTGCAAAATATTAGGGAGAAATGGGTGACAGGAGGAACTCTAGATGAAGAAGGGACCCTACAGAGGAGCAATGAAGGTGACATATCTGAGGGGATAAGAGGGAGGATAAGGGAAACTTTAAAGCACATGATGTACTTAAACATATCAAAGTCAATCAGGAAGCCAAGCATGGGTAGGAGGGAGGGGGAGGGAAGGGGTTAGAGATTGGGTAGGGGCTGATTGGGTGATATGTGCATGTATATCTCCACAAGATTTTTCCCATTGAGATATATGACTACAATGCACCAATAAAAATTTATTTAAAAAAAAACTATGTGATATGTATACAATGGAATTTTACTCAGCCATAAAGAACAACAAAATTACATCATTTTCAGGGAAAAGGATGAAACTGGAGAACATTATGCTAAGTGAGATTAGTCAATCACAAAAAGAAATCAGATGTTCTCCCTAAATGCAGAAGCTAGGGAGAAAAACCATCATAGGAGGAACTCTAGATGAAGAGGGAGAAACCATAGATGAGAAAATAAAGCAGCCTAACTGTGGGGGATGGGAGAGGTGAAGGGGGAAATTCCCTACCGTACATGACGTACATTCAAAACATATCAAAGTCACTCACTAAGCCAAACATAGGAAGGAGGAAAGGGTGAGGGGGTGGCGTGGGAGGTGGGGAAGCGCTAAATAGGTGATGCATGAATGTCTCTATCATCTTGTACTCCATCAAGATGCATGTACAATGCACCAATAAAAATTAAAATAAAAATATACTGTTACAGATAATAATAATGTACAAATAAAAGATATATTTATTATAAGCTTATCGCCCTTCATCTCAAGGTTAATATGTGTGTGCCTAGACTATGATACAAAGATGTTCATGACAGAGATCTTTATTAAACAGCAAAAAGGAATGAACTTAAATATTTTACAATAAAAAATAAAATGAATGGCAATATAGATAAAAACATTTTAACCCAATATGGTGTATGTATTTATTTATTTATTTATTTATTTATTTATTTATTTATTTATTTTGTGTGTGTGTGTGTGTGTGTGTGGTACTGGGGGTGGAACTCAGGGGCTTTCTACCTCCGGGCTATATTCCCAGACCTATTTTATACTTTATTTGGAAAACAGGGTCTCACTAAGTTGCTGAGAGCCTCACTAAGTAGCTGAGGCTGGCTTCGAACTTGTGTGATCCTCCTGTCTCAGCTTCTAAGCACTAGTATTACAAGCGTGCACCGCCACACCCGGCTTGGTGTTATTTAAATACAGGTTTTATATTTTAATTACATGTGAAAAAATGGCCTAACTATGAAGTGGTCCCTAAGTAAGAAGTAGTATGTTTAGAAATAATTATAGTAAAATGATAATTAAAGTAAAATAGATCTGATTTCAAAGGTATTTATAATAGATTAAATATTTCTAAACCTCCATCTCAGTTATTCTTAAACTCTACCCCCAAATATACCAGTGACATTACAGGAAAATTTCAAGGGAGTTAACAAAGTAGTATTAAAGAAAGATTACAAAAATTTAAAAATTCAGTGAAGAAAAGAAGAACATCTACAGATATTTTGAAATCTGTTAAGTCTTTCTTGAAAATATTAATTAGGGCTTATTACATTAATAATGAACATATTAAGATTTTTTTATTCCAGAATCCTGATCATTAAGATTCTGACCTGTTCCTTGTTTATCAAATCTTTTCTTTCTCATGATCCTACAGGTGAGCCAGGGAATACCTCACACATTATGCACTAAATAAAACTACATCACAGTTTCTGGTTTAAAGAAAACGTGACTCTGTTTATTGTAATTGTTTTCTCATTTGACTTGTATACATCCATATCTTTATACATCCATATCTTTTTATTTTAACATTGACTGCATTCAGGGTTTTAAGGTCAAAAGCTGTCCTTTTCTATGCTGAGTTACTGGTAAGAAGCTGGCAATCAAGTGAAAGTTCTTTATGGACTGGACTCAAAAGCTCTTGTGTACTCTCAACTCAGTATTCATTTCTCAAAGCAAATGTCATTTGCACAATAGTTCTGTTGTATATTCAGAACCAAGTTCTACTTTGACAATAATAGCAGAGCAGTAAACTCCTCCTCAGAAGGCCCTGTGCTGTGAACGTCTCCGTTTAGCCAGGCACTTTAGAACCATCTCAGACTGTTGAATCAAACTGTTTACAAGTAAATTATTTTCTCCCTACTTGCTACCTAGCTCTGAGTATGTACGTCATTTTCACAATTCCACCTAGTATTTAACCCTTAACTAAAATCCTAGTAGGGTTTGCTCATTGGTGTTAGAATTTTGAGAGATTATTTCCTACCCTCTTTTATATTTTCTAAATATTTTTATAAAAAGCTTGCATTATTTTTAAGGAGAAAATAAACTTTGTTTCAAAAAAACAGTGCCAAGGAAAGATATTTTTATGCCAGTAAAATTTCTGATCTACTTTCCTATAGGATTATAAAACCACTTCAGAAAGAATTTTACTTATTAGAAACAGGAAAAGCCTCTTTTTCTACAAGTATGAAAATGCCATTCACTTTTCTCCCCACTGAGTTCAGGAAATGAAATTTGAAAAGATGTAGAAGGGGAAGGCAAATTGGTGATTTGCCGGCCAGCCCAATTTGGTGTTGTGTTTGGTAAGCACATGATTTAAGCTGAAATGAAATGCCTCTTGAATGGAGTCAGTTCTGCACCAGCCCACCTCACATTACCTTCGTGGCCCTGGAAAGGATTTTATTTTGACACTCTCATGCTAGCGCCTGGTAAGAAGTAGACCAAGACATGGTATGACTAAGACATGTGAGGCAAGACAGAATTTGTACAGATGTCATCGTTCTGTTCTTCATCTTGCACATGGAAAAAAATTTCAGGAATAAGAAATGACAGCTAATTCAAAGTCCGTAGACACATGCTTTGTTATAATCTAATAGCTTTCTCCCCTATAATTTCCTTCTTAGTCCATTCTAACAATGGCTAGTTCTTAGATGATATTCCTTGAGCCTAACTTTGATCACATATTTATTTTTCTTTAATTCTTTCTTCATTTCCTGTGTGCCAGGTCTCTTTAGGTATTAAGAGAAAAATAGAAAAGGCTCAAGGTCTCTAGCCTCTTAAAGAGAGCTGATTTGTAAACTAAAACAGGAATGTGCTAGAAAAAAAAGTTTTCCAAAAGTGACAATTGAGTTGATTCCTAAAAAGAAAAGTTGATGATCTTGTCAGACAGAAGCATTTTGAGGTAAAAGAAGAGCAATCACAAAACATGGGTTCAGAGGAAGGCTTGGGAAATTCAGGGAGCCACAAGTGTTTTATTTTGGTGTAACAGAGACTAAGAAATAGGAAAAGGAAAAATATACATTCATCCATATCATAATTAATTTTTCCAATGACTTATAAGCATTATGGACACAACAATAATTTATATATTGCAGGTATATAAAGCTAAAAATTGTAGTATTGCCCAAGGTGATGTGTCCTTTCAGAGTAATGTTGCATCCAGTGCTTGATTAGTAAGTCCTCTAAAGCCCAGGCCACTTGGTCCAACTTGGAACAACTCTGGTTGGCCATTCCAGCTGGAGAGCTACCCCAGGGATGGGCAGAGAGGCCTTTGTTTTGTGCTGGATCTCAGTTCTGCTTGTTCCTCTGCTCAGCCATGCCTTTTTCTTTCTTTTATAGGAAACTCCCTAATAAGTAGCCTCTTTTAAGATTTTTCTCCCCTGTACAGATTACAAAGTGCCATTTTATGTAACTTGAATTTTGTGCTGCAATTAACTAACACCAGAGAAAGTTTATAGCAGGGAAAATTTCTTGATCATAAGTGAAAGGGTATAAAATTGAAGACAGGGAGATTAATTAGAAAGATGTTATAAAAGTACAAGTGAGAACTGTTCAAAATCTAAATAAAGGCAACAGCAGTAAGGTGGAGGGAAAAGATGAATGAAATACATATCTATGGGCAATATTGGCAGAATTTGGCAACTGATTATAGGTGGTGGGCCTGGTAAAATTATCCAGGAATCATAGGTTTTTTGTTTGGAACAAATAAATAAACTTTGGTGCCACCAGTAAAGAAAAAAATACATGAAAAGAAGCAGAGTCCTCAATGGTCAGGATAAGTTAACTAACTTTTGGAAAATTCAATGAAGTAAAATGCAGGTGATACTTGGCAGAAGTTGAAATAAATGCATTGAGATATCAAGAGGAAAGCCAATGTTGAAGATAAAGGTTAGGGAATCATCAACATACATGCGATAGTTAAATGCATAGATAAGGGAGCTCAGGGAGCTGCTGTTCTTTAAAATGGTCAGGTCTCCTCCACATTACTTACAAAACAATTTCTATCTCCTCCAAGTGACCATCAGGCAAAACAATGATGGTTCAGCACTACGGACAGTGGCAGGATGGCCTGTGTGTCCCCACCCCCTCCTCAGCCCACCCCCAGGGTTCTGTTCCTGTAGTTTTCATACCTTTCCTCTGATCCCTTTTTTGGATCATACCTCATGTTATGGTAACTTTAATAAAGTCATGTGGTTCAATCCTTTTCTTTTCTTTTAATTGGAAAAAGAACTTGCAGCTCAAAGAGGCTAAGTGATTTATCCAAAGCCACATTCCTGGTGAGTAACAGAGCCAGGACTCCTGATTTCAGGAGAGTGGCTGCAGATTCTACTGCAATAAAACTGGAGTAGAAACGTCACAGTTCTCCAAGCAACAAATTTCAAGCTAACAGACATTTTCAAACAATGATGTGCAAATGATCAATGGATATGAAGAAATGCTCAACATCTTTAATATCAGGGCAATGAAAATTAACACAATAGCATATCATCTTACCTTATATCATCTGTTAGAATGGCTAGTAAATAAAAGATGAAAGATGACAAATGTTGGTGAAGATATGCAGTAAAAGAAACCCTGGTACACTGCGAGGATGTGAATCAGTACAGCCATATGGAAACAGTATGGAAGTTATTGAAATACCTAAAAACAGAATTGCTGTCTAATTTAACAATCCTGATTCTAAGTATATATCCAATGGAATTGAAATCTATATGTTTAAGAGATAGTTGTACTCCTACATTAATTGCAGCGTTACTCATAATAGCCAAGACATGGGGACATTCGAAGCGTCTGTCACTGAATGAACGAATGAATGAATGAAGAAAACGTAGTATATATACACAATGGAATACTAGGCAGTCGTAAAAGAAAGTTATTCTGTCATTTGCTACAATATGGATAAACCTGGGGAACGTTGTGTAAGTGAAATAAAGCAGGCCCACAAAGACAAATAGTACGTGCACTTATCTAAATCTAAATTTAGATAGATAGGACTAAAAAAAAGGACAAAGTCATAGAAGAGAATAAAATGATGGGTACTAGAGTTGGAGAAAGAGGAAATGTTGGCCAAAGGGTACAAAGTTTGTTAGACAGAAGGAATAAATTTTAATGACCTATTTACATAGCTTGGTATCTATAGTTAATAATAATATATATTTTAAAGTTGCTGGAAGGGTAGACTTTTTTATTTTTTGCAGGTCTGGGGATGGGGCCCAGGGTTATTTGACCTCCAAGCTACACTCCAAGGCCTATTTTTTTATTCCTTATTTTGAAACAGGGTCTCACCAAGTTGCAAAGGGCTTCAGTAAGTAGCTGAGACTGTCTGCGAACAGTGATCCTCCTGTCTTAGCCTCCTAATGCTGGTATTATAAGTGTGAGCCACCATGCCTGGCCCCTAGACCTATTCTTAGTACACCATCTTTTCTCCCATGCTATTTATTCCTTTATAATTTTCTCGGAATTCTTAAGTCTTTGGAGCTTGTTTCCAAATTCATTGATCTGAATTGCAGCATTTTCCAGCTCTGTTCTTTACAGCTTACCTTTCCTTCCTTCCTTCTTTCTTTCTTTCTGACTGCCTTTCTTTCTTTCTTCCTTTCTTTCTTTCTTTCTTTCTTTCTGTCTTTCTGTCTTTTTCTTTCTTTTCTTTCTTTCTTTTCTTTTAGTTATCCTATTCTTATTTTTTTTTTTTTGGCAGTACCAGGAATGGGACCCAGGGGCATTCTGCCTCCAGGCTATACCCCAGCCCTATTTTTTATTCTTTATTTTGAAACAGGGTCTCACTGAGTTCAAAGGACCTCAATAAGTAGTTGAGGCTGTCCTCGAACCACAAACAGGGATTCTCCTATCTCAACCTTCCAGATGCTGGGATTATAAGCATGCACCATCACACCCGGGCCCCTATTCTTACTTCTAAAGCAATCTTTTCAATAGCTGATCATTCCTATTTTACAATATGTTAACTTTTGCTGGGCATGGTAGAACAGGCTTGTAGTCCCAGTACTTGGAAGGCTGAGACAGGAGGATAACACAGGTTCGAAGCCAGCCTCAGCTACTTATTGAGGATCTCAGCAACTTAGTGAGACCCTGTTTCAAAATAAAATATAAAATAGGTTGGGGTGGGGTAGCCCAGAGGTAGAGGCCCCTGGGTTACACCCCCAGGACCACAAAAAAAAGAATAAAATAAAATAAAATATGTCAACTTTTATGATAGTTTTCTTAATATACAATTAACATGCTATAAAATTAACTCTTTTCAAAATATACAATCTCGCAATTCTAGTATAACCAGACTTGTGCAACCATCACTACTATCTAATTTCAGAATTTTTCATCATCCCCAAAGGAAGCCCCATACTCATTAGCAATCATTCCATATTGTCCCAACCCATCAACCTCTGGCACTCGCTAATCCACTGTTTCTATGGATTTGCCTAGCTATATGCTACTTCACATAGGTGTCTTGCTTCTTCCACTTAGTGTAATATCTTCAAAGTTGATCTGTATTGTAGCATGTATCAGCACTTTTTTGTGGGACTGGAATTGAACCTCTGAGCTACACCCCCCAACCCTATGTTTACTTTTTATTCTAAAATAGGGTCTCACTAAGTTGTAGAGAGCCTCACTAAGTTTCTGAGGCTGATCACAAACCTGCGGTCTTTCTATTTCAGCCTCCTACATCCTGGGATTACAATCGTGTGCCACCACACTTGGCCTACTTCATTCTCTTTTATTGCCTAATAAGGTATCTTTGTGTATGTTTGTCACATTTTGTTTCTCCATTTATAAGTTGATGGACACTAGGTTATTTCCTATTTTTGGGGTTATTATGAATAATGCTGGTATGAACATTTGGGTGTAGGTTATATGTAAACATGTTTTCATTTCTCTTGAGTAAATGTCTAGGAATAGAATTGCTGGGTCATAGGGTGATCTATGTTTAATTTTTTGAGGAACTGCCAAACTATTTTCCAAAGTGGCTGTACCATTTTTCATTCTCACTGGCAACATAGGAGGCTTCTAATTTCTATACATCGTAACCAATACTTTTTACTGTCTCTCTTTTCTTTTTGTGGTACTGGGTCTAGAATCCAGGGACTTTTCTACCTCCGAGATATATTCCCAGACCTATTTTATAATTTTTTACTAAGTTGCTGAGAGCCTCACTAAGTAGCTGAGGCTGGCTTTGAACCTGTGTGATCCTCCTGTCTCTGCCTCCCAAGTGCTGGGACTATAAGTGTGCCCAACCACACTTGGCCCTATTGTCTCTTCTACTGCATATGAAGTAGTATCTCACTCTGGTTTTGATCTGAATTTAAATGAGAAATAATGTTGTGCCTCTTTTAATATATTTATCGGCCATGTGCTTATCTTTTTAAAACAATGTCTGTTTGGATCATTTTAAGTAAGATTTCCTTTTTTATTGTTGAGTTGTCAAAATCCTAGAGACAAATCTCTTTTTAGTTATGATTTTCAAATATGTTTTCTCATTCTTTTGAAACACATAAGTTTTTTTATTTTTGTGAGGTTGAAGTTGTTTTTCTTTTATTTGTGCTTATAGTGTCAGACATAAGAAGCTGCTATCTAATCCAAGGTCTTAAGTGTTTATTCTCACATTTTCTTTTGAGAGAGTTTTATAGTTTTAGCTTTTATGTCTGTGATCCACACTGTACATGTGTTACCATTTTCCTTTGAATGTTGTTGGTAACCCAGTATCTTTTTAGTTCCTTGTATTTCGGAATTTTTCTAAATTTTTTTGTTATTTTATAATTATTAACTGTTCCATGGACAAGACCATATAAATGTATTCCTCTGGTTAATTTTCCTTTTATAGGTTTAAGCTGTATTCTTTATTTTTTCCTTTGGTACTAGGAATTGAACCCAGGGGCATTCTATGTCTGAGCTATAGTTCAACTTTATTTTATTAATTTATTTTATTTTTTAATCGTGTGTGTGTGTGTGTGTGTGTGTGTGTGTGTGTGTGTGTGTGTAAGCATGTTCGTGCATATTTTACTAGGGACTTAACCCAGGGGCATTCTACCTCTGAGCTACACCCACAGCCCTATTTTTTATTCTGAAACAAGGTCTCACTAAATTGAGGAGGACTTCGCTAAGTTGCTGAAGCTGGCCCCAAACCTGCAATCCTGTCTCAGATTCCCAAGTACTGGGATTACAAACATATGCAACCATACCCAGCTATTTTTTAATTTTTGAAACAAGTAATTTCAAGAAATCCCCCACCAGTTAGTGGGCCAGTGGCCATAAGATTCTAAGCAACCAGTCATTCAAAATGAAGACATTTTTTCCATTTACTGAAACCAGAGAGAAATCGCTTGAATTGGTTGCCACAACAATTACACTGCAAATTACAATGATGGCCATGCTTACAGCCAGCGCAGCACAGTTTCATGAGTCATTTCTCAGTATAGACTGAAGGCATAATTTTTTACACAGAAAAGTTCGGTTAACTAATTTCTAGCTGTGTGGTATTCTTAGCACCAGCAATGGTCCTGCTGGTGGTGCTAATGAAAACATTATAACCTAAGATGCTTAGATGTTCCAAAGCAGTTCAACAGCCTCAAGCAAGTGAAAGAGCAAAAGGTTTATCACATCTGTCAAATTGCTGCTGAAGTGTTGCCTAACAACCAACTGCTAATTTTAGAGGCTTAACACAATAAATGTTTTTCTTGCTCAAGGTTTTGGTCAGCTCTACGGTCCTCTCATTCTTAAATCAGTGGCTCTTCAGTAGATTGCAGAAGCAAAAGCAGTATAGTCACTCTTTAATAGTCTCTGCTTGTATCACATCCACTAACTTCAGCTGGCCAAACCACGCTGCATGTCTGCATCCCATATGAAGTAGATGGGGAAGTGAGTTCTCCTACTCAGGGGGGAGGCACTGCCAAGCCACTCGGTAAATGTTGTGTTACTCTATAGCAGGGAGAGAGAAGAGAATTGGAAATAATCCAATTATAGCATCTATACGTTTCTTTGCTATTCTCTTCATTTTTAAAAAAAATCTCCCATTTCATATAGTCTTATATCACTTAACAAATGTCTGAGTAGTCGTCTTTAGGCCATTGTGTTACTGCGGTAGCATCATAGAGAATAAGTTACACATGCCTAGCTAGGACAGGCAAATCACTTCACATGGCCTTGGAATGCAATCAAGAGACGAGGTCAACTGGGTATAGTGGTGGAAGCCTACATTCCCAGTACTTGGGAGGCTGAAAATGGAGGTGAAGCTAGGGGTGAAGCTCAGAGGTAGAACGCCTGGGGTTCAATTCTCAGTACTGGGAAAGAGGAGTGAGGAGGAAGGGAGGGAGGGAGGGAGGAGAGAGAGATGAACCAATAAGAATTATTTAATATTAAGTACTGTACTTAATTATATGTGCTATACTTTTATACTACTGGCAGTGTGGTAGGTTTATTTATACTAGCATCACCACAAACACGTGAGTGATGTGCTTGCTGTTTGATGGTGTTAAAACACCTAAGATGTCATTGGATGATAAGAACTTCTCTGCTCCATTATAATCTTATGGGATCATTGTCATATATGGGGTTCATGTTGACTAAAACATTGGTATGCAGCACATTGATATGACTGTACTTCTAAGGATCATACAGAGTAGGATCTGTAAGGAAACTTGAGGTCGACTAGTATGATTCTTCCTGTTTACTAATGAGCTATCTGGGGCCTGTAGAGATTTGAGGACTGGGCTAAGATTACACCGTCAGTATAAAGCTCTACTACCATGAACTAAATGTAACTCAACTCTCCTTTCTATAGTCTACCTCCAAAGCATAATTCTACATGCAATTCTGGGTTTAGTTCACAAGATAAATGTATGTGTAAGGTTCTGAACTTCAATTTCCAGAGGTAAAATCCTGGGTCGGCTAAAGACTTTTAGTAGGACAATGAGGAGAGACTTTAAATTCTGGGTTCCAACCTGGAAAAATTGGTTTTACATAGAGTAACTACTATGGGTATGTTGGCAAGCAGGCTTAAATTTCTTTCTTTCTCTCTTTCTTTCTCTCTTTCTGTACTAGGGATAGAGCCCAGGGGCATTCTACCTTCAAGCTACACTCCCAGCCTTATTTTTTATTCTTTATTTTGAAACAGGGTATCACTGAGTTGCAAAGGGCCTCACTAAGTAACCAAGGCTGTCTGCAAACCACTATCCTCCTGTCTCAGCCCCCCAAATGCTGGGATTACAAGCATGCGCCACTAAGCCCAGCAAGGCTTAAATTTCTAATGAAAATATTTACAGACTGAGTTGTTATTTAAAAATAGGTAATATTTCCAGAAGGAAATGTTAGTTTGTTTCCCAGTTGCTTTCCATTGTCTCAGTATTTCATCTAACAAAGAATCAAATGTAGGGAAGGGCAAGGGGTGGGTAGGTGGAATGAGAGTGGAAGATTGCCAGAGATGGAGGAAAGATATAAAATTGGACTTTTTAAAAGATTCTCTAGTCAGCATGGCTATGTGTTTGGCTTGCTCCTCAAAAGCAGATCTGAGCTGGTAAGCAAAAGCACTGGAGAACGGTTTGTTTTGAGAGAAGGGAACAGCTGTTCCTCCTGAGGTTCCCAGCAGACAGGGATCCTCTCCCATTACTTAGTCTTCCTAGAGGGTATTGCTTACAGCTCCTTTTGTGCCGTTTACTGTTCCAATTCTGTAGGTCAGTTTGACCGGATATCTTATTTTTAAAGCAACACTTAATGGCTAAGATATTTTTTGTTATTCATGTCTTGACCAAGTTGGAAAGTTTCTTTAACATTTCATGGTTTTACTCCCAGTTTGTTTACTGCTGCAAATCAGCTCTCCTGGCAAGAAACTTGACTCCTGCCGATGATATTATCTTGGAGGAATGTAGGGCTAGGCGAGAGGGTAGTTTTTCTGAGAATGGATGATCTGACCACACATAATAAAGAAAGCCAGATAATAAGCAGTCATACAACATGAAAAGCAATGAGCAGTAATTTAGATACACAACCTTAAAAAGAAACACAGGAAAAGATGCAAAATACATTTTTAAATAATTATTTCCTATCTTCATAGTGTTGTCTTCTTTTTATTTTAGCCTTGAACAGATGGTCCCCCAATTTCCAACTATGATCTCATTTTTAACATGAAAACATTTTCACAGAGCCTCACATAATAGTAGTTGTACTTTTAGTAGAAGCTGACTGAGAATATATATAAGGATAAAACACATTGCCATGAACTTGGTAATGCCAAGTCATACTTTATTGAATAAAGGTACATGTAGATTCATTTGTACACTGGATGTACCTATGATGCAAACTGCCTTATTCAGGGTAAAGAGAAGTATATCTAATGGAACTATGGGTCACCTTATATTCATTTTAAAGTGCTGCAGAGGTCTCAAAATTATAATTTGGTATCTAAATATCATCTTTCATCTGTACCTATCAATCTGAGGAGCTTCCTCTTTAATGACATTATTTTTGCATTCCTGCCTAAACAGACAGTTGTATGTTCACCTTAGTTGGCTCAAACAGGGTATCCTTTAATGAAGAGAGCCCAGTTTTTAAAAAAGTCAGATGATTGAAATTGGGAGCCTTTAAAAAAAAGTATATTAATACAATTTCTAAGGAACTCAACATCTTTGAGGCTGTTTTACCTTTAGCAAAATTAAAGATAGGATGGGGGACAATACTTGTTTAATCAAAGTCATCATTTTTTTTGAGGATCAAATTAGAATGTGTAGTAATTAATCAGATAAAAAATAAATTGTGGCTGGCCAGTCAGTATTTTTGCAAAATCTTCCTACTTGGCCTGGGCGATTACCATGCTCTTCAGACTCATAATGGGTTGTGGCCAGGAAATAGAAAGTCTGTGCAGTGGGCAGGAGTGAGAGAGGTGGCTTGGGTTTAAGATTTACCTTTGTGAGATAAGTTCTCTGGGCTTCAGTCTCTTGTGAACAGAGAAATGGACTAAAGTCTTAAAGGTGTTAACTGTTTTTAATGGGGCTCATTGTTTTTTTCCTAAATAAAATTGGATTTCAGAGCTCCAAAGAATAAATCAGATACCTGAAAATGTAGTTTTCACATGCAGTTTAAAATGTTCAGTGGGGCCGGGCGTGGTGGCGCACGCTTGTAATCCCCCGCGCTTGGGAGGCGGAGACAGGAGGATGGCGCTGGTTTGGAGCCAGCCTCCCTGGCTTAAGAGACTCTGTTTCCACATAAAAATGTTAAAAAAAAAAATAGGACTGGGAGTGTAGCCCGTGGGAGTGTATCCCGGAGGTAGAAGGGCTTCCAGGAACCCCAGTACCACCAAATAAATAAATAAAATAAAATAAAATAAAATGTTCAGTGGGTGCAAATGAGGCCCTAGGAATATAGCTTAAAGACCACTGTTCATGTTTAAGATCTAGTTCTACACGAAGATACTAATTTATTAATTTGGGGGGGGGTACTGGGGACTGAGACCCAGGGCATTCTAACTCCTAGCTACAGCCCTGGCCCTATTTTTTTTTTTTTTTGAAACAGGGTCTCTCTAGGTTACTGAGAGTCTCACTACTTTTTGAGGCTGTCCTCAAATCTGTGACCTTCTTATCTGAGCCTCCTCAGTACTAGGAGTACAGACATATGCCACCCTTCCCAGTTCACATTTATTAATTTAAAATGAGAAATGTTCCTGCCCAAAATGTTGCTGGTTGTTATCTACATGGACTTCTTGCTCCCTTATGGTCATGTTCACTACAGAAATCAAGCCTTAAATCATAATTTTGAGTGTAAAAAAATAGAAGTGAGTTTTATATTCTAAAATAATAGTTCCACCAGGCAATGGTGACCTCATTTAATGTCCTTTTTCATGCTAGTAGTTTTCTTTCTAAAGAAAGGAACCAGAGCCAAGTGCAGTGGTACATGCCTATAATCCTAGCTACTTGGATAGGCTAAGGCAGGAGGATTGCAAGTTTCCGGTCAGCCTCAGTAACTTAGCAAGACCCTTAGTATTTTAGCAAGAACTTTTGTCAAAATAAAAAGGGCTGAGGATGTATCTCTTGGATTTGATCCCCAGTGCTATAAAATGGGAAAAGAGGCCGGGCGTGGTGGCCCACACTTGTAATCCCAGCGCTTGGGAGGCTGAGACAGGAGGATTGCACAGGTTCAAAGCCAGCCTCAGCTACTTAGTGAGGCTCTCAGCAACTTAGTGAGACCCTGTTTCCAAATTAAGTATAAAAATAGGTCTGGGAGTATAGCCTGGTGGAAGAAAAGCCCCTGGGTTCCACCCACAGTAACACACACACACACACACACACACACACACACACACACACACACACACAGGAAAAGACAGACAGACAGAAAACAAATTAGCACTCTCCTGCCTAGACCCGACCTGGAAGAAACTCTCACTCTACTCTTACCCTGTCACTTGCCTGTCTGTGCCTCTGTGCAGGTTTCCACACTCCTATCGACATGAACATCCTCATGAACAGGGCTCATGGGCTCTCAGGCTGAGAACGTGTCAGGTCATCAGCTGTTCAAGTGATCTCTGCAGAACCCCAGCCAGGTGCTCCCCTGGGCTTTCCTTTGTCCACTTTCCATGTCAGAATTTGCTGCCACTGGAGATAAAACTATTTCCCTTTCTCCATAACAGTAATTCTAGAGAGTTCTTCTATATATTGACTTAAAACCATGACTCTATACATCCCAATGTTGTTGAATATATAAGCATCTGATATATAAATCCTGTTACATCATGTTCTGGACTGGAAGGTTCCCACAAGCTTCAGAGCTATTCAGGACCTACTGTGGATCTGAAAGATTCATCTTTGCTCCCTATCAGTACCTAGCGTACAGAGGACCCTCAGCCTTGAATGGCTGACTAGCTGAATGAATTCTGAATTTCTGACAACTTATCCAATGAGGAAAGACTAAATGACCTGATTATTTTTGTAAGCAGCCATTACAAAGTTTCTAACTCAGTTTGTCAAAGAGAAAATCCAGCTTATAGTGGCAGACTCCACAAGCACCTGTACATTCTAAGGGCATTTACAAAAATTTGAGTTTCCAAACCCCACTGGGGTTATTTTCAGGGTATAGATTATACTGTCACCCAGCAATGTCTCCCATTTCTGGCCATGGAAATAACTAAGGGGAACTGAGGCTCAGGATGGTGGAGAGTTAATAATGAGAGCTCTAGAGACTGATTACCTGGATTCTAATGCTGACCCTCCGCTTGCTAGCTCTGTGACCCTGAGCGAGTGACTGTCTCTGTATAGATGAGGTAGACATCAGCTAATGTGAGGATTTAATGAGTTAATGCCCTCAAATTCTTAGAGCATGGCATATTGTAAACATTTGGTAAGTGTTGATTCTCATGCATCCATGTTGGTATAGTAAAAAGAACACAGGTTTTTACTTTATTTTTTAAAAGATACTCAAATTTAATAACTTATGCTTTGCTATAACACACGTGTTTCTATTTTCCTTTAAAATGAGTTAGTTGAAGAGTGGTTCCCAACCCCCACCCCTCCGGCTCCCCTCCCAGAGCCCAGGTCCTACACTGGTCGTGGACTCATGGCCACAGCCTGGGGGCCCAGGCATGTTGTAGGGCCCCGGGTGGGCCTTCCAGCCACACAGACCCGGTGTCCAGAACCAGTGGTCCTGGGATGCAGTGTTGGCTCCCGACCCAGGCCCTGGCGACCCGGCCGCATCTTCAGTATGGGGAGAACCACAGTGAGGGTCTCCCCCTGGCCCGGTTCCGCCCACGGGGTCTGAACCGGGGCCTGCCCTGGAGGCTGCCTGATGGGAAGAGCGCCGCCCTGGCGCCCGGATGCACCCGCAGGCCCCGCGGTCTGTGGAGCTGATCCCGGGGGAGCTGGTCCTTTTGGGAAGCACCTTGATGACGCGGCCCCGGAAGATGCTCTCGTGCAGATCCACGGCGGCCTGGGCGTGGCGAACTCTACGTAGGCATAGGTTGCCCACATAGATGGATCTGTGGTCAGCCTCCACCTTCTCCTTGGGGGTCCCCAGGAAGGGGAAGCCCGTGGTCTTGGGGCTCAGCAGTGGCCCGGCCCCGGCACCCTCCTCCTCCCAGGACTTGTCCCTGGCGTGGGGAGACTCCGGCGGCCCCTTGGCCTGCTCCATGGCCCACAGTTTCAGCTTGATGGCTTCCAGCTCCTGGTCAGGCTGCGGGCACTCCGCCAGGAGCTCCAGCTCCAGCTGAACATAGGTTTTTGAATTAGGCAAGCCAGCCTTTTAATTCAGGCCTTGACTCTTTTGCTTTAATTTCAAAAACTTGTTTGATCTTGTGTAGAACATGGATAATAACATAGCAGTGGTACAAAATACTATTTAAACTATCTCAGAGTATAGGCTCCTGATTTCTAGGACTCTTAAGTTTAGGGAAACACCTTAATGGGTATGAAGAAGGAAGCCCTGTCAGAGAATTAAATTGCTTTGCATATCAAAATAAGAATTTTGAGGATCTTAGAGCTGGAGATGAAAGCATGAAACCTAGAAAAAAATTTTTCAAAATACCCAAGAGTCTAGGGCTCTACTGGGGCCAATAGAATAGGTGTGTGTGTGTGTGTGTGTATGTGTGTGTGTGTGTGTGTTAGTTACTGGAGATTGAACCCAGGGGTAAACTACCTATGAACCACATTCTAGCCTTATTTTATTTTTTATTTTGAAACAGGATCTTGTTGTTTTGCTGAGGCTATCACTAAGTTCCTGAAGTTAGCCTCAAACCAATGATCCTCCTTTTTTAATCTTTCCAAGTACTGGGATTACAGGCATGTACCACCATGTCCATCAGGGCCAATAGTCTTAATATCTACTATTAAGTTATTTGTTATTTGACAGCAGAGTGGACCATTCTTTACTTTTTTCTCAAGGTTAGTTGTTACACAGTCATATTGGGGTGGTACTTTGGCAGTGAAGAAATTGGGGTGATGCCTTATAGTATCAAGTAAAGTAATAATACCAAAGGAGAAAGCAAACACAGGGGGAAGTGGAGGAGACATGGAGAACTGGCCCGCATAGAAAAGAAAGAATGTGAAGTGAAAAAGAGAAACCTGGAGATGTGTGAAGGAACAGTAGATTTCTCACCAGCATGTGAGATGGCAACTGGAAAGTTATACTTTACATTGATCTTAAAGGATGAAAAACTATAGTCAGTTGAAGGAAGAATCTGAGTACCTTGGCATTTGAGTTTTAGATTGCAGGATTCTTAGGACAATTAAAGGGAATGATATAACTATTTATTTATTTATTTATTTTGCGGTACTGGGGATGGAACCAAGAGGCATTCTACCTCTGGGCTACACCCCCAGCCCTATTTTATAATTTATTCAGAAACAGGGTCTCACATAATAGGCTAAGAGCCTCACTAAGTAGCTGAGGCTGGTTTCGAACCTATGCGATCCTCCTGTCTCAGCCTCCCAAGGATGGGGATTACAAGCATGCGCCACCACACCTGGCTGGAATGATGTAAACTTTCAGAACAAAGTCATCATTTGATAAATGACAGTTATCATCATTCATCCTATTGATTCATTTATTATTCAAAAAAATATTTTTCTAACCCTAAGGATGTCCAGACTAAGAGCAGATGGTGCACATGGGGGCAGTGGTGCATACCAGTGCTGACACTTACCTAGCATCTCCCTGCAGCTCCCACTTCTCCAATGCCCACCTGCCTCTCCTGCCTGCATAAGAGAATGTACTTCCCCAAGGAACAATCGCCGGGGCTTCCAGGAATGCCAGGGCTGTGCTTTTTCGAAACACAGGTGGCAGGCTTGAGCCCTGGTAAAGAATTTTTTTTTTTCTAAGTCATGGTCATGCCTCAGAAACAGAAAGTTTTAAATTATTTCATTAATCAACTCACTTCAGAGTGACAAGCAGCATTCTTTAAAAAAAAAAAAAAAACACAGTTATTTAACTCCTGATCCATTTTCCAGTAAGTGATTACCAAGATAGCTGGAGCATAAGAATAGGTAACGGCTTTGTTTTTCCTCAGATGTAGTCAGTGCGATTATTTTTAGATGAAAGACTTGGAGCCAGAAGCACAGCTCATAATTATGTTGCTATGATTCTACAAGCAGTTGTTTTGTAGAATTAATTCAACTGTGAACACTTTAAAGTCACCACATGTTCTGAAAAAGTCAGAAGATAAAAACTGAAAATAAAATATTCCATGGCATGAAGTGCTGTCTCCTGAGAACCTACGTCTCTCCACTGTGCTGCTCGCACGCCCTTCTCTTCCCGTCTAGTCTCCTGTTGGTACCCGCTCTACCACCCATTCAAGCACACTGATGGCCTCCTGCGATGCTCTTCCTGATGTTCGCCTGATGGAGCCCCCTTCCTCCCACCTCCTGCCTTGACTGTGTAGTGTCTACAACTTTTCTTGAAGCTTCTCATCTTCTTTTAATCCTGGTTTATTTTCAGCTGTGTCTCACAATTTCCAAAGCTAGCTTTGTACGGTGTTGATAGTTTTATATTAAAAAATATATAAGATCAAATTACCAAAGATCTGGAAGAGAAAAGAAAGAAAAATATTCATCTTATCATCATAATACAAATTATTTTGCTTGTTTGTTGGTTTGGTTTTTTTTCAATCCTCAGTACCACAAAAAAAGAAATAGAAATGTTTTTTAATACAATTCTTTTTAATTTGTTATTTACTTGGATGTTAGCTGTATTTTTATACTATACAATATAAACATTTTGTATGTACTAATGTTTTAGAGAGAAAAATATAACAATAAAAATGATCGCAAGACTCTTAAATATTATTTTTCCAATGCAGAATCATCCAAGAATTCTTTTTTTTTTTAATGTGGATCATATTGAAAGTGGCATATATTCAGACTGTGCTTGGTGCCCTTTTCTCCCCCAACTTTCTTTCCCCCCTCCCAACAATAAGTGTCCAGGTTGACCATGCTACATTTATACTTTTACATATATTCGAATGTAGCTCCTCCATTAATCAACCTCAGCCTTCTTCCTCTCCTACCCTTCCACTCTAGCTTTGCTGAGGATTCTAAAACTTAATTTCGTGTTCAAAAGGTCACATAATACAAATTATGTACTCATCACTTTAGGGTGTTTCTTCTTGAACTTTTTCTATTTTTTCATTGATTTAATCCTAGAGGATATACTATTTCATACCCTGATTTTTTACAATGTCTTAAGAAAAAAATACATGTTTGAAAGTGGTTTGGCAAGGTGATTTTACTTTTTGTAAAGAGGAATTCTGCCACTAGTAAAGTCAGGCATGCAGGAACAACATTGCAGAAATTTGCTGTCTCTGTTATTTCCAATGTGGGCTCCTGTGCTATGCTCCTATTGGTGGACCCGTAGTCACATGACTTTTATGTTATTGGCTGAAGGGGCTCTGGGGGAGGGGTTGGTACTTAGAGTATCCAGGAAAGGCTATCTTTACAAAAATATATATTTATGCATACAATGTTACACAATGGTGGTTTTACAAAATGGAGCTTAAGTCAAGTTATTTCTTTGATAGAAAAGACCTAATTATATTCTCATATAACAATTATTCAAATTGCTATAAAGACTTCAATAACATTAAATGCTGCAAAATATTGTTTCTCAATAGCTGAAATTTTAGATGATTTGTTACATTCACTATTTTAAATAATACTGCATTTTGTATCTTTTTTTCGGTGCTGAGGATGGAACCCAGGGGCATTCTACCTCTGAGTGACACCCCCAGCCCTAAATTTTATTCTTTATTTTGAAACAGGGTCTCACTGAGTTGCGAAGGGCCTCACTAAGTAGTTGAGACTGGCCTCAAACCGCGATCCTCCTGTCTCAGCCTCCCAAATGCTGGTATTACAAGCGTGAGCCACCACACCTAGGTGCATTTTATATCTTCATACATATACAGTCTAGTTTTTTCCTGGTGCTTATTTCTATGCATGGGCACTATACTTTGATTTTTTTTCTTTATTAAGATATTGTCCCAAAAGGAAAATTACTGAACCAAAAGTATAATTACCCGTATGATTTTTTTTTTTTTTTTTTTTTGGTACTGGGGTTCCTGGAAACCCTTCTACCTCCAGGTTACACTCCCAGACCTAATATATATATATATATAATGTATGTATATGCACACACACACACACACACACACACACACACACACACACATATATATATATATGTGAAACAGGGTTTCTTAAGGCAGCAAGGCTGGCTTCAAACCTGCGTGATCCTCCTGTCTCTGCCTCCCAAGCGCGGGGATTACAAGGGTGTGCCACCATGCCCAGCCCTTATGGTTTTGAATGGACATATTGTCAAATTGTCTTCCAAATGAGTTAGGTCGTCAATTTATATCACCAAAAGTATATGAGAATGCTAGTTTTTTTTTAAACCAGTTATTTCCTAAATTATTTAATTCTCATCTAAATCAAATAGGATGACATTAGCTCACTTCTTTAATGTTTTATTATGAATTATTTTAAGCATACAGAATTTGGCTTACCAAATCTTAATGAATTTCCAAATATTAATATATTGAAGTCTTTGCGTATTTCCTTCTCAATTTTACTCCCCTACCTCCTTTCCTATGTAGAGTAGATGAAGTAGATATTTGTCCTTTTGTGTGTGTGTGTGTGTGTGTGTGTGTGTGTGTGTGTTGCTGGGGATTGAGTCCAGGGGCATTCTACCTCTGACCTACACCCCCAGACTGATTTTTTATTCTTCATTTTGAAACAGGGTTTCATTAAGTTGCAGAGGGCTTCTCTAAGTAGCTGAGGCTGGCTGTGAACCCCGATCCTCCGGTCTCAGCCTCCCTAGTAGTGAGATTACGAGGGTGTGCCACCACATCTGGCTTGTGGTTCTCCCTCCCCCTCCTTCTTCCTCTTCTTTCCTCCTCCTCCTCCTCCTCCTCCTCCTCCTCCTCCTCCTCCTCCTCCTCCTCCTCCTCCTCCTCCTTCTTCTTCTTCTTCTTCTTCTTCTTCTTCTTCGTACTGGGGATGGGACCCAGGGGCTTTCTACCCCTGAGCTACACTCCCAGACCTATTTTATATTTTATTTGGAAACAGGGTCTCACTAAATTGCTGAGAGCCTCACTAAGTAGCTGAGGCTGGCTTCAAACCTGAGCAATCCTCCTGTCTCAGCCTCTCAAGTGCTGAGATTACAAGCATGCACACCACGCCCAGCTTGTTCTTCTTTTGTTTTAGCATTTCTATTGCAAATGGAATGCCTTTAATTGTTAAATATTTGCTTATTAATGAAGTTAAGCTTTTTTTCATTAGCATAGCTAATTTTAAAGTGCTAGATTTTGGAGTCTGGTAGGACTGTTTTTGAATTCCTGCTTTGCTTCTCATTAACCTTTGGAATTCTTTGTGTCTCCATTTCTACACCTAAAAACGAAGATAATAATATTTCCTACTCTATTATATCATTCTGAAAAAACAATGAGCCAGTCCATGTGAAATTCTTGATACAGTGATCAGCACTATATAATATCTTTTATTATTACTCTAGTTTCTTGTGTGAATAGAATTCTACTCACATCTAAATGAATGAAGCACTTCTCAAACATGATCATATTTACTCTTCACAATGAGCTAGTATTGCAATGATACCATTTGATGCCCACAATAAACTAGCAGGGAGCAGAGCTGTGTCCAAACTTGAGTCTCTGCTGCCAGTACCTCATGCTTTGCACATATGTACTGAAACAGCATCAGCTCTAACTGTAACAAGTTATTTCCTGGTAAATGTCACCAGTCTATAAGGTAGTTCTAGTACTAGTGTGTGTGTGTGTGTGTGTGTGTGTGTGTGTGTGTGTGATTTTGGGGATAGAATTCAGGGGCATTCTACTTCTGAGCTACACCTTCAGCCTAATTTTATTATTTTATTTTGAAACAGGGTCTCAGTAAGTTGCAGAAGACTTTACTAAGTTGCTGAGGTTAACTGGAACCTGCAACCTACTGTCTCAGCCTCCTAAATACTGGGATTACAAGCATGTGCCACTACACCTAGCTTAGTTCTGTTCTTTAACATGGTCCTTTTAGATAGATAGACATGTCCCAATTGTACCAGTATTGGGAACGGCCTAGGAAGATTTGGGAAAGTTCTGATTATTAATATATTTCAAAAGAAAATAATTGATATATTTCAAAATAGTTGTGTCAAAATGGAGGCAGACATGGGTAAAGAAAGGACTTGATTTCTGCCTAAAATAGGCAGCTATTCCAATGTAAATTAACCTAGCTCAAAGTAATTAACCAGTAAATAGGAAAGGAGAACTAGGCCTGTCTCTATCTAAAGACAGATCTTAAGAAATGAGAACTAGGCCTTTCTCTAAAGACAGATCTACATGATTGGATAAGCTAGCTAAGATGGTAGGAGGGGTCGACCTTCATGAAAGGAGACACCTCACTACACCTTGCTAGGGGAGGTACCTTACAGGGTAAGGGGAGGTACCTTACGTAAACAAGATGGAGGTCATGGGTATAAAAGTCCGGTCCACGTGTAAGCCCTTTGGTGTATTCATTTCGAGTCACCCCCTCATGCCATCTTGGCATGGGGCTGTATTTCTATTTTCTGTATTTCTATCTTTCTAATAAACTTCTTTAAATCTTCAGCAACTGTCCAAGCTATGCATATTTATTCTTAGCTTAGGACAAGAACCCGCGGTAATTTTCTGTTTTTGGTCATTTTTGGTTTTTGTTATGGGTTGGGGGAAAGTGTGTCCGGGACCCTCGCAGGGGATCCCGGAGAAGAGTTTCCTCAAACCACATTCTCTCTAAATCCGTAACACTAATGTCTCTCCTATAATTGTTTCTCTTCTCTATTTTTCCTCAGTATTCTTTATAGAATGATTTTATTGCCTCTACAAAACCAAATGCATTTTTTTGTTTGTTTATGGTACTGGGGATGGAACCCAGGGACATTCTACCTCTGAGCTACACCCCCAACCCTATTTTTTTCTTCTTTATTTTGAAACCGGGTCTCACTAGGTTGCAAAGGGCCTCACTAAGTAGCTGAGGCTGTCTGCAAACCGCGATCCTCCAGTCTCAGCCTCCTAAATGCTACGATTATGAGATTATGAATGTTCGCTACCATGCCTGGCTATAAATGCATTTTTAAATAGACACAGTGTTACCATTAGTATTATATCATATTTATATTGTTAGATATTTAGGATCTCAGAATCATATTACTTTTTTCTGACTTTTTTGTGTGTACTGGGGATTGAACTTAGAGGCATTCTACCTCTAAGTTACACCCCCATCCCTATTTTTTTAATCCTTTATTTTCAAACATGGTCTCACTAAGTTTTGAAATACCTCACTCAATAGGTGAGGCTGGCCTTGAACCTGTGATCCTTGATCCTCCTGTCTCAGCCTCCCAAGTACTGGGATTACAAGCATGGGCCACCATGCCTGTCTCTGATTTTTTTTTTTAATAAACCAAAGCAAAGACCTAAAACTGTGGGCTAGGTGGCATGTAATTCCAGTATTGGGAGGCTGATCACAGGCTCAAGGACAGTCTTAAAAATTTAGCAAGGCCCTCAGCAACTTGTTATGCTGTTTCAAAATAAAAAATAGAAAGAACTGGGGAGAAGCTCAACGACAGAATGACCCTGGGTTCAATTCCCAATACCAATCAACAACAACCACAACAAAATTTGTGTGTGTGTGTGTGTGTGTGTGTGTGTGTGTGTGTGTACTGGAGGTGCAACCCAGGGGCTTTTCAACCTCTGGACTATACTTCCAGACCTATTTTATACTTTATTTGAAAACAGGGCCGGGCGTGGTGTCACACACAGAGACAGGAGGATCGCGTGCAGGTTCAAAGCCAGCCACACTGGCTTAAGAGACCCTGTTTCCAAATAAAAATATACAAAATGGATCTGGGAGTGTAGCCCGAAAGTAGAAGGGCTTTCAGGAACCCCAGTACCACCAAAACAAACAAACAAACAAACAAAAACAACAACAAAACAGGGTCTCACTAAGTTGCTGAGAGCCTCACTAAGTAGCTGAGGCTGGCTTCGAACCTATGTATGTGATCCTCCTGTCTCAACCTCCCAAGTGCTGGGATTACAAGCATGTGCCACCCTGCCTGGCAACAAAAAAATTTAAAGCCATTTCTAAACCTTTAAAACTTTAGTTTTTTTCATGTATTAATCCTAAACATTTTAATTAAAATAACCAACCTCATAATCATTTTAGATATTTATTAATAGTTATCTGAAGCCAGGCTTAGTGGTGAATGCCTATAATTACAGGTACTTGGGTGGCTGAAGCAGGAGGATTGCAAGATGGAGGCCAGCCTGGGTGAAACCCTATCTCAAAATAAATAAAAAGGACTGAGTATGTAGCTCAGTGGTAGAGCACCTCTAGGTTCAATCACTAGTATGCCACCCTCCAAAAAATCCCTTAAGGATAGTTATCTGGAATAAGATTAAAATTTTATGATTTATGCTGGGCATGGTGATGCATACTTGTAATCCCAGTACTTGGGAGGCTGAGACAGGAGGATAGCAGGTTTGGGACAGCCTCAGCAACTTAGTGAGGCCCTCCCTAACTTAGTGAGACCCTGTTTCAAAATAAAAAATAAAATAGGGCTGGGGTTGTAGCTCAGAGGTAGATTACCCCTGAGTTTAATTCCTAGTACCACAAAAAATTATGATTTATGTTATTGTGGTACTGCAAAACTATACCGGTGTGAGATGTAGCAGCAGGTTTTTGCTCTGAGCTATTTTAGAAAAAGAATAGCCTGAACTCTTCTGCTGTAAGTTTAAGTAATTTTATTATTACAAAGGCAGAAAAATAGGACAGAAAGCACTACACCAAAGGGATGATGTAGTGGAGTAACTTGAAAATAAGTTACTGAAGTGTTGAATACCAAACAGTTTTTATAGATTTTTATCCCGTATCTTTGCTTAACCAATCATCTTCCCAACGACATAGATGTCAAGGTTGGGGCAAGTCTTTTGATGTGATGATTTCTTCCTGTAGGCGCACCCAGTCTTTGGTAGAGACCCAAGCCTTTTGTTATGTCCCAAAAGGTGTTAATTGATTATCAAGTCAGGGATCTCTTGAAGGCTTGTGGCATCCTCCCACATCTTTAGAGAATTTTAGCTTGTCTGCTAGAAGTTGCTTATTATGTAAAACTTGTCTTTAGAATGCAAAGGCCCTGGGTTACCTCATTCCGGGAACTCTGCAGGGTTCCTTCTCTGCCTGAGTGCCTGTGCAACACCCAAGCTCTGACTACTTTCTTTTCTTTTCTTTTTTTTTTCTTTTCTTTTCTTTTTTTTGTGGGTCTGGGGATGGAACCCAGGGGCATTCCACCTCAGGGCTACACCCCCTGCCCTATTTCTGCCCTATTTTTTATTCTTTATTTTGAAACAGGGTCTAAGTTGCAGAGGGCCTGACTAAGTAGCTGAGGCTGGCCAAGAACCGTGATCCTCCTGTCTCAGCCTCCCGAATGCTGGGATTACAAATGTGCGCCACCACGCCTGGCTTCTGACTACTTTCTGTATTTTAAAATTAATGCCAAAGTATTTGAAGTCAATGCATATTGAAATTAGTAACAAAGACATTTCTAAAATTAATACTAAAGACGTTTCAATACCAGCACAATTTATAAAAAATTTAGTTTTAAAGAAAATAATAAATTTATTAGAATATACCTATAAAACATATTTTAGGATAGTATTTTGTCTCTTCAAGGCATAAGACTACTCTAGACATTAAAAAAAAACTACTCTGGATATAAAGTATAATTGACTCTTAAAGGTATCAACAGAATATATCAATGAATATATTTCATTTATGTGAATATTAAAGTAAAATATTTAGTCAGCATATAGTGACTATATTTTATTCAGTTTATCAATTTTTATTCTTTACTTGAGTATTTGGTACCTTTCACAATAAGTGACATTATCCTTATCATACTTAAGAAAATATGGGGGTTAACAAGGTAGTCACAGACAGTATTACAAAGTCCTCGGGCATGGCGGAATGAGGCGCCTTGGAAGGCGATTGGGGGAGCAGAGAGCAGCCCAGACTCAGGAAAAGTCTGCGCTGTGGACATGTACTCATGCAAATGATATACTGACAGAGATACTGAGCATTTAAAAAGTCAATATAAGTCCCATAAATCTAATAAGAGTGCTTGTCTCAGTCCCCTCCCCCAAGAAGGGGAGCAGTCTGTCTCTCTTTCCTCCAGAAACCCGGGGAGGGGGTTTAGGTAAGTGGCAGTAAGGCTCTCTAGGAGTCTATGCAAACCATTGTCTTATAAATGACAGCGTGGCCCCTCTCTTGGCGACCTGCCAGTTCACCAGCTAGTCCCTGTGGCAACACTCTGGGTCTGGCCTTCAGCCAGCATCTGCGAAGGGATCCAGGCATCTGAGCCTCACAGTGGCTCTCACTTAAGGTCAGCTTGAGCCGGCGCCTTCTCCAGGGAGGCTGGAGGCAGTCACTTCTGCAGACAGCCACCTCACAGGCTAGGAAGTTTGCCTCTTAACAGAGGTATCCTCACAGGCGAATGCCCTCACATAGCAAACCACTTAAAGCAAATCCGCCATAACCCCCTGGCTGAAAAGGCAACAGCAACCTACAGTGCCTGCTGCCGCTTCCCCGTTAGCAGGTAGGTGCTTAAGGGTGATGATCACCTCCGCCACGGAAACACCGAGATGTACAGGCTCATCTGCTCACTACGACTCATTTCCTCTAAGACATTTTAAGCCATCTGTTCTAAAAGTCGGTATGTGGGAAGATGGAAATTCTTTTTAAAACATTAACGCGATAAAACCCCAAATCAAAACCACCGAAGCGAATGCAGCATTGCTCTTCTATCCCTCAAGTTTCTGGAAAACAGTTTGGGGGACTGAGGACTGCCTCGGGCTCGGGAGCCAAGCCATTTCAGGGACCATGGTGGCAAGCCAGGGTGGGATTAGATGTTCCAGTCCACGCCGTTCTCGTAAGCCTGCCATGAGCTGAAACTTAGTTCTTGGGGCTGGGCCAGCAGCAGACTGACCTTCAAGAGGGCGGATGAGGCAGCAGCATCCAGACAAGTACAGCAGCAAACTCTCCTGATACTGCCCTGCTCACTCCTTTCTCCTCCAAAGCTGAGCAGATGTGCCCAACCCGCCCTCCCTTAGAGTTGCTGTGGCTCCCTGCTGCCTATTTATCTTCCTAACGTTATGAGAAGAAACACCAATTAGGATTCAGTCGTGAACAGTTATCTATCCTTCAGCCGTCTTTCACAGTATAATTTGCCCAACTTTACTACGGCTCAAGTTTGAGAATTTATTAGCCTATGGGCAATGGAGGAAAAGGGTCTACATTAATTATTTAGCCTAAAGGTTAGTTGATGTAAAGACTTTCAGAATGTCTCAATTAGGGAAGTGTTAAATAAATTCAGATGTCTTATATAGAGATCTTTTGTAACTTATTTTGTGGTCATCCACTGTATATGCACGTGGGGATGAATCCTAGATGTGTTGTTCTTTGTTAATTCATTATGATAATGAATGTATTGATGCTCAGGTGGCTCTTGGTGCTTCCATTTTGCAGTTCAGTAATTGGTGATCAAGGTGCACTCAATAAAAAACTCATCTCCATCGCTATAATGAATGTGTACATTGATTGACTAGGTTTTAAAAGACATTTATGTATTTCACAGTCATACCAAAAAACTGTAACATGTTATTAGTTCTGAAGGTAGTTGTAGGGAATAAATTAAAAAATAGATTCCCTCATATAATGTTATATATTAGGAATGTCTTTGAAATACCTTATGTATGGCTCAAAGCAGAGGTAAAAAAGGTCTTTTTTTTTTTTTTTAAATAGGATTTCACTAAATTGACCACACTGGCTTGAACTCAGGATCCTTCTGCCACAGCCTCCCCAATGCTGGGATTACAGGCACATACAACCACACCGGCCAGTTAATTTTAATATAGTGATATGTCCAATTATTGGGTGATCCATATATTTTCCCCTCTAAAACACATCTTCCAAAATGTATATGGGACAACCTACTGTTAAATTGTTGAGATATAAGTCAATAGTTAAACGTCAATTTATAATATTTATTACTTATAAATATACTGACTTAGATATGTTGCTTTCCCTACTTTTGTTTTGCATGAAATTTTGTAATCATTACAATGTCAAAATTATTGCATAATATTTTAAAGTGATCCTTAAGAGTTTATTTACTTTTAAGGATCTGGGATGTAATGCAGTGGCAGAGTGCTTGCCTAGTGTGTGTGAGCCCCAGGGTTCTATTCCAAGTACTATGAAGGGGAAAAGAAGAGAAACAAAAAAAATTTATTTTAAAATACAAGTATCAACGATTTTAAAGATTAAACTTATTTAATCTTTACATAAAGATTAAGCGACTTATCTAATCAGTATATAAGTCATTGATATGATAAGTATATGATATTTGTTGATCAAAATAATTAAGAGAATTACCCATAATATGAAAGACTGTAAGGAGTGCATTATAAAGTGAATATATTTTGGGGGGGGGCAATAATGTGCTTTAGAATAAACTAATAGGAGCTGGAGATGTGGCTCAGTGGTAGAGCACTTGCCTAAGATGAGGCTCTCAGTTAATAAATAAATTTTTCTGAGTATAGTGGAGCATGCTTGTGATCCTAGGACTTGAGAGGCTGAGACAGGAGGATTGCAGTTTCAAGGCCAGCCTCAGCAACTTAGGGAGAAGCTGTTTCCAAATTTAAAAAATAAACGAGGGCTGGTAATGTAGATCAGTCATAGAATGGCTCTGGGTTCAATCCCCAGCACCACGAAAATAAATAAATAAATAAATAACAAGCCTCACGTTATTGGTATATATGTATGTTTACACAACAGGAAATGAAAGCTACAAAGGGTTTTAGTGAATTAGCTAATCTTTTACACTTGTCTTTATTTTTAATTTTCCTACCCTACTTAGGTTCTCCACAGGTAATTGGCAGGTGAATAATTAATGAACATTTTCAACACTAACATTCTGTTTTCTTATATGAATTAGTTTTACAGTCAGAAGAAATACAAACATAAGAAATTATTCACTCATAAATCTGAAAAATGGGTTAGACTTGTGTGGTTTTCTGAATATATTATAATATTTGTTAAAATCTTATTTGTTAAAATCCCAGACTGCCATTGATATCTTAGTAAAAGGATCTTCTCCTTAAATTAGGCCAGATTCCTCTAGGGCTTACTTCAGTGGACTTAACTCTATTTACAGTTCCAGAGATCCCTACATTCTTTCATTGGGTAGGCAATAAGCTGAAATTCTTTGGAAAGAAAACTTACCAACGTTAACAGAGTGTATTGAATTTTCTTCTATTGCCTAGAAGTAAATTTTTATTAAGAACACTATCTTTAATGATTCAAAATTATTTTAGTGACGTCACCATCAATTAATTACTCTTAATTAACTAATTAAAATCCTGTTGACCTCAATGAACTCAATAAATTTTACAAGTTTATAATTTGCTCCTGGAAGTAGTTTGGAGAATGGTAATTTTTTCTAATTGGGGCAGTATCTACCAGGCCCAGACCAGTCAGGAGCTTTGGGAACCTGCTTCCCAGGAGTTCCACGTGTGCCTGCGTAGTGTTCTGAGCCCATTTAACCCTGCCACTGCTCACAATCCTGTCTTCTTCTGTTAAGATTGAAGGCATTTATTTAACCATGCTCTTGTGTTGTCTCAGTCTGTGTTGCTGTGGGCTGCCTTCCTGGTAATTTATTGATGTACTTTCCCCATCCTCTCTCAGAAACATTTGCATCATGCTCTGTAGAAACCCCACTGGCTGGGCATGGTTGCATATGCCTGTAATTCCAATATCTGTGAGACAGGAGGATTTCAGGTTCAAGGCCAGCCTCAGCAAATTAGTGAGACCCTGTTTCAAAATAAAAATAAGAAAGGGCTGGTGGTATAGCTCAGAGGTTGAATGTTCCTGGCTTCAACCCCAGTACAAAAAAGAGAGGGGGACAGAGAGAGGAAGAAAGAGAGCAAGAGCGAGAGGGAGAGAGCGAGAGTGAGAAACCCCATTATCCTATGTAAAGCAGACAAAAGCCAACTCTTTTATGTCTTCATTATCTTCACAGATTTAGTCAGCTGGGTTCTGCAGGAAGCAGATGCTAAATGGAGTGTGTAGTGTACTAGGTTGATTTTGGAGGGTGTTTACATTTGTGAAAGATGCCCGGGGGCAGGAAATAGGATTGGAAAGGAAATGGTCAAGACCACAAAGATCTGACAAGTCTAAGGACACCCAGTGGAGGCAGAGAACAGACTGATGATTAGCAAGGCCCTTCACTGGGAAGACAGACCAGGCAGGCCGCAGTGTCTCACCATGCTCGGTTTTTTGCTGGGGCTAACTTGGAGCTGAGAAGCCTCCATTCCTAAACTGAGGCAAAGGCTGTCAGCTAACTGCACTTCCTAGGGGGGAACATCAAAGTCTTTCTTAAAGGGAAACCAGAGACACACACCTCTAGTGTTGCCTCCTGGATGCTCCAACTTTTTTTTTTTTTTTTTTTTTTTGCGTGTCTGAGGATGGAACCCAGGGGCATTGGACCTCCAAGCTACACCCCCTGCCCTATTTTTTATTCTTTATTTTGAAACCGGGTCTCACTGAGTTGCAGAGGGCCTCACTAAGGAGCGGAGGCTGTCCAAGAACTGTGATCCTCCAGTCTCAGCCTCCTGAATGCTGGGATTACAAGCGCGCGCCACCACGCCTGGCCTCCCCTTATTCTTAAATGTATTCATACTGCAAAAATCCTGCTCATCTATCTGCTTTCTTCTTCAAACTGCTAGCTTCAGCTACAGAAAATGATACAGCACCAAAGATTAATGTCAGTTTCCAATCTTAGGCAAACCTTAAACACTACGCAGAAATCCTTTAATTAGGAACTTCCTTCTCACATGGCATCCTAAAGAAAAAAATCATAATTTTTTTTTACAACATGTTTTAGAGCATGGCAGAAAAAGCATAGGCTTTGGAGTCACATGGATTGGATTTGAATTCTAGTTCTTTACTTCCTGTATGGTATTTAGTGTCTCTGGGTCTTTTTCCCCCAATCTGTAAAATGGAGCTAATAATAACTGTTCATGATATTGATGATTACATAATATATATATATATATATATATATATATATATATATATACATACATACATATATCTGGCTTAGAAGTCTCAAATCTTTCAATATAAAATATTTAAAGGTTAATTTCCTCCATTTACTACCAACTGTACTCTATTGACTACTTCATTTCCCACGGAGAACATCTTAATCCAGTTCCATAACATTTTGGATCTGTTCAGTTATTTATCAGTCTCTGCTCCAGCAGTGCAGGTCAGACAGGCGGCTTTGTGTGTTTGTATAAGGGCAGTGAGACATGATCAGCTTTCTTGAACTCCACACTTTCCTCCTTTCACTTACCCTGGAGTATCTGAAAAGAAAGGTGGGCAGGGAAGAATTGTTGCTTTATGTACTGACAAGGTTGCTACTTTCATCCACTGGAAAGGATCTTGCTTCTTTTCATAGGCTCAGTATGACTGACCAGTTGGTGACTGCAAATTCTACTGCCAAAGATGTCAATACTAAGCAGCTCCAGTAAACACTGATGGTCCCTTGAAAGACTATATGCTGGCTGCATTCCATCCTCCCACCCAGGCTCCCTCTGCACTGAAGGGCTGCTTCAGTGTTCCATTCCTTACCCACGTGCTCCTGGCCACTGCAACCCAGCTCTGGAGGCAAAGGTACACGTGGGATAAGTATCCCACAGGAGTACTTACAGGTGTACCTTTTCTGTATACCACAGGAATCAAAGCATTGAGATGAGGTGTTTTTACTTCTTGACCCAGCGACATCAGCCAGCAACCTTTCCCTAATTTTCTTTCCTCCATTTTGGTAAAATTAGGCAAGACGCTGGTACCAGTAGCTAAGCAGATATCCACACAGGGAGTTCAGCATGGCCTAGAGCAAAGTCTTCTATTAACTTGGCTTCAACAAATTTGGTCAATATTTCCCAACAGTTTACCATTTCATCATAATTCCTGAACTAATTAGTAACCCTGAAGAGTCAGAAAAAGATACTAACCAGTACTTTACTCCATTCTGGAACATGTATATAAAACATGATCTATACTTGATTTGGCCTATACAAATTAATTTTGCTTTTTCTTAGTGAGATATAACAGAATTTCATTTCTTAAATGTATGTTTCTAACACCAACATATGGTATGCACATTGACTGTTCTATGTGTTTTACAAATATTAATCCATTTATTTTCCACAGAAATTTCTGAGGTAATTACTGTTATAATTACAGAGGAAGAAAATTGAGGCACAGACAGGTTAAATAACCTACTGGTTTCCTAGTTACTATGTAGACCTGAATTCTAGCTACTAGGAATCCAATTAAAATATTCAAATCCATCTTTTAAAAAAAGAGTAGTCTTAGTTTTACTTTTTCACTATTATGAATGATTATTTGGGATTAAATAAACCTATAATAAACTGGCAATGTCCTTTTTCTGATCTGGAAATCATGGTCCATGATACACCAGAATTATCTAGTTGTTGGGATGTTTCAAATGCAGCCATAATCTTTTTCTGTGTACCGTTGATCTCTCCTTTGGGAACTATTTAAATTATTATTGTTTGGTTTAATTTCCCTATATATAGCTTGCAATTTTTTGATAGTTTATATTTTTGTAAATAGAAAATTTTCTTAAGCCAGCTGTGGTTGAGCATGCCTGTAATCCTAGTACTTGGGAGGCTGAGACAGGAGGATCACAGGTTTGAGACCAGTCTCAGCAATTTAGGGAGAATCTCAGCAAATTTTTGAGACTCCATTTCAAAAACCAAAAACTAAAAATGGCTTGGGGGTGAAGCTCAGAGGTTGAATGTCCCTTGGATTTAATTGAGAATGTGTGTGTGTGTGTGTGTGTGTGTGTGTGTGTGTGTGTGTGTTTGGTAAATGTTTTTTTTTTGTGGGTCTGGGGATGGAACCCAGGGGGCATGCGACCTCAGAGCTACACCCCCTGCCCTATTTTTTATTCTTTATTTTGAAACCGGGTCTCACTGAGTTCCAGAGGGCCTTACTAAGTAGCTGAGGCTGTCCGCGAACTGCGATCCTCGGGTCTCAGCCTCCCGAATGCTGGGATTACAAGCGTGCGCCACCACCCCCGGCTGCTGTTTGGTAAATTTGAATCAGAAAAATACATGCAAGATAATTCAATCTAATCAGACCAGAGTTTATATCCAAATTTGAGATTTATAAATGTACCATTTACTTTTCATCCTGAAATAATATCTTTTTGGGAGGCAGACACATTTTAAATTAATCGTTTAATATAGTTTGGTATTAAAAATGGTGTTTTTAATATTATATTTCTCTTTTGACTTAGTTTGTCATTTAAAAAATCCCTTCCTAAACATTCAATACATAAATATCATCTGAGTAATCATATTTATAGATGTAGATATGCACACACAAACTTACATAGGGACTACTTTCTTGCTTTTTTTTTTTGTGGTACTGGGGATTAAACCTAGGGCATTCTACCTCTGAGCTACACCCCCAGCCCTGTTTTTTATTCGTTTTATTTTTTTGAAACAGGGTCTGAGTTGCAAAGGGCCTCACTGAGTAGCTAAGGCTGTCCATGAACGTATCATCCTGTCTCAGCCTCCCAAATGCTGAGATTACAAGTGTGATTCACCACTCCCAGCTTGGGACAATTTTCATTACTTGTATTATTTCTGTTTGATAGAACAGTTACCAAGATTGAGGTTATTGACATTCAACAGTAACAATTTCGCTGGTAAGATTCTCTTTGTTGTCTTAAAATAGTGTCATAACAAAATGACAATATGCCCACTTACAATATCAGGACTTCTAATGATGAGGAAGTCCTTTGGTTATCTATCTTGTGATAGATACACATTAATCATAAAATTTTGGCTCATTCCATGTATATATCTGAGTTTATACTCAAAATTCTTATGATTAAAAATTACATATTACTTCATCTACATAATATTTTCACCCAGTGTTTCAGTTATATTAATTGCATTAACTATCTGTACTCCCAAGTTTAATTAGTAGAAACTCCAAAGTTTTTCTTTGGTGCCAACTACCTAAAGAGCAATATGTTTTTATGGTTTACTTTTAGTTTATAAGAGCTTTTGAAATATTTTACATAGCTTCAATATCACCCATACTTGTGTGTGTAGTGACATGCCTTTGACATAGATAAAAAACACGTAGAAAATCTGAGTAAATGATCTCTAAATACTGCTTAGAGTTGAGTGGAAATTGGCAGTTTTAAAATAAACATTTAAACTCATAAAGCATCAAGATATATGTGTAATATTTCATATATTACTTAGAACTGTATCAAAAAGGTTTGTTGTTTGCCCAAGTTGATAAATTTGAGTACAAAAATATATATGTAAAGCTGGGTGTGGTGGTGCATGCTTGTAATCCCAGTACTTGGGAGGGGTGAGACAGGTCACAGGTTGGTGGCCAGCCTCAGCTACTTAGGCCCTCCATGACTTAGTGAGACCTTGTTTCAAAATAAAGAAAAAAAAAAAAATAGGGCTGGGGGAGGGTGTAGCTTGGAGATAGAATGCCTCTGGGTTCAATCCCCAGTAGTGAAAAAAAAAAAAAAGAAAAAAAATGAAAAAAACATGTAAGATAATTCAATTAATCAGACCAGAGATTTGTATCCAAATTTAAGCCTAGGAGTGCAACATAAGACTATGGTAACTGCACATCATGAAAAAAATATGTACTTGATGTAGTATTATAGCTTCTGATAATTCTGTTTGGAATTTATTTTTTTTGTTATTTTAAAAGCTTATTCAAGTGTTATATGAGAACTAAAACATATTTAAATCATAAAAAGGAAATAAACCCATTGTTTTCTTAGTTTCTATCACTTTCTATCATCAGAAACAGCTGACCCTTGGCCAACATCTCATGATTCGGAGAAATAACTGGAAGTCAGCTGGAGGGAGACTAAATGCACAACTGCAATCCGATCAATTACAGCACAGATGTGGTAAGTCATACACACTTAAATGTAATTTAACCTCTAACATTTTAAACAGTATTTTCCAATTAGAGAGTTTTTAAGGAAAAACACAAATATGAGGTCTTTGTTAGCAACTTCCAGAACAGGAAAAAGCATCACTGGTCTCAAAGCCTCTGCATTTTAGGGACGGCTTAATGTTGATTGATCCGCCTATGTAAGCCAGCCCCTTACTACAGTGCTCCACCAGTATTTCTTAAATGAAGTATTTTGTAAATATTGGGAGGATCATATTTTCAATGAAAAAGTTTAAAATTAAGAGGATGCTGCACCTTTTTATCCTTCCTTAGGACTGGTTCAGGAAAAGGGCAGAAACTGAACAGGAGGAGGAGAAAGAGGGGAAAGAGAAGAGAGGAAGGTGCTAAGGTGTAGGAGGCAAAGGAAGAAGACTCATGATTTAAGTTGGTGAAATTCTGACTCTTCTGGCAGCTTATCTGAAATACTGGGGGAGTAGATTACAATTGCGGTCCCTCTCTGAACTTTTGGGTCTTAACTACCCTCAGACCCTTTTCATCTTCTCTATCTTTTCCTATGTACATCTTGCGTCGTAGATATTTCGATACCTGTCTTCACCTCCTTCCCTCATTAAACTAGTTAAAGAAAACCTTTTTTTAAATCCCCCACAGTGATCTACAGATGAATACTGTGGAAAGTACGAGGACGATTTTAATGGCAATCCCAATTAAGTGAGCCTGGGAGCCTCTCAGATCCTCCAGGTTTAGTAGTGGCCATGCAAGGATAACTCCTCCACCTCTATTTCAGAAGGCTGCTCCGAAGGCGAGAGAAATTATTCTGGAGTAGGGGGCATGCATCCTAAGCCAGGGCCCGAGGCTGGAGAAGTAGGGGGCGTGCATCAAAGCTAGGGCCTGAGGCTGGTTTATGGCCCTCTTCTTATCTCGCAACGAACAAAGATTGAGGAAGAAGGGACGCGACTCTGCGGCAAGATCCGCTAGTCGCCAAAGGCTTGAGGCGAGCCTGCACGCTCCCCCCGGCCACGCCCCGCGCCGGCCTTAAATAGGCGCCGAGGCCCCGCCCCACCCAGGCCACGCCCCACCAGGCCCCGCCCCACCCAGGCCCCGCCCCCGCCCGGCCCGGCCTGGCTCCGGCTCCGCGGGCGGAGGGGGCGGAGAAAAGCCGCAGCTGCAACTTCGCCGGGAGCCGCGGAGCCGGGGATCGAGCAGCCGTCACCGCGGAGCCGCGGCGTCCCGGGCCCGGGCCTCAGCCCAGCCGGCTCGGCCATGGCAGCCGCCGCCGCCGCGGCGAATCTGGCCCGTGCGCTCCCCGCCCGTCGCTGAGCAGCCGTTAAGCGCCCTCCTGCCGCAGCCGCCGCGGCCCAGGCTCCGCACAAGTTTCCGCCGCCGAGGGAGGCGGACGGGCCTCCGGCCGCGATGTGGGGCCGCTTCCTGGCGCCCGAGGCCAGCGGCGCGGACGGCCCCGGCGGGGCCCGCAGCTGCCCGGCGGGTAAGCAGGGGACGCCGCCCGCGCCGGCCTCCGCGCGGGCCTGCCCGCACCCGCCCGCAACTTCGGCTTGCCAGGCCTCGCGGGGCTTTGTTGCCTTCCTCTTCCTCCTCCTTCATCTTCTCCTGTCCTCCTGCTCCGCCCCGCACACGGGCACGGGGCGGGAAGGTCGCGGCGACCCGGCCGCGGCGGCGCGGGCCCCTCACTGAGCCCACGCCCGCAGCCGCTGCCGGGGCGCCCTGGGCGGAGGCGGCGGCGGGGATGCGGGGCGGAGGACGCGGCGGGGACTTGAGCCCCTCTAGCGGAACCGGCTCGCCGCCCCGCAGCCCCCGCGGGCGCCAGGCGAGGGCACGTCCCGCGGGAGCCCGCCGACCTTTCCAGCCATGGGTCTGTGAATCCGTTAGGTTTTTCCTGGCTCCTGCAAAGAAAAATCAGGGGTTCGCTTTGTGAAGGGGGCTGTTTGTCCGGGACAACCATTTCCTTGCCCTGCGTCGCTCTGAAGTTGGGTCTGAGCCACCGCTAAATTAGAATAAATCCTCCAATTTGGGATTAAAAACTAGGGCTTGGCTTGCCTGTCCACAAGTTACCTAATGATGATAGTCCTTTCAGGCGCTTTAATCTTAACAGTTATGGACCCCTTTGAAGAGGTGAAATTAGATCTCTTATTTTTTTTAATCTAGAAAAAAAAATGCCATGTGTACATACCCAAAATTTGTCCTACAAATTTAGGTGGTTCTAGGACTCCTGTTAAGTAACCCAGTTTTACCAAGTTAGCTTGACTTTTGTAATTCAGAGACATATGTTTTCAGAACTTTTATTTACAAAACAGAAAAGCAAAGCAGCATTTGGAAAATCTTTGGATGATATTTTCTGATATTTGAAACATACCAGGCATATTGCTATTTAAATTTAAATAATGCAATACTATGATAGGTTAGGCATTTGTGGTGTGGTTTATACATTTTTGAAACCCAAAGTTAGAGTGGAAATTATTCTCTTGTTTAGACCAGTAATCTTAGAAAGAATAGCATATAGATGTGAATTGAGTAAAAAGCAATATCTATAGGGAATTACTTCTAAAATGTATACAGTATATTCTAAGAAGCGACAGCAGTTTAGAGGTTACTGATGCTTACCCAGAATTCACAGATCCTGCCATCCAAGTGACTTCAGTGATGGAGAAGAGATTTCATTATCTCTAGGGGCTATAGAGAGTGGTTTCCATTTATCTACACTTGTCAAAAGCCATCTGCAATGTCTTTGTAACCTAACCTCTTAAAATTTATTGTGATAATATTGGCTTGATTGGAGTTCTATTACAGTAGCATTGTATCCATTTTCCATTGTTTTTTGCTCTAATAAGAAAACAGCTTGGTTGTTTAGAAGTAACTGAAGGACTGATGTTGTACTGCAGTCTGTACACATTTGCTATGGCATAAAATATAGTGGAAGTAGATACTTTATATTACCCAAATTTAAGGAATTTGGACAGTCTATTACAAAAACATGCAGTTTATCTTATCTTTGACAGTGATAAATCATTGGTAAATCAAGACATGCCTTTCTAATACTTTTTCGGCTATATGCTGAGAATGGTATTTTTTTGCAGCAACAGTCTTGTAATTATTGTTTCTTTTTTGTGGTTTTGTGGTTGAACTCAGGGGTATTCAGACTCTGAGCTGCAATCCTAGCCCTTCTTATTTTGAAACAGTTTCTGAGGCTGGCATCAAATCTGTGATCCTCCTGTCTCAGCCTCCTGAGTACTGGTGTGGGCCATTATGCCTGGCAATTATTGGTTTTTTATTCTCTTCTTGAACAATTATAAATATTTGAAGTTATTTTAAATTAGTTTTTAAGAACTAAACAGTAGATGACCAACCTGTTTGGTTTTTTTTAAGCAAATGAGCAGATAGTGAAAATCAAGATAATGACTTTTGAATTGACTCATGTAGAGATCTTTTTTATGAGAATCTGAAGAATGTATTTTTGAAATACTATTCAGTTTATCTTTTGATTAGTTGGAGCAATTTTAGGACTTATCTGAAAGCAAAGGACACCAATCTTCTAATTGAATTTATCAGCAATCTTTTTGGTGCTGAGGGCCAGTGTGAAGACAGTGACAAATAATTTATGTTAAAATGAGTTTATTTCATTATGTGGGTTAATGCTAGTTTCCTGAAATTAGTTCATTTGTTTCTGCAAATGGGCAATTTGACTTAAGGGAAAACCAAAGGTAATATAGAACCAGCTTTCTAAAGTTAGAGTAAGCTTTCTTTTTAAGGAAATGACAGTTAAACCTGAGATAGGAATAATAGGTGTGGTTTGGAAAATACTGAATTTAAGTCTGTGCTTTAGGATTTAATTTTGTTTTGACTTTACCCACATTTTTTTCAGCTAATATGGGTTAACTGTATTATAAAACAAAATAAGGTGAATATTTTCTTATATTTCCATACCAGGATCACATAAAAACCCTCTTTTTTTTTTTCTCTTGGAAAATAAGACTAGAAGGCTAATTTTAAGTAGAATAAGCAGAATGTCTGTCTTCTTACAACTGATGAGTACATTTGAGATTACCCTGTTCATAATGTATACTACTTTCAAGGTTGGAGGAAGGATAGATGTATTTCTCTTAGGCTTTTGAAATTTAGCATGATATAGAGATATTTTGAGTACTTACTAACATCTAGTAATAATGAGTATGTTCCTTTTATAAGTCATATTTTAAAACTAATAATATATTCCTTACGCTTAAGGTTAGATTATTATATTTTTTTGTGGTACTTGGGGTTGAACCCAGAGGCATTCTACCTTTGGGCTATACCCCCAGCCCAATTTTATTTCTTACTTGCAAACAGGTTCTCACTAGGTTGATGAGTCTCACTACTTGCTGAGGCTGTCTTCGAACGAGCAATCCTCTCATCTCAGCCTCCTAAGTACAAGGATTACAGGTGTGTGCCACCATGCCCCGCTCAGATTATTATACTTTTAAAGTATACAAAAGTAAGAGCTGGGCGTGGTGGCACATGCTTGTAATCCCCATGCTTGGGAGGCGGAGACAGGAGGGTTGTGCAGGTTCGAAGCCAGCCGCACTGGCTTAAGAGACCTGTTTCCAAATTTAAAAAGTATAAAATAGGTCTGGGAGTGGAGCCTGGAGGTAGAAGGGCTTCCAGGAACCCCAGTACCACCAAAAAATAAATAAAGTATACAAAAATAAGATATTATAGGACATACTTACTTGAGCTTAAGAAATGTCATTTGTTCCTTGCTTCAAGCTTTACATCTGCCTCTTCCTAGTTGATGTATTGCCATAAGGTGTTTAGTGATGTCATAATGGTAGTGGTAATAACTGGTAAGATCACAACAAATACAAGGTTTTCTATGGTTATGAATTAGATGGACCTAAGAGTACTATAGTAACAATGAAACATAATTCTCTAGCCTGAACTCAACTGGACATGTTCTTTCATAATAGGCTTTGGGGTGTGAAATTTTATTCTCAACTTTAGGGATAACTTTTTTGAAATGAACTTGATCGATCACTGGAATTTGATCACTTCTTGGTTTGAAGAAAGGTGGTAAATTTAATGTGAGGCCAGGCAATAAATGGTGAGTTGATAACCTCCATCATCACATTGTGAATAGTTATGTATGTTACCAAGAGAAAGGCTTCAGAGTTTATGCTTTTTTCTTACTGAAAGAAATGTATATGTACTCTGAGAGGATGTTGAAAGCTTAAAGTCCCCAGGTCCCGAGTTATGGCTTAATTAGTTCTGACAAATTATGCATTAAAAAGGATATATTTAGATAACTTTAAACTCGACATACTAATTACTTTTAGTACTTTAAGAATTTTCATAGTTTACATGCTAATTTTTTTGGTGTGTGTGTGTGTGTGTGTGTGTGTGTGTGTGTGTGTGTGTTACTAGGAATAGAACCCAGGCATTCTACCTCTGAGCTACATCCCCAGTTCTATTTTTTATTTATTTATTTTTGTGTGCGGCACTAAGGGTGGAACCCAGGGGCCTTTTCTATCTCCAGGCTATATTCCCAGACCTATTTGGAAATCGGGTCTCACTAAGTTGCTGAGAGCCTTGCTAAGTAGCTGAGGCTAGCTTCAAACCTGTGCTATCCTCCTATCTCAGCCTCCCAAGCTTGGAGATTACAAGTGTGAGCCACCACACCCAGCTTTACCCAGCTTTATTTTTTTTTTCTTTATTTTGAAACAAGGTCTCACTCAGTTGCAGAGATCCTCACTAAGTAGCTGAGGCTGGCTGCGAACCGCAATCCTCCTCTTTCAGCCTCCCAAATGCTGGGATTACAAGTGTGTGCCAGTACTCCCGGCTTACATGCTAATATTTAGAGAATATTAAAATAGTATTCTAAAAAGTTATTGCCAGGCTGGGCATGGTGGCACATGCTTGTAATCCCAGTACTTTTGAGGCTGAGACAGGAGGATTGCACAGGTTTGAAGCCAGCCTCAGCTACTTAATGAGGATCTCAGCAACTAAGACCCTGTTTCTAAATAAAATATAAAGTTGGTCCGGGTGTATAGCTCAGAGGTAGAATGCCCTTGGGTTCAGTCCCCAGTACCACACACAGAAGAAAGTTATTGCCTAAGATCACTAATAGTAAGAGTGAGCACATCAAATTGCTTTTTATGCCAATATTTTGCTTTGACTTTCTATTTTGTGAGTGTGTGTGTGTGTGTGTTTTACTGAGGATTGAACCCAGAGGCATTCTACCTCTAAGCTATACCTTCAGACTTTTTTTTATTTTAAAACAGGGTCTTGCTAAGTTAATACATGCAGGCCTTGAACTTGTGGTGTTCCTCTCTTAGTCTCCAGGTACTGGGATTATAGGCACATTTCACTAAGCCTGGTTTCTTTTTCTTTAGTTAAAAACATCCTTTGTAACCACCAAAGAGCTTATCACTTTGGTAAATGTTTATGAATTATTCTGTTAATAAATATTAATTTTATGCCAGGCAGTGGGCTAGGTTCTGGGGATACATCATTGAACATGGAAGATAAGGTTCCTGCTCTAAAGGAGCTTACATTCTGGTGGGGAGGAGACAGTAAGTAGATAATGAGATAGTCCAGTTAGTGTGAAATACTAAGAAGAAATGGAAACTGGATAAGGTGGCAGAGGATCCTAGGCAGAGCTATTTTGGAGCATGTTGTTCAGAGGAGGTGTCTCTGAGGAGGTAATATTGTGCTGAGACCTTAGTGAAAAGACAATGCCAGAAATGAAGGGTGGTGTTTAGCTCCAAAGTGGAAATGAATTTGAAGAATAGCAAAAGCCAGTGAGTATAGAGCTCAGTAAGCAGGGATATGAAGTGAGGAAGACCTGATAATGATGTAGGTAGGACTGGTAAGGAGTGGGTTTTATTCTAGCTGTGAGAGGAGGACAGCTATGAAAGGGCAGAGGGGATGATTGTTTATAGTTTCACCCAGCGCATGGAGTGCCTACCCCGACACAGTGTTCTGAGTACTGGGGACTTGAAGCCTTTATTTTTTTCCCCGGTACTGGGGATGAATAGGAATTTGGGTATATAAGTCTGGTGCTCCATCAGGAAGATTACTGGAAGGTTGAGGGAAGATAGGAATTGAGTTACTGTGATAAATATGTTTAAAGAGCTTGGAGCTACGTGTACCACTTGAAGAGGTTATAGAAAAGACAGCAGGAAGTATAAGTAAAGTGAAGAACTGAGCTCTGGGACACTAACATTTTCTAGTCAGGTGGAGGAAGAGGAGCCACCTAAGGAGACTGAGACAGAGCAGCCAGGGAATGTGGTGTTCCAGAAGAGAGGTGACTGAAGGCAGGAATGATTATCACAGTCTCATGATTCCAGGAGACCATGTAATATGAGCCAGAAGAAAATGGATCAGTGCCATTGGCCAGCTTCAGTGACAGATTTAAAAATAGTAAACTGGCAGCGATTAGAGCACTGTATTTATTGCATAGGAGTCAATACATAGGTACTCAATAAATGTTTGAATTGCTTTCTCTTTACCATTTCTCAAGCAAAAATGACCAAGTGTCTGGGTTTGCCTGTGACTTTTTGTTTTAAATGGAGAAGTTTGCCATGTGCCCAGGGTTGAAGGGGTTCCTGGGATGCTTTACCTTGAACAATGGCCAAGCCTTGATCAGAATGCTCTTGCCCAGAGCATCTGATCTGGTGGTCACAGTGTTCCTTCCCATAAAGTGGAAGATTATTTCAATCAGGGTCCTGACTTTGTATCTAGTTTTATTTCATGCTCTTAATTTACCTTGCTCTGGGATGAGAATCTGTCTCTACTTTTGCTTCTTTTCTCCTGTGATAAATTAAGAAAGACTATTAGAGCTAGGCATGTTGGAACATGTAATCCCAATACTTGAGAGGCCGAGGCAGGAGCATCACAGGTTTGAGGCCAGCAGTATATGGTAACTTAGACCTTGTTTCAAAAAACAAAAAATAGGGCTAGGAGTGTAGCTCAGAGGTAGAGCACCCCTGAATTCCATCTCCTGAACTACCCCCAACAACAACAACAACAAAAACCAGAGAGACAGAGACATGTTCACTGCCACCCTGATTTTCTTGAGTTTTAGCTTTCTTTCTATACACAAACACACACATGCACGCACACACACATGGAATACTTGATGAGTATTTATTGGTTTGAATTTATACATTTTCTGTGAACGGTGATCATTCTTAATTGAGGTAATTTGAGGCACAGCCTAAACCAACCTAGTTTAAGGCCACTGTTACAGAAGGATTGAACATAAGGAAATTTAGAGCATATCTGAAGAATTTGTTTTTTTCTTTTTTTCCCCCCCCAGTACTGGGGATGGAACCCAGGGCATTCTACCTCCGGGAGAAACCCCCAGCCCTATTTTTTATTCTTTATTTGGAAATAGGGTCTCACTAGGTTGTGGAGGACCTCACTAAGTAGCTGAAGCTGACCGCGAACCTGGATCCTCCTGTCTCAGCTTCCCAAATGCTGGGATTACAAGCGCGCGCCAGCATGCCCAGCTAATAATTTGTTTTTATACTTTTGTGGTCATGTTTTAAAAAATTATTTGTAATAGTTAATAGTTCCTTTTTATTATTTATGTCATTTTGATTAATTAAATTTTGTTTTGTGATACTGGGAGTAAAACCTAGGGACCTTCTACTTCTGGGCTACATCCCCCAGACCTATTTTGTTTTTTATTTGGAGACGGTCTCACTAAGTTGCTGAGAGCCTCATTGAGTTGATGAGGCTGGCTTCGAACCCTTGATCCTCCTGTCTCAGCCTCTCAAGTACTGAGATTACAAGCACGTGCCACCACACCCTTCCTCAATTTTATTTTAAATTAAGAAATAATAATTGTATAAATTTGCAGGGCATAGTGTGGTGTTTTGATCTAATGAAAATTGTGAAAGGATTAAATTAAGCTAAATTAACATGCCTATAACTTCACCAATTTATTTTTGTCATGCGAATGTTAAAATTTTTTCTTTTAGCAATTTTTAAAATATTCAATACATTATTACTGTGGTCACCATAAAGTGTAGTAGATCACTAAAACTGCTGCAGTGTAGCTGAAACTTTATACCTTTGATCAGCATCTCCTCTTTGTGTCCCTCTCCCCCTTTTATATTTAGAAAGCCACACAAATGCTTAACTGATACTTAAAATTTTGATTTAAGTCCTTTTAATGCAAGAAAGCCAGTTAATTTAGTTGAGATAGATTTTAATTATTTTCTGGCTAGCTGATATGTTTATGTGAACAAGTATATTTGATGCTGATAACGTTATTTTAACTAGCTGGAACCATCTTTAAGGACTGCTTAACTTCAGGTTCTAATCTTGGAACCTGATCTTGTTTTACTCCTGGCTCTTATTTTCCTCTGGCCTAGAATTTCACCTTTGCTTAGAACCTAACATTTCATGTTTGAGCTGATCTTTGGGTCTCTATGGAATTGTAGGAGCTTCAGCTTTCAGTGCTCTCCATCAGTGCTACCTGTTTTTTGGCTCTTTTTCTTGATACATTATGACTGTCACTTCCTGAAAGAGACAGCAGTTAGCAAATGTTTTTGTGAGTATAGAGAACTAATGAACTCTTTTTTTTTTTTTTTTTTTTTTTTACATGTCTGGGGATGGAACCCAGGGGCATTTGACTCTGAACTACACCCTCTGCCCTATTTTTTTGTTCTTTATTTTGAAACAGGGTCTCACTAAGTTGCGGAGGGCCTAAGTAGCTAAGTAGCTGAGGCTGTCCGCGAACTGGGATCCTCAGGTCTCAGTCTTCTGAAAGTTGGGATTACAAGCGTGCGCCACCGCCGGCTCTCTGAACTGTGTATAGCTATCAGTAAAAATTTCAACTAAATACTCCTGTTTGAGTACAATATTTTCCATAGTTTATCAGTTTTCAGATGTGCTTTAAAAATATTTTAACATTTGTGATGCATATCTGGATGCATGCATCATGATGCATCAATGGTGTTACTTATTACTTGTTTTTTAATGGTATATAAAAAGGATATATTTTAGTTGAGCATTGTGGCACAGGCCTGTAATCTCAGTACTTGGGAGGCTAAAACAGGAGAATCACAGGTTTGAGGACAGCCCTCAGAAACTTAGTGAGACTTTCAACAGCTTAGCGACACCTTGTTTCAAAATCAAAACATAAAATGGGCTGGGGGGTGTAGCTCAGAGGTAGAATGTCCTGGGTTTAATCCCCAGAAACACACACACACACACACACACACACACCCCTTAAAATTATTTTTTACTTTTTAAAGTGTGAATTGTGTTAATTCCCAGTATGCTTTCTCTGTATTGGGAGCTTCAGTTGAACAGTGTCATCTTTGCCTTTAGAATTGATTTGTTGTTTTTTCAAATGGAAATGCTAAGTGACATATCAGACTGAGTGTCATATTCTTTTTTCTTGTAAAGTGAATGATGAAGAAAGCATGGGAAGCATCATCAGCTTGGCTGTTTTCTTGTTTATTTGTGCTTATATTTTCAATATTCAGGTTTTTCAATTTCAGTTTTCTTTGTAGTAATAATCCCTCCACCCCCCAGGTATGAGGAATTGATCCCAGGTGCATTCTACCTTTGAGCTACACCCTCAGCCCTATTTTTTATTCTGTATTTTGAAACAGAGTCTCACTAAGCTGTAAGGGGCCTCACTAATTAGCTTGAGGCTGGCTGTGAACCTGTCTCAGCCTCCCAAGTGCTGGGAGTACAAGGGTGTGCCATCATGCCTGGCTGTGCAGTAATATTTTATTTTATTTTATTTTATCTTTTGTGGTACTGCGGATGAAACCATGGGGCCTTCTAACTCTGGGCTACACTCCCAGACTTATATTTATTTGGAAACAGGGTCTCACTAAGTTGCTGAAAATCTCACTCAGTAGCTGAGGCTGGCTTCAAACCTGGGCGATCCTTCTGTCTCAGCCTCCCAAGTACTGGGATAACAGTGTGTGCCACCACACCTGGCTTTGTGTGCAGTAATATTTTTAAACCACTAATCCATTTTGCGAAACTTAGTTTGGATAAAACTGCATAGTGTAATATGTAAATCTGCTTAACCTGGCACAAACCACAATGCATTGCAGTACACAGAAGTCAAATTAGTGAAAGAGGATGTCATTTACCCTTTTACCTCAGTTTACCTTACGTGTATGTAACCCAATACTCTGATAATCGGAATGAGGGCACCAGTGTTAATTTTTATGATAAATCTTGGTAAAATTTAATGCATTGCTTTTTTTCTAAGGCAATTCTAAGTATAAATGGAAGTTCTTTTTTTTTTTTTTTGTAGTACTGGGGTGGAACCCAGGGGCTTTTCTACTTCCAGGCTATACTCCCAGACCTTTTTTTTTTTTTTTTTAAATACTTTTTGGAAACAGGGTCTCACTAAGTTGCTGAGAGCCTCACTAAGTACCTGAGGCTGGCTTTGAACCTGTGGGATCCTCCTGTCTTAGCCTTCGACGTTCAGGGATTGCAAGTGTGCTCTACCACGCCCGGCTTAAATGGAAGTTCTTATGTCTTCTTCCAGTGGCCTCCTGGTAGATTTTCCTGGTACCTATATATCCACACTGGAAATGATTGAGGTAGAAAACTTACATGCTTAATCTCTTGGAATACAAATGTTAAAAAGTGATGACCATTACAGAGATATGGGGCATTAGGTTTGTGGTTTGAAGGTGATAATGTAGTTGTAAATATGCTAATGAGAAAAAATTGGAGAAGCTAATGATACTGTTTATGACTTTGATTAAATAGGAAGAGAAGGTAGATGTGGAGGTGCACATCTGTAATCTCAGCTACTTGGAAGGTTGAGGCAGGAGGATCAGTTCAAGGCCAGCCCAGGCAACTTAGGGAAACCTTGTCTCAAAATTTTAAAAAATGGCTGTGTATATAGCTAACTGATTCTGAGCTTGCTTAGCATGTGCAAGGCCCTGGCTTCAATCTCCAGTACTATCCCCAGACGATAGTAAAAAATAACATTAAAAACTTTGAAGATGAGGTGTCTTATGGTTTAAATTGTGATATTTGTCAAATGATTTTTTCCTTTCTAATTAGTGAAGTTACATATATCTACTTAGCAAAAAATATACAAAAAGACTTAAAGAGAAATTAAGCCTTTCCATCTTTCTTGTTGCCAATATTTTTCAAGTTTTAGAGTTTTTAGTTATTATGGAAAATTTGTATATGTGTTCAATAACTAACATTTATTGAGATCTTAATTATATGCCTAGGACTTAAAAAATATCTTTATGAGCTCTCAGTGGTGATTCATGCTTGTAATCCCTGTGTTTGGGAGGCTGAGACAGGATGATAGCAGGTTTGAGGCCAGCTTCATGGATTTAGTGAGAAACTGTTTCACAATAAAAAAAATAAAAAGGGCTGGGGGTGTAGCTTGGAGATAGAATGCTCCTGTGTTTAATCACCGGTACCCAAAATAAAACACAACACTATGTATTTATCACAATAACCCTAAGGGAGAGGTATTAGATAATTCTTTTTCTTTTATATAGAATACTGAGGCAAAGATAGGCAAAATGATTTACTTGGGGTATCACTGTTTTTAAGAAGTTGTACGAACTTGAACCCAGATAGCCTGGTTTTACAGTCCATATTCTTTTTCATTAAGCTATACTGCTAATTCCATATAAAAGAGAAAATTAAAACTATTGGAGTCACTTACCCTAGATAAACAGTACTGAAATGGAGTGGAAGTTTGGGATGAAGAATATAAATGTCACCATAGTATTATGTTTCTGCCATCTTGGCTAGACATTCTCCAGTGTAGTATAACATTTTCTGTTCCCCCTTTTTTGACTACTAATATATTTTTCTGTGTGGTTCAATGTTATATTTCCTGTGTGTGTTCCTATATTTATCAGGGTTTATAGCTATCAGCATTTCAAACCATTTAAAAGCACTTTAAAAAAACTGCTTTGGTAAATATTTACTTGTCTTTAAATAGAGATTTAAATGCATCCTGGCTAAAGGGATAGTTTAAAATATCCTGGATTTTAAAATAAACAGAACAACCTCCAAACAAAACCCTGGTTTTAATCCTTCTTCTAAAGGGAAAGATATTTCGGTAGCTCTAATTGTAAGGCTTCCAAAATTCTAATTTTATTCTGTGAACATTTTTTTGATACTCAGTTGTAGTGATTACATTTATTGAGACTCTGCCTAAAGTGTGCAGCTCTGTGCTGGACACTTAAAATTTTCTTTTAGTGTTTTCAGTTTTGTGAGGGAGAAGAAAGTTGTATACATGTGGGTAGATTAGATTTAGTAAATACTGTTATGAAACTTTGAATAATATATTGGGACTGAACAAAGTAGTAGTTATTTAATGCCTGATGGAAGAATCAGGAAGAGAGAAAATTAAGTCTGTCTCAAACAGCCAGACATTTGGGAGGCTGAGACAGGAGGATTGCAGTTAGTGGACAGCCCTCAGCTACTTAGTGAGGCCCTCTGCAACTTAGTGAGACTGTTTCAAAATAAAGAATAAAAAACAGGGCAGGGGGTGTAGCTCGGAGGTCAAATGCACCTGGGTTCCATCCCCAGACTCGCAAAAATAAATAAATAAATAAATAAATAAATAAATAAAAGTCTGTCTAAAAGAAATGATAGAAGGGAAACAGTTTGGAGTCACGAAAGAGCCTGAACCCTTTGGAGGTAGTGGTTAGGTGTGTGTGCCCAGATACTAGTGTTTGTAGGGAGGTTGAATGAGGGAGGCAGGAGTTGCAAAGTATTAGAAAATGAAGTTTCCAATTGAAGGAGTTTATCAATCTTAATGAGTTTTATTTAATGTGCTGTAAAGAATCCCCCTGAGATATAAGCAGGAGAGTGACATAAGTACACTTGATTCTAAAGAGATAACTGATAGAAAAGGCAGAGACTGGCATGGGCAGAGTTACTCCAGAATTGCTTCCAGGCAATCTCAAGGCAGCTCTCAGATGTGATGGATAATAGGGGGCTCAGAGGAGGGACCTAATCCAGTCAATACTTGTGAAATAAGGTGAAGAGTCCAGAGACTGAGCAAATATATGGGTTAAGAAAAGAGTGTTGTAGTTGTTGTTGTAGTCCCAGAATTTATTTCTTGCAACTAGGTTATATATTTATTGATCTGTAGAACTGGCAGAGTTGAAGGCTACTGTTTGAATTGTGTGTTGAAGTACTTTGCACTTGTTGATGTTTCAGAGATGGTAAAATGTCAAATATTTGCAACCTAAGTGATACAGGGTAAATGTGCTTTGATATTTTGTTTTGTTGAATTTTACTTAAAAACATTGGTCTTTAAGTTAATTTTAAGACTTAATGGGTGGTAATATATTTTGAAAAAACATTGCAGTTTGTTTTTATGATTTATACATTCTGCTTTTATGTAAAATTGTAAATCTGCTTTGTGATAGTTTTATTTTCTTTTAGCTTAGAGTTGCCGTTAAATATTCAATAAAAATTAATTGATATTTTAAGTGCAGTTATAGGTGTATTTATATATTGTGGAAGACTTGATACTGTATGCATTTTTGCTTCCAATAAAAGTTTCAGGAAGAAATTAAAATATAATAGGTTATTTCTTCATTTGAAATTAATCTTCCTATATCACCAGTGTGAGAAAACCTACCTTTTAATAAGTTATCCCCAGGCACTTTCTATTTAAAAGAGTTGAAATTGGTATTGAAAATTATACGGTGCTGGGGCCAGCGAGGCCGGCATCGGAGCCTGCCATGAGGCAAGGCCGGTACTGGGGCCTCCGAGACCAGGATAACAGCCTGCCGAAGGGTTAGACCGGTGCTGGGGCCAGTGAGGCCGGCATTGGAGCCTGCCGTGAAGCGAGGCCAGCAGTGGAGCCTGCCGTGAGGCATGGCCAGTGCTGGGCCTCCTAGGCCGGGAACGGAACCTGCTGAGGGGTTAGGCCGGTGCTGGGGCCAATGAGGCCGGCATTGGAGCCTGCCGTGAGGCTAGGCCGGTGCTGGGATCTCCAAGGCTGGGATTGGAATCCTGCCAAGGGGTTAGGCCGGTGCAGGGGTCAATGGCCAGCTTCGGAGCCTGCCGTGAGGCAAGGCCACTCCTGCAGCCTCCAAGGCTGGGACCGAAGCCAGCTTAGGGGTTAGACTGGTGCAGGGGCCAGTGAGACCAGAACTGGGGCCTCCGATGAGGCAAGGCCGCTGCTTGAGCCAGTGAGGTCTGGATCAGTCCACTGAGTAGCCAGGCCACTACTGGGGCCATCAAGAGTGGGATCGGTACTTGCAACGCAGCATGCACAGAGAAATATCGCAGAAAATATAAATCAGACGCTTCTCTTAATCAGCAATAACTAGGAGGAAAGGGGCAACAGGAAGAGGTTGAGCTATAGAAAGGGCCCTATAGTGAAGCAACTAATGTGACCAATCAGAGGGTATGTAATACTGGAGGACGGAGCCTCTTTAAAACGCAGGAGGTACATAAACAAATGTATCAAAGTAAATCACCAAAGAAGCGTGGGATGGAGGGAGGGGGAGGGAATGGGATGGGGGCTGGAGGAGGGCTAATTGGATGATGTGTGCTTGTATATCCTCTCAAGTCTTGTACTCCAATGTGATTGATATATGACTACAATGCACCAATTTAAAAAATAAAGTAATTAAAAAGAAAATTATAACAATACACTATTTTCAAAGAGAAGTTCTAGCATACAATGTCTTGAGATCTTAACTGTTCTTAGAACAACAGTGTTTCATTTTTCTAGAGAGAACAGTTTTATAGTCATCACATTGCTTTATTGTGATAGAATCTGGTAGGTAAGACTTTGTTGTCTGAGATCATTGAGCTTATTCTAAATGTTTTAAATGCATAGCATATATCTAGAGACAAAATGTTCCCATTTAAGTAGCCATAGTCTTACAACTTGTTTATGAAAAAAAATTTCTAGTTAAACCATCTGGTAAGCATGTTTTGCATCTAGTTCTACCTGTGTTGTGATTTTTGTACTGATTTGTCTAGGGATAAGACATGTTATTCTTTTCATATTATGAATTAATTCAGTCTACAATAAAACATTAAAATGTTTTATTCACAATATTTGCTAATCACCTTCAGTGTTTTAGGCATATTGCAAAGATTGGGTCTTATTTTAAAAGACAGTTATTTTTAAAGGTGAAGACAAATGAATTCAGGCTGGAGGAAATCAAGTTATATAGATAATTCTACCATTTTATTTTGTTACTGTCAGTTTTGGAAACCTGAGTGGAGTTTTTTGCTTTCTTTAAACAGTAAGAACAGGATCATGATGATACTTTCATGAGTAAATTAAAATATCCTAGTGCTTTACAAGGATAAAGTGTTCCAGATGGAACATCTGTTTACCCTACCTATTGATCCTGTGATTTAACTCTTGTGACTGGACTTGATATCTGCTTCTGTTAGATTTTCTGATGAGGATGTTATCCTCAAAAAAGGAGCATTTGGTCTTTAGTCAAGGCATATGAGTTACTATGCTTTCCTGCTGAAACTTTCTACAGCTTTAAAAAGCTTCAGCATTTTTCTGATAATGAATTAAATTAATTGTGATATTAAAGCAGACTTGAAGCTTATATCAGGTAAATCATCCTAAAGAAACAATTTATTCCAAGATTTTATTTTTAATTTGTAGAAATTTCCCCCATCTATCTTTCTTTCTTTCTTTCTTTCTTTTTCTTTTTTTTTTTTTTTTTGGTATTGGGAGTGGAACCCAGGGGCTTTTCTACCTCTGGGCTATACTCCCAGACCTATTTTATATGTTATTTGGAAACAGGGTCTCAATAAGTTGCTGAGAGTCTCACTAAGTAGCTGAGGCTGGCTTTGAACCTGTGTGAGCCTCCTGTCTCAGCCTCCCAAGCGCTACCACACCCGGCTTCCCCATTTTTCTTTAGAGATTATTTTGTGTACATTAATACAGTTTTGTGTTTTAAAACATTTTTGTTTAAAGTTGTAGTAGTTTAGCTGGGCGTGGTGGCGCACGCTTGTAATCCCCGCGCTTGGGAGGCTGAGACAGGAGGATTGCACAGGTTTGAAGCCAGCCTCAGCTGGCTTAAAGAGACCCTGTTTCCAAATAAAATATAAAATAAGTCTGGGAGGGTAGCCCGGAGGTAGAAGGCCCCTGGGTTCTATCCCCAGTACCACCAAAACAAAAAAACAAAAACAAAAGTTGTAGTAGTTTATATATCGAAATGCATCCATTTTATTTTAGACTAGGCCATCTGAGGTTGCATTCCTATTCCAGGAGAATATATTTTCCAAGACATTAATTAAATGGTGCTTAAATAAAAATTATTTGGATTACTAGTGGATGGTTAAGCATTTTCAAAAGTTAAAACTTTCCCCCTTGATTATTCAAGTAAACTATAATATTTAAAAGGAAAACAGAAGTATGAAGGTAAAGAAATCAGTAATCCTACCATTTAGAGAAAACTGCTGGCAATATTTTGTTGTGTTTTTTTTTTTTCATTTGCTTTCTTTGCCTTTTATTTTTTTGTCTTTAATATATGCTGCCTGCAGCACTGAAGTAGGACTGGGACATGTTTGCCCTCAATAGATATTATTACAGTCTAGGAAAACAGATACACAGAGAACTTCACTTTGATGTGGTAGGTTCTAAAATGGAGATAGGCAAAGAAGGGTTTAGATAATTCTTAGGAAAATGAAATCTGAGTTTACTTGTGAACATCCTATGTATCAAATTTTTGTATCGAGACCATTTTATTCTTTTAGATCCTCTTTAAATTATTTTAATGGCCATTGTCCTCTTCTCTTTCTCCTTTTGGGTTTTTTTAGTTCCTTACTGGAAAGAATACAGTACTGGGGATGGAACCTACGGGCATTCTATACCTGAGCTACACCCCCAGCCCTATTTATTTATTTTTTATTTTTTATTTTGAAGCAACATCTCTCTGAGTAGCAAAGGGCCTCACCAAATACCTGAGGCTGTCCTCAAACCCTCATCCTCTTGTCTCACTCAGCCTCCCAAATGCTGGGATTACAAGTGTGCATCACCACGCCCGACTGGACCGAATACTTTAAGGAGCAATCTTTTGCCTACAACTCCACTCCTCCAAATGTTAAATAATTGGGATGAATATAACCCATTTAGCGACTCATGATATATATTAACTTGGGATTGAACCTAGAGCCTGACACATTCTAGACAAAGGCTGTACCATTGAGTGACATTCCTGGCCCTTTTTAAAAATTTTATTTGGAGACAGGGACTTGCTAAGTTATCCAAGATGGCCTTGAACTTGGGCTTATCCTGCTTTCAAAAGGCTGGAATTATTGTTGAGTGCCACCATACCCTACAGTTTTCTTTCTTTCTTTTTTTTTTTTTGTAAACATCTTTAGCAGTGTATGAGAATATAGAGAAACATTGTGGTGTTGTTGTAATATTTTTGCTAGGAGCTGAAAAAGTCTTTTGAATTTGATATTCATTGCCAGTGAATTAGGATTTTTTTTTAATGATTTTTTTATCCATCTAAACTTTCTCTTTGGAATTTGTCTTTTTCTTTTGTCCATGGTCTTTTTATTTAGAAGTTTTCTTAAGCTCTTTGTAATTCTACATTAATGCTTTATTTGCCATATTGACAAATATTTTTAGTATTTTTCTCTAAATTTTTGAATGTATGGAAAACAAATTAGTGACCACAAATATTACAAGGTTGCTTGTTTTTATGTCCTTCTATTAAAGCCAGAGGTACGAACTTTTAAGTGGCAAGCCACGGAAGGAAAATCTGATGCCATTCCAAGTTTCTAAGTATTAAATAGGTTCTAAGATGCAGAAATAGTCCCAATTTATGATGGCTCAGTTTGAATTTTTGACTTTAAGGTGGTAAAGTGATAACACAGTAGAAAATATATTTCAACTTTTGATCTTTTCCTGAGCTAGTGATAATGCTATTTGATATTCTCTCTGATGATGGGCAGCAGCAGGGAGCTACAGCCCTTAGTTAACCATGCATTTACAAGAGTGAATGACAGATACTCTATAGTGTATTCTGTTGCTAAGCTATGATACTTAGTAGGTTTGGCTTATTAAATGCATTTGTAACTTGTGATATTTTCCATTGATGATGGACTTATTAGGAACACAAATCCACTGTAAGTCAAGCAGCACTCGTGTTCTTCTGTGATTCAAAGCTACAATTTAGAGTTTCTATAAGAGTGGAGTGGTAGCGTGTCTTACACTGTTTTTTGTTTTCTGTCATTTCTTTTAGTTAATCTTTGGGTCAGCGTTCCGTATCAGATAGTTGAGATTGTATTTGTGTGCTTTGGAAATCTGTCACTAGGTGTCCTACTGGGTGGATGATATTGAGATACTGTGAAGGAAATAGATGATTCTGGCCACTTTTCTGCACAGAGGGATACCTCCCTTCTGTATCATTATGCAAAGTTACAATTTGCCTAGTTTTCCTAGTACTGCATTTAGGGTTTTCCAGAGAAACAACCAAAAAGAGATAAGTTGGTTTACAAGATATGAGAGCTAACAAAGGTTGGCAAGATAGAGACCTAGATTTTTCTCATGGTATGATAATTTCAGACTGAAGGTTGGCAGGCTCAACATCCAGGAAGGTCCTGTGTTTGAGGTTAAGTTTAAATGCAGGAATAAAACAGTGTTTTCGTTCAAAGAGCACTAGGCAGGAAAAACATTCTCTCTTAGTGATGGTCAACCTTTTTGTCCCATTCAGACCTTCATCTGATAGAAGGAATCCCACCCATGTTATGAAGGGTAGTCTTTTTTACCCTGTCTCAGTTTAAGTGTTAATCTTAAGAGCCCCATACTGAAATGTTTGTGCAAATATCAGGGTATATATAACATTAACCATAACTCATATTTGACATTGTCTAAAAGTTCCATACCATGAAGATTGCTTTTTTATTTTTAAAACAGTTCTCTTTGTAATCCTCAAAAAACTCAGTAATGTTTTCATGAGTTTCCATATCCTGAGCAGTATGGCTCTCGGATATCTCCTCTCACATGAACTCTCCTTTCTTCAAGTAAAGGAATGAATTAATACACTGGCTGGAATTGCTTGTTAAAATTTATTGAAATTCAGAGAATATTTTCCAATTAAAATGATGTTTTTGTTTTTGCTTTTTCCCATTAGATCAGACTTGGGGGTCAAATCTGGCTTGTTACTTGTTTTTGTAATTAAAAGGAGTTTTAACATAGCCACACCCATTTTATTGTCTAAAAACTAACCAACTTACATTATAGTGGCAGAGTTGGGTAGTTGAGATAAAGACTGAATGGCCTGTGCAACTGAATTTATTTACTGTTTTGCCTTTTACAGAAAAAGTTTTGATGAAGCCAGATGCAGTAGTGCATACCTATAATTTCAGTACTTTGGAGGCTGAGACAGGATGATTATAGATTTGCAGCCAGCCTTAGTGACTTGGTGAGGCCCTCTGCAACTAAGTGAAAACCTGTTTTTAAAAAATAAATAAATAAAATGAAATAGGGCTGGGGTTGTAGCTCGGAGGTAGAGTGCCTCTGGGTTCAATCCCCAGTACCATGTAAAACAACTAAACAAAGTTTTGCTGAGCTATTCTTTTACTGCAGCAGTAGTTAATTATGTAAGACCAATCATTGACAATATTCTAGGTTCTTAAAATTAACATAACATTAGTAAATACAATGGGTTTTTCCTTTCATTATTGGTTGTGTGTGTGGGTGGGGAGTTTGAAAGTATGTCCTTTTAATCTACAAATAGTTTCCATGGCTCAGATTTGTCAGTAAGAAGTGAAATTGATATGTGTTGTTATGGGTTAAAATGTAGCACTAGTTTTTATTGCTTAAGATAGTTACATTGTCTAAAAAGAAGAGTCTTAAGCTAGTGGTTTTATGTGGCTTTTGCAAAAATTGTTACTAGGAATCTATTGAATTTTATATCTTTATAGCTCTTTCTGAATCTCAGAATTGAAGGTGATATAATCTGAATAATCAGTATATGCAATTTTCAACATAGTCCATTAGGTCTGATATAATCAAGACTAATACTAGTAATAATAATCAGTAGTACCTGTAGCCTGGCGTGGTGGCGCACGCTTGTAATCCCCACGCTTGGGAGATGGAGACAGGACGATCGCACAGGTTCAAAGTCAGCCTCGCTGGCTTAAGAGACCCTGTTTCCAAATAAAATTATATAAAATAGGTCTGGGAGTATAGCCCGGAGGTAGAAGGATTTCCAGGAACCCCAGTACCACACACACACACACACAAAAATGTTCCTGTAATAGTGTTAACATTCACATGTTGAATTCCCTGGATGCTCCCTTTCTCCTCATGTATGTAAATGTACAACTTCAATCATGGAGTCCTATACTCAGCTATATTGAATATATAAAATATTTTTTTCACCCCACATATTCTTTATATATTTTGGATGTCCATGATAAAAATAGACTGGTAAAATTATTTTTAGTATTTAAGCATTATCAGCCAATTTGTAGACATATATATTTTATTTTTAGTAACTTATTTTAAGTAGTGCTGTTGGAAATGTTCTTGTGCTTATATACTTTTGTTCTTATAGTAGAAGGTCTTGTCTGTGTTGAAATTTAGATGCCTATTGGTACCACTTTTAGAAAATGATCACAGAAGTGCACCAACATTCTATTCATTTTGTTGATATCTACCATTCAAACAGTTGCCAATGTGATAATTTAAACATTTAAAAAATTTAAAAACTTTGTGGTCTTTTTCATTTCTCTAAAAAGATTGGACATAGCTGGGTGCGGTGGTGCACACTTGTAATCCAAGCGCTTGGAAGGCTGAGATAGGATTGTATAGGTTCAAAGCCAGCCTCTGCTACTTAATGAGGTTCTCAGCAACTTAGTGAGACCCTGTTTCCAAATAAGTATAAATTAGGTCTGGGAGTATAGCCTGGAGGTAGAAAAAGCCCCTCAGCTCTACCCCCAGTACCATAAAAACAAAGATTGGTCATTTTTCTTAAATTTTTTAAATTAAAAAAATTTTTTTTTTTGGTGGTATTGGGGGTGGAACCCAGAGGCTTCCTACCTCGGGGCTATACTCCCAGACCTATTTTCTATTTTATTTGGAAACAGGGTCTCACTAAGTTGCTGAGAGCCTCACTAAGTAGCGGAGGCTGGCTTCAAACCTGTGTGATCTTCCTTTCTCAGCCTCCCAAGCGCGGGGATTACAAGCATGTGCCACCATGCCCAACTCATTTTTCTTAAATTTATATTTCATTTATCTCCTAATCTACTTATATAGTTCCTGGATATTACTAAAGAGATGTTTGTTCAGCCAGGCGTGTAGTGCACACCTGCCTGTAATCCCAGTACTTCGAAGGCTGAGATAGGATCACAGGTTTGAAGCCAAACACAGCAACTTAGGCTATTAGCAACTTAGTGCAACCCAGTTTCAACCCAAAAGATAAAATAGGGCTGGGGGTGTAGCTCAGAGGTAGACTACCCCCCCCCCCCCAAATAGATGTTTGTTCAACTAATAGAGTTTCCCTTGTGAGAGAAAGCACTGAGCTGGTTGTCCTTTTTGATAATGGTGAAGACAGGACCATGAGCTTATTTAGATGATGTGCACTTGATTGAAGAAAACTTTTTTTATAGATCATAGATCACAGATGAGAGAACAGATCTGGGGACAGAATACTTTGATGTGTACTATGCGGGAATATCTAATCAAATACAAGGAGTCTCATTCCGAGCGAGGTTTAGAATCTATAAAGTTTAAAGTGGTTGTTCTAGACTTCGGTAGGTCTTAAGTCTCTCTTTGGCCAGTATTTTTAAATTTTGTTAATTTAAATGTAAACGGTTTTTAATGCTGGTTATATACCTCATACATCTATAAAACTCAAGTTTAATATATGAATTATTTAAATTTTCAAAACTATGTGGCATAGTTTTTATTAAACTAAATCAATAATATTGGGAAAGGTAAGTCTAGTTTTATTAATTTGTTTATATATTTTGATTTTAATATAGAAAGACTGTTTCTAAAATTTTGGTTAAAATAGTTTAATTTTGGCTGGGTGTGGTGATGCACGCTTGTAATCCCCGCGCTTGGGAGGCTGAGACAGGAGGATTGTGCAGGTTTGAAGCCAGCCTCAGCTGGCTTAAGAGACCCTGTTTCCAAATAAAATATAAAATAGGTCTGGGAGTGTAGCCCGGAGGTAGAAGGACCCTGGGTTCCATCCCCAGTACCACCAAAAAAAAAAAAAAAAAAGTAATTTTCTGTACATGTTTGTCATTTTGTGCTATTTAGGTTTAAACTGCTAGAAGGCATCTCTGGCAAGCCAGTAGGATATTACCTGATAATTCTTTAAAGTTGTCTTGTTTCAAATCATGATAAGTGTCCAGTATGTCATTTGCCATTTATGTTGACACAATTGCTATGCTATTAAACTTTGAACAAAAGATAAATGAAATCAATTTGAGACATGTAAAATAATTTAAAATTTTTAAATGATTATGTTATAATAGACAAAAATTGATTTTTAAGTTTTCAATTATGACTATATTTCCACTTCTATTGTCATGTAATATGATTTAATTAGACTCTCCCTGAGCTCCAGTTCACAGTTAATACCTATATAGAATCAGAGATGTCTTCCTGTAAAATATTCCAGATAAAAGTGCTGATATTTGAAGACAGATTTAACCATTCTTTTTTTTTTTTTGGTGGTACTGGGGTTCCTGGAAACCCTTCTACTTCCGGACTATACTCCCAGACCTATTTTTGAACTTTTAAAATTTGGGAACAGGGTCTCTTAAGCCAGCGCGGCTGGCTTCGAACCTGCGCGATCCTCCTGTCTTCGCCTCCCAAGCACAGGGATCACAAGTGTGCGCCACCACGCCTGGCAGATTTAACTATTCTAATAAGGTAGCTGTACATGTTTAAAAGTTCAGTACTCAGAAGCAGACAACACAGTTCTTCAACCAGAAGAAGCTGCTACAAAATAAGCATTGGATTGATATTTATATTATATATCAAGTTTATTTAGCACATCTTAAAGCTTGAAGATTAGTTTTATTTTGGGCAGAAAATAATCTTTTATACTCCATTTTTTCACAGGGTAAAAAACCCTATGCCTTTCTGTAGATATTCTGTATGTGTTGATTGTACATATTTTCCTTTATAGGCCCAGATTATTCATCGGCATGGCTACCTGGTAATGAATCATTGTGGCAGGCCACAGCAATTCCACCTAACCACCGAAATAACCATATCAGGAGACACAGTATAGCTTCTGACAGTGGAGACACTGGCATTGGAACTTCTTGTTCTGACAGTGTGGAAGGTGAGCTAAAATTCTTAGAATTTAGATATGAATCTGTGGAGAATGGTTATAAATTGACAATATTCAAGGAGTCAATTTTATTTTAAATTAAAATTATAAAGTAATATATGAGTAATAATATTCAGTGTTGCTGTATATCAAGTTAAGTTGCCCATATGGTCATATTACATTTTACCTTCATTTTCTTAACATTTTATTCTGATTTCACATGCATTTTTAAGAAATAATACAGAGAGGTTCCACGTACCCTTTTTCCATTTTCCAAAATGTAAAATGTCTTACAAAAATATGTTATAGTATCACAACCAGCATAATGACACTGATGCTTTCAAGGTACAAAATATTTCTTATATACCTAATGTTGCTTACAACTACTTCTCTCTCTATTCTCCATTCCCATTTAACTCTTGGAAACACTAATCTATTTTTCTTTTCTATAATTTTGTCATTTCAAGAATACTGTGCAAATGGAATCATACAATATGTAACTTTTGGAACTGACCCTTTTCCTGTGAGATTCATCCAGGTTGTTGCTTGTATCAACAGTTCATGCCTTTTTATTAATAAATCGTATTTGCCAGTGGTGGTATCTGAAAGACCACACTTAAACCATTAACTTGTTGAAAACCATGTGGATTGTTTCTAGTTTTGGATTATTACCAATAAAGCCGCTATAAGCATGCATATATGTTTTGTTGTTTTGTTTCTCTGGGGGAGATACTCAGGAGTACAGCAACTGGCCTGTGTAATAGTTGCATGTTTGGTTACTACCACACTATTTACCAGTGTGACTATTATTTTCATCAGCAATTTATATATAAATGATCCAGGTCTCTCTTTTTCCTTCTTAGGATTTGATGTTTTTAAAATTTAAGCCATTTTTGTAGGATTATACTGACATATTATTGTGGTAATGATATATCATTTTCAAGAAGTAGAAAAATTTGTTGAAAGTACAGATTTCCTATATACTTACTGTCCCCACAGTCTTCTCTAGTATCAGTGTTTCTCATCAAAGTTTTGAATTATTACAACTGATAAACCTCTATTGACATATCACCCTGTGTCTGTAGTTTAGAGTTCATTCTTACTGTTGTATGTTCTTTGAGTTTGAACACACTGATAAAATATGTAACCACCATTGTATATCCTATAGAATTGTTTGACTATGTTAAGAATTGTCTATGCTGTCTGCCCATCTCTTATTCCTCCCTAGCAGCCACTGATATTTTTACTGTTTATATAGTTTTGTCTTTTCCAGAATTTCAGATAGTTGAAATCATACAGTATATAACAGCCTTTTCAGAATGGCTTTGTTCATTCAGTAATATGTATTTAGGGTTCCTCCATGTCTTTTCATGGGTATGATAATGATGACTTCTTTGTTTTAGTGCTGAATACTTCTACCTTTTTTTTTTTTTTTTTTGGTGTTACTGGGGTTCCTGGATGCCTTTCTACCTCTGGGCAACACTCCCAGACCTAATTTTTGTATTTTTATTTGAAAACAGGGTCTCTTTTAAGCCAATGCAGCTGGCTTCAAACCTGTACGATCCTCCCTTCTGTCTCCGCCTCCTAGGCACAGGGATTACAAGCGTGCGCCACCACGCCCGGCTCGACCTTTTTTTTAATCCATTCACCTACTGAAGCACAGTAGGTGCTTCTTGGTTGCTTCCAAATATTGGCAATTATGAGTAAAGCTACTATAAATATTCATGTACATATTTTCATGTTAACATGTTTTCAACTCCTTTCAGTCAGTACCAAGGATCACAATTGCTGGATCAGTATGATAAGAGTATGTTTAGTTTTGTAAGAAACTGCCAAACTATCTTTCAAAGCAGCTGTGCCATTTTGCATTCCCATCAGAAATAAATGAGAGTTCTGTTGCTCCACATCCAACCTAGCATTTGGTGTTTCAGTGTTCTCAATTTTGCCATTCTGGTCATTGTTAACTTTAATTTACATTTCCCTGCGCGTGGTGTGGAACATCTTTTCATATGCTTACTTGCTACCTGTGTATCTTGGTTAGTGAGAAGTCTATTAAAGTCTCTAGCCTAGCTTTTAATTTTTTTTCTTAATAAGTTTTAAGGATTCTTTGTACATTTTGGACAATAGTCCTTTATCAGATGTGTCTTTTGAAGTATTGTTGCCTAGTCTGTGTTTTATCTTCTCATACACTTGCCATTATCTTTTGCAGAGCAAATGTTTTTATTTTAATAAAGTCTAGCTTATTGAATATTTGTTTCATGAATCATGTCTTTGGTGTTATACCTAAAAAGTTATTGCTATAGGCTGTCATCTGAATATGAGTTTTATAGTTTTCTGTTTTACATTCATGCTTGTGATCCATGTATTTGTGAAGAGTAAAAGGTGTGCTATAGTCACAGTTCTTGGGTATTGTTATATATATATTTTTTACCATTTTTTCTGTTTTTAATTTTAAATGTTTCTTTCTACATATTTTCAAGTCAGAGATTATTTCCTCAGCTGTTCTTTATTTTACTAAGGAGCCCATCAAAGATATTCTTCATTTCTATTATTTTTGATCCCTATAATTTTTCTTAGAATTGCAATCTATTTATTCATCTGTTCTTGCATGTTATTTACTTATTCCATTAGACCTCTTAGCATGTTAATCATAGTTGTTTTAAATTCATGGTCAGATAATTCCATTCCTGCCATATCTGTGTTTAGTTTTAAACTATTTATTTTGCCTTGTAATATGTCTTTTTATTGATTTAATTTTTGAAAAATGATCATTATATCCAAAGGTGATTATGACCACAATAAAAGCAACTGTGGCAAACAGTTCTTTGGTAATATAGTGTAAGGTATGTGGAGAAGGGAAGTGTTCTTTAATTCTATGATTAGGTCTGAGCCTGTCCCCTAGATCTTGAATCTCACAAGTGCTTCATAGGATCTATTTTTAAAATTAAAAAAAAATTAATTTTCTTCATTTTGAATGAGAACAAAAGATCCTATTAAGGGGAACAGAATTCTTTGGCACATTTCAAAATGGTTCCTTTCCCGTTTCCCATGTTGGAAGTATGAGCAGTTTTTTTCCCTCTGACATTTTGTGAGAACCAGGATAAGCTCCAGGAATTAAAATTCTTAGGTGTCATTGACTGGGTTTTGTTGGAATTACTTTTTCTTAGAATTGTCTAGCAGTTTTTCAGTTACAATTAATATTTTTTTTACCAGGCTCTGGTTTCCCTGGAGGGTTTAGTTTGTGTGTCTATGCTCCAGTAAATTGAGATTCTGTTTATTTACCTATTGTTTCTTTTATTTTGAGGGCAGCACTTAGCACTATGACCTCATTTCTTTTTTGGGTTTAGGAATTCTTCCTTTTTAAGTTTGTTCAGCTTTGTACTTGATAGAATAGATTGGTGACTTTTCTAAGCTTAAATATCAGTCTGAAAACCTGACTTAAATCACTAATAATGTTGGAACTTTTTATATGTGTTTATTTCCCATTTGTATATTCTCTTTATTAAACTTTCTCTTCATTTCTTTAGCCCATGTTCTTAATTGTATTGTTTTTTTATTATTATGTTTTGGAGTTCTTTATATATTTTTAGATACTACTCTGTTAGATATATTGTTTGGAAATACTTTCCCTTACTGTGTAACTTGTCTTTATCTTAACATAATATTTTACAGATCTTGCATAAGTTTTTAAATTTGAAGTTCAATACACTAGTTTTTTCCTTTATATATTGTTTTTTATGTTGAATTTAATAACTATGTCTAGTCATAGATGAACTTTTTGCTTACTTTTTTTCTAAAAGCTTTATCATTTTCTGTTTTGTGTGTAAGTACATGATTCACTTTGAGAGAGAGAGAGAGAGAGAGAGTGTGTGTGTGTGTGTGTGTGTGTGTGTGTGTATGTGTTTAATAGTCCCTAGATCCACCCTTATACAAACAATTTTACTAGGAACAGAAGTCTTTATACTTAAAAGTATCCTCTCACTGAGGAATTATGTGGACAGTGTTTAATTCTCTCAGCAATGATAGATGACAATACATGTAATGTATTGCTGACCAGGTAGATTTACTTGAGACTTAGTGTCCAGGTATCATCATCATCATCATCATCATCATCATCATCATCATCATCATCATCATCATTATAGACTAGTTATGTAGGCATGGTTGATTGCCTATATATATGACCTTAGTCACCAGCTTTCTAAAAGTCAAGCTAATGCCAATTGGTACAAGGTTCTTACTCTTATCCTAAATCTCATTATTAACGTAGGCTATATGGAGTGGCCCAAGACCTCCATATAAACAAAAAAATTTCTATTAGGCAGTACATTCTAAGAGTTTAGATAGCGATTACTTTAATAAGAGCTGGTAAAGGGCCACAACTTTGTGGGAAAGTGTAGGGTGTGGAAAACTCACTTTTGCTTAAATCTTACTGCACAGTGTGGACATAGATTAAACTATTTTTTCCAATTAATCTTTGGGTAGATCGATTATTGAACTTTATTCCTTTCCTTTTTAATTTTTTTTTGCTCTATACACCATAGTTAATTTCAAAGTGATTCATTCATACATGCACACATCACTTTGTGTGAAATTCCCCTCTGCATCCCACCCTGCTCCCTCAATATTGCCTTATTCCTTCTAATTCTCTTGCCTTTCTATATAAGCTTTTACAAAATAGGATGCAAGAAATCTTTTTAAGAATTTTCTAGGAATTTTTTTTAACAATTTGAGGAGAATTGATGTTTTTGTTAAGTTTCTAATCTATGAACATGGTATGTGTCTCTGTTTTTTAGATCTTTGATTTTTGTCACCAGTATTGTATATTTTTTAACAAACATGTTATATTCATATTTTTATTAACTTATATCTCATACTTTATTTTTTAAAAGTGACTGTAGATACATGATGACCAAGGATGGTTTGTTCCAAGGATAGAAAGTTGGTAATGTTTGAAAGATTAAGCAATGAAATTTCCCCTTGGTCATCACCTATAATTTTTAAAATATATTTCTGGCCAAGTTTGGTGGTGCACGCTTGTAATCTCAGCTCTTGGGAGGCTGAGACAGGAGGACAGCACAGGTTCAAAGCCAGCCTCAGCTACTTAGGCTCTCAGCAACTTAGTGAGACCCTGTTTCCAAAGAAAGTATAAAATAGTCTGGGAGTATATAGCCTGGAGGTGGAAAAGCCCCTGGGTTTCACACCCAGTACTTACTATCTATATCTACCCCCCCCTCTCTATTTTTTTTTTCTGAAATTTCTGACTCTAGTACAGAATAACATTATTCATTTTAACTGTTCTTCCTGGTTTATTCATAAAATCCCTCTCCAATAAAATCTGACAACCTATTATCTATTTACTTGTTTAGTCCCCAGTATAAAGTAGATTCTGAACTTTAATCTGTATTGCCTTATATTTGTTTCCTAGAGTTATAATAACATCATAAACTGCATGGCTTAAAGTAGCAAACAAAATTTCTCCAGCTTTGAAGACTGTATGTCCCAAATCAGTTGTCAGGTCCACACTGTCTGTGAAGGCTTTAGGAAAAAGGCATGGGCTTATTTAGCTTCTGATGGTTACTACTAATTCATGATATGCTTGGCTTATGAAAGCACAATTCTAATATTTGTCTCCTTCAAATGGAATTCTTCTGTCTTAAAATGTCTTTCTATCTCCTTGTAAGTATATCGGGCATTGGATTTCAGTCCCACTTTAAGCCAGTATGACTTCATCCTGACTTGGATTATATCAGCAAATATCTTATTTACAAATAAAGTCATAAAGATGTGAGACACAGATAAATTTTGAAGAGTAGTAGGACTCTACAAGACTGACAAATTAGAGATGAAACTTACATATAAAATAAAACAGAATTATGGTTTGAGTGATAAATGATATTGATTATATTGAGGAAGGTGAATGATACTGCTGTTTTCAAAAATCAGTTATGTTAAAATGTTAATTAAATATAGGAATTCAAAGAGTTTTAGCAGGCATGGCAAAGATGTGTTTATATAGAATGAAAGACTCCTGTGTTTATGTTAACACTTGATTCTTAGTAGTCTGTGTATTCCTTCTTCAATTTTTGTCTTTTCACAATTTCCACTGTATGAGAGCTATTCCTGTGTTCCTAAACCTCTTTATTCTATGACAAGTGTGCTCACCAAGTCTGGAATCCTCTTGTTTATGGACTTTTTCATTGTTGGGTTTGCATCATGACAAACCTGTTTAATGTAAAGGGCCCAGGGAAATGTGGAGAAATGCTAGATATTGAGAATAACCTTATAACAGGGCATAACTAATAGATTGCTGTTTGTAACACACTGTGAGCTTTTTTTGGGTGGTGGTGGTACTGGGGTTCCTGGAAACCCTTCTACCTCCGGGCTACACTCCCAGACCTATTTTATACTTTTTAAATTTGGAAACAGGGTCTCTTAAGCCAGTGCGGCTGGCTCCTGTCCCAAGTGTGGGGATTACAAACATGCACCACCACACCCGGCTCACACTGTGAGCTTTAAAGCACACATTTAAATGTTATTTTGTATCTTTGGGCATGGTGGCACAAGCTTGTAATCCCAGTACTTGGGAGGCTGAGACAAGAGGATTGAGGATTGCAGGTTCACAGCCACCCTCAGCTACTTTGTGAGGCCCTCTGCAATTTAGTGAGACCCTGTTTCAAAATAAAAGAATAAAAAATAGGCCTGGGGGTATATCTTGGAGATAGAGTGCCCCTGGATTCAATCTCCAGTACTACAAAACAAAATAAAAATGATTATTTTATACCAGTATCATATGGATGTGCTTTATATATTTTGATTTTTTTTTTTTTTTGCAGTTTTGGGGATGAAACCCAGGGTATTTGACCTCTGAGCTACATCCCCTGCCCTATTTTTTATTCTTTATTTTAAAACAGGGTCTCACTAAGTTGTGGAGGGCCTAAGTTGCTGAGATTATCTATGAACCACTATCCTCCGGTCTCAGCCTCCCAAATGCTGGGATTACAAGCCTGCACTACCATATCCAGCTATAGTCTGATATTTGATTGTAAAAATTGTGTTAGCCCTTAATCATAGGTCTATAAAGGATTTATTTATAAAATTAAGTAAATCTAAGCTTATTGAATTCCATATATTATAGAATAACATGAAAAGTACTTACCTCTGTTGTATTAAAACACTTAACCGAGAATTGTCATGACAACACTTGGCTGAGAATTGTCATGACATACAATTATATTAATTTCTAAGTTATATATGAATTTTGCTCAAGTATTAACAATTAAAATTTGAGTTTGTTTTAGGTCTTATCTATAGAATATTTTAGTTAGCTGCCTTCAACTCTTATTATTGTTATTTATTTTCAAAATAGCTCCTGTCATCCCAGTTGCTATTTAATCAATGATAGAAATTTGTATCAAAGGCAGTCTTGATAAATTATATTTTACTGTCAGTGCTGGAATACCATGAACACCTGTCTTTTATAATTTTGATAGTGGTAAGACTTCACTGCAGTGGGTTTCTCCTTTGGCAAAGTGAAAGCAGGTTATAGTGGATATGATAGGGTGGGATGGTTTGGGCTATGGTAGATTTTTTTTCATTGGTGAACTCATGAAATTTCAGAGATCATTTGCTTAGGTGGGGAATGAGAAAAAGCAAGTAATGTCACTAATTTCTACTAGAATTTTCCCATTAGGTGTTTAATTTTATTAAACTCATTTAAAATAGGATGGGACAAGCAGGGCATGGTGGTGCACGCTTGTAATCCCAGCACTTAGGAGGCGGAGACAGGAGGATCACGCTGGTTTGGAGCTAGCCTCGCTGGCTTAAGAGACCCTGTTTCCACATAAAAAAGTTAAAAAATAGGTCTGGGAGTGTAGCTCGTGGGAGTGTATCCCGGAGGTAGCAGGGCTTCCAGGAACCCCAGTACCACCAAAAATAAATAAATAAATAAATAAATAAATAAATAGGATGGGACAATAAAATGAACTTTAGTTTAATCCTATCTACTAGTTGTTTTTAAGAAACGATAGGGCTATTGAATATTTTGAGCTCATCCTGTGGATGTATATCAGGAAGAAACAAGTAATTTGGTACATTGTCTTTTGAAAAATCTGAGGCCTTACAAGGTAAGGACTTGTTCAGTTTTTCATTTAGATAATATTTATTGAATATATACTTTGTGTTAAATACTGTGCTATGGGTTAGGAATTAGTCATTTCCTGTAATCATCATATACATAAAATCTAGTAAGTAAGGAAGTATTATAAAATATGAATGGTGTTGTAGGCGAAGTACATTGTATGATGGGGATAGGTAATAGGTCTCGTGGATTAGGGGAAGGTGTCGGGCAGAGATGATGTTTAAGCTGAGGCCTGAAGAGGTGAATAGAGATTAGCAGGACAGTTTCAGGGAGGAGAGCACTCTAGGCAAAGAGGTCAGCTTCGTCAGAGCATGGAACTAAGGAGAGCATGTGGTTGAAATGTTGAAGATGAGTCATAAGAAAGCAGAAGTGGATGCCAGGAGACCCCTTCTAGTTACAGAAGGAGCTGATGGTGACTTGTTCATAAAAAGAGATAGGAAAAGAGAAGAATAGAGGATTCGGGAGATAATAAGGAGATAACAACCTTTATTCTTTTTAAAAAAACAGCTTTATTGAGATATAATTCACACACCAACCATACTACTCCTTTAAAGCACACAGTTAAATGGCTTTTAGTATATTTACAAAATTGTACATCTATCGCCTCTATTTCATTTACTTTCACTAACTTTCTAAAAATCCTATTCCTTTATCCATCATCCTCCCACCCCACCCTTCTTGTAGTATTGGAGATCACACCTAGGTGCATCTGTCTCTGAGTTATATCCCCATCCCCTTTTGTTTTGTTTTGTGGTACTGGGGATTGAACCCAGGGGCATTCTATCCCCAAGCTACATCTGCAGCCCTATCTGCAGGGTCTCACTAAGTAGCTGAGGATGGCTGTGAACTGTGATCCTCCTGTCTCAGCCTCCCAAGTACTGGGATTACAGATGTGGGCCACCATGCCTGGCTCCCCAGTGCTTTTTGTTTTAAAACAGGATCTCCCTAAGTTGCTGAAAAAAATACTACTGTTTGCTGAGGCTGTCCTTAAACTTGTGATTCTCCTGTCTCAGCCTCCCAAGTATTTAGCCATTCATTATCCCTTAACACCATGCTTGGCTCTTAGAGGACTTTATAAAAATTTTCCAGTGGCTCTTTCTTTTCTTTGCTTTTATGTTTTATTATAGGGATTAAGTTTCATTAGTTTACTTTGTTAAATGGTTCCTTTTAAACACCTTATCTTAATGTAAAATATCTTCTTACTCATATTTTCTCTTTTTTGATAAAAGCTTAAATATACCACAATAGAAAGAAAGCAAAATGTTGAATTCCTATGTACACATCACCAAATTTATTAGTTTATAACATGACACTCTTCTAGCTATTCTCTACTCCCTAGCATCCTTGGTAATATTTTTAAGCAAATTGAAAGCATACTCTTTAAAGTTTTGATTATGATAATGCTGAGCATTTACTTTGTGCAAAACAGTATAAGGTTTACATAATTGCTTCATTTAATTAAAAAAATTGCTTGTTAGGTACAATTATATTGCACTTTAGAAATGAGGTGAATGAGCCAGGCGTGGTGGCGCACACTTGTACTCCCTGCGCTTGGGAGGCCAAGACAGGAGGATCGCCCAGGTTTGAAGCCAGCCTCAGCTGGCTTAAGAGACCCTGTTTCCCAATAAAATATAAAATAGGCCTGGGAGTGTAGCCCGGAGGTAGAAGGCCCCTGGGTTCCATCCCTAGTACCACCAAAAAAAAAAAAAAAAAGGAAAAAGAAATGAGGTGAATGATATTTAGAACATTCTCTAACCTATCAGGATTGTTTTATTAGCTCATTGGCAAATAATATTATGTGTTTGAAACTTTCGAACTTTCAGGACTTTTCGATAATCCAGTAACATGAGCTCATAGTGGATTAACTAATCCAGTATGATATTTAAAAGTCATATTCAGTTGGCTTAATAAGACTGTGTGTGTGTGTGTGTGTGTGTGTGTGTGTGTGTGTGTGTGTGGTACTAGGGGTGGAACGCAGAGGCTTTTCTACATATGGGCTATACTCCCAGACCTATTTTATACTTTATTTGGAAACAGAGTCTCACTAAGTTGCTGAGAGCCTCACTAAGCTGAGGCTGGCTTTGAACCTGTGTGATCCTCCTGTCTCAGCCTTCCAAGAACTGGGATTATAAGCATGTGCCACTATACCCAGCTTTAACATGACTTTTACCAATAATAAAAATATCTACCATTAATTTTTGCAATTATTAAAATGTTTAATTATAGAATCTTAAAATACAATTTTTTTAATTGGTAAAATAAGACTTGGGGGATGTATTCAGGGTTATATAGTTATTCAAGTGATGGAGTTGAGATTCTCTTAAGTCCACTGTGTTAAATGCCTCTACTTGGCAGGGAGAACCTAGAAGGAAAGAGCCTTAAGAAATATAGTGTAGGACAGTAGATAGGTAACACTAGACTGAGAAATGGAATATCAGGATTCTATTTTGAGTTCTGTGCTTGGTCAAGAAATTTAAACCTCTGTGGACTTGAGTTCTTTATTTGCATATGGTTGTAGGTCAGAGTTTATATACAAAATTTTATTTTGCTTGTGAAATCAAAATTATTTTCAAGGCAATATTTAGAACAGTTATGACTTGCATTCTTTTGTTCCTTATGTTTATTTCTTTTACGTTTTTGCTGAAATTGAAATATTTGAATTTTTGTGTGTATGTGTGATATTGGGAGTGGAACCCAGGGGCGTTTCTACCTCCAGGCTATACTCCCAGCCCACAGGGTCTCACTAAGTTGCTGAGAGCCTCACTAAGTACCTAAGGCTGGCTGTGAACCTGTGTGATCCTCCTGTCTCAGCCTCCCAAGTGCTGGATTTTAATCATGTGCCACTATGCCTGGCCAAAATATTTGAATTTTAAATTCTTAAACAGGATGTATAATATTGTTACAGGTCTAGTAATTTTGTAGAAAAGTTGGAGGTATATTTTTGTCTATGGATTTTTTTTAACTTTCATTTTTACTTTCTGTCATATTACTTTATGGTCTGTCAGAGTATGAATGCCTATACCTGGCCAAGGTGAGCTGAAGTGAGTTGATTTTAGAGACATGTAATGAACCCTAGGGAGCTCTGCCCTCAGAGTGTTTTTCATCACACAGCCCCTGGATTTAATCTCCAGTACTAGGGGAAGAAAATCAGCCCAAGATATAATTATTTTAAGTATTTTGTGTGTATATTTTCTTGGTAGGATTTGAAGTGGCTTGCTAAGATATAAATGAGGAAATGTAAAGTAAAAATACAAGGCTGTTGAAAAATTATGATTAGATAGAATGAGAACTAAAATTTTCACATACTGTTGCTGTCATGTATAGTTGCGAAAAGGATAGGTCCTTACTATTGTTAAGTTATAAAGAATAAAAGTAAACGGGAAAGCATGCTTTCATGATACTGTTACCTGGGGAGCGTTATCTTAATGTTCTTGTTTGTTATTTTTTTCATGATTCTTTTTTGTAATTCTCTTCAAACTCTGCGGATACCATAATACCTAAACAGGACTTAATATTTCAGGTATATGTGTGTCTCTATCTCACTCTGTCTGTCTGTCTGTCTGTCTGTCTCTCTCCCCCTCTTTTGGGGTACTGGGGATTGAACCCAGAGGTGTTCTACCTCCAAGATACCGCTTCAGACCTATTTTTTATTTTTATTTTTATTTTTTTGGTGGTACTGGGGTTCCTGGAAGCCCTTCTACCTCCGGGCTACACTCCCAGACCCATTTTATATTTTTATTTGGAAACAGGGTCTCTTAAGCCAGCCAGGCTGGCTTCGAACCAACGTGATCCTCCTGTCTCTGCCTCCCAAGTATGGGGATTACAAGCGTGTGCCACCACGCCCAGCTTATTTTTTATTTTAAACCAGAGTCTCACTAAGTTGTTGATAGCCTCACTAATTTCTGAGGCTGGCTTTGAACTTGTGATCTTCCTGACTCAGCCTTTCAATTACTGGATTATAGGCATGCACCATGTTTAGCTTTAGGTATGCCTTTTATAAATGTTATTAACTAGATTAAAAAATATCTGGGCAACACTTGTATTTTCAGTGGATTTTTATGTACTCCGATTGTTATATTTTGATGCAGTTTTAAATCATCACATTGTATACTTTATATTCTGCATTTCTATTCTGCCAAATATTTTGCCTTTCTTTTTTATTATCCACTAATTCTTTTTTTTTTTATCCAGTCATTGCCATTCTTGTTATTTTAGAAAGACTGAAGAAACTTTAGTAGTTATTTACTGAGTCTGTTTATAGTAAATTCTGATTTTGCTTAGCTAAAGTCTATTTTGCCCCCAATCTTTAAAGATGGTTTTCCTGTATCAACAACTTATTCCTTGGAAATCCCTTATTAGAAATTCTCAAACATACAAAATCTACCTGGAATACCACTTTTAAATGAGTGATTCTGTTATTCCATTCACTGTAACGTTATTCATCTAGGTCATATTCCAGTTCTGAGTCTTCCCAAGTTCAACCATGACCAGTATCTCAATTCTTGGGTAAATTCTGATTTACTTTGTCATTCAGAATTCATTACTTTCAAAACTGAGGGCCAAAGCTTGGTCTGCTCCCACATATGCACATACATACACATGCACACACACAACACATGAATAAATGAACAAGGAATTAAGTGTTTGACAGCATGAACGTATGGGGAAAAGAGACATATACAAAGATGAGTCCAGAAAATATTAATTTTAACTATTGTAACACTTCTGAAATATTTTGTCTTAAGAAAACATAATTAATTACAGGTGGTAGATGTAATGCAGTTCCCAATGTGCTTTAAACTACTAATTAGAGCCTAAAACCTCAAGTCAAAAATTATGATGGTTTCTAGCCCACATCAAAGTTAAAGTAATGAAATCTGAAGTGAGCACAGGGCAGTCCTTTTCAAAACAGAGAGCGAGGTTTGTTGCATTCACAGGCAGCACAGAAAAGCTAATGGTTTTAGATAGATTTAACCTTATAAAGGCAGAATATAAGAAAAGGACATCATTATAACTTAATATTGTATGTTGGGAAATTGGGGTCTGAAATTTATTTTGGGACTTAGGACTCATAATGTGAGAATTCTTCAATATGCAAAGGCTCTGCAGAATCGGATAGGCCTGCTTGCATATGATAAATGTTCATTATGATACTTTGGCTCATAATGCTCCATCTGCAATATTTCCTCCTTTTCATCTATAAGTGAATAATTTTTGTCCAAAGATCAACTGGAATTTTATGTTAGTCTGCTTGGCTCATCTTCATCTGAATTTTCTTATGACATTATCAATACTTCATGTTATTTCTTTAAAATATATCTGAGCACATGACAAATATTTAAATGTATTCTGGTATAAGAGTAAAAAATACGGAGAGATAAAGAAGTTGCCTTTTACCATTTACCTCAAACCTCCCATGAGTTCATATTGCTTTCTAGGTATCTGTTGAAAACAACTTTATGATCTTCAATTTTAATTTGGAATGTACAATGATATAATATGGTACTTGATGATAAATTCATTGAGTGTAGAGGCTCTTGTATTATTTTTGGTCTTATCCTATTACAACTTAGTGTGAGCCAGGCATGGTGGCACACGCTTATAATCCCAGCACTGGGAGGCTGAGATAGGAGGATTTCAGTTCAAGGACAGCCTCAGCTACTTTGTGAGGGCCATTGCAACTCAGTGAGACCCTGTTTCAAAATAAAGAATAAAAAAAAAATAGGGCTGGAGGTGTTGGTCAGAGGTAGAATGCCCCCAGGTTTCATCCCCAGTACCAAAATAAAGCAAAAACAAGAAGAAAAACAACAAAAAAAACCCCTTAGTGTGTGTAGAATAGTATGATGTCGGGGCCTAATCTAAAGCAATGGATATTCAGACATTTTGGAAGCAGTAAAAATTTACAACTTGGGGATTTAGTGAGCATAAAGGGAAAGATAGGAATTGAAATAGACTCCAAGATTCTAGCTTTGGATATGTATCATTGATGATACCATTTAGTGAGATTGGAAGCCTAGGGACTACTCCATCTCTGCAAACATATTCCTAAAACTCTTTCCAATTATTTTGTGTTATTGCAGTTGTTCCTTTTATTCATGTTTCTGATTTGAATTAGAGTTTCTTGAGGTGCTCAAATGTTCAGATTTGATATAGACTGCCACAGTTTAGAAAAAAATGAAAAATCATTTTTAGATAGAATTGTATTTTGAGACATCACAATATTTTGTGGTCCTGGGATTGAACCCAGGGCCTCTTGCATGCTAGGCAAATGCTTCACAATTGAGCTGTTTCTCAGCCCTGTTGTTCTAGGACTTCGGTGCTGAATTAGGAGTAAGACTTCTCATTAAGGAGATTTACTTTTTTCTTTAAGGGTACAGTGCTTTGATTAAATAGGTTGAATATAGACATGTTTTCTAATCATTTTTTATTTTTACTTATATCTTATTATGCAAATACATTTAGAAAATGTTTCACTTATTATTTGAATCATAGTAACACTAATTCCCTCATTTTGAGGAAGTACCTCTGAAAAACACATGCTGGGAAACCATGTCGACTTTCTTTTTTGATGGCATTTTGCATTTCACCTCATTCTCTTTTATCTGTTAATTGTAACTAACTTGGCATTTTTTCTCTTTCCAGATCATTCAACTTCAAGTGGCGTGTTATCTTTTAAGCCCAGTCGATCTTTGGTTACTCTTCCCACTGCCCATGTGATGCCATCTAACTCCAGTGCTTCAATTTCCAAACACAGAGAATCATTAATGTCAGATGGCTCAAAATGGAGTACAAACCTCATGCAAACTTTGGGAGACCACAATAGAGGGGAGCTGGACTCTTCTCTAGACATGAAGGACTTCCGGCCCCTGCGGAAATGGTCATCACTGTCCAAACTCTCTGTGCCAGATAACTGCAACCAAGGTGGCCCTGTACACACAGAAGAGTTGAGGAACAGTCTGGAAAAGTCAGGGAGGGGCAAGACTTTAACATCACAATTAAGGACTATTGGGCCTAGCTGCTTACATGATAGTATGGAGATGCTTAAGCTAGAGGACAAGGAAATAAATAAAAAACGGTCTTCAACTCTGGACTGCAAGTATAAATTTGAGAGCTGTAGCAAAGATGACTTTAGACCCTCTTCCTCTACTCTAAGGAGACAGACCTTAGACATGACTTACAGTGCCTTACCTGAGAGCAAGCCCATTATGAGGAGCTCAGAGGCTTTTGAATCTTCAAAATATTTAATGCTTGGTCAACAGGCAGTAGGTGGTGTTCCCATTCAGCCTTCTGTAAGAACTCAGATGTGGCTCACAGAGCAGTTACGCACAAATCCTTTAGAAGGTAGGACTGCAGAGGACTCTTACAGTTTAGCTCCTTGGCAACAGCATCAAATTGAAGAATTTCGACCAGGAAGTGAAACACCAATGCAAGTAAGTCTGAAAACCTAGTGTTTGCTTCCCTCCAGTGGCTGAGTGTAGTAGCACACTTTTGTTTAACAGTGTCCACAACAGGGTTTTGCTTTTCCTCTCTCCTGTAAGTTAATAAACATAAATGTTATAAACATGAAAAGTTTTGTGTTTATAGGCAAAACTTAGCATTTGAGATTTACATGAAAAACATAAAACTTGTATGTAACTTGGTCTTTCTCCTTTGTTAAATGGGCATAAAAGTAAACAAAACAAATTTAGTCTAAAAAAATAAACAAAGAACCGGTCATGTGTCATAGGGAGAAAATTGATGGGGGATACTAAGTCTTGGATTTGTTGGTTTTCTTTAGATATAATACCTGGATGATTGTTATCCTATTGTTTTATTTCTCTGGTCCATAGTTTTTCATTTATAAAATTAGAAGGGGAAACAAAAATCTTTGGTAAAATTTTGTTTATAGTTGAAGTATATTTAGTTTTAAAAATCAGATGTACTTTACTTTTTGAAAATTAAACTGAGTGTTGGATTTGTTAGCCAAATTAGAGAAAGCCTTTCATGATAATGCAATAGATAAGGGAAAATAGTGTATAGCCCCTAATGGGTTTAGGAAATTGAACACATAACTGTGTAAATTTCTTAGTAAGGAAATGGTTCTAGTTCACTATAATTTTCTACTGTTCATGTTAACTGGAAACTAATTTTTCTGACATAAATATTGTAATCTATTTTTCATTACCTTTTCTGAAACATTAATTCTACCAAAATTTTCAAAATTCTCCCGGTAATTTAGAATTTTTACTATAAAATTTTTAAATAAAATTTTAATTTTTTAAATAAAAATTTTATTAAAATTTTAATAAAATTTTAATAACATTTTTACTTTAAAAATTTACTATAGAATTTTTATAGTAAAAATTCTAAATTACTATACCTTACTGCTAATAATAAAAATAGGAAATAAAGGAATATGGTCTATGGAAGGATAATGAGATCCTGTATCTGAGACCCTGATATATCTGATTATAGCCCCCAAGTAAGCACACAAGCTAACATGCTACATTAACGGGAGAACTCTTAAGCCATCTAATGTGCCTTCTTACTCTTATTTTGGACACGGTTCTTAAAATCTTTTTGTATATTTAAACCATATGCCAAATAGAAGCATCATTGAGATTTTTGAATAACAAAAGATGACTTAACTAGATTTGTGATTTATCAATTCAAATGATTGAGAGAAAGCCCAATTTTTCAAGTGCTATCACATTTTAGTTCTCACATATTATGATTATAGAACAGGGATCAGGCAGCTATTTCTCCACCTGGTGTCTTTATACAGAATTGGAGCAGTTGAAGGGAGCTGAATATACTACTCCAGACTGAAGTAGGGCTGATAGAAAGGTAGCTGAGAAAATTGGTCTTATTTAAGTGAATTATTACTAATTTACTCTTTCTTTCTTTCTTTCTTTCTTTCTTTCTTTCTTTCTTTCTTTCTTTTTTTTTTTTTTTTTTTGGTGGTCCTGGGGTTTCTGGAAACCATTCTACCTCCGGGCTACACTCCCAGACCTATTTTTATAATTTTTTATTTGGAAACAGGGTCTCTTAAGCCAGCACTCGCTGGCTTCGAACCTGCGCGATCCTCCTGTCTCTGCCTCCCAAGGGCGGGGATTACAAGCATGGGCCACCACGCCCAGCTCTCATTGTCTTGATGAACCTCTGTTTTAAGCAAATATTTCTTGATCTTCAAGCAATGCATTGTATATAAAATATTTTTAAATTTTTCTAGTATATAGTGAAGGGAGAAACCCAATTTTAGAGATGTGTGTGCTCTAAAAATTGTTCTTTACCTCCTTCCTGGGGATTGGATCCAAGGGCATTTACTTCTGAGCTACACCCCCCTAGCCTTATGTTTTATTATTTATTTTGAAACAGAGTCTTACTAAGTTATGGAGGGCCTTGCTAATGCTGAGGCTGGCTGCAAACTTGTGATTTTCCTGTCTTAGCCTCCCAAGCATTGGGATTACAGGTGTGAGCTACCACACCCAGCTTAAAAAAGTGCTATTTCTTGATTAGCCTTACGTGGGCTGGTTTCTTCATACAGGGTATATAAATTTGAGAGTGAAAAGGTGAAGCCAAGTAAAGAAAACTATATACTTCAGTTGAAATTTCTTTTTGTAGTGCTATTGATTGAACCCAGGGCCTGTGCATGTTAGGCAAGCTGTCCGCCCCTGTGCTAAACCTCTAGCTCTTGATTTATAATTTTTAAATGTGTGCTTCCCTTCTAATTTCCTTCTTGGACTACCGCAGAAGAGAAGTTGTATTATTTTCCTAAGGATCTTCTAAGTGTTCTCCTTATTTTAGAAAGTCTCCTTGTGATTGGTTCTTAAAAAGGTTCTTTTGAAGCATGGACTTTCGTTTTGTTTTTTTCTTTTACATAAAGAAATGAAAATAAGAATAAGACCATCTGATAAATGGTGATGTTTTAAAAGCACAATTCCTAAATTTCCATCATGAGAAACAACAATAATGCTGTTACAACTAAGAAAAGGAATTTGCCTGAAAGTCATGATATAATAACATCACAGAGCTATATGGAACTTTGTAGTTCTTAGTGCTTTAGTTTACTGACTTTCATAGACTCCACATCCCTTAAAAAGTGAATTTGTTGCCGGGTGTGGTGGCACACGCTTGTAATCCCAGTACTTGGTAGGCTGAGACAAGATGATTGCAGGTTCAAAGCTAGCCTCAGCAGCTTAGTGAGCCTCTCAGAAAATTAGTAAAGCCCTGTTTCCAAATAAAATATAAATAGGTCTGGAGGTGTAGCATGAAGGTAGAAGGCCCCTGGGTTCTATCTTCAGTACCTCCCCCCACACACAAAATAAGTAAATAAATAAAAGGTTAATTTGTGTTGGGCATCATGGTGCATGCTTGTAATCCCAGCATTTGGGAGGCTGACAGGATGATCTCGGTTCTCGGACAACCTCAGCTACTTAGGCCCTTTGCAACTCATTGAGACCCTGTTTCCAAATAAAGAATTAAAAAATAGGGCTGAGGGTGTAGTTTGGAGGTAGAATGCCCCTGGGTTCCATCCCCAGTACCGCCAAAAAAAAAAAAAAAAAGTTGTAATAAGAAAGCTTTTGCTCTTATTGGGACGTATTGAAGAACAATTATAGTCTATGAGCATTGTTGTTCCTTGATTTCCTTATCTATTGCTAAACCATCTAAAGTACAAGAAGTGTAGTGCTCTGAAGCATTTTTCTTTGTGAATGAGGGCAAGTTTTCTGTGCCCTCATTGGATTTATGATATAGGAGTCTATAGAGTCTGCCGCTAACTAGTCTTTGGTTCTTTTCCTCTATATCCCATCAAGCCTCTTCCCCCAACTTTCTGACCCTATAATGTCTGTGATAGAAAAAGAAATAATCTTGACTTATTTTTGGGAAAATAGTTTCCCTTGCATTCCTTGTTTGGAGATAGGAGATTGTGTACATGTATACATAGCAGTACACTTTAAATTCCTGAAAACCCAGCATGAATCTCCTGGACAGTAGTGAATTTGTGGCTTCTTTATTGATAAGGTTCTTTTTCTCTTTTTCTTTTACCATTCACTAGGGTATTTTATTTTATTTTATTTTATTTATTTATTTTGCAGTACTGGGGTTGGAACCCAAGGGCATTCTATCTCCGAGCTACACCTCCAGCCTGATGTTTTATTCTTTATTTTGAAACAGGGTCTCACTGAGTTGCAAAGGGCCTCACTAAGTAGCTGAGGCTGTCTGCGAACCACGATCCTCCTGTCTCAGCCTCCCAAATGCTGGGATTACAATCATGCACCACCATGCCCGGCTTTTACCTAAGGTATTTTAAAATCTTAATTGCAGTCATTAAAAAGAGGAGGATGAAATTTTGTATCTATTTAAATCAAAACAATTTTTATCAGTCAACATACTGACACCTGAGCCAGGCGTGGTGGCACACGCTTGTAATCCCCGCGCTTGGGAGCACTGAGACAGGAGGATTGCTCAGGTTCGAAGCCAGCCTCAGCTACTTAGTGAGGCTCTCAGCAACTTAGTGAGACCCTGTTTCCAAACAAAATATAAAATGGGTCTGGGAGTATATAGCCCGGAGGTAGAAAGCCTCTGGGTTCCACCCCCAGTACCAAAAAAAAAAAAAAAAAAAAGATACTGACACCTAATTCCAACATATTTAATGGAGATTTTCTCATATAAAAATTTGGTAAAGTGTCTTAAAGGACTTTTTTGTCTTATATGAAGTAAGAATAAAAGGTTTATTATATCTAAAAATAATTTTCTTATTTTTATTATCTTTGCATCATACTTTGTGTTTAATTGTTTTACTATTTGACATGATGTCTGCATGAAAAGTTGTGGATGCTGATATTCTCAATAGATAGGATATGACATATTTGGGTAGCTAGAAAGCATATAATTGATTTTTTTGTGTATATGTTTTGACATAATTAGTAATGTGTTTTGATTTTCCATCTATCAAATTGTGGCATATATTTCCTAGATATTGTAAAATGTGCTGCCACATTATATATAAATAGACCTTTTTTGAGATTTTTCATTTTTCCATTTAGCTGGAAGACTCAAATATAATCAAGGGATAAACAATGTCTAGGTAGTAACACATTCATTATTTTATACATGTCTGCCCTCTTGTGTTTGTACTAGGAAATTTTGATTTTATTTTATTTGAGGAAAGTATCTTCCAAACCCTCTACAGTATCAAAATGATTTATCATTAGAACACTTTCTAGTCAGTATCAATTATGTATATACTATAGAACAATTTCACTGAGTTCAAGAACATTAATATAGGTGATTCTGAGTATTGGTATTAGACAAATACATTATTAATCAAAAATAAAAGGTAGCATTAAACATTTAAAATTAATACCCTATAAGATTAGAATTTACTAATAGAAAGTGTTCGAACATTTAGGATCTTAAAAATTTTAGCTGGGCATGGTGGCACATGCTTGTAATCCTAGCATTTGAGAGGCTGAGACAGGAGGATTTAGGATCATGGTTTGCGGACAGTCTCAGCTACTACTTAGGCCCTTTGCAACTCAGTGAAACCCTATTTCAAAATAGAGAATAAAGAATAAGGCTGTGGTGTAGCTTGGAGGTAGAATACCTTTGGGTTCCACTCCTAGTACTGCAAACAAAAATTTTTAAAAACATATGTTGGTTTTCTCAGTCTTGCTCTTTATGAATTATGATAGAATACGTTTCATTTAAAGAACGTTTTTTTTCTGCATTTTAACCTGAGTTATTCTGAAATCCTCTTAAGATTCTAATTTCTAACATTTAATTTTATTTAATTTTAATATCTATCAAAGACAGAATGAAGAGCAAATGATTCTTTCTTTTTGCTGAAGAAATACTCTATAACTTCACAGTTAATAAAGTTGATATTGTAACAAATAATGTAATAAAAAGCATAGGACTTATGAGTTTAAATTTTCCACTTGTTTTTAATATCAGTATGGCTAATTATAGAACATGGATACTTGTGCATATATGTAAATACTGAGTCTAGGGAGATTGGGTGTATCACTTGTCACAAGTTTTCTGGCTGTAATAGATAATTCCAACACCTAGGTGATCCCAGTTAGTATGAGACCCTTTTACTCTCTGATCAGATATCTGTGAACCAAAACTATCTCCTGTTCATTCCTAATACTTCTCAGAGAATTAAAAATTTTTTTTTGTAACAGGGGTTGAACCCAAGGGCATTCTACCTCTGAGCTGTACCCCTCACTCTTTTTTTTAAAATTATTTTGAAGCAGGGTCTCACTAAGTTGTGGAGGGCCTCACCAAGTAGCTGAGGCTGGCCCTGAACCTGTGATCCTCCTGTCTCAGCTTCCCAAGTACTGAGATTAGAGCAAGCACCACCACGCCCAGCTGAGAATTAAAAAAATTTTTTTTTTGGTGGTACTGGGGGTGGAACCCAGAGGCTTTCTACCTCCAGGCTATACTCCCAGACCTTTTTTATATTTTATTTAGTAACAGTGTCTCACTAAGTTACTGAGAGCCTCACTAAGTAGCTGAGGCTGGCTTTGAACCTGTGCGATCCTCCTGTCTCAGCCCCCAAGTGCGGGGATTACAGTGGGCCACCACGCTTGGCAGAGAATTTAAAATTTAAAAGCAGCGTTTCCTTCACCATTCAATCGGCAATATTTGTGTTAGAAAACAAGGTTAATATTGATATTTCAAATTCTTTTAGTAGCTATTTGGAAACTTGCTAACTGCACATTCTCTACTCTTTAATAATTGTTATATTAACAGCATATTTTATTTATTTATTTTTTTTTGCGGGTCTGGGGATGGAACCCAGGGGCATTTGACCTCCGAGCTCTACCCCCTGCCCTATTTTTTATTCTTTATTTTGAAACCGGGTCTCACTGAGTTGCAGGGGGCCTCACTAAGTAGCTGAGGCTGTCCACGAACCGCGATCCTCCAGGTCTCTGCCTCCCAAATGCTGGGATTACAAGCATGCGCCACCACGCCCGGCTTAACATCATATTTTAAACTGAAGTTAAAATTGTTGGGTTGTGTAGTCTAGTTGTAAATCATTTTAGATTTAAACCAACTCAAATTACCAAATCTTGGTGATTTTATTTTTCAACATTCATTTTAACTTCTATTGTTTTATTGTTGGAAGATATTTAAAAAATGAGAAGAGGGAAAATTGAAAATTTGTATTCAGCAAAAAATAATTATAGGTCAGTATTATTGGATCTATTGTTTAGCTTAGTTGAGTGGCTTACAAAATAAGTGCTTACTATGTGGTTGTTTAAAAGAATATATGTCTTATTATATTATTAATTATAAAATATTATATAAGTAGTAGATAGGACAAAAAGTTCATTTAAAATAGTATAACATTTGGAGAGAAAATTCAAATTTTTACTTTTAATTGCTTGAAATAACACATTTTTTCTTTGGAATTTTTTTATTTTGTATATACTGGGCATGAAGCTGACTTATAAAATCATTCTGAAGTCTCAAGTTTTCATTATTTTACAGATATAGTATTTACAAGTGAGATATTCTGGCTCAGATAATCCATTATAGCCTTAGATTAGGGTTAGACTCTGTTAGTACTAGTAATTATGATAATCACACTAACAGAAATTAAATTGACTACCAGTTCCTGTCAGTCATTGTTCTAGAGAATACAGATTTGTAGCCAACTTAGATATACTAGAATTCTTTAATTTTTGAAAAATTTTATTAAGAGGGATTTTATTTATGTGAGAATACAGTCTTTTTCTCTGATACGCATGGCTCTAGTATCTCATAAACTTCAAAAATATTAATATAATATAAAAATATAACATTTTAGAGTATAGGTTCTGGTAAGGACTTAACAATAGAGACTTCTGTATAATGATAAAAACAGATATGAGAAATCAGTGAGCTATTTTGAATAATAACACTTCATTTGAATTTTGGTACTTGGTAAAGCCCTAAAAAATTCTTTGTAATTATCAAAGAAGCTTTTATACTGCAGTGTAAATAGCATTTACCCCAAATGGCAAAGCTAATTTTTTTAAAATAGGAAGTGAACTTGTTAGTACTGTTTCAAAATTAAGCTCCTACTTCATCCTTAGAAAAAAATTAGGAAAGGCATTTATAGGCCATTTTGAGGAAATCAACAGTTATACACTTATAGTCACTGTAAAGTTAATTTTAAAATAAAGCTCTTTTTATCTTTACAAGATTTGGCTTATGAATACACTTGCTAACAATTTGTTTTACTCTTAATCTTAACCTTTTCACAAAGAAATTCTTCTACTCAGGAAGTGGCTGTATCATTTCCCCTTCTTCATGGGATGGCAGATTTTAAACTGTTGTGATAAATTGCAGATGTGGAGATTGTAGCAGAAATTCAGAGTAGCATGACAATGATGCAGATCAGCAAGAGACATATTAAGATGAGACAGAAGTTGATAAATAGGTTCTGGAAGTTCTGACGTGCTTGTTGAGGCATCTCAATAGTTGAGGCTCTTCTTATAGCAGAGCGAGTGAGGTATTGGACTTTCTCCATGATGCCAGGAAGTCTGAAGTTTTAAGTGCTCAAGCGAAAGATACAAAGCTGGCAGCCAAATGAGAGAGAACTGTCTTCTGTTAAGTATCCTGGAATGTAAAAACAGTAAATAGATTAGGATTATATGTATATTGTTCTCTGAATAGGTAAAACACAGTTGTGCATTAATTCATCTCAACACTCTGTATTTTTAACATCACATGCCTCTAATATGTCAATACCTCTCTCTCTCTTGGCATGTGTGTTTCTGTCTGTGTTTTTTGGTAGGATGTATCATAATCTCATTTGTTCTGTGTTTGCGAATATATGAACTTCAGTTTTTGCCTTCTTCCAAAACGACTGCCAGTGTTGTTTGGTTTATGATAAGTTTGTTTTGGGATTTTCCTTTGGGCAAAAGTTCTTACAATTTCTTTTCTTTATTTCTTTCCTTTTTTTTTTTTTTTTGTGTGTGTGTGTGGTATTGGAGATGGAACCCAGGGGCATTCTACCTCCGAGCTACACCCCTAGCCCCATTTAAAAAAATTTAGTATTTATTTATTTATTTATTTATTTATTTATTTATTTATTTATTTATTTATTTATTTTGGTGGTACTGGGGATGGAACCCAGGGGCCTTCTACCTCCGGGCTATACTCTCAGACCTATTTTATATTTTATTTGGAAACAGGGTCTATTAAGCCAGCTGAGGCTGTCTTCAAACCTGCGTGATCCTCCTGTCTCAGCCTCCTTAGTGCGGGGATTACAAGTGTGTGCCACCATGCCTGGCTTCTATTTATTATTTTGAAACAGGGTCTCAATTGAGTTGCAAAGGGCCTCACTAAGTAGCTGAGGCTGGCTGCAAACCCAGATCCTCCTGTCTCAACCTCCCAAATGCTGGGATTAAAAGTGTGCGCCACCATGCCCGGCTATAATTTCTTTAACTGTGTTTCTCTGTAAACGTAATTGATATGAACATTTAGCTGTCAGATTAGTCTATCTACATGGAAATGGAAATTCACCTCAGCTTGTTAAGCCCATACCTGAGAGGGGCAAATGGTGAAGAAAGCAAATGGAAGAAAAGGAACAGGAAAAGGGAAGATATGTATTAGGCATAACTGGTTAGAATTTGGCATTTATTTTTTCAAAGAAGCTATTTAGTTAGATTTGGTAGTTTTCAGTACTTTCAACCTGTCTCTGTTCTCCATCATAGTATGGGCCTGTGACAAAGAGTTACACACAGCCAATTTATATTATCAAATTTCATTCTTTTAAATGGTTGGTAACTTAAAGTTGCCTAGTATATATTTTTCATTGTTCATTGCAGGTAGTTAAACTTATCTCTAGCATTCTCCGCTTAGAAAATGGCAGCTTAAATTTGTCATATATTTCATTTAATTATTTTTTGAACTCTTCAGATAAAATACTGTAGAAATGTATTTTTCTTTAGGAAATGCATCTTTTACATTGTTTCTACTTATATTTGTTTATTATAGATTTAGTAAAATTATTTCCCTTGGGGAATTGTGGGAAGATTTTTTATTTTTTATATTTTACTTGTCCCTTTATATTAGGATATCTAACAGAATATAACTAAGAGGTAAATAAGGATTTGCATTGATAATTTCTATGTGAACTCAATTTTTTGTGAAATTTCAGAGCTTAACTGGTTATTAAAAGGCCTGACTTTTTAGATTTTTTTCTGAAAAATAAATAAATGTATGATAGTTTCACCTAAGGAAAAAAAAAAAGAAAAAATATTCTCTGGTAAGAAAGAAAGCAAAAAAATATTGAAATGTTATCGTTAAGTTATCAAATGCTTGGTATCAGACAAATGAAAACTGTTATGTGAGGTTATCATCGTTAATATTGGATAAATTGCTATAATACTAGATGTCAACCACTAAGCCAAGCATGGGAAGGAGGGATGGGGAGGGAACGGGGTGGGGATCGGGTAGGGGCTAACTGGGCGATGTGTGCATGTATGTCTACAAAAGTATTATCTTTATACCATTATGATGTATGAATACAGTGCACCAATAAAAAAATACATCAAAAATTATTTTGAGGCAAATAAAACATGAAAAAGCAGGAGCTAGCCAGCAGTTCATCCTGAGGCATGTACAGAGGTTATTTTCTACCCGAACACTGAAGAGTGATCCTCCAGTTACATGGGACATATCACATATCCATAAATACTCCATTCCCTTTTGTGATTTTGTCTTTCGCACATGTTGTTCTGACCTTGCCTGGAATGCCCCCTCCCCTCCCAACCTCCTTCCACCCTTTGATTCTCTGCCTGGCAAACTTTAGTTGATTATTAAGGCCCAGTTTAAATACTAATTTCTTTTTTTAATGTGTGTGTGATACTGGGGATTGAACCCAGGGCATTCTATCTCTGAGCTACACCCCCAGCCATATTTTATTCTTTATTTTGAAATAAGGTCTTGCCATATTTTATTCCTCATTTTGAAATAGGGTCTCACTAAGTTGCAGAGGGCCTCACAAATGTTTAGGCTGTCTGCAAACCTGCGATCCTCCTGTCTCAGCCTCCCAAGTACTGGGATTACAAGTGTGCACCACCACACCCAGTTTCTAAATACCACTTTCTAATAAAACCTTTCTTTAGTCATTAAGGTAGAATTGGTTATTGTCTCTGCTGGTTTTTAGTAGGATGCTACTGTTAGGATATCTAACACTAAAATATCTTTAGGATATTTATCAGATTGTGCTATAATTTCAATTTATATCTGTTTCTCTAGCTTTCTTATGAATAAAGGAGCCATATGTTATTTTATGTCTTAGTACTCAGTGCAAAACTGGCACTACTTGATTAAACCAAAAAAGTTAAATATGAAATTCTTTTTTTGGTGGTGGTGGTACTGGGGTTCCTGGAAACCCTTCTACCTTTGGGCTACACTCCCAGACCTATTTTATATATATATATTTGGAAATAGGGTCTCTTAAGCCAGTGAGGCTGGCTTCGAACCAGTGTGATCCTCCTGTCTCTGCCTCCCAAGCGCGGGGATTACAAACGTGTGCCACCACGCCCAGCTAAATATGAAATTCTATGACTAAAAATTTGAGAGACTTGCCGGGCATGGTGGCTCACACTTGTAATCCCCGCTTTTGGGAGGCAGAGACAGGAGGATTGCGCAGTTTCAAAGCCAGCCATGCTGGCTTAAGAGACCCTGTTTCCAAATAAAAATATAAATAGGTCTGGGAGTGTAGCCCTAAGGTAGAAGGGCTTCCAGGAACCCCAGTACCACCCCCCCAAAAAAAAATTGACTTTACTGATCAGAAACAGTGTTATAATTAACCAGTTAGAAAATTATTTGATAGTTGAACATATAAGCTCTAATATTTTTCTCAAATATCTTCCTACTGTACATGATGAAAATGAAACTTAGAGGATTTACCTAAGTTCATAGTTTCCTAATGAAGAAATAGAGGCTGAGTGTTTATGAAATACAGAGAGATATGCCCTAAAGAGATGGGCTGTCTTTCTAGGGAAATTATAATTAGTATATTTTGAAGATGATCTCAAAGTACTATAGAGCAGCCAAATCTTATTAAAGAAGAATTTGTTCCTGGAAAAAAAATAGGGAATAAAGGGCATAACCAAATATAAGGACTTGATTTTTGTCAGACTTAGAAACGTAAATTCTAAAGTATTTTGCAATACATAAATTAATTAGTTAATTTATGTATGGCATTGGGGTTGGACTCAGGGGCATTCTACCTCCGAGCTGCACCCCCGGCCCTATTTTATTTTTATTTGGAAATAGGGTCTCGCTAGGTTGATGGGAGTCTCACTAGTTATTGGGACTATTCTCGAACCTGTGATCCTCATGTCTTATCCTCCCAAGTACTGGGATTATAGGCATGCACCACCATGCCCAGCTCAGTAACTTTATACTCTTACGCTAAAACTGAAAGCAAATCTGCTTCACATGATGAAATGTTGTTTGTATTTAATTTGGGGACTTGATATACTCAGTAGTATTGTAAATATGAAATGTGAGTCCTAATTCTGCTGAACTTAATTTTACAATAAACCACATTTTAACTGTAGAAGGTAGATATATCATGAGAACTGAAAAGCTATGAGCAAGAATAGCACATTCTTATTTTTGGAGTTGTTTGTTACCTTTACAACATCATTATGACATGGTTATCAGGTTTTATTTTTTCTGCACTGACAGCCACCCTATAAGGTTAGAAATCCTGCAGTTATTTTCTTTTATGATACCATGTTTTAATAGCTAATATGTAATATATTATGGAGAACATAGAGCAATGACTTTTGTTTATTAATTGATAATTTTAGAACGTTTTTAGGATAATCAAAAATTGATTATTTTGGGATATTCTAAACTTGCTTTGGCTTAAACTATCATGGAGACTGAAATTAGTTCTCTACTTCCTTTACTAAAAGAATATCTATAATTCAGGTATGGTGGTGCACGTTTGTAATCCCAGTACTTGGGAGGCTGAGATAGGAGGATCACAGATTCGTGTCAGCCTCAGCTATTTAGTAAGGCCCTGTTTCAAAATAAAGAATGAAAAATAGGGCTGGAGGTGTAGTTTGGAGGTAGTATGCCCCTGGGTTCAATCTTCAGTTCCACAATGAAAAAGAATGTCTATGTATATATATTGAGTATTTGGAGATAGAAAAAATATCAATTTACAGATAATTTAAAATTAATTATAGAAATACCAGATCATTTTCTCTTGAGTGGCATGTAAGAAGCAGAAAAGTACCTACAGAGTAATTTTTGGAAGGATGTGGGACTTATAAAGCCTTTGTTCTTTTTTCCTCTTATGTTAAAAAAAAGTAAAATTCGAAATTGAGAAAAATCAAGATAGTACTATTTTAAAGTGGAAAAAGGAAAGAAAAAAATACAGGAAACTCTTATCATTCAATGAGTATGTGCCATACTAGGAAACTTTTTTGGAAAGTATATAAACTCCTGTAGAAATCCTTGTTTTGTCTATGGGGATCCCTAATTTCAACAACATAGTATCAGAGTATTTTTATACAAAAGAATCGCAATAGACTTGAAAACTTTAGCCGGCCAGCTTTATAACTTGCTAGATAATTAATACTTAACAATTGTATATGCTGAGCTGTAATTGGTATGTATAAATTAAACATTCTCACTGCTTTGCAGAACTTTTTGAACTTCAGGTTTTTGGGAGTTATTTCTTCTACAGAAGTTACAAATTCCTGAAATTATTTATATTTTTGTACTTTAGAATTTTGCTACCCCCTTTTATCTTTGTCTCATTCTTTTATAAACATAAACATGTTTTGGTATCAAGTTCAGATAATATCTAAGACTACAGTTTGACAGCCATATTTAGTATTTTTAATTTAATTGGCTTTAAAGATTAGAATTCTCTGAAGATTTGAGTTTGAATGAACAGGACTTGTTTATATTAGGATAACTTTTTCCCCTATTGCTCATTGCTATTTCTACAGATAAGCTAGAAGTGATTTGTGTGCATCTTTTGGTTTTTTGACTTGTTGAAATAAATTATGACAGTTTATCTAAATTCAGCTTATCAATTTATTGGCTTATAGAAGTTCACTGATAGGATCATTTTAGCCTGATTCTAAGCCTGGAAGTTCTATTTGAAGTTACTTTGCTGTTTTTTTTTTTTTTTTTTGGTAGTACTGAAATTCAGCTTATCAATTTATTGGCTTATAGAAGTTCACTGATAGGATCATTTTAGCCTGATTCTAAGCTTGGAAGTTCTATTTGAAGTTACTTTGCCTTTTTTTTTTTTTTTTGGTAGTATTGGGGGTGGAACCCAAGGGCTTTTCTACCTCAAGGCTATACTCCCAGACCTATTTTAAACTTTATTTGGAAACAGGGTCTCACTGAGTTGCTGAAAGCCTCACTAAGTAGCTGAGACTGGGCTCTGAACCTGTGCGATCCTCCTGTTTTACCCTCCCAAGCACTGGGATTACAAGTGTGTGGAACTTACTTTGCAGTAGCAATATTCCAGAACTTGGTTGGTACAGACTGGTTAAGATGCTTCTGCCTGGTTATAAAAAGAATTTTGTAAATATTAAAAATCGGTATGTTCTTGACTCCTAAATTGATCCTATAGTAAAATATACTAGCTTTAAAGCTCTGTCTTGAGGAAAATCCATTAAACAGTAGCACAGAGAGGTGTTTACCTCTGAAATTGGCATGTGGCTGTGGATAATTTGTAGTTTTGTCTTATTACCATTTATTATTTTACATTATTTTAAATGATGGTTTAAAAATTACTAGCTGGATGTGTTAGGATGTGCCTATAATCTCAGTACTTGGGAGACTGAGACAGGAGAATCACAAATTTGAGACCAGCCTTAGCAACTTAGTGAGACCCTATTTCAAAATAAAAAATAAAAAGGAATAGGAGTGTATTTCCAAAGTAGAATGTCTCTGGGCTCAATCCTTAATAACAACAACAAAAATTAGTTTATATTTACGTTATTGTTTTTAACCCTGTAGATACTGGGGTTTCAGATTTGTTTTTGAAGAGTATGCAACAGGGGAGTTTGGGAAAAGTCTTAATGAATAGCACTAATAATCCCCATTAATGTGAGTGAATCGGTCTATTTTTTTTTCTTTTTCTTTAGAGAGCAAGCCCCAAAGATGAAGTACATTTTACAAAGCACTAGAGGGCCTCAGTTGACTGAGTATCTTGGGGAGGAGCTCAGGACTCATTTTCCAGTGTTTATTTGGTACTACATCCTACAGATTTAAATAGTTTAAGAAGGTTGAAACACTATTTCTGGAGCTGTCCAAAGAAGCTACATCTTTTCTGATACATGCCACTGTAATATACAGGGATTACATTCTTGGTTCCCAGTACAGATTTACTTGGTTCTAGGTATGATTAGCACTTTGTGAATTCCTCTTTCAGATGAAAGTTTGTGATTTTCCTAGCATAAATAAAAAAGTGAGGTTTTTATGTTCAAGCACTTTAAAAGAGACAGACTTGGATATTGAATATGTGGATCAAAAATGAAGCTTAAGAAAGCTATGGATTTAATATGGGAATGGGATAAAGCACCATAATATGGTTTTGTTTTTGTTTTTTGTGGGTCTAGGGTTATAACCCAGTGGCATTTGAACTCTGAGCTACATCCCTTGCCCAATTTTTTATTCTTTATTTTGAAACAGGATATCACTGAGTTGCAAAGAGCCTCACTAAGTAGCTGAGGCTGTCCACAAACCGTGATCCTCTGGTCAGGCTCCTGAATGCTGGGATTACAAGCGTGTGCCACCACGCCTGGCTTATAATAAGGTTTTTATGGAAAGTTTTGAGGATAAATTTTCAAGTTATTCTGGATATTAGGTTTCAAGCCTAAATGGATTAAAAGTACATTTTTAAATCAATGAATTAATTTAAATAGGGAACTTTAATGTGATTGTGCCATGTTATTGTTTTTTTTTAGATCTATGGGATTATTTTGATTTTTTCCCTATTGTTTATTGCTTAATAAGTAAGGACAACTTTCTTATATTTCTGGCTTTGAAATGATCTGTAGAATATTATTCAAGTGTTAAAGATTACATCAAACTTAAATGGAATGGCTTCAAGTAAATAGAAGTTTGTGTTCTCTCAATCTGCCTTATAAACTACCATTTGCAATATTTAGTACTTTTAATTTATTTTGCTTTTATCAATATTATGATTTAGGTAAAAGCCATGTTAATCAGTATATAGAATGTGCATATGGTTTAAGAATCATAAGACCAAGAATCTTGCTAAGGTTTTTCTATTCACAGCTCTGTGACCTTGAGGATTTTGCTTTTTTACATCTGTTTCCTAAATTGTGAAGGAGATATACAATGCCAAACACATAGAGAATTAAGAGCATTGAATGAAATACTTGAGTACACAAGTGTACTTGGAAAATTTGTTCATAAGGAAGTTATAATTGATATTTCTAGAATGTGATATTAAACATACCATCTATTTATAGAGGTAATTTATATTTTTCTCAAAGTTTTAATATATAGATTAGCATATTATAACCATACATTACAACATATATCTAATACATATAAAACACTAAAATTTTATTTTTTGAATTGTTTTTATGCAAATATGCCACTATCTCTAAGAAGCTAGTAAGATTAGGAAACAATATTTATTAATATATAACTCAAAAGCAGTTATTTTCTTGTATGTCTATTACTATTAATTTTGATATGTGAGGAAATTATAGTGATGTGATTTGTCTTAGTAAATCAAATACTCTGGTTCTTTTACATCCTTTAAAAAACTTAATCAGTGTTTTATAATTTACAAACCTTTTTACATTTCTTCATTTGATTTTATCAAACTCATTTTCTTAGCACTTAGTTTTAAAGCACATGTCTTTATAAACTAGGGCAGTACTTAAGTGTCCCCTTAAGATAGAGATACACTAGTTTGAACATATGGTGTTTGGCACTATGGCATTATGTTTACAGTTTTTAACAATAGTCACTGTAAGTATGCAGTTTCTGTTAACCCTCTATTTAGCTAAAGGTAACTTTTAATGGAATTTCTCCTATTTGTAGGAGTTGTCTACTTTTTGTAAAAATGTGATGTGAAATTATGGTATAATGAAAGAACTCACAAACACCCCATTGAAGTGTGAGAATATAATTTGATAGGTATTTGAATAAAAATGCAGAACTATGCATATAAATCACCTGCATGAGTGACTTTTGTATAGTAGCAAAGGAAAATTATTTTATGAATACAAAAATACTGAAGAGACATTTAGAAAATTTCAGTGGTAAATAAAAATTAGAAATGTTTTCATTTGTTTTACAGAAAGTAGTTTGTGAGTTTGCTAAGTTAATATTTGTCATAGGAACTTGGAATTCTAGAGGTAAATTTTAGCATATCCTATATGCTATGATAATAAAAATAAATGAATATGTAATTTTCTATGTGCTCTAACACATATAAGAATGAGAAACATTAAATTTAGATTTGTAACATAGAGAAAAAGGAATTCAAAAGATATAATGATATTCATTGTGGCATCTCCATTCCTGGGCATTTTTTTTCTTCTAAATTTAGGAGAGGAAACTGGGGAACACTGGAGTATAATGACTTGACAAAATTTATTCATTTGTAGGTAAAATAAACCTTCATTTTATTAAACTTGTTTAAATAAGATATGTAAGAATGTTCATATGACAAAAAGTTCTCTTCATTTTTAAAGTGTTGAATTATTATTCTATAACTTTAGAAAAACTTTTATGTGTGACAAGTATTTTTAAAATATCAAACTTGTTCTTAATTATTAAGCAATTCAAATTATTAAAAGCCTAGAATTTTTATGAGTGTCAAAAGTTAGTCAGACTTTATACAGAGAAAAACCATCAAGACCACTTTAAAAGTAGCTTGTTTTATATATTCTTAAACTCTATTAATATCACTGTCAAGGAATCAGAATACCAACATTGGAATAGATATACTGGCAATGTGCATGTTGCCACACAACTATTTATAATACTTCAGATGTAAATAGGCTAGTTCTGCACTCTATTTCAGCAGAATAACATATAACACATAACAAATGAACTTGGTGTTTTTGCATAGAAAAATTAAGCTACAACTATCACCAAATATGGTAACATAATTTTAAGATTTTTAAATTGGCAGAAATTTACATTTGATAAGCAAAATAGAAGTAAAAGTTAACAAACCAATAACCTGGATCAAAGATGAATGTGACCTTTTTTAAAATTTAGGTCTCATTTTTACCATCACTAAATTGATAGGCTTTTATTTAGAAATTAAACAGGCATTTTATTGTCTTAAATTCAAACAAATTTAGAAAATACGATTGTTTTTAAAAATTCAGTAATTTTGAATTATAGTAAGAATTACCAAGTCAGTGAAATCTGTTTCTTACCTTGGTTTCTGTGATCATCACAATGTAGCATCTAATTGTATGAAGTCTTACAGGGATGTTTAGCCAGGGAATTTTCTGACTCTTACCAGGTTTATGGGAACAGTTGCAGTAGGTGGAGAAGAAAAAGTATTCTAGGGGAGGTCTTATGATGTCACACAGGAATTCTGAAGCTGTGATTGGTTAGTCATGGTTTTATCACAACCAAACTTTAGAACTTCCTTTATCTTACTTTAGGTATAGAAAGGTCATTAACACTTTATGATTAATTTTTTTGTTTTTAATTTTTAAAAGTATGTGGCAGATACATGAAAAAAAGTAAGATTGGACTGATAAAATGTTTTCCTTAAAGATTTATGCGTCTTCAGACTTAAAGTAATGATAATGATAAATTAGTTATTGTAGACAAAAATTTTTGGTGGCACTGGGGGTACCTATTTTATAATTTTTTATTTGGAAACAGGGTCTCACTAAGTTTCTGAGAGCCTCACTGAGTAACTGATGCTGGCTTTGAACCTGTGCAATCCTCTCGTCTCAGCCTCCCAAGCTTGGGGATGACAAGCGTGTGCCACCACGTCCAGCTATAGTAGAAATTTTAATAGTGAAGGATAATAGTACAGGCTTAAGTGAGACAACTTTCATTTAATTGCAACTATTATTTTAATATTGCAACTTTAATATTGCAGCTTTTAGCAAAACAATAAACACTTTCCCAGAAACAGATTTTATACCTTTTCCTGTTTTGTTTTGTTCTTATGGCACATATCTATGTGTATATGGGAGATAGAATGTGTGAGAAACCCAGGATAATAATTGCTTTTCATTTAAGAAAAAACTCAGCTTTCTCTTAAAAAGTAAGAACTAATAAATGTACTCAATTTGCATTTTCTTCAATGAGGAGTTTAACAGTATTTTTCTGAGTAATAATTCCCATATTTAAACTGGTGTATAATCTCAAGAAAAGTAATAATTTAAAAATTTATGTATTTAAGGTTTTTAATAGCTTCAGTAAATTACGATAAAATCTTACTAAATTTTTAATAAGATGATACCGTATAAAGGATAATTTTGTAGCAAAAAATAGTTATCCTAATTAGTTGCATGATGAGACTTATTGACTTAAGTTTACATGTGTTGAAATTTAAATTGTGTAGTATTTCTAAAAGGATGCTTCATTTTAATCCAGCATCTGCATTCCTGAAAGTTATTACATAAATGAAATTTTACTAAATGCACTGATAGTTTGAACTTCCTAGAATAGTTTTTTAATCTTATTATAGAATTTAGAAAATTATTTTGAGAAGCCAGGCATCATTCTCCTGATATTTGTTTATATATATTTTTGATTTATATATTAGATTTACTTAAGTAAATTATAATTTTGAAATTTCTTCTAAAACTTTTAAGAAGTGATTTATAAGTTTTTATTTTTTTAAAGCTTTTAGCAGAGTAAACTCAGCCTGCATCTCTTTCTGTGGGTAACTAAAATGCGTAGCAGCAGCTGCATATGTGTCCTTAAATGGAGATGATTCTTGCTTCTTCCAAAGAAAGATAAAATCCTTCTCTTGGGCAAATCTCTTGTTATTTAAAGAATCAACTATAACTAACTGAAAAATCATATTTTAGCAGATTACTATAACATTCCTAAGGGGAAATTTACAATTTAAAATGAATCCCTGATTAAGGTAATTGAATAATGTTTGACAGGTTGTTCACTGCTTTACAACCACTTTTCCCCTCAATCCTTCCATAATAAGGATCTCTTATCACTATCAGTTGTTACTGATGACTGATAATATGAACTCTAGAAGCCTAAAGTGGCTCATGGTAATTTGCCAAAGATAATAGCTGGTAAAGGACAGGATGAGAATTTAGATCTAGATAATATTTAGTCATAATACCTGGTATAAGGCAAGTTATAGGGAAAATTATAATTTGGATATAAATTTCAGAGTAGTGTATATCAAGTAGGAAATTCTGTGTGTGTGTGTGTGTGTGTGTGTGTGTGTGTGTGTGTGTGTGTGTGTTACTGGGGATTGAACCCAGGGGCATTCTACCTCCAAGCTACCCCCATTCTTACCCCACACTTTTTTTTTTTTTTTTGTGGTACTGGGGATGGAACTCAGGGGCCTTCTAATTCCTGACTACACTCCCAGACCTATTTTATATTTTATTTGGAAACAGGGTCTCACTAAGTTGCTGAGAGCCTCACTAAGTATCTGAGGCTGGCTTTGAACCTGCGCGATCCTTCTGTCTCAGCCTCCCAAGTGCTAGGATTAAAAGCTTGCACCACCATGCCCAGCTTCCTTTTATGTTTTAAAACAGGGTCTTGCTAGACTGCTAAGAGTCTTGATACATTGCCGAGGTTGTTCTTGAGCCTGCAATCCTGTCTTAGCCTCCCAAGTACTAGGAATACAGGTGTGCATCACCACATCTGCCTAGAAAATTCTCAAAATAAATCAGTTATTGAATACTGTATTTTTGTTTGCAAAGTCTGCTTTAAGTTCATCTGCCAGTTACACGTTCATTTGAAAATGAAGCTTAGGCTGGCGTGGTGGCGCACGTTTGTAATCCAGCACTTGGAAGGCTGCAACAGGAGGATCGCGCAAGTTCAAAGCCAGCCTCAGCTTCTTAGTGAGCCTCTCAGCAACCTAGCGAGACCCTGTTTCCAAATAAAATAAAAATAGGTCTGGGAGTGTAGCCTGGAGGTAGAAGGCCTCTGGGCTCCATCCCCAGTACCACCAAAAAAAAAAAAAAAAAAAAAAAAAAAAAGAAGCTTAGGAGATAGGTCACTGTAGTGGAACTACTTGTTTTAAGAAAATAGAACTAGTAATGCTTAATTGGATAAACAAAAAGCCATTGGCTGAATAAAATATGTCCTAGTGAATGCAAATTTGCTTCAAAAACATACATGGGCACATACTTGCCTTAAAAAGATACTGTGTATACATTTTCTTTATTCATTTGTTGATGGATACATAGCTGGGGCCCATAATTTGGCTATTTGTAAATTGTGCTGTTATAAACATGGATATGCATATATCACAGTAGTATTCTGACTTTATTTTGGAAAGATACTAAGGAGTGGTATAGCTGGATCATATATTGGTCTATTTCCTAGTCTATTGAGGAAAATCCATACTGATCTCTATAGTGGTTGTACTAATTTACAGTCCTACCAGCTGTGTATGAGTTTCTATTTCCCGACATCCTCACCAGCATTTATTATTTTGTATTCTTGATGATTGCCATTCTAACTGGAATTAGTTGAACCTCAGTGTAGTTTTGATTTGCATTTCCTTGCTTGCTAATGATGTTGAACATTTTTTATATATTTGATGGCTATTTGTAGTTCTTTCCGAAGTGTCTATTCAGTTCAGTTGCCTAGTTTTGATTGGGCTATTTTTTTGTGTTTTTAAAATAGTTTATATGTTCTAGATATTAGTCCCATATAAGAGGAATAGCTGGTAAATATTTTCTCTCATTCTGTAGATTCTCTAGTGTCTTGATGATTTCCTTTGCTTTGCAGAAGTTTTTTAATTTGGTTAATTTTTAAAAATTTACTCAGTGATAACAAAATTATATTATTTGCAGGAAAATGGATGAAACTAGAGAATATTATGCAGAAATCAATCATTCTCAGAAAGTAAAGGGTTGTATTTTTTTTGGTCATATATAGAAGCTGGAAAGTAGACAGGAAACAAAAGGGACTTCAGTTAAATGAAAATATAGACCACTAGAATAGTGGAAGGGTTTGGGGGAGACAGCTGGGAAGGTGGGGAAGAGGGTTGAGGAAGGAAACTGTTCAAATAATGTTATGTCCGTATATGGAAATATCACTACTGATCACACTAACATGTATGGGGAGGGGGAAGAGAGCAGGGATTTATGGGAAGGGAAACATACCAGGTGATGTGTGCATGTATGCTTGTATTACTTTGCCTCTCACTGTGAGGTATAATTACAATGCATAAATGAAAGTATTATAAAAAGGAGATAATGATAGTTGGAACATGAAATACAACTTTTACTTCTTTTAGTTTGTACGAGGATAAGCTTCCTTATTTACTCTTTGGGTTAGCTATGGATGAGGTTGTGGTGATGGTGATTCCCAGTAAATTGTTAAGTTTCCATTTTAACCTGATACTCAGATGATGTTAATAGGAACATTGGCGAGTTACAGTGTAATCTGTATTCTCAAAATTACTCAACCAGGGTATGGAAGAATTTTTAGAAAGGTTCATCAGTCTTCATTTGGAATCACACTGTCATTTGAATCTACTTGTGGTAACATCTTCCATATCTATGGAATGTATTTTTGTTGAGGGTTTATTTTATTTTATTTTATTTTTTTTGTGGTACTTGGGGATAGAACCCAGGAGCTTTCTACCTCCAGGCTATTCCCCCAGTCCTATTTTATAATTTATTTGGAAACAGGGTCTCACTAAGTTGCTGAGAGCCTCACTAAGTATCTGAGGCTGGCTTCGAATCTGTGTGATCCTCCTGTCTCAGCCTCCCAAGCGCGGGGATTACAAGTGTGTGCCGCCATCCCAGGCTGTTTAGGGTTGTATGATATGAAGTGTGAATAATGATTATCAGAGATCCTACTACTTAATATCTATTTAGTGTCAGTACTATTTTCTCTTTACTTTTAGAGAATGGATTCTTAACCTATGTTCATGGATAGAATTCAAGATTATTTGAACTTGAAAAGGAAAACAATTGCATCTTTATTTTTAGTAAACTCTAATTGAAATTTATTATTTCTTTACTTTTGACTTATAGACCACAAACTGAAGAAGTGTTACCAGTACATTTGACTGTCACTATAGAAATCTTAAGATAATTTCATATACATTTAGCCATCCAGATCTGTGGTTTTCACATCCATGGATTTAACCAACAGCAGATTGAAAATACATTTTAAAAATTGCATCTATACTGAACATGTACAGACTTATTTTTTGTTATTCCCTAATAATATAGTATAATAACTATTTACATAGCACTTATATTATGTCACATATAAGTAATCTAGATATTATTTAAATTATATGGGAGGATGTGTATAAGTTATATGCAAGTTGTATGCCATTTTATGTAAGAAACTTGAACATCTGCAGAATTGGGTATTCCAGGGTGTTTTGGCACCAATCCTACCACAGATACTAAATATTAGTTATTGCAGATAACTTGAAATATTGTGTACATTTGTCACTGCTTTGAAATTACCATAATTAGAATTGCCTGTAGATATAATTTATTGCATTAATAAGGAAACATATATGTTACTATATTATAGATTTGTTTTTTAAAAATAATTTCATCTGGGTGTGGTACATGCTTGTAGTTTTATTTGGGAGGCTGAGGCAGAAGGGTCATGAATTTAAGACCAGCCTGGGCAATTTAGGAGACCCCATCTCAAAATAAAGTTTTAAAAGGGCTGGAGTTGTAGCTCAGTGCTTGTCTGGCATGTCCAGACAAAGGGAATGGGCTAGTAATAAACTGAGGGCAACTTAGCAAGGCTGTGTGTTCATATTCTTCTCTCTTCAGTGAGAAGGATGTTCCTTTCCTCCCAGAATAAGAAGAACATCTCTTGAATGAGGATCTTATGATGTGTTTGAGGAAGGGTGGGAGAAAGTCAAGAGTAACTTTTGTAGGTTATGTGATCTGCTTCAGAGGAGATGGGTGAGGAGAAGGTGAGAGTGGCTTTCCTGCTTCTGTTATTCTCATGCCAAGGTGCCATGTTTTGGGATAGTGTGTCCTGAACCCCATTGTATGTATCCTGAACATTCCATGTTTATGCCCCAGTACCTTTTGAGTGTACTATCTACAATAATTATTTGGAATTACATTTCTCTCTGTGTGTATTCATTCTTAAAATAGATCAGTAGGATTGAGCAGTTTTCCAAAAAGGTTATCCCGTACAAAAGTAACAAATTCCTGTGTTGTAAGATGTTTCTGTAGTTTTATGGTATAGCCCTTTTTTGAAAGAGGAGGATTGAGTTTTCCAACAGGCTGAAGTCCTGTTAAGATGACATTTTAGGCCCTGTCTTTCTTGCTTTGTCTGTTAGCACATTCCTTTGTGTCCTGTGCTCTGGCTCTGCACAGTTCCTTGTCACCCTCTGAACAGGTTGCTGTTATGTTTCAAGCCTCAATTTTTTTTGTAAGAATGTTCTTCTTCCCAACCTTTATTCCCATCAAACTGCTATTTCAATTTATTTCTTCTGTGAAGCCCTCCCTGTCTTGAGCCAAAGAATTTTTCTTGTATCTCTGTCATTATGTTTTTGTTAGTGTATCTACCTAGACAAATTGTAAGCTCTTTGAGAGCCAATTCAATAACTCATTTATACTTCAGTTATTCTTTATAGTATAATTACCTCGTATATGCCTGGTCCATCGTGGGTCTTAAATACTGATTAAATGAAGGATTGAATAAGTTAATAAAACAGGGGTGAGGAAGGATTGCCGGGTGGTTCTGAGTTGTCCTGCAGAAGTGTTAGGGATAGTTCAGAAATCCTCCTTGATTTTAAATTCAGTATGGGGAAGAGAAGGGTGTGTAAATGATTAGGACACATAAAATGCAAATATATTTAGAGACTTATGAGTGAAGGGAGGTCATCCTAAACATTACGCTTTCTGAATTGAACCCATATTTTAATTTTAAAAGTTTATTTTTTTAACTAATTGGATTCATAAATGTCCTCCATACCTTGTAAACTCTGTGTGTGTGGTAGTGGAGATGGAACCCAGGGGTATTCTACCTCTGAGCTATACCCCCAGTCCTATTTTTAATTTTTTGTTTTGAAACATGATCTTGATAGGTTGATGTTTCACTCCTTGCTGAGTTTGTCTTCAAACCTGCAATCCTTCTGTCTCAGCTTCCCAACTACTGGGATTATAAGTATGTGCCACCATGCCCGACTGTATTAACAGTGGTCCATGCATAGCTAGTTTAATTTATGTAGTTGGTCTTTATTTTAAGTTATTTTGTTTTTAGTAACAAGCACCTGTAAAATCATCATCTAAAACAAAACCCAGCATATTAATAACTTATGTAGTCACATGGGCTTGCAATATTCCCTGTATTCTCTTCACTTAGGAAAATTATTACTTTGAATACTATATTTCTTAGTTTTATTTTTATATAGTTTTGAGATATTTTTGTTTGTTCCCTAAAGGTATTTTTTTAACTTTATGTAAAATGTCATGATATATGTAGTCTTTTACACTTAATATTTTTGCGTTTTTAAATTAACTAATTAATTTTTAAATTTTTATTGGTGCATTATATTCATACATCATATTGGGGTAAAAAACTTGTGTGTACATACATGTACACATCACCGATTTAACCCCTACCCAATTCCCACCCCATTCCCTCCCCATCCCTCCTTCCCTTGCTTGGCTTAGTGGTTGACTTAGATATGTTTAAGTACATTGTGTCTTTTACACTTAATATTTAAACTCCAGTTTGTAGTGATACTTAAGGTAAGCAAAGGAAGTTTCAAGCAGTTTTTCCAGAAACTTTTTGATACAAGTGGTGACTAATTTAGAACACTTAATATTTAGATAAATAAAACAGTAAAATATAAGCTATGAGTGTGTGTGTGTGTGTGTGTGTGTGTGTGTGTGTGTGTGTGTTATACAATACTTCAAAAGACAGGGATCTTTCTTTAGTGTAGACCTCCCAGACATCCAGACAAAAGATATTACTTACTATTGAGAGCACTTTTTTCTATTACAAGTTTGAAAATTACTTCCTTAAATTGTAAAGTTACCTAGGAACGAGTAGTTGAGAAAACATCTAAGCAAAAATGAGAATGAGAATAGTGGTCTGAGACTGAGAAGATAGGAATTTGCTCCCAGGGCAATAGGGAAGAAAGAATAGAAATTATTCATCAAGTGAGAAAATAATATTCAAGTAATCTATAAACTTTTAAGATTAGAGGAGGAAGATTGTTCACTTCTAGAATAGATTTGCCTGAAAATCCAAACATTTTAATTTTCATGACTGAATTCAAGATATTTTCTTTATCAAATATACCAGTTAAGCGTGGTGGCTCACGCTTATAATCCCCGTGCTTGGGAGGCAGAGACAGGAGGATCGCACAGGTTTGAAGCCAGCCACGCTGGCTTAAGAGACCCTGTTTCCAAAAAATAAAAAAGTATAAAATAGGTCTGGGAGTGTACCTCGGAGGTAGAAGGGCTTCCAGGAACCCCAGTACCACCACCACCACCATCACCACCACCACCACCACCACCACCACCACCACCACCACCACCACCACCACACACACACACACACACACACACACCACACACACACACACAAAAGTACCAGTTAGGGGTAGGGAAAGAGTATTGACATCAAGAAAGGCCAGGTAGTTGAAGAAATGGCTCATATAGTTTTGCATATTTTTTTGAAATTTATGAAACATAACCTAAATGACAGAAACAATATAGCATTGCTGGATTCTTTTTATCAGTATACAAGTAATAGAATGAAGCATTTAACATTTGAAAATTAAACTACTAGTGCAAGATAACATGGGTGGGACAAGGAAATTCTGATTTGAGATTCAAATGAGCACACATTATAAGAAGCAGTATGAATTAGGGCTTCTGAGAGTACTGCATATTTTATACGAAGAAAGCTGAGAGATCCAGAGCCAAAAATAAGAAAGGGGGAAACACACGCACCACAAAACAAATTTAACAACATAAACTAACTCAGGTTTCCAGATACTTGGCTTCAAAATACTGTAGACCTCGATGGTGTTCCATTGTTAAGATTCTGGTTCAGTTCAGTTCAGTTTTTTTTTTTTTAATGTGCTGTTACAAACACTAGACTCATTATCTTTATGCTTGAGCTCATGCATTCCCAATCTTTGTGGTGAATCTGTAATTTATTTTATTCTACAAAATGGAAATTTTAGGTTCATCCTTTGTCTTTTACTGGACTCGCCCTTTACTAAGAATTCAAATGTCGATTACGAAACAGAATTCTTTGTTCCCATCAGCTCTCCTGTGAACGTTTGTCGAAGGTATTAATTTGTCATTGCTTTCTATTTGGACCCTTTCCTAGTCATTCTTCACCCTGATATCCAGGTTGGCTTTCTTAAATGCAGTTTGATTGCTACTCACATGTGGAGAGCTTCCTGTGGTATTTATTTCTTCTTCAGGATTAAAAACCTTCACTTTATAACATTACATAACAATTTTCTTTTCCTCATCTGGTCATCATCATCCTAACAGTTTGACAGCCCTGCCATTAGTGTTATTTTTTCTATCTAGAATATTTTCTTACTTTTTATGCTTCTGGACCACTTTCATTATTCAGAAATAAATTGAGAGTAGTCCTATTGTTTTTATTCTTAACTTTAATTACATAAGTATTTCTTATAATTCAGAAAAGTCAGGTTGGATTGGGACTTTCTATTATTTACAGATATATTTTCTTTGCCATAGACTTCATGTATAGAGACTAATTTTTTTTCTAAGTTTCTTACACTGCATATATCAATATAGTATGCTGTATCAATATAGTATGTTAACTTTAATTCTTTTGGAAAGATTCTAATCCAAAGAGTGGTATAACTGGGTTATGTGATGGTTCTATTTGTAGTCTTTTAAGCAACCTCCACACTGATTTCAATTGCAGTTGTACTAATTTACAGCACTACCAATAGAGTTTAAGTGTTCAGTTCCCCACACATCCTTGTCAGCATTTACTATAATTTGTATTTGTATTTGTATTTTGTTTTGTTTTGGTACTGGGGATTGAATCCTGGGGCATTCAAGGTCTTGCTAAGTTGCTGAGGGTCTTGATAAATTGATGATGTTGGCTTTGAACCTGACCTCCCAAGTACTGGAATTACAGGTTTGTACGCCACCACACTCTGTTATTTGTATTCTTGATGATTGCCATTCTGAGATGAAATCTCAGTGTAGCTTTGGTTTATATTTTCTTGATTGCTAAAGGTATTTAATTTTTAAAATATATTTGTTGGCCATTTGTATTTCTTTGATGAAGTGTCTGTTTATTTAATTTGCCCATTTATTGATTGAGTTATTTGTTGTTTTTGATAGTAAGATTTTGAGTTTTTATATTTTTTGGATGCTAATTCTTTGCCAGAAGATTAGCTGGCAAAGATTTTCTCCCATTCTCTAGTCTCTCAACACTTAAGTTTTTTGCTGATTAGAAGCTTTTTAATTTGATACTATCGTATTTGTTAATTCTTTTTTTTTTCTTCTTTTTTTGGTGGTACTGGGGCTCCTGGAAACACTTCTACCTCCGGGCTGTACTCCCAGACCCTTTTTATATATTTTTTAAATTTGGAAACAGGGTCTCTTAAGCAAGCAAGGCTGGCTTTGAACCTGGGCAATTTTCCTTTCTCCACCTCCCAAGCTCCGGGATTACAAGCTTGCGGTACCATGCCCGGCTTGTTTGTTAATTCTTGGTATTATTTCTTGAACTTTAAAAGTTCTGTTGAAGAAGTCGTTGCCTGCCCTGTATGTTGGAATGTTCACCCTACATTTTCTTTTAGTAGTTGTAAAATTTCTAATTTATTTTCTAGGTTTGTGACCTAGGAATCCAGCTCATCTTAAAGTTCAGTTACTGTCACCTACCAGAGTAATTGGTTTGGTCTGGTATGTTGGGCCCTTGTACTGGAACTCAGTCCAAACCATAACTCTCCCATAATTTTGTTTAATAGTAACCTAACAATTTGTAGAGTGATTGTCTGTTTCTCATGTCTTATTAATAAGAAACTGATTTTCAGTTATAATGCTTCTTATATTTCTTTTTCTTATCTATTTCCTTTATGATTTTCTTGTATTTCTTTTTCTTATCTATTTCCTTTATGATTTTCTTGTATTTCTTTTTCTTATCTATTTCCTTTATGATTTTCAGAAAATCTGTATTTCAGTTTTCTTATAAATAAAGCCTAGAAATTTTGACTATACTAAACTAGCTTGAAAAATAAACTAGCTTTATTTTTTAAAGTGTCTATTTTAGTGAGCTCTGTTAAATAATTAAAAATGTAAATTTTATAGAGGACTCTTTCTCATTCTTTTAGTCAAGCTACTAATGATTGTCAGGCAATGTACTAGATAAAGGATACCTATTCTTGCTTTCGTATCTTAAATTTTAAAAAATTCTATTTGTAAAACCTTGAAATAGTCATTGAAGAATGATTTTTCTTAATATATTGGGCATTTATGTGATTACATACTAAAATGTATAGCAGTTTACTTATTTTAGTATATAGGTACTATTTTAGAGTATTAAATTTGCCATTAATTTATTGAATTAATCTCACTGGCTAATAGGTAACATGTTATTTTTGCCATTATAAACTGTTTAAAAACTGTGATGAATATGGTTTTAAATAAATCTGGTATTTTCGTCTTTCTTTGTCTCTGAGCCCCAAGAAACTTTTCATACCTAAATTCTTAGTTTAAATGTGGATGATCAGGCTCTTAAGTAAATTTGACTTGTATTTGAAATCCAATTTATAATGTTCAAGGGTTAGTTGCATTTTATTTTATAGACACTTGTTTGAAAAGTAAGCTAAGAAGATTATTTATTTATTTATTTATTTATTTATTTATTTATTTATTTAGAATTAGTTTCTGAAACTGAACCACACTAGCAGCCAAAGGAGTTACACTTGGTTTAGCTCAGGTGGTCTTTTAAAGACAGAGGAAGTAACCCTTCCTCAATTTAGGTATGAGCTTTTAAAGTAATTTAGTCTTTGATTATCTCAGGCAAGAACTTCTAAAACATTATTGCTTCTGTCCTTTAGCTACACAGTTTGTGAAGTAGAAGTGTAAGTGAACCTTGAGTTTTCAGCAAAGAAGGTTATGTAGATGGATTTTGATATATGAACATACTTACCCGTTAAAGCAAGAGCTGTAAGAATGTCCTGATAGAAACAACTAATAAGCCTACCTTCCAAATATGTAGACATTTTAACTTTTGTACCATCAGCTTAGTTAACGTCCTGAAAATCAAACATAGTTTTGATGTATTTCAGTAGAGCTGCACTTCTTCCTTAGCCCATCTCCAAATGAAAAGCTTGTATAGCATAGCAAAAGGAAATAACATCGCCTTTCTCATTTGCCCTTGAAGTAGTCAAAGATAGTGAGTGGGTCTCAAAATAATTCCTACCATTAGAATCAAGATGCTGCTTTTAGCAAAGCCATTTGTTAGGCTGTACTGCTATTGTATTTTTTTGTTGTTGTTGACCAGTCCAGTGCTTAGTTACAGCTATGGAGATCTGAAGAGTTTATTGTTGACTCCAGTATTAATAATAATTGATTTTTAAAAATCCAACTTAAAAAATTAAATGCATAAAACCCAATATTTGGACAATTATGAATCTTTGTAATGAATGTTAGAGAAAATGCTTTTGAAACTTTACACAAACTAGAATTCAGTATGGCCATCAAAAACTATCTTTCAAATTGATGTCTATTTTGTAACAAACAAATTAGTTATTAGTTATTAGTTTCTGGGTCTGACAAAAGTGAGGCTAGACCTGAAGGACTGGAAAATATGATTATTTTCTTCAAATATAACTTTGTAGGCTGATCTTTGAATTATAATCTTTCAAGTGTAAACATTTAATTCTAGTGTGTTATTGCTATGAGAGTTGTGATAGAACTTTTAAGTAATGATAAAATTTAGGTGATGATAACCTTTTTTAGAAATATCCAAAAATTTAAATCAGTTGATATTTTCAAACAGTCTAATTTACTATGCTGAGTATCAGGGTACAAAAGAGCAAGACCCAATTTCTCAGCATACAGACTAAACTGGGAAAGGAACTGCTTTCATAATTAGTACTATATTACTCTTAATTCTAATACCTGTGCTGCTAGAAATAGTTTCTGATTTCTTGAAGACTGAGTAGTATACCTAGGGATTCTGTGTACTCATTTTTGTTGATTGGGTTTAGTGGGCCAGATGATAAACTAGACTCTGGAGATTTTAAAAAATACTGTCCTCACCAAGTACTGTATAAATGTATGTCCCTATCATGTGAACTACATAATACGGGATTATAATACACCAATAAAAGTATTTGAGGAAAAAAAAGTACTTTGAGCAAGCAACTTGCTTGTGTTTTATGTCCTAAGTATATAGGGAACTCTCCACATTTCCACTCAATAGTTTTTTTTTATCCTCAGAAGATTTTCTGTTATTGGCTCTTGAGACACTTTTACAATATTTTTAACATATAGAAGAAACATTAATATCCCATAATTGCAATAATAGAAGAAAATGTATGTAGATGGTAAGAAAAGTTAATCTCTCTCTTTTTTTTTTTTGTGGTACTGGGGTTCCTGGGAGCCCTTCTACCTCTGGGCTACACTCCCAGACCTGTTTTACACTTTTTTTATTTTTGGAAACAGGGTTTGTTTGGAAACAGGCTGGCTTCGAACCTGCGCGATCCTCCTGTCTCCGCCTCCCAAGTGCGGGGATTACAAGCGTGTGCCACCACGCCCGGCTAAATCTCAATTTTTAAAAAATATGATATAAAGTAAAATCCCCCTTCTTGATCATTAACAGTTCCTTTTATATTTTCTCAAAAAATCATATATTTAAAAAATAATGTCAGTACTTTATTCCCAAAACATTTTATTAATATTTTTCCTTTTGTACCTTGACAGATATGGTAAAAGAATTAATAATATGAGATTGCATATTTTGATAATCTGATTTTAAAAAATACATAGCACTTGTGTTATACATCTGTTTTAGTAGAAGCCAGCTCTGAGTCTTATATGTTATTCATAACCTTGGGTATGTTGCAAAGTAGATCCACATTATATTAAATGCTTCATTTTTAATAATCTATTTCCATTTCAGTTTTCATAGTTACATTTTCTTTTAATAAATTGTCATTGTCAACTATAACTTTTTTTAGTTTGCGAATAGCTGTCCAGTTTATTCATTATAAGAAATTGATTCATTAAATTCTACCGCTAATATATTTCATCTTAAGTGTGAAAAATAAGTTAGAGCAATAAAAGGTTTTGAAAAGGTTGTATTCCCTTTGTTTTATAAGTAAAATTAAAAATTACTTTTAATTTGATGATTTGAGTTATTTTAAATTAATCTGATTGATTTAAGCAAAGTGATTTACTCTTCCATTTCCCCCAATCCCTCGCCAAATACTAGGGATTGAACTCAAAGCCTTGGAGAATGCTAGCTAGGCAAGCACTCTACTCTGAGTTATACCCCCAGCCCTTTTTATATTTTATTTGGGAAAAGATCTAAGTTGCCCAGGATGGCCTCCAACTTTCAATCCTTTTGCTTCAGCCTCCCCAGTAGCTGAGATTACAGGTATGTTCCATCACTCCTGGTTCTCATTCTTTGATATATCATTTCCTCCCAATACTTCTGCATTTTGTCTGTAATGAAATCATGTTTAATGACGTTATCTTTTCTTTTTTGACATTTAAAAAATAATACTAACATAATAGGCAAAAACAGATTAGTTTTTGAGAGGAACTGTCTATTAAGAAAAGAATAGTAATTGTTCAGCGTGTATAAATATATTTGTAAGGTTCTCTATTTTCATCTACGTGTGTGTGTGTGTGTGTGTGTGTGTGTGTGTGTGTGTGTGTGTGTATTTAGGGGTTTTTTTGGTGCTGGGAATTGAACTCTAAGGGGTGTTTTAACTCTGAGCTACACCCTCATCCCTATTTATTTTTTATTTGGAAACGGCCTCACTGAGTTCATGAGACTGGCTCTGAACCTGTGATCCTCCTCTTTTGCCTACTATGAGAATTAAAAATTTACGCCACTATATCTGGCTTATATTTTTAACATTAAAAAAACAAACACATCCTTTTTAGTTTCTTTAAATATTTTTTAAGTGTCTTTTACTTTTGAAGTAACTCAATATATCTCAAATTTAAGATCTAAGATTATAATGCATCAGGGTAAGGGGTTATGAAAAAATGTTGTTTATGTTTCTTTCTGGTTAAAGAGAAAATGTTTACCATTGTACTTCACAAGTAATTACATGGGCTTAAAATATATTCTTTTACGTGCCTAGCTCATTTAAAAGTAATATAATTTGTTTTTCTAAGTGAATAAAAGCTTTTTAAGTTCTAAGTTATTTGTACTTTATTTTCATTTTCATTATTAAGCTTTGTGAATTTATTTACTTTTGGATAAGATATTGTAATTCTTTTACAAAAAGCACTTGTAGAGTATCTCTTCAGATAGACTATTCCAGGAAACAGAGGAAGATTTACTGTGTTATTTGACATGTTGTGAGTGATGAATGAGCTCAGGGACAAAGGCAAATGAAGGAGAGAGAGATAACAAATTTGAAGAATTGCAGAGGTTGTATTCCAGTTAAGTGTGGTAGTCCTGGATCATCTAAATTTAAAAGCATTTGTCCAGGCCAAAGAACTTTGAGCTATTCTCAGCTGTACTATTGTAAACTTTTATTAGAAGCATGTTTGGTCATTAGGTGACATATTTTGCCAACTATTCATGGTATCTGGCTCTCATATAAGTAGCATGTGTTTAGGATTGTTGTAGATGGCTACCATTCCTATTCCTTTTTTTTTTTTTTTTTTTGGTACTAAGAACGAACCCAGAAGCATTTTACCTCCAAGCTATACCCCCAGGTGATTTTATTTCTTATTTGGAAACAGAGTCTCCTTGCTGAGGCTGTCTTGAATCTGCAATCCTCCATTCTCAGCCTCCCAAGTACTAGGATTATAAGCATGTGCCACACCTGGCTTTCTATTTATTTACAAGAATAGAATTTGTCATTTTCAAAAGTAGTTTGTATATGTTTTCTGGGTCTATAAATTTATATGGTTAGGGCCTATATGTGGGAGAGTTATGATGGAATAAGTTACAAAATTATGGAAATACACAATGGAATTCTACTCAGCAGTAAAGAAGAATAAAATTATGTCATTTGCAAGAAAATGGAAAGACATGGAGAACATTATGTTAAGTGAGATTAGCCAACCACAGAGAGTGATGGGTCATATGTTTCTCTAATATGTGCAAGATAGGGAGTAACTGGGATAAAAGAGAGACTCCAGATAATGGAGGAGAGCCAATGAGGAGATCTAAGGGTAGGGGAGGAGGAGGAAGACTTGAGATTCATTAATTGAAATACTACCATCAACTATGTGTATACATCTGAATATACCAAAGATAATCTGGGTACTCTATTGGGAGGGGGGGGAAATGGGGAGGTTAGGGGGGCACCAAGTGCTATGTGCATGTATGTCATTGTCAACATGATTTATTTATATTATACTGTGAGACTCTAATGCACCAATAAAAGCACAAAAAATGTTTACTTATAAAAAGTATCTTTGTTTCACCTTTATAGATTTTAAAATATTACTTTGATGAAATTCTTTCTCTTTATCACTCATATAAGGTGACACAGTTACAGGCTTTATAATATATTTTATATTCTATGTTCATGTCCAAAATTTTATTATTCATAAGCCATAAATGTAAATTATATATTCACAAGTTCTAATTCTCCTTGATTACTTATATTGGCTAGAGTTTAGTCAAATGTGACTACTTGAAATTCTAAGTAGATTGGCATAACAATGATTGTTCTGTTTTTCCAACATATGAATTTGACACATACTTTTCTATCAAACTACCTAGGTTTCTTTTAAACTTGGTAATAAAAATAATTATTTTAATACCAATATATAGTTATTTTACATGACTACAAAGTCATGCCACTCATAGCCAGTTAAGATTTTGTTGAGTAGAAATTCTTACTGTTTTCTAATTACTTGGAGAAAAATATATTATTTATGGGATATAAGGAAGAGGTTATTTGAATATAAAATAATTTCCTCTTTTTCACATTAGGTATCAGATTACCCTCTGCCTTAAAAGTGTCTTTTAAAAAGTCCCTTAAAAGTGTCTTTATTTTCTTAGAGTACCGACAGCTCTTAAGAGCCAACTTGTAGGTTGTTAAGAGCCAACTTGTAGGTTGTTACTAGCCAACTTGTAGGTTGTTACCAACTCTGTTCTTGCATTTTTGATATAGATTATTTACTTTATGTTGCCTTTTCTCTCAAGACTGTTTACAGATTTAGGATAGCAACAAAGTGATGAAGAAAGAGAAAGTTATAACCAGACAATTCATTCTGTCAAGTGTAGTGCACGTTGGAGTACCTGGGTGTTCCCCTCTAGAAAATAAGCGTAAAATAAGATGAGCTTGGTGTTAGGCTTTTAATCTCAGTAACATGGGAGGCGGAGACAGGAGGATCAAAGTTTGAAGGCCAGCTTTGGCAACTTAGTGACCCTGTTTCCAAAGGTGTGTGTGTGTGTGTGTGTGTGTGTGTGTGTGTGTTTATATTATATAATTAATATATAAATAAAAGCCGGCCGTGGTGGCGCACGCTTGTAATCCCGCTTGGGAGGCGGAGACAGGAGGATCGCGCAGGTTCGAAGCCAGCTGCGTGCGCTGGCTTAAGAGACCCCGTTTCCAAATAAAAAAGTATAAAAATAGGTCTGGGAGCGTAGCCCGGAAGTAGAAGGGTTTCCAGGAACCCCAGTGCCACCAAAAAAAAAAAAAAAAAAAAAAAACAAAACCAAAAATATATAAATAAAAAAGGGCTGGGTGTGTAGGTCAGAGGTGGAATGCCCAGGTTCAGTCCTCAGTATTGCATGCATACATGCACGGCATTTTATTTCTATATAAAATAGAATGTCCACTACATTCTATGTAGATATTTCCTGTAATTGTTTTTAAGATCTAACATACATATTGTAAAGTACATAGATACATAAATCTTAAATGTAATATTAACACCATTCTGTCTCATAAATGTATTCTCATTCTCTCTCTTCTCTTCTCTTCTCTTCTCTTCTCTTCTCTTCTCTTCTCTTCTCTTCTCTTCTCTCTCTCTCTCTCTCTCTCTCTCTCTCTCTCTCTCTCTCTTTCTCTCTCCCACTCAGTTAAAGATGCAAAGTTTCCAGTGCTGGTTGGGTTTAATTTCTGCCTCTTAATTTATTCAGCAGCATCCTATATTGCACCCATTTCCACTGTTCTATTATTATTGAGAATGTATTGTTCTGTGTCAGGATTCTTTTACTTAGCATAATATGTCTAAATTTCATCAATGTTTTTTTTATTTTTTATTGGTGCACTGTATTCATACATCATAGTGGGATACAAACTTTTGTAGACATACATGCACACATCACCCAGTCAGCCCCCACCCGATCCCCACCCCATTCTCTCCCCATCCCTCCCTCCCATGCTTGGCTTAGTGGTTGACATCTAGTATTATAGCAATTTATCCAAAATTAAAAATGATAATCTCACATAACAGTTTCATTTGTCTGATACCAAGCTTTTGATGACTTAAAGATAACATTTCAATATTTCTTTTTGCTTTCTTTCTTACCAGAGAATATTTTTTTTCTATTTCTTTTAGGTGAGACTATCATATATTTATATATTTATTTTTTAGAAAAAAATCTATCCTAATATGGAATATGGATTCTAGATACCCAAAAGGATCTTGAAAAAGAACAAAGCTAGAAGATATATATTTTCTGATTTCAAACCATATAAAGCTACAATAATTGAAACAGTGTAGTACTATTCTAAAGGCAGATATATACACCGTTGGAGTTAAATACAAGCCTAGAGCTAAATTCTTCCCTATATTGTCAAGTTATTTTTGACAAGGTTTCCACGAACATTTGGTGGTGGAAATAATAATATTTTAACTAAATATTGTTGAAAAATAATAATTACATGGAAAAGAATAAAATTGGACCCTTACCTAATCCCATATACAAGTATTAACTCAAAATAGATAAAAGACCTAAATATAAATCTTAAGACTATAAACTTTTAGGAGAAAATCTGGGTCATAAAACCTCACAACATTGAAATTGGCAGTGATTTCTTGGATATGATTTCAATGGCACAGGCAACAGAAGAGTATACAAACTCCCTAAAAAATAAAAAAATTGTATATCCAAAGACAATGTAAACAGAGTTAAAAGTTACTAATAGAATGGGATAAAATATTTCCAAATGCTATATCTGAAGGTATATTAATATTCCAACTAGAAATCCTAAAAATTAACAACAATAAAGGCAAACAATACAATTTAGAGATAGGTAAAAGACTAACATAAATAATGAATCTCCACAGATAACCAATCTTAGTTGTCTGTTGGATGGAAACTCTTGTTTCTCTGGTTCTGGTGTGTGTTACCTACTTCTTCTTTGTAGTTAATCTCTTTGAGTATTTTCTCTAGTGCTGGTTTTGAAGACAAATTTCTTCAGTTTCTGTTTGTCATGGAAGTTTCTTATTTTTCCATTTTCCATCTAATTTGATAGAAAGCTTTGCTGGGTAGGAAATTTTTGGCTGGAAGTTGTTTTCTTTCAGAGTTTGGAATATGCTACTCCAAGCCCTTCTGGCTCTCATGACTTGGTTTGGGAAGTCTGGAGTGATTCTAATTGATTTGCCTCTGAATGTCACTTGGCCCTTTGTTTTTGTTGCCTTTAAGATTCTCTGCTTGGCTTCCACATTGGTCATTTTGACAATTATGTGGCGTGGGGATCCTCTTCTCCGATCCTGTCTAAAGGGAGTTCTATAAGTTTCCTGGATCTGTGTATCAACCTCTTTGTCTATGTTTGGAAAATTTTCTGCTATTACTTCCTTGAAGAGATTGTTGATCCCTTTGGTTTCACTTTCTTTTCCCTCCTCTATTCCAATTATTCTTAGGTTAGCTCTCTTAAAATGGGCCCATATTTCTTCAATGTCAGATTCCTGCTGTTGGATTTTTTTTTCTAAATTAGAAACTATGCATTCATATTTTGAATGATCATCTAAGAACGAGATTCTATTCTCCATGTGGTCTAATCGGTTGTTTGTGCTTTGAATTGAGGCCTTTACTTCATTAATTGCATCCTTTATCTCTTTTTAGCTTTCTCTGAGTTCTTTTCGAAGCACCTCTATTATTTCTACAGTTATTTTCCTGATTTGATCTTCTAGAAATCTCTGATTTTCAGTTTTATCGGGTTCTGATGTTGTGGGGTTGTGCACATTCATTGCTCCATTGTTATTCCTCTTTCCCATGATTTCGGAAGTTTGTGCCTTCTCTGGGTTCTTCCCTTGGGTCACTATGACTTCACTTAAGGTCCTCTGGATCTCGAGTCTGTAGTATCTCAGACCCCACTACTCCTTTACTGGGTTGTATCACAGAGTCTCCGACCCAGGGAGTCGATAGAGGCTGCTTTAAACTATGGGGGGTGCCGGGTTGCACGTTCTCCTATGGTGTGATATCTCTGCCACCGCCACTCCCCCACTGGGTCAAGTCCCAGGGAGTACAGTACTCGGATTTCTCCTCTGTGGCTCGCAATTTGACTCACTGTTCTTGAGTTCGCAGATGTAGCTGTACTGGACTCGGTGAATTCTCTGTGCTGCCGCCGGTGGAAATATGGCGCCACTGCTACGCCCTCGGCCATGAGGCTGGCTTATTTCTTCTTGGTTTTGAGTTCCACTCTGAGTGCTTGCAGCATGTGCTGAGGTCAGCCAGTGGGAGCTTAAGATGCTCCCTGCGCTGAAAAATCCCGCCTGGCTGTTCCGCAACGGCTCACCTCGGCTTGCTGTAGCCGTCTGGTGAACTCGCCGCTGCCGCCGGCAGTATGGCGCTGCTGCCGCGTCCTTGGGCGTGAGGCCGGTGTATCTCCTCTGTGGTTCTGAGCTCTGTTCTCAGTCCGCTTTCTCTCTGGAGCCTGGTGATTTTTTTATTTCTCTGGTGATGGTGTTTTCTGGCTATGAAAGGCGCTGATTTTGTGGTAATGGAGATTGGTTGGTAGCGGGGCTCTTAAGCCCCGCTTTTCTCCTCATCAATGTTATGTAGTATAATATCTGTTTAATGTATAGTATTTTATTGCATATATTTGCCACAATTATTTATTCTTCTGTTGACACACATTTGATTGACTCAGAGTTATTTTGACAAGTTCTTTTTTGTTTTTAGTGTTGAATGGAATATATATACATATATATATATATATATATGTACATACATACATTTTTTGGGATTACTTGTAGAAGAATCATTTTTATTGAATTTTTATTTACAAATTAAACAACATTTAATAGGATTAGTGTGGTGAAACTTAAATATTGTGAAATTCAGCCATTAGAAATGTACAGTTTGAGTTTTGAAAAATGTTTGTAGTCATATTACTGTAAGAGTTATATTATCTATTTTCATTACTTTAGAAAGTTATTTTCCCCTTTGTGATCAATCTTCTACTCCAGCCCTGGAATCCTTTGATCTGATTCCTGTCTGTATAGTTTTGCTTCTTCCAGAAGGCAAATAAATAGAATAAGATAGTGTATAACAATGGAGGATGGCTTGTTTCACTTAGCATGAATATTTGAGATTCACTCATCAGGTTGCATGTATGTGTTGTTTTTATTTCAGAGTGGTATTACATTTTATGGATATAGCACAATTTACCCATTTGTCAGCTAATGGACATATGATTACTTTCAGTTTTGGATGGTTTTGAGTGAATAGTTGCCTACACTTATTTGTGGACACCATGTTTTCTTTTGAGCAAGCACCATATTCCATCCTCTAATTAATTATCTTTGACTCTGGTGAAAATCAGTTGACCATATATGTGTCAGTATATTTGTGGTTCTTTGTTTCACCATTTTATATTTTATGTCAATATTGTACTCTTTATTACTTTACAATAATGAATATAACGAAGCCTAATCAGGTAGTATAATTATTTTTTCATTTCCCCAGAAAGTTTAGAACTGGTTTGTCGACTTCTAAAATAAATATGCTGAGATTTTATTTGGAATTATGTTTATTCTATAAACATGGGCAATTGATGTCTTAGCAATACCAAAGTACATCATTTAAAAAAAGTTTTCTATAATTTCTTAGTGATGTTTTATATTTTTTGGTGTACAAATCTCACAATAATTAAATTTTTTTCTGAGTAATGTTTTAAAAATGTAAATTATATCAAAAATCTTAAATTACCAATTTTTTGTTCAAAAATGTTGAACTTGAATTGTATAGTCTTGCTTAAAGTTGCTTAGTAGTATTTTTTCTTCTTAATTAGTCTGTTAATGTGATGAACTTGAATTCATTTATAAATACTAAACAGAATTTGCCTTCCCTGTAGTAAACTTTATATTATACTATCCATGTCTCTAGATTTGTTTTTTGTTTTGTTAAGGATTTTGTATCTATGCTCATGAGGGATATTGGCTTATTTTTTCCCTAGTATTCTGCCTTGCTTTGTTATTATAGTAGTGCTGACATCCAAATATAAGTTTGGAAATGTTTACTTAGTTTCTTGGAGCATTGATGTTAATTCTTTAAACATTTGGTAGAATTCTACAATTAAACCATTTGGTCTAAAGATTTTTTTTCAGGAGTTCATTTTAAACTACAAATTCAAGGCTGGGTGTGGTGGCTCACTCTTGTAATTTCAGCGCTTGGGAGGCTGAGACAGGAGGATCACACAGGTTCAAAGCCAACCTCATCTACTTAGTGAGGCTCTCAGCAACTTAGTGAGACCCTGTTTCCAAATAAAGTATAAAATAGGTCTGGGAGTATAGCCCAGAGGTAGAAAAGCCCCTGGGTTCCACCCCCAGTACCATGAAACAAAAACAAAACAAAAAACAAAAAAAACTACAAATTCACTTCTCTTGTAAGTACTATTCAAATTGTCTATTTCATATTGGATGAGTTAGGGTAGTTTGTATTTTTTTGTTTGTCTATTTTATTACAAGTTATTGCATTTATGTGTGGATGGTTGTTCCTGGTAATTTTTATTATCCATTTAATAGCTGACAGTCTATAGTGATAGCCTCTGTTTTATTCCTGATACTGGTTATTTATGTCTCCTTTTTTCCCCCCCAGAGCAGCCAGCTAGAACTTTGTCAGTTTTACTGATCTTCCCAAAGAACTACCTTTTTTCTTCCACATTAATTTTCTCTGAAAAATTGATATCTGTTCCTAGTCTTAGTCTCACCCAACTACTTGGTTTGAGTATATTTTCTAGTATCTAAAGATGGAAGTTTAGATTGAGACTTTTCCTTTTTTTCATTATACCTACTTATTGCTACAGATTCATCTCTACTGCATCTAAAAATTTGATATTTTTATTCAATTCATCTTATGGTTTATTTTGAAATGTATTCATTTCAGTGATGCCAAAAAATGACAATGTTTAGAGTTTTTGCTTTTGCTCTAAAAACAAAACATTAGCTTTTAAATTGGTTTTCTTTTGAGTAACTTTTAGTGTGAAGGCTTTATGGAAGTCATATGTTGCTACCTTTTTTCTCCCACATATATCAGCATGCCAAAGGTAAAATAGTGCTTCTAGAACCTTAACATGTGTATTAATCTATAGTCAGGGTTCTTACTATTTCACTGTCAGAAAGGGAAGAGGATTTTTTTTCCTTTGTTGCTGTTGGGCATAATACCTGGAACCTAATATGTAATTGATGCTAGTAAATGATTTTATAAGTTTTCTTCAGGCTACCAGATGTGTAATTAAGACAGTTCTTGTTTTATAAATGAAAGTAAGGAAACATTTGTTGACCCAATAAATTGTTAATTGTGCAGCTAGGCGAGGTGATGCACAGCTTCTAATCCCAGGATTTGGGAGGTTGGGAAAGGAAGATTGTAAGTTTGTGGCCAGCCTTAGCAATTTAGTGAGGCCCTCTGCGACTTAATGAGACTCTTTCAAAATACAGAATAAAAATAGGGCTGGAGGTGTAGCTCAGAGGTAAAAAAGCTCTTGGGCTCAATCCCCAGTAACCCCCACTGCACTCCACACATGCAATTTTGGAGAAATAACTTCTTAAGATTGTGATGTGGAAGTTTGAGGAAGAAACAATTTGAACACACCTAATTCCCTTCTTACTCTTCAGCCCTTGTGTTAGAACATTCAAAAGACAAGTAGTTCTAGGCCAATGCCTGATACCCCCCTCCCACTTTTAGCATAATGTGATTCTGTTATTTCTGTCAGGTTCTTTTTTAACCTTGTCAAGAGTAAAGCCTGGACTACTAAGAATTATAAATCAATTTTCATCAGTCACATGACTTTAATGGTGTAGCAGTTGGTTAATGCAAAATCATATAGACACAATGACTGCCTTGCTGTTTGAGGCTTCATAACAGAACTTTTTATTTCTGAATTTTGCTATGTGCTTCAAATTGCATTCTATAAATTTATTTAATGTAGCACAGATTATGTCTTCCTTACAAAATACCATAACCTTAGAAGATAAAATACCTCCATAGCCATCATTTTTAGAAAGTAAATATATGAAGATTAGAAAATGCTTTTAACTCCACCTGGAACGTTTGGCTCCAAGGTTTTGTTCTCCTTTCTTACAGTTATTCTTATGAATAAAGGTTGAAGTTTAGTAAAGGAGGCTGTCTTAAGGAAGATGGCTGCAAAATTTGTACTTATTTTACTTGTAATTATATATTGTTATGTTGCTCTTAATATGGGGAAAGGCATCCTTTTTCTTATTTTGCCACATTTACAGTCCAATTTGTGTTCATTTTGTGTCTATAGGATTTAGGTTACAAATCAGAATAAATTTTCATGTTTTGTTTTATGTACATTCAGTAAAGTATTTGGGAGACACGTTAGCAATTTATCTGGCTAGTGGTTTAAGTGCTAATAAACCAAATAATGTTGTCATCTGCCTTTCTCTTGAGGATCTACTTGGTCCTTCCTTTTAATCCCTTTTTTTTTTCTTGATTCCAAGAATGACTTAAAGCAAAACAAAACCAAAAACAAGCAAAGTCTTCTCCTAACAGAATTGTTAGCCATGTGAAAATTTTTTAACCAATGACTTAAGAAAAGTGAAGTAGTGTTGATGCATTCTTGAGATCACCATACCTTGCCTAGGTCTCACTGGAAAAGGCACAAGGTATATAAAGTGAAACACAGCTTCACATAATATGGTATAGGTCATTGCTGGTGGGTCAGAATCAGAAATGGAGGCAGCTGTGTTTTAGATCTTTGGAGGGGAGATTATAAATTCTTAGCCTACCTCTGAAGGTGTGTGTCTCTGTGTATGGTGTGGTGCTCGGGGGATTCTGCCTTCGAGCCACACCTCCAACCTTATTTTTTTGAAACGGCCTCAATTGCTGAGAGTCTCTCTAAGTTGGCAGAGGTTGGCCTCTAATCTGTGATCCTCCTGTCTCAGCCTACCAAATACTGGAATTACAGGCATATGCCATCATACCTAGATACAATATAAAAAAATCTTTGAAATACATATGTATAAAAATACAGATATATAATATATAAATATAAAACTTTTCAAATGTATATTTACATATAAATATATATACTTATACATAACATATATATAAAAATTGGTGTTCGAATTTAATATATAAACGTAAATACATAAACTCTGTGTGTAAATAAAAAATATATATCTAGTTTCCAATAAGTTAGTGTTATAAATTTAACACAAATAGTTTACTATATCATTTTAAATATTTCCAAATGTGTTGTTTTGGAATTGCTGGTATTATTTCTTGTTTCACTTACTTTTACTAGTTTTAATGAATTCCTATTTGAGTCATAGTGTGACAAAAGAAACTTAATTGGATAATTCCTTATTAAATTGATAGTCACTAATGTGGAGTTTCAATAAGAGGATTTCTTTTACTATCAAATAATATTGTTTATAGTGCTGAGTCCTCTCTTTAAGAGAAGTTACTTTCAAAAAACCTTCCAGCCCTTGTGATGAAATGAAATTTGAAATACCGAGGTTAATTAGGCCATATTAGAAGCAATACAGTGGTGCTTAAGAGCAAGTGCTCCTTTATTGGGCTGCCTGGGTTTGAATCCTAGCTCTGCCAATTACATATGAGCTCTGGTAGGTAGTGTTTGGATGGGAGGATTTAGGAGGTCTGAATTGTGCAATAGCCATTTAGAAAGGATGGCATTAATGGATTGATATAAAAGACCCATTTTTATATCAGGGATTAGTTCTTTTTTGTTGAATTATTATGCTTTGTTCTGAAGAGTTGCCTAGGCAGTAGGGAGAACACTGAGGGGGTCTGAGCAGCAGTGAGTTAACCAGGCATGGTGAATGTACTTCAGCTCCTCACTAATACATGTGTACGAGTGCTTGCTGGCTGGGTGTCAGCCCTAGTTACATGTGAAGCAAGGGAAAGAATGCAGTTCAGAGGCAGGATCTTTGACTCACCTGCCTCTAAATAACACTTAGTGTCATACCCAGAATACCTTCCCTTTTGACAACATTACAGACCCTGTTATCAACTCCTTTCTTAGTCTGTTCATCCTGTTCTATCTTCTGCATGAAACATTTTTTTCTAATATTACCTGACAACCATTTTTATTTGAAGCATTCATAATCCAAGGCTGATAATGCCACACAATTAGTGGTTTCCTCTGAAGTAGCCTTCTCAATAGCATTTTTGGAAAACAAAGGTTAAAAATAGTACTGCACATTTGAATTTTCATAAAGTTGCTTTGTGGTATTTATATAGCTTGCTGAGGAAGTTATGTTTTTATCTGACTTATCAATTGTATTAGGTTCCTAGAGTAGCTGTACAAAGTACCATAAACTAGAGGCTTGCACATGTACTTATTTTCTCACAGTCCTGGAGTTAGAAGTTATAAATCAAGAGGCTAACAGAGTTGGCTTCTTTCGAGGACTTTGTCAGACAGTCTGTCCCATGTCTCTCCTCTAGATCTGGTGCTTTTTTGATAATTGTTGATATTCCTCAGCTTGTATGCATCATGTCAGTTGTCATCTGGCCTCTCTGTGTCTTTTCACATAGTCTTCCTTCTATGCATGTCTCTAAATGTTCCTTTTTTATAAGAGCCCCAGTCATATTGAGTCAGGACTCACCCTAATGACCTCATCTTTACTTGACTGTGCCTGCATGGGCCCTGTTTCCAAATTAGATCACTTCCTATACTTGTAATTTTGAAAAATTATCTTTTCTCAGGGACACAAAATGAAACCCATGAGACGAATATGAAAAGTCAAAACTGATATAAATTTGAGGATATCTGCCATGTTGGTTTTATTTGTTTTTACTTTTTTTTTTTTTGCGGGTCTGGGGAAGGAACCCAGGGGCATTCAACCTCTGAGCTATACCCTCTGCCCTTTATTTTGCTCTTTATTTTGAAACAGGGTCTTACTAAGTTGCAGAGGGCTTCACTATGTAGCTGAGGCTGCCCACGAACTGCGACCCTCCAGTCTCAGCCTCCCAAATTCTGGGATTACAAGTGTGTGCCACCATGCCCGGCTGTTACTGTTTTTACTTTAAGTATCTGAAACTTTTCTTAAATTCTAAGCATATTTTTCTGAATTATATAATTTATAAAGGAGACTGGTAATCATCCAAATTATCTGCCAAAATAGTCATATTTTCTAATAATATATTTACTACTTATGGCAGTATTTGTGGCTTTGAAATTTTTATGTAATTAAATGATGTGATGTGATACATAACAATTTGAGGAATGAATAGTACAGATATGGCATTTATTTCCTTGTATAATTCTTTTTGTTATTTTTCTAGTTGAGCCACGATGCATTCCTTTATTGTATTACTTCCTTATGCAATGACTAATCTCTTATTTTTAGAAAGCTTCTACTTCCACAAGGTAATGGGAGAATAAGATCTTATCTATAGTATTATAATTAGCCAGAGTAAATGTTCTGTTATCAAACTTCATTAGACTTGTACATTTAGTTTGGAACTTGCTTGAAATTATTTATTATGCCTTATTCATAGATGTCATATGAGATAGTTTTTTTTTTAAATCAAAGAACTCTTAATGAAAATCATTGGGAAATATTAGATGTCATATAAATGCTTTCTTTAGACACTTTAAGTATACTAATAGTGTAACTATGTTTGTGCAGGTTGTGAGTGGATCATCTCGTCAAAGTTACTCACCTTCTGGCTTTCAGGATTTCAGTAAGTGGGAATCAGTGCTGAAAATAAAAGAAGGACTTCTAAGGCAGAAAGAAATTGTAATTGATCGGTGAGTTTATTTTCTTACTAAATAAGCCGGGCATTATAGATTAATGGAACAAAATGCCTTTGCATCCACAACTAGAATTCAAGAACTGGAATTTACAAATATATTGATGCCCTGTTTGCCTGTCTCCAATAATAGTCCTTTCAAGAACTAACAAATTGGAGGATTCACTTATCTTTCCATCTATATACCTCTTCTTTCACTTTATCATAACTCATTATTTGGAAGGTAGCAGGTTACCTGCAGTACTATGAACTATTAGAGATACAAGATAATGTTTTTGTAGTCTACCTTTAGGGACTATCAAGTTGGAAATTGGAAATCACTACTCTAAAGATTTAATTAATGTATAGTAAGTCTAAAGCTACATAAACTGAAAATGATGACTATTTAAAAGTAAACAACTTCAGCTAGGTGTAGTGGCAAATGTCTGTAATCCCAGTACTTGGGAAGCTGAGGCAGGAGAATCCACAGGTTCAAGGACAGTCTCAGCAATATAGTGAGATTCAGCAACCTAGCAAGACCCTGTTTCAAAAAAAAAAAAAAAACACAATTAAAAAAAGCTGGGGGTATAGCTCCAAGGTAAAAAGCCAGTAGATTTAGTCCCCAGTACTACAAAAGAAAAAAGTAAATAATTTATAGATAAGAATTCTTCGAACATTCCAAAAATCTTTTAATGTTTGAGTACCAAAACTCTGAAAATTCATTTATACTTAATAGATAGCCCCTTAATTATTCAGAGTAGTAAACTTCAGTGTTAATTATATTATCTTTGATGTATATTAGTACTGCATCATTTATGCATGCTTTTGGGATGACTAAATATGTTATGTGCAATAGTAATTGTGAAATAGTTTGAGGAGGATTTTTTAAAATCAGTGTTGATTATTGCTTATTTTTGTATGCGTATGTGGGATAAATTAGTATTTTAGTCTTAAAATTAACCTCTAAGTTGAAATTTAATAGTTGAAATTTAAAAATATTTTGCTTACAAATTTAGCAATATTAAGCAAGCTCTACTGGAATATAAATGAGACCATAGACATAGACATTTGGATTTTATTGTTCTCTACTGTGTTCCCAAGATCTTGAACATATCCTGAGATGTTGTATAAGCTTAAAACTTGATACTTTCATATCTGTAAATGAATTAAGATTGTAGCAGATAGTTTTAATTGATTTTTAGGAAAAATCTCTTTATTAACTATTTCTGAGACAGATTATTCTTTCATATGAATATAGTCTAGATATGTATTTGTAATACTGTTTAATTCACTATAATTCTTGAAGTTAATGCTTTTGTTAAATAGATGCAAATTTAGAACTTTGTTAATGTGGGTTTTTTTCTTCCTCAAAAAATCAGAATCAATTGGTTTTTATTATTTTTTGAACACCATTCTATTAGTGTATCAATATGAAATACAAATAATTATTGACATAATCGATTATTAATATGTATGTATATATTTCTCAGTTGTGAGTATTATAGAAGGAGAAGGACTAATCAAAATAATTCAGGTTGCTTATTTGGCAAGTTCTTCAACTAGGCTCCTTCATGAAACCGTGGCAGCTGCATGTTGGGTAGAGACTGGTTGGCCGATCATGGCTTTGGCTGAATGACATGTCTTCATGACATCTGTTATCCTCCAGGTAGCCTGGGTTTGTTCATGTGATGGTCGGGTGGGGTGCTGAAGGAAAATGAAGTCTACCTGATCTTTTGAGGCATAGGTTCAGAGCTGACCTCACATCACTTTCACTATATTCTGTGGGTGAAAAGTTCAGAAGACCTCACCTAGATAGTAGGAGCAACCAAGTCATACTGTAAAGGGGCATGAATAACATGGGAAGGATAATAATTATGGACATTCTTATAAACAGTCTACCACACAAATTATACATTTTTTAATAATCAGGGCATTTGATATGCCCTGGGCAAACCTGGAAGATAAACCAGTAGCTTTTGTTTCTAAAGTAACACAATCAGCATTTAAAAGTACAAATTTTTATTCGTAAACATCTTTGTAACATGTACAGTACTTAAAATGGGAACCAAATAGGCAGCATTTATTGAGGAAATAGATTAGACAAATGATCTTTAAAAATGTTGATGATTAGCACAGTTGATGACTAGCACAGTGCGTTTAGATATGCACACTAATGCATATCTATAATCCCAGTACTTGGGAGGCTGAGAAAAGAGGATTGCAGGTTCAAGGCCAACTTCAGCAACTTAGCAAGGGCCTGTTTATAATTTTAAAGTTAGAAGGGCAAGGGTTGGAGCTTGGAGGTCAAATGTCCCCCTGATTTAATCCCCAGTACCACCAAAAAAATTTACATTGATAACATGCAGAAGGAGGATATTGAATTCATAGGATTTGGTGTTCAGTTGGTTGGAACCCAAAGTAAAGATGCTGAGCTTTCTACTTGGGGATATGGTATGGTTGATGAATTTACCAAGTCACTTTATAAAAATTATATGCTGGATATTGTTTTTGAAAGTATCATGTTAACCACAGTTATACATGAAAAAATGTGGTTTTATTTTCCACCCTCTATATACTTTTTATAGTAGATGACTGGATAGTTAGGTCAAAGTAGAGCAGATGTTTGAGGAAATATAACTGCTATAGAAACTGTGTTTCTGAATGTGTCCCATATTTTCAGAAAACCTATATAGATTAATTGTAAAAACAACTCAGAAAAACAGAAAACCTGTTTTTACATTTTGTAGATTTGCCATTATATTAGGTAATTCTGAATAAAATACTTGATATATGTATATATATATATGTGTGTGTGTGTGTGTGTGTGTGTGTGTGTGTGTGTGTGTATAGGTGTATGTATGTATGTATGTATGTATGTATGTTTTTTTTTTTTTGGTGGTTCTGGGGGTGGAACTCAGGGGCTTTATATCTCCAGGCTATACTCCCAGCCCTATTTTATATTTTACTTGGAAACAGGGTCTCACTAAGTTGTTGAGATCCTCACTAAGTAGCTGAGGCTGGCTTTGAACCTGTGTGATCCTCCTGTCTCAGCCTCCCAAGTGCTGGGATTATAAGTATGCACCATCACACCCTCCCGAGACCTTGTTTTAAGGTAAAGAATAAAAAATAGGGCTGGGCTGCAGCTTGGGAGGTATTCCATTAAGATGTATAACTACAGTGCACCAATAAAATTTTTTTTTAAGTGAAATTTTTTTTTAACAAATAACAACAAATGCTGGCAAGAATGTGGTGGAAACACTAATACATTGTTGTTGGGATTGCAAATCTCAACTTTGGAAAACAGTACAGAGGATCCTCAGAAGAATGAAAACAAACTTACCATATGATTCACCACACCACTTCTGGGTATCTACCCAAAAGAATGAACACGAAACTACCAAACTAATGCATGAATATCTATGTTCATAGCTGCACAATTCACTGTTGCCAAACTGTGGAACCAGCCAAGATGTCCTTCAACAGATGAGTAGATTACAGATTACAAAATTATGGGATATGTACATGGTGGAATTTTACTTAGCCATAAAGGAAAACAAAATTATGTCATTTACAGGGGAATATATGGAACTGGAAAACATCATGCTGAATGAGATTAGTCAGTTACACACACACAAAAAAGAAATTGGATGCTCTTCCTAATATGCAGAAGCTAGGGAGAAAATGGGTCATAGGAGGAACTCTAGACGAAGAAGGAGAAACTATAGATGAGCAAATAAGGCGACCTTACTGAGGAGATGAGGGGGAAAGGAAAATTCCTTAATGTACATGATATATATTAACAAACAGAAAGTTAATCACTAAGCCAAACATGAGAAGGAGGGTGGACGGAGGGAGTGGGGTGGGAATTGGGTAAGGGCTAAAGGAGTGATGTGTGCATGTATGGTTCTATCATTTTGTACTGCATTAAAATGTATGAATACAATGCACCAATAAAAATGTTTTTAAAAAAGTGAAGTTTTTTGAGGATCACTGTTCTAGGAAACTGCCCTTCTCCATCCAGTTTTATAGCATGATTAAATGAAGGAATGTATATAAAGCAAAAGTAACCTGCTACCTGATTCATAATACCTACCAGTAAAATGGCAGTAGTCATATATATATATATATATATATATATATATATATATATATATATACATACATACACACACACACACACACACATGTCTAGTATATATACTAATGTTTTATTATTTTTTTGGTCCTGGGGTGGAACCCAGGGTCTTTTCTAACTCCAGGCTATACTCCCAGACTTAATTTATATTTTATTTGGAAACAGGGTATCACTAAGTTGCTGAGGGCCTCACTAGGTAGCTGAGGCTGGCTTTGAACCTGTGTGATCCTCTTGTCTCTGCTTCCCAAGTGCTAGGATTATAAGCGTGCACTATCAGGTCCAGTCTCTTTATTTACATTTCATAATTTCATAGGTATTCAACAAATCTCAGAGCTTCATTTTAATAGAAAAGAGGGCAAATACTGGTTAACCTGTGCTTTTGTTTATACTAATAAGTCTTACAATAGTTTGTATTTTCACAATGCTCAATTTGTACCAGATAAGGGATAAATCAGTGTTCCTAAGACCCATCCACATAGAGACCCTTGTACATCTTTTGAAGACCACGAAGTTAGTGTTATTAGTAAATTACACTGGCAGTATAGAGGAAAACTCATTTTGTTATTTGCAATTTGCTTTGTATATGTTTTCCACTTAATTATGTGTGAAAGTACAGTCATATTTTTAAATACTTTTATTGGTGCATTGTAGTCTCACATCACAATGTAGTTTATAGTGATAGTGACTACATGCGACAGCACTTGGTGAAAACCGTATTATTAATTGTGCTAGATAGGTTTTTAAAATCAGTGGTGAGTTTTTGGATATACTGTGGATACTTTTTTATTAAGTGCATAATGGCCTTGTAATTAATTTACTTTATTTATGATTAGATTTCTTAAAAGAAGACCCACCTGTACATGTCTTGGTTATTTAAAGTATTTAAAATTCCACCAACTTAATAATTATGTGAGATTTCATTTATGGCAGTTTGTAGCACATATATTTTACTTTTATATGGACCCCATAATGAACCTATGGTTATTTTCTATCACAAATGTTGAACTGAGATTTGATTATTTTTTAAGTTTGGGCATTAAAATATAATTTAATAAAACTATTAAATTGTAAGCTATTTTATACATAGGCATATAGAATTTTGGAATCAGTTATAGAATTATTTTTTTTGGTACTGGGGATTGAGGGTTATTCTATCTCTGAGTTACACCCCAGCCCTTCTTTATTTTTTATTTTATTTATTTTTATTTATTTTTATTTATTTTATTTTATTTTTTTCTTTATTGAACATACGTGGTATACATTTAAATTATACTTGGTGCCCTCCCCCCCTGCCCCTGTTTTCCCTTCCCCCCCTCCCACCAATGATTGTCCAGGGTAACCATGCCATATTCATAATTTTACACATATTCAGATGTAGACCCTCATTAATCAAGTTCAGTCTTCCTCCTCCCCTATCTTTCCATTCAAGTTTTGCTGGTATTTCCCCTCTATTACCTGGAGTACCACTGGTATCCTCTACGTTCCCTAGTTTGGGCATATTAGAGGGAACATATGTACCTTCTCCTTCTGTGTTTGGATGATCTCACTTAACATAATGCTCTCCAGGACTTTCCATCTTCTTGCAAATGATACGATTTTGTTCTTTTTTATGCACCCCACTCCTTTTTATTTTTTATTTGGAAAACAGGGTCTCACTAAGTTTCATAGGCTGGATCAAGCTTGTGATCTTCCTGTCTTAGTCTCCCAAATACTAAGATTATAGCTGTGTGCCACCAGGCTTGGCTATAGAATTAATTTTGCGGGTTTGGGGATGGAACCCAGGGGCATTCGATCTCCGAGCTATACCCCCTGCCCTATTTTTTTTTTTTTTTTTTTTTATTTTAGTGGTACTGGGGTTCCTGGAAGCCCTTCTTCCTCCGGGCTACACTCCCAGACCTATTTTATATTTTTGAAACAGGGTCTCTTACGCCAGCGCCGCTGGCTTCGAACCTGCGCGATCCTCCTGTCTCCGCCTCCCAAGCGCGGGGATTACAAGCGTGCGCCACCACGCCCGGCGCCCTGCCCTATTTTTTATTCTTTATTTTGAAATTGGTTCTCACTGAGTTGCAGAGGGCCTCACTAAGTAGCTGAGGCTGTCCGCGAACTGCGATCCTCCGGTCTCAGCCTCCTGAATGCTGGGATTACAAGCGTGCGCCACCACGCCTGGCTCAACTATAATTTGTTCTAATCCCAGCTGATATACTGCAGTTCAGTACTGACACAAACACCAGAGTTAGCATTAGACTTCACAGGTGCAAGTACATAGTCCCCCCAAAAGTGCCCCATTTCAGATGTTAGCCACAGGTGGCATCTCCAGGTTACCTGCTTGAGGCATCTATTGGAACAACTGTGTCACCAAAGGAAATACTGACCCTAGCTAGAAATGCAGTGGTCCCCTACTTCATTCAGGGAAAGAGTAAGAATATATATAAATTTGTCTCTGGCTGAGGAAATACTGGTTACTTTTTTGAGAAGGTTTCTTTTCTTTATTAAATTGGGTATCTGAAAAATATTTTCCTTTTATTGTGTGTGTGGAACTGGGGATGAAACCCAGAAGCATTCTACCTCTGAACTCCACCACCAGCTCTATGCTCACTAAGTAGCTGAGGGTAGCCATAAACCTACGATTCTCCTGTCTCAGCCTCCCAGGTACTTGGATTATAAGCATGCACCACCATGCCTGGCAGAAAAATAGTTTTTGAGGGTTTTGAATCTGGGGTTAAGGAATGGATACACACACACACACTATATATTTAATTACTGCATTACAAAGAGATTTTTTCTAGCTTATAGACTGTTTTCCACTCTTACTAGTGTCTTTCACACATAATTTTTTTAATTTGATGAAGTTCAATTTACCAAAATTTTCTTTATGAATTATGCCTATAATGTTATAAAATGTCTACCTAATACAAGGTCACAAAAATTTCTGTTTTCTTTTATAAGCTTTTACTTTTACATTAGGACTGTAGTTCATTTTGAGTTAATTTTTATATATGGTATAAGGTATGGATGAAGGTTCATTTATGTGCATATGTATATCTTAGTTGATAAATGTATTACCTGCTGTGTTTTCCTTCTAGATCTATGGAATCTGTAATACAGTCTCTCATTTCGGATATATTGTATATTCTCATATTCTCCCCTCTTTCCTAATTAGACTGTCTAAAGGTTTATCCATTTTGTCAGTTCTCCTAAAACCCAAATTTTTGTTTTATTAACTTTGCCATTTCCCCCCTCCCCTCCCCTCCCCTCCTCTCCCCTCCCCTCCCCTCCCCTCCCCTCCCCTCCCCTCCTCTCCCCTCCCCTCCCCTCCCCTCCTCTCCCCTCCCCTCCCCTCTCCTCTCCTCTCCTTCTGTACTGGGGATTTAACCCAGGCAAGTTTTGTCTCTGAGATATATCGCAACCCTATTTTATTATTACTATTATTAGTATTAATATTATTTATGATTCTGGGGAATGAACCCAGGGACATTCTACCTTTAAGCTACACCTTCAGCCCACGTGAAAAATAAAATAGTGAGGTAGAGAGCCTCACTAGTTGCTGAGGCTCAGCCTCCCAAATATTAGAATTATAGGGTCTTACTTTTTCTTAAATTGATTTTAAGCCATTTGATGTACTTTGTTTTAGTTTTCCTCGTGTTGCTTGTTTTCACGTGGAGTTCATTGGGTTTCTTTATACTGTTCATGTATATATATAGTTCTCATCAAATTTGGAAAAATTCCAGCTCATTATCTACAAATGTTTTTTTGAGTGCTCACTTCTCTTTCTTTTCATTTGGTGATTCCAGTGATACATATATTGGGTCTCTTAAAATAGTTTCATGGCTAACTGATTGTGTGATTTTAAAAAGTTTTTGTTTTCATTTGTCTTTTTGTATTTCTTTTTGGGGTTGTTTCTTAATTGTTTTAGTCAGCTTTTTTTGTCACTGTGACCAAAATACCTGACAAGCACAACTTAGAGGAAGAGAGGTTTATTAGCTCACAGTTTCACAGCCGTCAGTCCATGGTGAGCTGGCTATTGGCAACAGGGCTTTGGGGCATGGCAGAGGAGGAAAACACTATGTTAGCTCATGGTTGTGGGAAGCAGAGAGAGAAGAAATGGCCAGGGACAGACACAGACTGTATCTGGGGGCATTTTAAATTCAAACCATAACACTATTGCTATATTTTCAAGTTCACTAGTCTTTTCTTCTGTAATGTCAAATCTGTCCTTAATTCCATTAAGTGTATTAATGTCTTGTGTCTTTCCTTAACATGGTCATTGTTTCTTTTAGCTTCTTGCACGTATGACGATAGTGATAACTGATTTAGCTTATTTGTCTTAGCTATCATCTACATCAGGTCTGCCTCAGTTTCAGTTAATTGGTATTTATTATTATTATGGGTTATATTTTCCTGGTTCTCTGTGTGCTTGGCAGTTTCTTATTTAATTCCAAGTATTATGAATTTTAACTGTTTTGGTGTTGTATACATTTGTATTTGTAAACTTTGTTTTGTGGAGCTGTTTTTGTTGTCTTTAAATTTTATTAGATGGAAGAAGATGTGTATTTAGTTCAGTTATTCCTTCCCTACTACTGCCTAATGTCCTATGTCTTGAGAGTCTTTGTTTTTTATATTGAATCTTATTTTTTAATTGTTTCAGGTAGAAGGGAAAAAACAGTCCCTACTGCAATTGAGATGTCAATTAGGAAGAAAAATTTCAGATTTCTAAAGCTTTACTATATGAACTTGGATGCCTTTTTAACATTGAATTTCTTCATCTTTTAATTACGTAGAACATTTTTTATATACTGTGATGAACAATTTGATTCTCTACAGTTTTAAACTATTAGAAAAATGTTTGACTAATCCCTCCTAACTTATATATTCCTTTTTTTCTATGTGGATGTTTCCAAAGGATATCAAATTAAAAAAAAATAAAAATAACTCTCAGTAGCATAAGGTCTTAGTGGTCTAAAAATATATCTCAGCTTATTATAAAAGTTGCTTTATAAGTAATTTTGGAAAACATCAAGCTGTTTGCCCACACAATTTTTTAAAAGCTCTTTCTTTTTCATAACCTTATTCTAAGACTTGTTATTAAATTTTTGAAGGAATAGATACTGCATATAAAAATCACCATCATCTGTGTGGTGTGCATGCCTGTAATCCCAGGGCTTGGGAAGCTGAGACAGGAGAATTACAAGTTCTAGGCCAGTCTGAGCAACTTGGCAAGACCCTGTTTCAAAAATGAGAGCTGGGGGTGTAGCTTGGAAGTGAAGTGTGCTTGGGTTACATCCCCAGTACCAAGGGTATGGGTATGGGAAAATTGTTAGTGTCATTCCTGGCTCATTACAGTTTTGAAATTTATAAACTATATAATATATACACATTCATAGAAGTTAACTTGCTTAAAGTAAGCTATGAATAGCTGATGAAGGAATTGTACTTCAGTGAATCTTATTTCAACCTAAGATTATTTTACTAAGTAAAATGTCAGAGATACCCAAACCTGTTACTGAGTTGTCACTGGTCATGTATATATATACATCTCGCAAACTGGGATGTTGTAGGGAAGATACAGGCATAGAACAGCAATTGGGTTAGTGATCTTTGTAAAAATAGCTTTCTTCTCAGACAGTGAAGCGATCAATAACTTCAGTTGTTATAAACTGTTAAGCAGATTTTGTGAATGAATGAATGAAAGTAATGATTTTAGGTAATGGAATTTTAGACTAAGGAGATACCATTGTGTTATATAACAAGAAGAAAGCAAAGACTGCACTATAAGATATTAGAAATGGACCACTTTGTAATTAAACTTATGTAACTCCACATATCTCATGGCATTGTGGTTTCAAAGAATTCACTTTATAATTTTTAAAATTGGTATACTTTTTTGGGGGCGGTACTGGGGAAGGAACCCAGGGGTATTCTACCTCTGAGCTACACCCCCCAGCACTATTTTTTATTCTTTTATATTTGAAACAGGGTCTCACTGAGTTGCTAGGGACCTCACTACGTAGCTGAGGCTGTCCACAAACTGCGATCCTCCAGTCTCAGCCTCCGAAATGCTGGGATTACAAGCTTGCGCTACCACACCCCGGCTTAAAATTAGTAATACTTTTAAACACTTAAGTAAAATTATTAGAATACCAGAAATTCTACTTTTTTTTTTCCAGTACTGGTGATTGAACCCAGGGGCATTCTACCTCTGAGCTACACCCCTTAGCTCTTATTTTTGAAACAGGGCCTTATTTTACCTATTTTGAAACAGGGTCTCACTGAGTTGTAGAGGTCCTCAGAAAGTACCTGAGGCTGGCCACAAACCCATGATCCTCCTGTCTAAGCCTCCTAAGTACTGGGATTACAAACATGTGCCACCACGCCTGGCCTAAAAGTTCTACTTTTAAGTATTTCTTAGAAAAGTGTATTCTTTATAATGTGACCTCAATATATGTTTTGCAGGCAGAAGCAACAAATTACCCACTTACATGAGAGGATAAGGGATAATGAACTGCGGGCACAACATGCCATATTAGGACATTATGTGAATTGTGAAGATTCTTATGTGGCTAGTTTGCAGGTAAGACTTTAAAGGATTTTGTAGTTGTTTAATAGTGAAATATTTTTTTAATAATATACTTAGCTTATAAAATTGGGATATTTTTATCAAAATTTTGAATTAATAAAATATCCACATGGTTTATATTTATATGCGTGGTAAAAGGTATCCAGCTATTGAATACCATCTGTCCATATTATTCCCTCCCCACAAACACCAGGAGCTACTGTTCCCAGTTTCTAGTGTATCCTTCAGAGTTTATGCATATTGTAAGCAGATTAAAATCTACTTTATTTATATTATAAAATGTCAGACTATGTACAGTGCTTGGCATGATGTTTTTCTTCATATTGAATAAAATTATATAAATTGCAATAATAATTTCTATATAGTTACATAGATAGTACTACTTTCCTTTGCTTGCATAGCATTATAATTTTCCATTTTATAAAGATAGGATCATTTATCATCTTGTTTCCTACTCATCAAACTTTGGATTTTTTCTATTTGGTGCAAATATAAATAATGCTGTCAAAATAGCCTTTTGTAAATATAATTTTTCTCATATGCAAATATTTCTGTAAATTAGGTTAATAGAAATTTCTAGATGTTGTGACTTTGTAATTTTTATTGACATTATCAGTTGCCATCCAGGAGAGTAGCATGTAAGATTCTTTTTCCTACTGTCCAACTCCAGGTTAAGCTAACAGAGAGTATTTTCAAACTTCAAGATTTTTATCCTTCTAGTGGTTTTATATAAAAGGCAGAGTTTAGAGGGAATTATCTCCATATAGCCTTAATATTAATATATATTTCTCTTAAGAGTGATGCTAAACTTCTTTTTGAATATTTAAACTCATTCATGTTCTTTTTCTGTGAATGGTCTTTTTTTCTTGGTGGTACTGGGGTTCCTGGAAACCCTTCTACATCCAGGCTATACTCACAGACCTATTTTTTACATTTTTTAAATTTGGAAACATGGTCTCCTAAGCCAGCTAGGCTGGCTTCGAACCTGTGCTATCCTCCTGTCTCTGCCTTCCAAGTGTGGGGATTACAAGCATGTGCCACCACACCTGGCTGTGAATGGTCTTTTTATAATCTTTGCTTATTTACTGTTGGGATGGGTTTCTACTTATTTTTATATAAACAATGTATAGTAAAATTTATATATGAAATAAATTAGATTTGTCTATAATTTGATTTGAAAATACATTTTCCTAAGTTTGTTATAATATTCTCTATTATATAAACCTGTTTCTTATTGTACTATCTACTTTTTTAATGTTGGTGCTAAGTTTTGTTAATGTTTTTTAATAGTGCACTATAGTCTCACATCATAATGTGGATCATGTTGACAATGGCATATATTCACATAGTATTTGGTGCCCTCTCCCCTGCTTCCCCTCCCTCCCAACAGTTGAGTGTCCAGGTTAACCATGCTACATTCATACTTTTACACATATTCGAATGTAGCTCCTCCATTAATCAACCTCAGCTTTCTTCCCCTCCTACCCTTCCATTCTAGCTTTGCTGAGGTTTTCACTCTATTATATGGAGTCCCTCTGGTATTCCTAATACTCCCTATCTTGAGCATATTAGAGATAACATATGCCCTTTCTCTTTCTGTGCCTGGCTGATCTCACTTAACATAATGTTCTTCAGGTCTTTCCATCTTGAGAATGACATGACTTTGTTCTTTTTGCTGAGTAGGATTCCATTGTGTGTATTTCCCTTAATTTTTATTTATTTATTTATTTTTTTATTGGTGCACTGTATTCATACATCATAGTGGGATACAAACTTTTGTAGACATACATGCACACATCGCCCAGTCAGCCCCCACCCGATCCCCACCCCATTCTCTCCCCATCCCTCCCTCCCATGCTTAGCTTAGTGGTTGACATCTAGTATTATAGCAATTTATCCAAAATTAAAAATGATAATCTCACATAACAGTTTCATTTGTCTGATACCAAGCTTTTGATGACTTAAAGATAACATTTCAATATTTCTTTTTACTTTCTTTCTTACCAGAGAATATTTTTTTTTCTATTTTTTTTAGGTGAGACTATCATATATTTATATATTTATTTTTCAGAAAAAAACTCTATCCTAATATGGAATATGGACTCTAGATACCCAAAATGATCTTGAAAAAGAACAAAGCTAGAAGATATATATTTTCTGATTTCAAACCATATAAAGCTACAATAATTGAAACAGTGTGGTACTATTCTAAAGGCAGATATATAGCCCATTGGAGTTAAATAAAAGCCTATAGCTAAATTCTTCCCTATATTGTCAAGTTATTTTTGACAAGGTTTCCACGAACATTTGGTGGTAGAAATAATGATATTTTAACTAAATATTGTTGAAACATAATAATTACATGGAAAAGAATAAAGTTGGACCCTTACCTAATCCCATATACAAATATTAACTCAAAATAGATAAAAGACCTAAATATAAATCTTAAGACTATAAACTTTTAGAAGAAAATCTGGGTCATAAAACCTCACAACACTGAAATTGGCAGTGATTTCTTGGATATGATTTCAATGGCACAGGCAACAGAAGAGTATACAAACTCCCTAAAAAATAAAAAAATTGTATATCCAAAGACAATGTAAACAGAGTTAACAGTTACTAATAGAATGGGATAAAATATTTCCAAATGCTATATCTGAAGGTATATTAATATTCCAACTAGAAATCCTAAAAATTAACAACAATAAAGGCAAACAATACCATTTAGAGATAGGTAAAAGACTAACATAAATAATGAATCTCCACAGATAACCAATCTTAGTTGACTGTTGGATGGAAACTCTTGTTTCTCTGGTTCTGGTGTGTGTTACCTATTTCTTCTTTGTAGTTAATCTCTTTGAGTATTTTCTGTAGTGCTGGTTTTGAAGACAAAAATTCCTTCAGTTTCTGTTTGTCATGGAAGCTTCTTATTTCTCCATCTAATTTGATAGAAAGTTTTGCTGGGTAGGAAATTTTTGGCTGGAAGTTGTTTTCTTTCAGAGTTTGGAATATGTTACGCCAAGCCCTTCTGGCTCTCATGACTTGGTTTGGGAATTCTGGAGTGATTCTAATTGGCTTGCCTCTGAATGTCACTTGGCCCTTTGTTTTTGTTGCCTTTAAGATTCTCTGCTTGGCTTCCACATTGGTCATTTTGACAATTATGTGGCGTGGGGATCCTCTTCTCCGATCCTGTCTAAAGGGAGTTCTATAAGTTTCCTGGACCTGTGTATCGGCCTCTTGCTCGATGTCTGGGAAATTTTCTGCTATTACTTCCTTGAAGAGATTGTTGATCCCTTTGGTTTCACTTTCTTTTCCCTCCTCTATTCCAATTATTCTTAGGTTAGCTCTCTTGAAATGGGCCCATATTTCTTCAATATCAGATTCCTGCTGTCGGATATTTTTTCCTAGATTAGAAACTATGCATTCATTTTTGGAATGATCATCTAAGAGCGAGATTCTGTCCTCCATGTGGTCTAATCGGTTGTTTGTGCTTTGAATTGAGGCCTTTACTTCATTAATTGCATCCTTTATCTCTTTTTGGCTCTCTCTGAGTTCTTTTCGAAGCACCTCTATTATTTCTACGGTTATTTTCCTGATTTGATCTTCTAGAAATCTCTGATTTTCTGTTTTATCGGGTTCTGATGTTGTGGGGTTGTGGGCATTAATTGCTCCAGTATTATTCCTCTTTCCCATGATTTCGGATGTTTGTGCCTTCTCTGGGTTCTTCCCTTGGGTCACTATGACTTCACTTAAGGTGTTCTGGATCTCGAGTCAGTAGTATCTCAGACCCCACTACTCCTTTACTGGGTTGTATCACAGAGTCTCCGACCCAGAGAGTCGATAGAGGCTGCTTTAGACTGTGGGGGGTGCCAGGTTGCACGTTCTCCTATGGTGTGATATCTCTGCCACCGCCACTCCCCCACTGGGTCAAGTCCCAGGGAGTACAGTACTGGGATTTCTCCTCTGTGGCCCGCAGTTTGACTCACTGTTCTTGAGTACGCAGATGTAGCTGTACTGGATTCGGTGAATTTTCTGCTGCTGCCGCCGGTGGCAATATGGCACTGCTGCTACGCCCTCGGCCGTGAGGCTGGCGTATTTCTTCTTGGTTTTGATTTCCACTCTGAATCCCTGCGGCATGTGCTGAGCTCAGCCACTGGGAGCTTTAGATTTTACCTGCGGCGAGAAATCCCGCCTGGCTGTTCCGCAGCGGCTCACCTCGGCTTGCTGTAGCCGTCCTTTGAATTTGCCGCTGCCGCCGGCAGTATGGCGCTGCTGCCGCGTCCTCGGGCGTGAGGCTGGTGTATCTCCTCTGTGGCTCTGAGCTCTGTTCTCAGTCCACTTTCTTTCTGGAGCCTGGTGATTTTTTTTGTTTCTCTGGTGATGGTGTTTTCTGGCTATGAAAGGCGCTGATTTTGTGGTAATGGAGATTGGTTGTTAGCGGGGCTCTTAAGCCCCTCTTTTCTCGGTCGCCATCTTCGCCATCTTCCCGGAAGTCCTCTTAATTTTGCAATCCATTCATCTGTGGATGGAAACCTAGGTTGGTTTCATATTTTGGCTATTACAAATTATGCTGCTATGAACATGGGTATTCATATGTTACTGTAATTCTCTGATTTCAACCCCTTTGGAAAGATACCCAGGAGTAGTATAGCCAGATCATATGGTAGATCCATTCCCAGTTTTCTAAGGAATCTCCACACTAATCTCTATAGTGGCTGAACTAGTTTGCACTCCCACCAACAGTGTAAAAAAGTTCCTTTTTACCCACATCCTTGCCAGCATATGATATTTGACTTCTTTATGCTTGCCAGTCTGATTGGGGTTAGATGGAATCTCAGCATAGTTTTGATTTGCATCTCCCTGATGGCTAATTATGTTGATGGCTAATGATTTGAGTTGATTCTCTCTTTCTTTTGGTTAGATTGGCCAGGGGTTTGTCAATTTTATGAATCTTTTCAAAGAACCAGCTCTTTGTTGATTCTTTGACTTGTTTTTTGTTCTCTATTTCATTTATTTCTGCTTTGATTTCAGCAATTTCCTGGCTTCTTCTGGCTTTGTGATTAGACTGTTGCGGTTTCTCTAGGTCCTTGAGATATGTCATTAGGTTGTTTACTTGGTGACTCTCTGTTCTTATGTTGGCACTCAATGCTATAAACCTTCCTCTTAATACTGCCTTCAAAGTGTCCCATAGATTTTGGTAAGTTGTATCTCTATTTTCACTTAATTACAGAAATTTTTTTATTTCTTCCCTTATTTCTGATCTTACCCACTCATCATTCAATAGTGTATCATTCAATCTCAATGTATTTAAATAGTTTCTTTTGGTCTTCCTGTTGTTGAGTTCTACTTTCATTCCATTGTGGTCTGAAAAGATGCAGGGAATTATATTACCTCTTTTGCATTTGCTAGTGCTTTCTTTGTGGCCCAAGATGTGATCTATTTTGGAGAAGGTTCCATGGGTTGCTGAGAAGAATGTGTATTCTGCTGTTCCTTGTTAAAGTATTCTGTATATGTCTATTAGGTCCATTTGGTTTATAGTTTTCTGTAATTTCTTAAGAATCTTTACTATCTTTTGCCTTGAAGATTGATCTAGTGGCGTGAGAGGTGTGTTGAAGTGGCCCAGTATTATTGTATTTGTGTCTCTTAGAGATCTGATGTGCTGAAGGGCTTGTTTTACCAATGTGGGTACACCCACATTTGGGGCATGAACATTTGCTATCATTATATCTTCTTGGTGAATTTTTTTTTAATTAAAGGAAGTGCCCTGCTTTGTTTCTTCTGATGTGTTTTAGCTTAAAGTTTGTTTTGTTGGATATCAGCATTGCTAACCCTGCCTGTTTTTGGTCTCCATTAGCATTATGTATCTTTTTCCTTCCCTTCACTTTCAGTCTGTTAATGTCTTTTGGCTGTAAGGTGAGTTTCTTGCAAACAGCATATATTTGGATTATGTTTTTTAATCCACATTATGAGTCTCTTTGTCTTTTAATTGGTGAGTTAAGTCCTTTAATGTTCAGGGTTATTATTGAAATGTGATTTTTTTTGTCACTTTGTGTTCTATCTTCTATTTCATATAATGTTATTTCTTCTTAGTTGCCCCACTGATCAACTTCATCACATCTCTGTTTCTGAAATTTGCTTCTTTTTTCTTCTTTATGGCTTGCTTCTTTAAGTATTTTCTCTAGTGTTGGCTTTGTATTCATGAATTTTTTGAGATTTTGCTTATCTTGAAACAGTTTTTTTCTTCTATCAATTTTGAATAACCTTGCTGGATATAGCAGTTTTGGTTCGAAGTTGTTTCCTTCTAGAGTCTGGATTACGTCACACCAGTCTCTCTTGGCATGGATGACTTGGGTTGTAAAGTCTAGGGTGATTTTATTGTTTTGTCCCTATATGTCACCTATTTTGTTCTCACTGCTTTTAAAATTCTTTTCTTGGCCTCTGTGTTGGTAATTTTGATTATTACACGGTGTGGGGAGGTCCTTCTTTGATATACTTAACGGTGTTCTGTATGTCTCCTGAACGTGTATGTCCAAGTCTCTTTCCATCTTTGGAAAATTCTCTGAAATGATTTCTCTGAAGAGGTTATGAATACCCTTGGTCTGTACCTCTGTCTCTTCTTCAATGCCTTTTATCTGTAAGTTAGGACTTCATGTTGTCCCATAGTTGTGGAATGTTTAGGTTTTTTTTGCTACAATGACTTCTGTATGCTGTTGACTGTGCTTTCAGTTTTGAATGACTTGTCTTCTAACAATGATATTCTAGTTTCCATTTTATCTATCTAATCTTCTAGAATTTCTATTGCTGTCTTTATTTCATTCAATGACTCTTTCATTCCAGACCTCTTTCTGATTCTTAATGTCTCCATTTCCGCTTTCATTTTCTGTACACTTGCTATGAGACCTTTCATCATGTTGAAGATCAGGATTCAAAATTCTCTTTCTTGCATTTCTTTTAGGTCAGTATTCATGATTTCACTTATTTATAGCCTCACTGTTCCTAGTTCTCATATTTTCAGGGTGCTCAGGCTTGTTTTTCTGCTGTCTAGGCATCTTGTCTTTTATGTGTGATTCTGTGAGTTTTATGTCTGATCCAATCTTAGCAGTAGGAATTTAGAGGTGTCAGCAGGTAAGCAGTGCTTTTTTTCAATGTTGAGGGTTGGGTAAGGGAGGAGCTGCTGGGGGGATAGGTATAGGAGTCAGGTAAAGTAGAGGATATGATTAGGTTGAGTAAGATTTTAAGTATAATAAGGTAGTAACTGGTTGAGAATGAGAGAAAGTTTGATAGTAGGACTCTTGTAGTTAAAGTATTTAGGTATGGAGATACAGAATAGCTTGAATAAAAACAAGGAGATACAGTAAAGGAAAAAAGAAAAATTTTGAGAGAAGAGAGTAGAGTGAATAAGTTTGTTAAAGGAATGGGGGGAAGGAACAAACATGAATAAAGCAATAAAACAAGTTATAAAAACTAACAGTTATAAAATTAAAGATAAAAAGACAACCAAAAGAAAAAAAAAGGATTAAGAAAGAGAAAAAAAGACAAAAATAAAATAAAAAAAGAACTAGTGACAGTGTGAGAGATAAACAAAACTAAATAAACAAACAAACAAACAAAAACCCCAGCAGTCCTGCTAATTTACATATATAGGGCCAGGGCCCATATAATATCTGTATGTCTGTTCACTGTGGTAGATTCTGGAGTATATTCCAATGTCTCTCATTTGCTCTGTAACCTATTGTCTGCTTTTAAAGCCACTCTATGAGTGTTTGTGCCCCTCTCTCACTTCTGACAGCTTTGTGTTTAGGTGTCAGGGCATTGGGGGTCACTGTTAATGAGTTCTGTGTAAGTTCAGGGTTTTGCACTTTCCCACCCTTAGCTCTGCATGCCCTCTGGCCCTGGGCTCTGCGTATCCTCCAGCCTTGGCTTCGTGCTCTTTGGCCTGGGCTCAGGCTCTCTGCCCAGCACCTTCCTGCCCTGGGCCTGCGCCTTCCTACCTGCACCAGCAGAGGATGTCCAGTATAGTCTTGGAGTGATCCCCTGTGACCCTATGTAGGTACCTAGGTGCCTTGAGCACCTTTCCTGTGTCTCTAGAGTTTCTAACTGGACTACCACTGGGATGGGCTGCCTAGACTTAGCTCACCGGGATCTCACAGCTGCTCTGGGCAGTCTTCTGTCTACGCTGAGTACCAACTAACACAAGTGGTTACCTGTCTGTCCTGCTGCTGGATCTCTGGAGAACAGCATGCGCTGCTGTGGGTGCTGCCTCTGGTGAGCACATGGGCTTTTGGATCTTTTTCTGTATCCCTAAAGCAAGGTGCTGGTTGCTTAAGATGTTGGAGCTCTGCTGCCGCTTTTTGCACTCCAAGCTCTTGGATTATTTTTTGGGATTTCTTGGGGCTGCTGCACTAAAGTTAGCACCAGAGCCAGCACTCGCAGTTAGGGCCGCTGGCCCAAAATGGCACTGGTGGCTGGGCTGGTGGCTGCAGCAGGTCAGTCACACATTTGAACTTTTTGCAGTGGATCTTGCAGTTCAGAGTACTGGATTCCTTCTGCTATAGTTCCTGTTTCTGTTTTGGTTTGTGAGCTTTGTTTATTTTGTTTGTCAAGACACTGCCTTCTTGGTAGTTGAACTTTATTTGTTCCAGCTACTGAGATGTGCTGTGTCCCACAGTTTCCATTTTGAATCTCTTGTGATCATGTAACTTTCTAAGGAGTATTTTTTTTTATAAATGACTCCCACCTTTACAAATGAGTTAATTTAGTAAAACAATTATTGAACATACATTGTGCTGTATTCTGAGTTCACAAGAGTGAAGATAGGCTTTCATAAATCTCAGATCATACTCTTTCCCACAAGAGCGAGCTGTTGTGGGCAAACACATTTATCCATTCCTTCTAAATATGTTTGTATTCATAATGAGTAAAACAGTATCTGGGTCGTAAGAATAAAAATGTGAATAAGGTTAGTTTTGCCTGCAAAGAAAATACAGTCTAACAGGAACACAGGCATAGGATCAGTGAGACCATGTAACAAAATTTATGTGGCTGCAAGGGCTACTTCAATTGTTATTTTGCCTTTAAAAGAGTTTTCCTTAAAACATCTTTTGTATATTTTCCTATACAAACTTTATAATTAACATTTCCAAAAGGAGTAAAAACTTGATATTTTTATTGGCATCAAAAGTGAGGCCTGAGCTCTGTGCATGTATGTTCCTACCACTCTAAACTTCATTATGATGTGAGACTACAATGCACAATGAAAGTGTATATATATTTTTAAGTGAGGCGTAATAACTTTATGGTAATACATTTAATTGCAGAATTTTTTTGTCATTTTTGTTAAGGTCTTTTTGTGTGCACATATGGTAGTAGGGATTGAATCCAGGGGTGTTCTACCTCTAAGCTATACCCCCAGCTCTGTTTTATTTTTAATTTTTTAATTTTTTTTTTTTTTTTGGTAATACTGGGGTTCCTGGAAACCATTCTACCTCTGGGCTACACTCCCAGACCTATTTTTTATACTTTTTAAATTTGGAAACAGGATCTCTTAAGCCAACGCGGCTGGCTTCGAACCTATGTGATCCTCCCGTCTCTGCCTCCCAAGCATGGGGATTACAAGTGTATGCCACCATGCCTGGCTTATTTTTTATTTTGAAATAGATACCCTACATTGCTGCAGCTGGCCCAAAACCTGTGCCCTTCCTGTTTCAGTCCCCGAAGTACTGTTAAGGTATTTATTTCAAGATTTTAAAAATCATTTGATGTGGAATTTTTTCTTCTTATTATCTTTAAATGTGTTACATATAAATATTAAATGCATTGGATATTAAGATCAGAAGATATTGAATACCTAATAACTATCAAATTTACCTGTGGCAGAACCATTTTACAAGATTTCGGCTTGCTTTTTAATACTCTAGTTCCTAACACATCAAAGTACTTCATTATTATATGGTCTCATCTATGACTTTAGTCACATAATAGCAGGGCTATATGGTAGAGTACTAAGATTAATGGTGTAGTTATTTAAAAATGATATTCTATGGTATATAACTAGTATAATTTGTTTTGATAACTGTAATTTTACTAGAACCATTCAATTTCTCCTTATGATTCTGAATAAGTGTTTTTGTATTATATAATTATTATTATATTACAAAAGTGGCAGAAAATAGGTATCAGAGAGCTAAAGAAAAAAAAATTTTTTTTTTTTTTGACACAGAACCAGGCCAGCAGAGGGCTCTCCAAGTCAGTCCGCAAGGTCAGATAAAATTATCTGGAAGGATATGAAAGAGGGTTACTAAAAGTATTAAGAGTATTTTGAATTGTGCAGAGAATTGAAATGTCATTGAAGAATTTGATTTAAAAATGTTAGGGCCATTTGTAAAAAGAAACAAAGAAAATGCTAAGTCGATATGTCAAATACATAAAATAAACTTTCATCAGTAAACATAACTGATAAAATGGCAAAGTTAGAAATAACAGATATGTTAATAAATAATTTCTTTAGTGAAGGATTGGATATATGAACAATCTTATTTTTTATGCTTAGAGTCTTGTATATGAAGGTTTTTCTAGTTCATAGCTTGTTCAGCCTAATTTCATAGTACATTTGAAAAAGAAAATTTATGCTTTTTTGTATTCTGTGTATTCTAGAGTAAGTAAATTTCCAAAATATAATTTTTTATTAATTTTTAGGTGAAAAAACATTCTTGAGAAGTAACTTCCATTTGATTATTAAAAACTAACTTATAGTGAAGATCACCTTAGACATAGTTTTATTGGTAAAGCATAGGAACTATGTGTTTATCCTAAAATACAAAGCTTTTCAGATAGTTTTATTGGTAGTGTTGGCAGTATGAAAGCATGATTTCATAATTGTAATACTTTTGACCAAAATCTCCATTTATGATTATTAGGTCTTTACGGAAAAACATGTGAAGGGCTCCTTTTTTCTTGATAAGAAAGGGATTGTTTTTCCATATACATGTGTACTTTGAAAAGATCAACCAAATAATATTTACTCTTCTTGAGCTTCATTTATGCATTGTTTTTTTATTTTCTTTCCATTTTATCCTTTCCATTTATATTATTTTCCCTTTATTTTTTTCTGCCACCAAGTCCTTCAGTTCTAATGAACGTTACCTTTACAAATGAGTCTATTTAACAAAACATTAAATGTCTAATGAATTAAATACTGGAGTCACAAAAGTGAAGAACATGTTATGCTACCATGCATGTCAAAGCCCACAGAGGAAGACCATCAAAAAACATATTTACCCATTATTTATAAAAAAGCTATATGTATTTACTATGGATAAGGTACTACTTCAGATCTAGTAATATAAATGTACATGCATTTTGTTTTGCCCTTATATGGTCTAATGAGCAAGACAGGCAAACAACAGAAAATTGTCCTTGTCAGAAGTACCCATTGATTACGTGCTATGAGAAACCCTACTAAAAACATATAAGTTAGCTCTTCAAAGGTCAGATCAGTCTTACTGTAGGAAGGGATGTCTCATCTGAGAATCTTGATTATCTAAATGAATTTAGCCAGGTGAAAGGGAGGGTTCAGAATACTGTTTGAGAAGTAGTATATAAATTACAATGAAAGCCAAAGGAATAAGGTGAAGTAATGCATTTGAAATCTACAGATTATTCTGTATAGATGAAGTATAAAATGAGAGTAGGGGAGAAAGAAATGTGGTTGAAGAGGAAAGCAGGGAGCCAAGTCATATTGAAGACTCGAGAAAACAACAGGCTCATTTGTTCCAAGGTTACTTAGGGCAGACGTAGTTTATGTGTGTTGTACTAATAAAATTATTAATAGCAGCCTCTTTCACTGGTTACTACAGTGGTACAATATAGACTGAACTTTAGATAGGTGGTATTGGATAGGGAATCCAGTTAAGAAGCCATCTCAGTAGTTCAGCAATTAAATGAACATGAGAAGAAAAGTGTTTATTAAGCATTTGTGTAGCCAACCATGGTCAAACAGGCCACATATAGTGACTTATCTATGTGATCCTGAGACAGAATGACTATCTAATATCTCATGGTATAGTTGCTTGATTTCACAATTGATCTACTATGCTAGAAATAAGTTTAGAAGAGAAAAAATAACTAGTTTAAACTTACATGTTATAAATTTGAGTTGAAATGAAGAATGAGATTTATATTCTCATTTAGTTAAATTATTTTTTAGTTTCTCTTGTGTTCTTTTTTAACCCACATATTATTTTAAAGTGTGTTTTATAATCTATAACTATAAATATCTTGAAATTTTATGGTTATCTTTTTTATTTCTCATTTAATTCTACTGTGATCTAAGAGCAGACTGTATGATTTCTCATTTTTAAAAATTGTTAAGGTGTGTTTTATGAGACAGAATGTTGTCTTGTTGAATGCTCCTTATGAGCTTGAAAAGAATATGTGGTGCTTTCATTGAATGATTAGTCCGTAGATTTTAATTAATTTAATTGTTTGATGAGGCTTTTGAGATCAATTATATCCTCAGAGAATTTCTCCCTTTATGGGTCTGTCCATTTCTGATAAGCTGTTAAAATATCCAGCTACTATAGTGGATTTATCTGTTTCTTGCAGTTCTTTTCATTTTTTGTTCATGTATTTTTATACTCTTGTTAAATATATACATGTTAAAATTGTTTTTTAAAGGATATTGACCCTTTAATATATTTTTATTGGTGCATTGTGGTCTCACATCATAATAAAGAGTAATAGGGACATACATGCACACAGCAGTTGCTGAGCTTTCCCTTTCATGATACTCAGATCGGCAGTGATAATTTCATATATGTGCATAATGTCAGTGGAAACGTTTCTTTCCTTAATTCTCCCTACCCACCCTCCTCTATCCCTTCTGTCAACATTTGTGTTTTTCCTCCATATCTAAAGTCACTTCTATATCCCAGTTACTCCCTAGCTTCCACATAAGAGAGAAAACAAAAAATATTTCACTTTCTGTGACTGGCTAATCTTCATTTAATACGTTCTCCAGGTTCATCCATTTTTCTGCAAATGACATTATTTTGTTCTTCTTTATTGCTAAGTAGAATTCCATTGTATATATATATATATATATATATATATATCCCCAATGATTTTGTAATCCATTCATCTGTTGATGGACACCTAGGCTAGTTCCATGTCTTGGCTATTGTTAATTGTGCTGCTATGAACATGGATATGCATGTATCACAGTAATATTCTGATTTCACTTCTTTGGGAAAGATACTCAGAAGTTATATCACTGTATTGTATGGTGGTTGCATTCTCTCTCTCTCTCTCTCTTTTTTTTTTTTTGTGGTACTGGGGGTGGAACTCAGGGGTTTTCTACCTCCGGGCTATACTCCCAGACCTATTTTATACTTTTCTTTGGAAACAGGGTCTCACTAAGTTGCTGAGAGCCTAAGTAGCTAAGGCTGGCTTTGAACCTGTGCAATCCTCTTGTCTCAGCTTCCCAAGAGCGGGGATTACAAGCATGTGCCACCATGCCTGGCTCATTCTCTGTTTTTTTGAAGAACCTCTACATTGATCTCAAAGATTGTACTAATTTGAAATCCCACCAACAGTGTAGGAAGGGTTCTTATTTCCTCTTATTTCCCCACATCTTTGCCAGATTTATTGTTGTTTGACTTCTTGATGATTGCCATTCTGATTTGGGTTAGATGGAATCTCAGTATAGTTTTATTTTTCATCTTCCTGATTTCTAATGATGTTAGACATTTTTTCATATATTTATTGGCCATATGTTTTTTCTTCTTTTGTGAAGTATCTTCTATAAAGTGTTCAATTGCCCATTGATTGTTTATTTTTTGAGTTTTAAGTCTCTTAAATTCTTTTTATATTCAAATATTAGTCCTCTGTCAGAGGAGTAGCTAGCAAAGATCTCCCATTTTGAAGGCTCTTAATAACTTTTCTTGTTCTGGGGTCTGCTTTTTCTGAAATTAAGATAACAATTCCTGCTTTCTTTTAAGTAACATTACTTTAGTATGCCTTCTTCATCCCTTTACTTTTCAGCCATCTGTATCCTTATATTTAATGTGAATTTCTAATAGAGTATTTATAATTGGGTCTTTTTGATCCATACTGATAACTCTATCTTTAAATTGGTGCATTTAGGCCTTGATGTTCAGCGTGATTATTAAGATAATTGAATTAATATCTACCAGACTTGTCAATGTTTTCTGCTTGCCTGTTTTCTTTATTCCTTTTTTTATCTTCCACAGTTTTACTTTCTGTCATTGTAATTGAGCATTTTACATGAATCCCTTTTTTCTCTCCTTTCTATCACTTCTACTTTTTTAAAAAAACTTACTTTAGTGGTTGCCCTAGAATGTGCATATACATTTACAACTAATCAGTCCACTGTTGAGTAACCCTATTAGTAAGTATGATAAACAGGTCTTTAGTCATATAGTGATGAGGTGTTGGAGGAGGGGAGGCATTTTATGTAGTCTAATGATTAGGTCTCAGTCTTTTGGAGGGCCTATTCCCCTATATTAGGAACTTCAGGGATTTCTTTTTTTTTTTTTTCCTTTCCTTAGGTGGGACTAGATAACAAGTGGACTGAAATTATATATTAATCTTCCTCCATGTGAAAAGGCTAGAGTTGAGTATTTCTCTTCTCTAACTGAATTAGGCCTTGATAAAACCCCTACAGTCTTGGTTCCAATAAAATAGTTGCTCATGAGGACAGGCACTTTTGAGAAGAACAGAATGCTCTTGTGTAGTTTTAAATGGTTTCTTTTTCATGTTCTCCTACCCCTACACTCACATCTGCTAGAAACCAGAGACTTTCCTGATACTCACTCATAGAATTCTGAGATGAAAAGATTACAAAAGTGTGGGGTACCTTTGAAATTTTCAACTTTCAGATCTGTTCACTCTGAGCTTCCATCAGTGCATCACTTATAGTTCAGGTTTTGATGCCCCAGCACAAGTTCCCATGGAGGTTTTTGCTTGGAAGTTTTCTACTTCATTAAATTATGTTTTTCTTAATTGGGTGTGGTGGTATATACCTGTAATCTAGCACTTGGGAGGCTGAGATAGGTGGATTGAAGGTTTGAGGCCAGCACAAAGTAATTTATTGAGACCTTGTTTCAAAAGTAACATAAAACAGGGCTCAGAGGTAGAATGCCCCCTGGGTTCTGTCCTCAGTACCACAAAAATAAAGTTATAGTTTTCTTTATCTACCTGTCAGATTCTCCCATTTTAGGGCCAGCAATTTGCCCTCTTACATCACTTCTGGGACAGATCTTTAAAGTGTTGTTGATATTTCAGTTTGTTTAGCTTTGTCCTAACAAGTGTTAGGACAGAGTAGTAACTTCTAAGCTCCTAACATGACGCCTTGTAAGCCATAAGTCTGTGTTAACCTTTTAGTTTCCTGGCCTACCTCCCATTCTTCTGAGTTCTAGGATCTACCTTTCTTAATGGCATGATAATTATCTCTACTATGTTCAGCTAGAATAATAATTTCAATAGTCTCTAATTGTAATTAAGTTCATTTGTCTGAAGAAATATATTTCCTGTCCTCCCCTTCCATGTTGTAACCCTGCAGAGAGAAGGGAGTGAGGGAATATCTTCACCTTTAAAAGAATTTCCATCACAACCTTGCTCATGAAAATAATAGTGTATTTTTTTATCCAGCCACTATTTTTGAGTACTATTGTACACAGTAGGAATATGAGAGTACCTTACAATGGACAAATATCTCTGATTTCATGGACCTACATTCTAGTTAGCTTCTATTAATGCTTATTGAATTTAGTATTATCTGGAATGGTCATCCGTGCAGAAATTTTTCATTAGTTTTACTTTCCTAAGCTTTTACTTCTAAAGAATGAATGTATGTAATGTGCTACCTACATTTCTAAGTATACTTTTAAACCAAATATCTACCTTTTATTGTGCCCTGGAATTTATATATTTTATTTTTATTCCCCCAAAAGTGGTGCAGAGTCAGCTTTAGTGTTTGTTTTTTATAGATAAAAAAACTAAGGCTTAGCAAAGGATATCTAGGAAGTGGGAAAACTGGAATTTAAACCAAGGCCTCTCTGTTACTAGAGCCTGCATGTACTCTATGCACTATAATTCACTTACAGTTTCTCTGTTTGTTGTTCAAGTCTTACCTGCTTTCTTTTTTCTTTCCCAATAGCCACAATATGAGAATACTTCATTGCAAACTCCATTTTCAGAGCAATCAGTGCCCCATCCCCAGCAAGAGGAACTTGAAAAAAAGCTTGTGTGTACTGAGAAAGAAGTTTTACAGCTCAACGAGTTTCTCAAACAAAGACTAAACCAATTTAGTGAAGAGAAGAAGAAACTGGAAGAAAAGGTAGGCACTTTTGATAAAATCATATTAGATAATCGCATTTTTTCTACATAAAATACTTGTCATTTACCCTGTGTTAGGTGGCATGTATGTCATAAATGTCATACATTTATATTGAAGTGATTAGTGTTGTACCTTATCCTATCTGCAAAATTTTAAGAATTTTCTTGAGTATTATGAGTATTATACCTTCCTAACTGAAGTAAAACAAGTCAGTTGCCTACACCTAATTGGCTTTGTACACCTTTTCTGTGATGGTTGTGTCATGCTGTTTTCTTGTGATTTTGAGTTTAAATTATTGGAAAACAAAATGCAGTTACTCTTTCATTCATAAGGTCATTACTTCAACTTATTAAGCTTAAGCCGCTGATTCACAAGAAACACATGCACGTGCGCGCGCGCGCACACACACACACTTATTTGACCTTTCTGTCTTTATTAAAAGTATTTTTTTCCAGTCACTTCCTTTTTTTTCTTTTAACAGTTTTTTTATTGAACATAAATAGTATACATTTAAACTATATTTGGTGCCCGCCCCCTGTTTTCTCTTCCCCCCTCCCACCAATGGTTGTCCAGGTTAACCATGTCTTATTCATAATTTTACACATGTTCAGATGTAGACCCTCATTAATCAAGATCAGCCTTCCTCCTCTCCTATCGTTCCATTCAAACTTTGCTGGTATTTCCCCTCCATTATCTGGAGTTCCACTGGTATCCTTTGTGTTTCCTAGTTTGGGCATATTAGAGGAAACATATGTACCTTCTCCTTCTGTGCTTGGCTGATCTCACTTAACATAATATTCTCCAGGGCTTTCCATCTTCTTGCAAATGATATAATTTTGTTCTTCTTTATGGCTGAATAGAATTCCATTGTGTGTATTTCCTACAGTTTTGCTATCCATTCACCTGTTGATAGTGATCTGGGTTGGTTCCATATTTGGGCTATTACAAATTGTGCTGCTATGAACATAGGTATGCATATGTTGCTGTATTTCTCTGAATTCAACCCCTTTGGAAAGATAACCAGGAGTGGTATAGCTGTATCATATGGTGGATCTATTCCCACTTTTCTTAGGAATCTCCACACAGATCTCCATAGTGGTTGAACTATAGTTTGTATTCCCACCAACAGTGTAAAAGAGTTCCTCTTTCCCCACATCCTTGCCAGCATTTGTTGTTGTTTGATTTCTTTATGCTTGCCACTCTGACTGGGGTTAGATGGAATCTCAGTGTAGTTTTGATTTGCATCTCCCTGATGGCCAGTGATGAAGAACATCTTTTCATGTATCTATTGGCCCTTTGTATCTCTTCTTTTATGAAGTGTTGATTTAGTTCATTTGCCCATTTCTTGATTGGGTTGTTTGTTTTGCTAGTGTAGAGTCTTTTGAGCTCTTTGTATATTCTGGATATTAGCCCCCTATCAGAATGGTGGCTGGTAAATATCCTTTCCCATTCTGTAGGCTTCCTCTTTAGGTTATTGATAGTTTCCTTTGATGAGAAGAAACATTTTAGTTTGATGTTATCCCACTTGTTTATTCTTGCTTTAATTTCCTGAGCTTTGGAGGTTTTGTTGAGAAAGTTACTGCCTGTGCCAATATGTTGTAGTGTTGAACCTATGCTCTCCTCTACTAACTTCACAGTCTCAGGTCTAATTTCTAAGTCTTTGATCCATCTTGAGTTGATTCCTGTGTTTGGTGAGATATAGGGGTTTAGATTCATCTTTTTACAAATGGTTAGCCAATTCTCCCAGCACCACTTGTTGAAAAGGCTGTCTTTTCTCCAGCGTATGTGTTTGGTCCATTTGTCAAAGATTAATTAACTAAAGATGTGTGGGTTTGTTTCTGTATTTTCTATTCTAATCCACTGGTCAGTATATCTGTTATTGTGCCAGTACCATGCTTTTTTTTTTTTTTACTACTGCTGCTCCATAGTATAGTTTGAAGTCTGGGATTGTAATGCCTCCTGAATGTTTCTTATTGTTGAGAATTGCTTTGGCTATTCTAGGTCTTTTCTTTCTCCATATGAAGCTCATGATTGATTTTTCTAGGTCTCTGAAGAATGTCACTGGTATTTTAATGGGAATTGCATTGAACCTATAGATCAGTTTTGGCAGAATGGCCATTTTGATGATATTTATTCTGCCTATCCATGAGCACGGGAGATCTTTCCATCTTCCAAGGTCTTCTTCAATTTCTTTCTTTAATGTTTTATAGTTTTTGTTGTAGAGGTCTTTTACATCTTGGGTTAGGTTTATTCCTAGGTATTTTATTGGTTTTGAGGTTATAGTGAATGGAATTGTTGTTTTTGTTTCTTTCATTGTGGATTCATTGTTGGCATAAAGAAAAGCCACTGATTTCTTTAGGTTGATTTTGTAACCTGCGACTTTGCTGAATTTGTCAATCAGCTCCAAAAGTCTTTTGGTTGAGTTCTTTGGGTCTTCCAGATAAAGGATCATGTCATCTGCGAATAAGGATAATTTTAATTCCTCTCTTCCTATGTGAATTCCTTTGATTTCCTTCTCTTGTCTGATTGCTGCAGCAAGAGTCTCAAGGACTATATTGAAAAGGAGTGGTGATAGTGGGCATCCTTGTCTTGTTCCTGACTTTAGCGGAAATTCTTGAAGTTTTTCCCCATTCAATATAATGTTGGCTTTGGGTTTACAGTATATTGCCTTAATGATGTTGAAGTACTTTCCTTCTATCCCAATTTTCTGCAGTGTTTTTACCATAAATGGGTGTTGGATTTTGTCGAATGCTTTTTCAGCATCTATTGCTATGATGGTGTGGTTTTTGTTCTTGGTTCTATTTATGTGGTGAATAACATGTATTGATTTGCATATGTTAAACCAGCCTTGTTTTTCTGGGATGAAACCAACTTGGTCATGATGTATTATTCTCTTGATATAGTTTTGAATGCGTATAGCTAGTATTTTGTTTAGAATTTTTGCATCTATGTTCATTAAGGATATTGGTCTGTAGTTTTCCTTTCTTGAGGTGTCTTTATTTGGTTTGGGGATTAATGTGATACTGGCCTCATAGAAGGAATTTGGGAGAGTTCCATCTCTTTCAATTTCCCGGAACATGTTATGAAGTATTGGTATTAGTTTTTCACTGAAGGTTTTGTAGAATTCAACTGGGAACCCATCTGGGCCTGGGCTTTTCTTTGGTGGAAGAATTTTTATTGCCATTTCTATTTCTTTGGTTGCTATTGGTTGGTTTAGGCTTGCTATGCCCTCTTGGCTGAGTGTAGGAAGGTTAACTGTGCTTAGAAATCTATCAATTTCTTCCAGGTTTTCAAGTCTATTGGAGTATAAATTTTTAAAGTAGTTCCTTATAATCTTTTGAATTTCTTCACTATCTGTGGTGATATCTCCTTTTTCATTTCTAATTTTGATAATTTGCGTTGATTCTCTTTTTCTTTTGGTTAGGTTGGCCAGGGGTTTATCAATTCTGTTAATCTTTTCAAAGAACCAACTTTTTGTTTTATTGATTCTTTGAATTGTTTTTTGTTCTCTATTTCATTTATTTCTGCTCTAATTTTAATGATTTCTTGCCTTCTACTGGCTTTGGGAATAGACTGTTGCAGAATTTCTAGGTCCTTGAGTTGTGCCATTAGGTTCTTTACTTGGTGGTTCTCTGTCCTTCTTATGTGGGCACTCAATGCAATAAACTTTCCTCTTAATACTGCCTTCATGGTGTCCCATAGATTTTGGTAGGTTGTATCTCTGTTTTCGTTTGTTTCCATACATTTCTTTATTTCTTCCCTAATTTCTGCTCTTACCCATTCATCATTCAATAGTGTATCATTCATTCTCTATGAATTTGAATACTTTCTTTCGAGTTTCCTGTTGTTGATTTCTACTTTTATTCCGTTGTGGTCTGAAAAGATGCAAGGAATTATATTACATTTTTTGAATTTGCAGGTATTTTCTTTGTGTCCCAGGATGTGGTCTATTTTGGAGAAGGTTCCATGGGCTGTTGAGAAGAATGTGTATTCTGTACTTCCTGGTTGAAATAATCTGAAAATGTCTATTAGGTCCATTTGGTTTATGGTTTCCTTTAGTTCTAAAGCGTCTTTACTCATCTTTTGCCTTGAAGATCGATCCAGTGGTGTGAGAGGCGTATTAAAGCCTCCCAGAATTATTGTATTTGGGTCTACTTGGGATCTTATGTCCAGAAGGGTTTGTTTTACAAATGTGGTTGCACCCACATTTGGGGCATAAATATTTACTATCATTATATCTTCTTGGTGTATTGTTCCTTTTAATAAAAGGAAGTGCCCTGATTTGTCTCTTTTGATGTGTTTTAGTTTAAAGTCTGTTTTGTTGGATATCAGGGTTGCTACCCCTGCTCTTTTTGGTCACCGTTGGCATGGTATATCTTTTACCATCCTTTCACTTTCAGCCTGTGAATGTCTTTGGCTGTGAGGTGAGTTCCTTGCAGACAGCATATATTTGGATTATGTTTCCTAATCCACATTGCCAGTCTATGTCTTTTGATTGGTGAGTTAGGTCCTTTGACATTAAGAGATATTATTGAAATATGATTTTTGTTTTCTGCCATTTTGTGTTCTGTCTACTCTTGGGTGGTGTGACCTTTCTTCTTTACTTAAGTGGCCCACTTATTAACTTCCTCTCTTCTCTGATTCTGAAGTCTTCTTTTTTCTTCCTTATGGTTTATTTCTTTAAGAATTTTCTCTAGTGTTGGCTTAGAATTCATTAATTTTTTGAGATTCTGTTTATCCTGAAAGACTTTGGTTTCACCCTTGATCTTGAATAGTAGTTTTGCTGGATAGATTAGTTTGGGCTTGAAGTTATTTTCTTCTAGGGTCTGAATCACGTCATACCAGTCTCTCCTAGCATTCATGACCTGGGTTGTATAGTCTGGGATGATTCTTATTGTTTTGCCTCTATATGTCACCCGTTCTTTTGTTCTCACTGCTTTTAAGATTCTTTCCTTAGCCTCTTTATTGGTCATTTTGGTTATTATGTGGCGTGGAGTGGTCTTTCTTTGGTCCTGTCTCAGTGGAGTTCTGTATGCCTCCTGGACATGAAGGTCCAAGTCTCTTTCCATATTTGGAAAATTCTCTGAGATTATTTCCTTGAAGATATTACAGATGCCCTTGGTCTGTACCTCTATCCCTTCTTCAATGCCTATTATCCATAAATTAAGATGCTTCATATTATCCCATATTTGCTGGATGTTTAGGTTTTGTTGCTGTAAAGATTTCTGTATATCGCTGTGTTTTCGGTTTGGGATGTACTGTCTTCTAATATTGATATTCTGTTTTCCATTTCATCTAATCTTCCAGAATTTCCTTCTATTGCTGTCTTCATTTCACTTATTGCCTCTTTCATTTCATTCCAGACCTCTTTCTGATTCTTTTTTAGTGTTTCTAACTCACCTTTAACCTCCTCTATACTTGTTTTAAATCCTTTCATCATATTATACATCAAGATTCTGAACTCCCCTTCTTGCATTTCTAGTAGGTCAGTATTCGTGATTTCTGCTGTCTCTTCATAATTCCTGGTTCTCATATTTATAGCGTTCTCTGTCCTGTTTTTCTGATTTCTACCCATCGTTCGTATTATGCTTAGTCCAATCTTAATATTAGGAGTTTAGGGGTATCGGCAAGTCAGCAGAGCTTTTCCAGTGTTGAGGGTGGGTGATGTGGGAGGAGCTGGGGTGATGGGTAAAGGAGTCAGATTAGGTAGAGGATATGTTTAGGTTGAGAAAGACTTTAAGTATGATAAGGTAATATCTTGCTAAGAATGAGAGAGAGTTAAAGAGTTAACTAGTAGGACTCTTGTCGTTAGTAGAGTAAGTATGGATATATAAAATACTTTGAGTATTAAACAAGGAGGTAATATTATGGGGAAAAGTTTTGGGGGAGAAGAGTATGTAGGTTAGTGTGGGAAAGTTTGTAAAGAGGGGTGATGGAAGGAGCAGACAAACAAACAAAAAAATCCACACAAGATACCAAGACTATTATGTAATCCAAGGAAAAGAAAGGAAAAACCAATCAAAGGAGGAGAATGAAAAAAGGAAGGAAAGAGAAAAAAGAGGAAAAAAGGACAAGAATAAAATAAAAGGAACTAGCCGGGCGTGGTGGCCCACACTTGTAATCCCCGCTCTTGGGAGGCAGAGATAGGAGGATCGCGCAGGTTCGAAGCCAGCCGCGCACGCTGGCTTAGGAGACCCTGTTTCCAAATATAAAAAAAAAAAAAATGTAAAAATAGGTCTGGGAGTGTAGCCCGGAGGTAGAAGGGCTTCCAGGAACCCTAGTACCACCAATAAATAAATAAATAAATAAATAAATAAATAAATAAATAAATAAATAAATAATAAAAAAATAAAAGGAACTAGCAGCTGTGTGAAATCAGAAAGTAAGGCAAACTATCAAATATATATTTTTAAAAATCAACAAGTTAAAGTAAAAGAAGGGTGGGTTAAGAAAAAAAATATAAAACAGCAATAACCATACCAAAACAAAAGCACTGTAAAAGCAAAACAAAACAAAACATCCACAATAAAAGTAAAACAACCAGTCCTACTTATTTACAAATATGGGGTCAGGTCCATATAATATTTGCGTATCTGATTGCTTTGGTAGCTTTCAGAATATAATCCAATGTCTCTTAGTTTTCTTTGTACTCTATTTTTATCTTCTTAGGTCACTCTGGGTGTTTGGACACCTTTCTTTCCTTTAACTGCTTTGGGTTTATGTGTCAGGATGTCTGGTTTCACTGTTATTAGATTCTGTACAATTCCCAGGTTCTGCGAAATTCCAACCTGTAGTCAGCACCTCTGCACTCACCACCCTATACTCCCGCTTGTGCTTCCCTACAGCAGGGGTGGAGGATGTCCAAAGTATACTTGGAACCTCCCCCTGAGGTCCTGTGCAGATATTGTGTCTCGATGGATTCTCCTGTGTCTCTGGAAATTCCAACTGGGCTAGCCGGTGTGGTCCCAAGATGGACCCTGGGCAAAGGGATGCCGGTTTCTGGATGCCCACACTTACTGCCAGAGCTCTGCCTTTTCTGAGAGTGCAGGCTGGGTGCGCTGCTATTACTGGACCCAGGTGTGAGTGGGTGCAGCTGCCTATTGCTGCTGCTATGTTCTTCCAAGGTGTATTGAGCTGTGTTCTCAATTAGAACTAAGCATCGGGCTACCGGGCGGGCAGGAACTCCCAGCGGTGGGCTAGGGGTGCAGGATAGGTGCACAAGGGTCCGGGTACACAGGCAGTGCGCGGTGTCCAGTAATGATCTCTGCCTCCCGCAGGACATAGAAGCTGGGGGGGGGCAAGGAGATTTCAGGGGCACACAGAGCTTTCGCCGCCTGGAAGGCAGGCCTCTGGCAAGGTGGATGTCTGGGCTCCAGTGGAGGGCGGGGGCTAGACACACATGGTAGGCTCCGATTTATGGGTGGCAGTGGCACAGACACTGACTACTAGCAGGGGTCTGGGCGCAGACAGGGTGGGCGAGGACAGTGCTGGGTTCTGAGGCGTGGGACAGATGCCCCGGGCCAGTGCTGGGGTTGGGGCTGGGGCGCATGCTAGGACCCGCACTTTCCCTGGACGCACTCAGGTACCTGGCTTCCTTGGTTCAGGCTTCTGTGGGAGTCCCTGTGCTGTTGTGATCCAGTCGCTGGTGAGCACACAGAATTCTGACGTGGGTGCTGCTCGCTGCTTAAAATGAGGTTCTATGTCCGTTTTCAGTCCCAGATTATCTTGCCGCAGTGATTTCAGTCAGGGTTCGGGAGTACCATTTGGGCTGGCAGGCAGCCGCACAGGCAGCCCGCCAGCGGGCATCCCGATTGTATCTGCAGCAGGTCTTGGTGTCCGATCTGTGTTCTTCGAGTTCAGGGTTCCGCCGTGGTACCTGGATCTGTTTTGGTTCCTGGTATGTATTTATTTTGTTGATTAAGACACTGCTTTCTAAGTAGTTGAACTTTGTTTCAGCTACTGAGGAGTGCTGTGTCCCTCAGTCAACATTTTGAAAAAAAAAAAAACTATTAAAAGTATTTTTGCCGGGTGTGGTGGCGCACGCTTGTAATCCCCACGCTTGAGAGGTGGAGACAGGAGGATCGTGCAGGTTCGAAGCAGCCATGCTGGCTTAAGAAACCGTTTCCAAATAAAAAAATAAAATGGGTCTGGGAGTGTAGCTCAGAGGAAGAAGGGTTTCCTGGACCCCCAGTACCACCAAAGGAAAAAAAAAGTATTTTCACCTCATTATATTATTGTGTCACAGAAGACCAAGTAGGACACATGCTGCCCTTAAGTAGTGGAAGAGGCACAGATCCTTGGGTTGCTACTTAGTGACAGGACCCATTTTAGATTTCTTTCTTGATATACCCAGCTTATGATATTAAAGCAAGTCACCATGATTTATATAGACAGGTTTGACATTGTTAATAGAGAACTCAGTTAATAGCTCTACATAAATATACATGTGAATTGGAATTTTTATCTTTCAATCTGACACGAATTTTATATGATTTATCTTTTTAGCTTTATGTCTTTTATCTTGGTTAATTTGAAAGCACCTTAGATATATCTTTCTTCTTTTCTGTATATTGGGGCTTTATACACAATCCAGTGGAACAAGGAAATATTAATTGGTCATATGTAAGGAAAATTAAAGTCCTGTACCAAAGACTTAGGTAAAAAGATTGTGATGAAATTATGAATCAGTGAATAAAGATTTTTAAACACATTTTTTGTTTTATATAAAATTTTCTTGTCTTTTATTATTCTTGATACTCAGTCTTTAATAATTTATATACTTACGTGTGTGACATCTTCTAGTTGGATGTCTGATAGGTACTTTAAACTTTTAATGTCCAATGTGCAGTTATTAATTTGCCTTTTAATTGCCCGACTTTTTTCAAACAAAATAAAATAAAATTTTCTTCAGTGTTCATTTCTATATATTCAGTTACCCATGCTAGAAACTTCACTAAGTTTAATCAAGCCTGCCTCCTAAATGTATACTTAAATAATCTTTCAACACCACTAGTCAGTATACAAGGCAGTATTATTCATCTTAGGTATCTGAAGCTTTGTAAACATTGAAGAAGGGCTCTCCAGTTCCTCCTCCAAGCCTCTGACAGCTGCCATTTGTACTCTGTTTCAGACACATAAGTAGAATCATGCACTGTTTGTCCCTCTGTAACAGGCTTATTTCATTTAGCATAATTTATTCTGGGACCATTTGTGTTATCACAAATGTCAAGATTTCTGTCTCTTTTGAGGTTGAATAATATTCCATTATGTGTACAACAAACTACATTAATTTTATTTAAATTAATTTTTAGCTGATACACTTAAAAATCCACATATTTTACACATTCTTTCATAAATGAATATGCACACAATGTTCCCACATTGTGTTCCACTGTTGTGAATTATGCTGCTATGAACATGGGCTGCAGTTATCACTTTTAGTTTTCAGATCTATTAGATCCTCATTTTAGTGCTTTTATATAAATACCAAGTAGGGATTCCAAATCACAAGTTAGTTTGTTTATTTGTTTGTTTATTTGTTTATTTGTTTATTTATTTATTTATTTTGCAGTACTGGGGGTGGAACCCAGGGGCATTCTACCTCCAAGCTATATCCACAGCCCTATTTTTTAGTTCTTTTTATTTTTTTATTTTTAATTTTTAAAAATTATTTATTTATTTTGCAGGTTTGGGGATGAAACCCAGGGACATTCGACCTCTGAGCTACACCCCCTGCCCTGTTTTTTATTCTTTATTCTGAAACCAGGTCTCACTGTATTGCAAAGATCCTCACTAAGTAGCTGAGGCTGTCCGCAAACCGTGATCCTCTGGTCTCAGCCTCCCTAATGCTGGGATTACAAGCGTGCGCCGCCAGGCCTGGCTCTAGTTCTTTTTATTCTTGAAACAAGGTCTCACTGAGTTGCGAAGGGGCTCACTAAGTAGCTGAGGCTGTCTGATAACAGTGATCCTCTGGTCTCTGCCTCCCAAATGCTGGGATTATAAGCATGCACCACTGCACCCGGCCCACAAGTTTTATTTTTCATTATTTGAGCCATGCCATTTCTCCATACCATTTTTCATGGAAACTTTTACATTCTCACCAATAATGTATAGGGGTTAGCTTCTCTGTATCCAAACCAAAACATATATTTTTTTTAATAATAACTATACTTACAGGTATGAGGTAATATCTCATTATGGTTTTGATTTGCATTCCTCTGATGATTAGTGATGTTGATGTCTTTTCATAAATCTGTTGATCATTTGAATGTCTTATTTAAAGAAATATATATCAGGTCCTTTGCTTATTTTTAAAATTAGATTATTGTTGTTTTCCTTGGTTTTGTTTTGCTGTTGAAATGTAAGAGATACTCAGATATTTTGGATATTAGTCCCTTGTCATATATATAGTTTACAAATATTTTCTTTCATTCTGTAGGCTGCCTTTTCATCTTGTTTTTTTTGCTGTGTAGAAGCTTTTTAGCTGAATACAGTCCTGTTCATTTTTGCTTTTGTTGCCTGTGCTTTTGGTGATATATTCAAGAAAGCATTACAAAGTCCAATGACAAGAAGCTTTCCTCCCATTTTTCTCTAGGAGTTTTACAGTGTTTGGTTTTAGGTGCAAAGTTTTTAATCAGTTTTGAGTTGATTTTTTTTCAGTAATGTAATAAAAAGGTCAATTCATATATAGAAAAACAGAACTTAACCCCAATTTCTCAGCGTGTACAAAAGTCAACTCTAGATGTTTCAAAGATGTAAAAGTTAGACCAGAAACTTTGAAACTGCTGGAAGAGGGTATAGGACCAACACTCCAACATATAGGTATAAGTAGAAACTTCCTCAGTAAGACACTGAAAGCTCAGGAAGTTAGAACAAGAATTAATGAATGAGATAGCACTAAATTAAAAGGCAAAGGAAACCAAGATTCTACAGAGAGAGCCTACAGAATGGGAGATCTTCACCACCTACTCATCTGACAAAGGTCTAATATGTAGAATATAGAAAGAACTTAAAAAGCTTAACAATAAAAAAGCAAATAACCCAATTAAAAATGGGCAAGTGAACTGAATATACACTTTTCAAAAGAAGAAATGCAAATGGTCAACAAATATATGAAAAAAGTGTTCATCATCTGTAGCAATCAGGGAAATGCAAATCAAAACTACACTGAGATTCCATCCCACTCCAGTTAGGATGGCAATCTTCAAGGACACAATAATAAATCCTGGTAAGGATGTTGGGAAATCGGAGCCCTGTTACACTGTTAGTAGGATTTTAGTCTTTGCATATGTATTTTCGGCCTTGCCAGCACTGTTGATGGAACTCTTTCTGTATTGTGTATTCTTGGCTCCTTGTCAAAGATCACTGAGCTCTATATGTGCACTTGGTTTTTTGCCTTCCAGTGGAGAATATACACCTTCTTATGCCAGTATTGTAGCTGCTTTTAAAATATAAAATCAGGGAGTGTGACAGCTCTAGCTTTATTGTTCTTGCTTCAGACTGTTTTACTTATTCAGGCTCCTTCATGACTCTGTATTAATTTGTGGGTTTTCCCTCTCGCATTTCTGTTTTTGTACCATTGAGGTTTTGGTAGGGATTTTATTGAAAAAATAGCTTACTTTAAGTATTATCGACAATATAAGTAATAATTCTTGCAGTATATGACAGTGGAATATCTTACATTTACTTGTGTCTTTCTTTTGTCTCTTTTATAGTTTGTAGTATACAAGTCTTTCAAATCCTTGGTTAAGTTTATTAAGTATTCTTTTGGATGTTTTTGTAAGTTAGTTTTTTAAAATTTTCTTTGAAATAGTTCATTGTTGGTATATACAAATGTACCTGATTTTTGCATATTATTTTATATCTTGAAATATTCCTGGATTTTTAGTTCTAACAGTTTTTTGATGGAGTATTAGGATAAATCTCATGTCTTTTGCAAACAAAGACAATTTTACTTCCTATCTGGATGCTTTTTATTTCTCCTGCTTAATTGCTCTGGCTAGGACTTCTAGTACTGTGTTTAAGAGGAGAGGCAAGAGGACATTCTTGCCCTGTTCTAGACTTTTTAGGTTAAGTTTTTAGTTTTTTCATTATTTAGTATGATAGTGGTCTTTTCATAAATGTTGAGAGCTTTTTATCATGAAATGGTGTTGGATTTTGTCAAATGTATATTATGCATCCATTGAGATAATCATATCATTTTATCTTGCATTCTGACAATATATAACATTAGTTTTCATACATTGAGCCATTCCTTCATGTCAGGGATAAATTCTACTTAGTCATGGTATATTTTCCTCTTAATATGTTGTTTAACTTGGCTTGCTAATATTTTTGAGAATATTTTAATCTGTGTTCAGAGATATTGTCCTGTAGTTTTTTTTTTTTTTTAATTTATTTTTTATTGGTGCAATGTATTTACACATCATAGTGGTATAAAGAAAATACTTTTATAGACATACATGCACATCTCGCCCAGTTAGCCCCTACCACGATCCCCACCCCATTCCCTCCCCATCCCTCCTTCCCACGCTTGGCTTACTGGTTGACATCTAGTATTATAACAATTTATACAATATTAACATTGATAATCTCACATAACAGTTTCATTTGTCTGGTACCAAACTTCTGATGACTTAAAGATAACATTTCAATATTTCTTTTTGCTTTCTTTCTTACCAGAGAATATTTTTTCTTTTTTTTTTTTTAGGTGAAACTATCATACATTTATTTATTTATTTTTCAGAAAAAATCTATCCTGATATGGAATATGGACTCTAGATACCCAAAACAGTCTCAAAGGAGAACAAAGCTAGAAGATGTATGTTTTCTGATTTCAAACCTCCTGTAGTTTTTTTAGTAGTATCTTTCTCTGGCTTTGATATTAGGCTGACATGGGCCTCATACAATGTTTGAAAGTATTCCCCCCTTTCTTGTTTTTTGTTTTTTTTGTTTTTGTTTTTAATAGTTTAGGAGGAATTGGTATTCTTTTGTAAATATTTGGTAAAATTAACTGGTCCTGGGCTTTGTATGTTGGGAGTTTTTAAAATTATTACTTCAGCTGGGCATGGTGGCGCACGCTTGTAATCCCAGCACTTGGGAGGCTGAGACAGGAGGATCACACAAGTTCAAAGCCAGCCTCAGCTACTTAGGGAGGCTCTCAGCAACTTAGTGAGACCCTGTTTCTAAATAAAACATAAAATAGGTCTGGGAGTATAGCCCGGAGGTAGAAGCCTCTGGGTTCCACCCCCAGTACCACCAAAAATAAAAAATAAAATAAAATTATTACTTCAAACCCCTTATTTTTCACTAATCTTTTCAAATTTTTTATTTCTTCTAGAATCAGTTTCAGTAAGTTGTATGATTCTAAGTTGTTCAATTTGCTTGATGTATGATTGTTCATAATTGTACCCAATGGCCCTTTATATTTCTGTGGTTTTACTTGTAATAACTTTTATTTTGATTTTATTCACTTGAGTCTTTTTCATAGTTTAGGAATTTGTTAATTCTTCTCATTTCTTCCCCAAAACAGTTGCTAGTTTCATTTTTTATTTATTATTTCACTTATTTCTATTGATTATTGTTATTTCCTCTTGTTATATTGTTTCTTTTACCAGTAAAAAATGACCTTCTTTGTCTCTTCTAATAAGCTTGGGCTTGAAGTCTAACTTGTCTGATATCATAGTTGCTACTCCTGCTTGTCTTGGAGTTTCATTGGCATGGATTACCTTGCTCCAGCCCTTTACCTTAAGTTTGTTTCTATCTTTACTTGTAAGGTGTGTTTCTTGCAAGCAGCACATAGATGGGTTCTGTTTTTTAATCTATTTTGCCACTTTATGTCTTTTTTGGGGGGGAGTTGAGGCCATTTACATTGTGTGATTATTGAGAGATGATTTTTATTTCCTATCATGTTGATATTTTATATCTGTTTGAAGTACTGTTCTTTTTTGCTTAGTTGTCTGGTGGATGGAAGTTCTTGTTTCTCTGGTTCTGATGTGTATTACTTATTTCTTTGCAATTAATCTCTTTGAGTATTTTCTCTAGTGCTGGTTTTGAAGACATAAATTTCTTTAGCTTCTGTTTGTCATGGAAGTTTCTTATTTCCCTATCTAATTTGAAAGATAGTTTTGCTGGGTAGGAAATTTTTAGCTGAAAGTTGTTTTCTTTCAGAGTGTGGAATGTGTTACTCCAGGCCTTTCTGGCTTTCATGACTTGGTTTGGGAAGTCTGGAGTGATTCTAATTGGTTTGCCTCTGAATATCACTTGGCCTTTTATTTTTGTTGACTTTAAGATTCTCTCTTTGGCTTCTACATTGGTCATTTTGACTATTATGTGGCATGTGAACCTTTTCTCGGATTATTTCCTGAACCTGTGTATCGACCTCATGCTCTATGTTTGGAAAATTTTCTGCTATTACTTCTTTGAAGAGATTGTTGGTCCCTTTGGTTTCACCTTCTTTTCCGATAACTCTCAGGTTAGCTCTCTTAAGGTAGGCCCATATTTCTTCAATGTCCAGTTCCTGTTGACGAATTGATTTTTTTCTATGTTATAAATTATGTGTTCATTTTTGGATCATCTTCTAGGAACAAGATTCTATTCTCCATGTGGTCTAATTGATTGTTCATAGTTTGAATTGATGCCTTAACTTCAATGATTGCATCCTTTATTTCTTTCAGACTCTGTCTAAATTCTTTTCTAAAATCCTGAATTATTTCTACAGTTATATTCCTGATTTGATCTTCTGGAAATCTCTGCATTTGTGTGTTACTAGGTTCTCTTATTGTGGAGTTGTGGGAGCTCATTGCTCTGTTGTTGTTTCTTTTTCCCATGATTTCAGAAATTTCTACCTGTTGCTTTTGGTAAATTTCTTTCAGTCTCTAGGTGTCAGCTGGTATATTCAAGGGCAAATTGTGATCAACAGTGAAGACTGAGTAAGGAGTGAAGAGAAGGAACAAATAGAAGAATAGGGTAAGGTCAGATAGGGTCAAATTGTATGAGTATATGAGTTTGTTAAAGTAGTATATACTAGTTTAGAGATAGTACCAATGTAGTAGGATTCTAGTAACCAATGTATAGTTTTTGGTATAGTGATAAGAATTGGATTCAATACCGGACTAGGGAGCAATGAAGAGAAAAGAGAGAGAGGAGAGAGTAGATTTGTACAAGGGAAGAAGCTTGGGAGAGGATTTGGTAGGAAGGTTAAAAAACAACAAAAACAAACAAAGCAAAACAAAAATCGTAAAAACCAAAGACCCACAAACCCCTTCCCCCCAAAAAAAAAGACAAAGAAAAAGAAAAAAAAAGCAATTAGGTGTACACACACACACAAAGAATGAAAAAACCCAAACAATTCCACCAATGAATTGATGTGACACTATAAACAAATTCAGCAGTCTCTTTCTCTATGTAGATATCGATTGCTATGGTCACCTTTCCCTTTGTGAGTCTGGTTCTCTGAGTCTTTTCAGTCTATGCAGATGGACGATATTAATGGGGTTGGAATTAATGTTGAGTGAAGGTCACCCTCCACACTTTCCACAGACTTGTTTCCTAGGTCTTTCCCTGCCTCTGTTGGCAGCATATGCCTCTACACAGCTAGGGCTGGGCTATTTTGACTTCTCCGTGTTCCTCACAATTGGAATGTCCGTGGTGCTCCTGCCAATCCTGCTCATTGGGTTTAGAGTTAAGCGTAAGATTCCCCCTACACTTTACACTGGTCTGAGCCTGAGTCAGTCTGGGCTTCTGATATGATCAACAGCAGATCCCTCTCCCACTTTCTCTGGGTTCTTCTCCAGTTTACCAGGACTTCACTTACTGTGCTCTGGATCTCTGGGGATTGTGGTTATCTCCACTGCCACCGCTCCTTCCCTGAGTTGTATCTCAAAGTCTCAGACCAAGGAATTTGTCACAGCTGCGCCAGACTCTGAGGTTGCTGGGCTGGGGGTTTTCCTTCAGGGAATCGCAATTAGGATATAGTAATTTCTGCCACCCCTATTCCTGCACTGCTTTGAACCAAAAGAACTCAGACCTGGAGAGTTTATCAAAGCTGGTTGAGTACATGTGGATGCAATGCCGGGATTTCTCCTGTAAGGGGCCACCATTTTGCTTACTATTGTAGTGGTGCTCCTCTGGCACTTTCGCAGGCGCTTTCGTGGGCTTGGTTAACTCACCGGCTTGCTGGCAATATGGCATCACTGCCACGCCCTCGGCATTAAGGCTGGTGTATCTCCCTTCTGGTTTGAGCTCCGCTCTGAATTCTTGGAGACGGTGATGGGGTTGGCCGCTGAAACTTTTAGCTCGTCTTTGCAATCAAAGAATTGCTGAATTACATCCACCTGGACTGCATCTGGTCGCTTCAGCTCCTTTCCTTATCATCCCTGGAGTCTGATTCTGTGAGTCACGGTGGCATTGGGCGGTCCCTGCCATGGCGGGCCACTTTCTTTTCTGCTTCTTAGGTTATTCCATTCTTCGTTTTTTCTGTCTCTTGTATTTATAACTTTTATTTCTCTATTGATTGTAGTTTCTGACTCTGTAAGGCGTTATTTTTGCCACTATGGAGATCAAGTGTCAGCAGTGTTGATTAAAGCTGCCTTTACTCAGTCGCCATTTTCCCCAGCTCTAAGACTTACTTTATAACAGAAAAAAATTTCATATGATTAATAATAGTTGATAATAGCCAGGCATGGTGGTGCAGGCTTGTGACGCCAGTGCTTAGGAGGCTGAGACAGGAGGATCACACAGGTTCGAAGCCATCCTCAGCTACTTAGTGAGGCTCTCGGCAACTTAGTGAGACCCTGTTTCCAAATAAAATATAAAATAGGTCTGGGAGTATAGCCCGGAGGTGGAAAGCCCCTGGGTTCCACCCCCCCCCCCCAGTGCCACACACACAAAAATAATAGTTGATATAGAAACTGAGTTTTGATGAGTTCCTAATAAGCTAGAGAGCACGTTAATATTGAGTATATTTAATAAAGCCTAAGGTGACATTAGTGGTAAGGAACCTTATTTTACACTTTTTAGAATGAAAATATACTAAAAATCCAATTATGACAGTGAATTAACAGTACTCTTGCTTGAGTTATGACATGGCTTCACTGATTCCTTCTCTGTTCCTAAGTATTTAATAAGTTCTCTTGGCTTTTAGTTACATTGCTTAATACATGAAGAACAATTCCCTTGCAAGTTTCATAGTAACAAAATACATATAATTACTTTTGGTATCTTTCTTCCTTAGTTTATATAGAGCATTTGGATATAGCTTTGAAAAATGTAAGAAACTGGAATTATTCCTATAAAGGTGAAAATACTTGCTTCGCTAATTTCAGAAAAATATCCCATGGCTTTGTTTCTATGCCTTTCTGGGTGCCTAGAAACTTTTCAATGCCAAGTTATAATTTAACATTTTTAAGTTATTTTAAACATCATTTAAACTCAACATATAGTTTGAACATGAACATAACACTTCTGAAATGACAAAAATATACACAGTGTTGGCCAAATTTATATATGTGTAAACAATAAAAACAAAATCATATTGTCACCAGACTAATTGCAATATAGGATGCTATCAGTTGTAAAAAAATAAATGCCTCAAAACTTTTAGCAATATAAAAGTTGTTGGAGAGGGGATGTAAATCTTAGAATGAAATAAGGTAAATCTTGATAGAGTTGGTGGTGGTGTTCACTAAAACTTGGAACTGTTGTTTACTTTAGTGATGCCCAAGATGGGAATGTTGATTTTGCTCCTTTTTTTTTAATGATCCCAAATTACTGAAAATGCATAATCTTTTTTCTTTAGCTTAAAACCAGAGATAGATATATCAGTAGCCTGAAAAAGAAATGCCAGAAAGAATCTGAACAAAACAAAGAAAAGCAGAGAAGAATTGAGACCTTGGAAAAGTATTTGGCTGATCTTCCAACTCTAGATGATGTTCAAAATCAGAGTCAACAGGTAATGTGAAGTAAAATGCTTGTCTTTTAAATGTCATGAAGGTATTTTTTAAATTATTTTTTTGTGGTACTGGGGGTGGAACCCAGAGGCTTTCTACCTCCAGGCTATACTCCCAGACCCATTTTATATTTTATTTGGCAACAGGGTCTCACTAAGTTGCTGAGAGCCTCACTAAGTAGCTGAGGCTGGCTTTGAACCTGCACAATCCTCCTGTCTCAGTGCTCCCAAGCGCAGGGATTACAAGCATGCACCACCACACCCAGCAAGGCATGTTATTTTTAACTTGATTCTTTAGAAATATGGCTAATATGCCGGGCTTATAATCCCAGCATTTGGGAGGCTGAGACAGGTGGATTGCGGTAGGCAGATAGCCTCAGCTACTTACTGAGGTTCTTTGCAATTCAAATGAAGAAAAAGAGACCCTGTTTCAAAATAAAAAAAATAAATAGGGCTGGAGGACTAGCTTGAGGTAGAATGCCCCTGGGTTCCATTTCCAGTACTGCAAAAATAAAAATAAATATGGCTAATATAAAATTAAATATGTGCTTAATTTCTCTTTTTAGGATTTAACTTGAAACAGAAACTTTGTTGATCTAAGCATGAATAGACCTCTCTTGTTTGTCAGTTCATATGTGGTCACTTTCCTAATTAACCTATGTGGTTAACTCACTTCCTGTTTGACTCTCTACTTAATGTTCTATACTTAATGAGTCTGATAACCCTGCCTCATATGTAACCATGATGCACCCCAGTTCTGGATTTCTGCAGTATTTTATGAGATGTATGACTCTTTAAGACCTTTTGTTATCTTTCTGGATATTTTATTTTGTTCATTCTTTGTAACCTTTGCATAAATTTTCCTTTTCCCAACACCTGTGATCTCTTTTTAACTTTCCTGACTCCTATTTTCCTTAACAATATTTCATTCTAAAGTCTCTCCACCAACTCTGGTTAAGTCTAACCTCCTGAAAACTTATTTATAAACTTATTAAATCTACTCTTTTTTCTCAAAGTTTTAATAACCAGGAATTCTCAATTTTGGCATTATTGACATTTTGGGGGCAGAAATATTTTTTCTTATGAAAGTCATCTCTGTGCATTAAAGGGTGCACATTCTAGCATCATTATTTCTAGACTCTACTTACTAGATAGATGCTAATAACACTTTTCCTTCCCCTCTCTGACAATCCAGAAATACTAACACATATTTACAATGTGTTTTTACCCTTGAGGTAAAATCATTCCCTGGTATGGTATCATCTCATGGTTTTAAATCTACATTGCTTTCTGACCTGCTCATGGAACCTCTTGTGGTCGTCAAGTTCCCTTGGTTTTACAACTTATTAACCAATGCAAAATAAGCAAGTAATGCTATATTGATAGCAGAATAATGACATTCCCAAATGATACCATACCTTACATCTGTTAGAATGGCGCCGTCAAGGGCCTTGAACTGATACTTGCACATACTTTTTATAGCAGCTTTTTTTTTTTTTTTTTTTTGGTGGTACTGGGGATGGAACCCTTTTAACTCCGGGCTATACTCCCAGACCTATTTTATATTTTTATTTGGAAACAGGGTCTCTTAAGCCAGTGAGGCTGGCTTTGAACCTGTGCAATCCTCCTATCTTCGCCTCCCAAGCACGGGGATTACAAGCGTGCGCTACCACACCCGGCTGTAACAGCATTTTTTACAATAATCAAAACATGGAACCAGTGAAGCGTCCATGGGTGGACAAATAAGCAAAAGATTGCATTATCATACTAGGGAATATTGTTCAACCTTAAAATAGAAGGAAATTCGGACACATACTACAACATGGACTAACCCAGAGGAATTTTTGCTAAGTGAAGTAAGCCAGTCACAAAAAGATAAATACTATATGATTCAACTTATATGGGGTGCAAGAGCAGTCAGATTTTTAGAAATAGAAAGTTATAAGTGTGGTTGGAGTGGATGGAGTGAATGGTGAATGGGGAGTTGCTTAATGGGGATAGAGCTTGAATTATGCAAGATGAGTTCTGGAAATTGGCTAAACAACAATAGAATGTATTTAACACTCCTCAACCATTAACTTAAGAAATGGGTAAGCTGGAGCTGGGGGTGATAGTGATCACTTTTAATCCCATTACTTCAAAGGGTGAAATAGGAGGATTGCAGGTTCAGGGACAACCTCAGCTACTTTGTGAGAATGTCAACAACCTAGTGAGATCCTGTTTCAAAACAAAATTTAAAAAATTTAAAAACAGCTGAGGGTAGAGCTTGGAGGTAGAATGCCCCTGAGTTTAGTTCCAAGTACCCCCAAAAATCTTGATGGAAATATTATATCATAAATGCCTGATCACAAAATAAAAAATAGATTGATAAAATTTCTCATTATGACTTTTAGTGATTTAAGACCCATTAAATCATTTAAGACCCATTAAATAAATTTAGACCCATTCTCTTCATTATCACTTTCTCCCTACTCTTTTCTATACAAAAGAGTGTTTTGTACTCTAGATGAAATGAAGAAAGTATGATTTTAGAATTTTAGGAATAATGTGTTAATAATTGAGAAAAATAGTAATATCTATTAAAGATATTTAACATTTTATGTATTATGAACTGTAAAATATTTTCCATAGCTGCAGGTTCTAGAAGAAAAAAATAAGAATTTGCAAGAGACTTTGAAAGATACAGAAAAAAAACTTGAAGAGATAAAAAAACAATGTCAAGATAAAGATGCACAGTTAATGTGCCAGAAAAAGAAAGAGAAGGAGTTAGTAACCTCTGTTCAAAGGTAAGAATATTCATATTTTTTATCAACCATTTCACCTAAAATATGTTAACTTATAATTATTTATTATTCTCCTTACAGATGGACTGTTAAGAATCAGAAGTATAATTTTATTGAAACAAACTGTTGTAGTTGTGATTTAACATGTCAACATCTAGCTAAGATTTTAGATGAGGATAATAAAAAATTAATAAAGGCTGGGTGTGGTGGCGCACGCTTGTAATTCCCACACTTGGGAGGCTGAGGCAGAAGGATTGCACAGGTTTGAAGCCAGCCTCAGCTACTTAGTGAGGCTCTCAGCAACTTAGTGAGACCCTATTTCCAAATAAAATATAAAATAGATCTGGGAGTATAGCCTGGAGGTAGAAAGGCTCTGGGTTCCATCCCTAATACCACCAAATAAAAAAATAAAAATAAAAAAGTTAACAAAAATACAATTGAAGACTGAATTAACACAAACTTTCATCTGTTGGTTTATTCAAAACTTAAGTATAAGTTCTAAATTTAAAAAGAGCCATCAAGCCGGGCGTGGTGGCTCATACTTTTAATTCTAGCATTTGGGATGCTGAGACTGGAGGATTATGTTCCTGGACAGCTTCATCTAGTTAGTGAGGTCCTTCGCAACTTAGTGAGACTCTGTTTCAAAATAAAGAATAAAAAATAGGGCAGGAGGTGTAGCTCAGAGAATGAATGCCTCTGCGCCCCATCCCCAGACCCCCACACACAAAAAAGGGCCATCAAAATACACTGTACTTCATAATAGGTTAATCCAATCTTCAGTATTCCAAAATTCATCTGAAAAATTACATTTTTATTCTACCTTCATTTTTGTCCTATTCTCTACTTTTATGCACTTTAATTTCCCTTTTTATAACTTTGCATCTTATTCTTTAGTCTCAAAATACTTTCATAATCTTTCTTTATTGCTAAGTGAAACTAATGTATCTATTCTTTTAAAACACTAAGACCAGAAACTTAATTCTGTGTTACAGAATTAGTAACATCTGAAAATAACTGAATATTTTTGTTCATTTTCTGCTTTTACACACTTATGTGATTTTATAATTTCTCTTTGATTTAGACTTTCTGTTTTATTAGGTTAGTTTTTTTGAAGAACACTTGAACCTCATATCCTTGGTTTGGAAAAATTTAATTGCATTTTAAATTTCAGTTTCCATTTTTAACTTATTACTCTGAAATGATAGATTTTTAAAAAACATTTCTCTTGCTTTATTACTTTTCAATACTATATGGCTGTGTTGTCACTTTGGGAGCAGATATGGAATCTCTGTTTTCTCAGCTCTATAATATTTCTTACATTTCAGAACTTCAGAGATATGTGGAACTATGAATTATTGCATTTATCTTCTTTTATAAGCTTATGAATTCTTAAAAGCTTTTAGAATTATAAATTATTTCTGAAAAGCTTTTTATTATAAATTAAAATGTATAGTAATATAATAGTAGGTTCTTCTTCTATCCAAAAACTACTTTTTGAAATGAGCATGCTAAGTAAACTGAACATGTATATATGAAAGTATTTTTGATTTTTTATTTATATCGTATTGCATTATGAAAATAATACATTTATTTGGCAAAGTAATCCAGACTTTAAGTTGAAATAAAATTCTGAAGTTTACTTTTTTGGGGGGAGGGGGGTCCTGGAAACCCTTCTACCTCCAGGCTACACTCCCAGACCTATTTTATATTTTTATTTGGAAACAGGAAACAGGGTCTCCTCAGCCAGCGAGGCTAGCTTTAAACCTGCATGATCCTCCTGTCTCTGCCTCCCAACCGTGGGGACCACAAGCTTGCACCACCATGCCCGGCTGAAGTGTACTTTTTAAAAATATGAAATAGATGTATTCTAACCAATACATACTAGCATCCTTATTATGTGAATAACCCAGTAAATCTAACTTTAATAGTTTCATATTAAACTACAAGGTGGTTTTTTGCATTCATTTATTTTAGGATTGGCAGAAATCTCAAGAGAAATGACCTTCATTTTTATTAAACTAACCAATACATTTAAAAAACTTCTGTTCAGAAGACAATTTGAAACACTACCCCAAATTTTATCTGCTTTGGTTCTTCAAGTTGCATGTTCATCTTATCATAGTTTTTTTTTTCCAGAATCAAACATTGTAGCAGCTTCAGATTTCTGCCTAAGTACCTTTATAAGTAAACTAGTATATTACATTTATATTATTTGAAATATTGCTTTTACAAATGCAAAACTGCATAAACAACATGCCTATCCATACCAGCAAAATAAAATACTCTGAGCCTCAGTGCTTTAACTGCCTTGGCTCCCTGGGCCTGGCAATCCTGCTTATGTAGGCCATACTACTCAAATATAGCTGTGAGTTAACATGAGGTGGATAAATCTACTAACCAACATTGAAAATGGGTTTTTAGTATTTCTGTTCTGCTACACTTTCAGGATTGAAAAAACTTATTTTTGAAAAACATATGAGGACTATTTGTTTTTATTTTTGAAAGGGAAAAGTGCTAAAAATATCACATTTATATTTATATGTTGATTGTAGATCAAACTTGTTGTTGTTTATACAGACAGTTGTAGAATGCTAATTGAATATCTTTTTTAGGATAAATGGAATCCTGTAGTTAAATTGGGAAACCTGGTTGGGCTGTTTTTAGAGACTAATTGGTGGCCATTTGGAAATAAATTTCCACAAAAGCATAGGTGCACTTAACTCAGACTTGAGGTCTAATAGTAACATTTATTTATGAATTGTTAAAAGGCTAATTTAAGGCTCTTTTTTAAAAACATCAAGCAAAGTCCCACGAAAAGGTTGAAACAGATAGGTGAGACTTACATGACAATAGGTATTTTGGTTTTTTGCCTTGAGCAGATTCCTTATCTGTGACTCTAGTTTCTGAACCCAGCCTGTAAAAATAATTTAGAGATGCTGAAGAGGAAGAAAGCATTTTTTTAAATTTTACCATAGCACCATACATTCTTCTTTCTTCATTACTAACTCTTTTTTTTATTTGAAAGACTAATATTTTAATGCATTTTGTTTGTCTTGAGATGTTATAAGCACATCAACGATAGTGTCTTGACACTGAAATGGGAAATAATATATTGTGAAATAGAAATTATTTTTCATGTACAAATTGAAAAAACATGATGACAACAGGTAACAACATAGTAGAAAGCAATGCACTACATTTCTTCTACATAAATCTCTGCTTCCATTATGTATAAAATGTATCTGAAGCCCTTATTATATCATCTATGGCTATCATTCTCTCCACAATCTACATATGGCATTATTTCTACTTTTGGAAGAGAGAGAGCACGTTGGGTAGTCACAACACTTGACAGAAGAAAAAATAGTGAAAACATCAAATTCCAGATAAATTTTTCTGCAAGTCTTAATGTGATGATAAGCTACAGTAGAGCTAGGCCTAGCTTTCTCATAGCTGTTTTGATTTGGGTCACTTTTGCTAAAGATATGATTTCTTTTAATGAGAGCATTATTATTCTTCCTTTCTTAAGGCTAACACTTCCCCCTTGCCCCTTTATCCTTTTATTTTTATTATGCCAAAGGGGCTTCCTTCTCTTGTTTACTCTTTGCCATGGGTAGCATGACAAACTGTTTGACCAGGTTGTAAACATAGTAGAGTGCTGCTCTTACTAATGTGAGTGAATGTGATTCTGCTGGCTTAGGCAGCAAAACTATCCTACAAGCAAAATTTTTCTGCATTTAGAATAAAAGGCAAAGCTATGTATCCATATTCTTAGTTCCCTGCAATAGTCATCTTAGTCAAGGAATTCTCTGCTCCTGTGGAAGAAGGAAAGAACAGGAAGTCAGATTATAGAGCTCGGATTTGGATAATGAAGGGGCCAACGGATGTCTCATACCAAACAACTCTGGTCTCACATTTGCCATTTCTGAAAAGATGATCAGCCTCTATCTAATTATGGACTTTTCTTATATAAAATACAGATTTACCTTCTGTGGGTCTTGATTATTTGTTGACTAAAATATTACAGATTATAAGGGACACATTTATGTTGAAGCCATCAGCCCATATCATGAAATAGAGCTTTTTTTTTCCTTCATGTAATTGTATCTTTCTATCACAGTTTGCAGCAGAAAGTAGAAAGGTGCCTTGAAGATGGGATCCGCCTTCCCATGTTAGATACAAAACAGCTTCAAAATGAAAATGACAACCTCAGAGAACAAAACGAGACTGCTAGTAAGGTCAGTGGATGCCTTTGATAGTAAACATGCAAGTACCATGTACACGTATGCAAAGACATATAATTTATAGCTATTTTATGTGATTATAATTTTTCTAATATACTTATAGCTTAAGAAATTTTGAGTTTGGATTTTTTATTTGGAAATAAGCTAGTAATTTAAGTAAATGTAAGTGATTTTATCTTAAATAAAGGCCAAAATGAACTCTATTTCTCTTTCTTAAACTATTCAAAATCTGTCAGAAAGTTAGTTTTATAAATTACATAGAGAAGAGTTTTATCAAGAACTATGGGAACACTTGCAGTTTTATAAACATATGATCCAAGTCATATTGCTATTTAAAGCATAGTTATGTGAATACTTTTATAAAATGAAAAAGACCCTTATAAAATAAATTTATAATTCCCTGAACTTTCCCTAGTTTCCTTGAAATACTGAGCTGGGTGTGGTGGCACACACTTGTAATTTCATCATTTGGGAGGCTGAGACTGGAGGATCGCGGTTCGTGGACTGCCTCAGCTATTTAATGAGGCGCACCGCAACTTAGTGAGACCCTGTTTCAAAATAAAGAATAAAAAATAGGGCAGGGGATGTAGCTCAGAGGTTGTTCCGTTCCCAGACCCGCGCGCGCGCGCGCAAAAAAAAAAAAAAAAAGCAATGGGGAAAAAATGAGATCATTCACATTGATTTATTTCTTGTGTTTTAGATAATAGACAGCCAACAAGATGAAATGAACAGAATGATATTAGAAATTCAGGTAAGGAATATTTTATACTGTGTGTGTGTGTGTGTGTGTGTGTGTGTGTGTGTGTGTGTGTGTGTGTGTGTTACTGGGGGTGAAATCCAGAGGCATTCATTCTACCTTTGAGCTATATCCCCAGCCCTATTTTTTATTCTTTATTTTGAAACAGGGTCTCACTGAGTTACAAAAGGCCTCACTAAGTAGCTAAGGCTGTCCACTAACCTCCTCTTTCAGCCTCTCAAATGCTGGGATTACAAGCGTGCGCCACCATGCCTGGCTTTAGTTTTTTATTTTTACTTGTTTTTTTTTACAGATGTGTGTACACATACGTGCACTTTATTTTTTATTGATGCATTGTAAGCATACATCTTGATGAAGTTCAGATACGTGTACACAGTACTTGTTGAGCCCTTCCCAGATTCCCACTCCACTTCCTCTCCCTCCCTGTCTTTCCTTCTGTGCTCAGCACAGTGATTGCATTTGATGAGTTTGTGTATGTGCATCATGTTCCTTGTCTTCTTTCCCCCTCTCGTCTCCCTCAGTTAGGTGTCCTCCTTCATTCCAGTAAGATTTCTTCTCCTTTGTCTGGAGTCCCTCCTTTGTCCCAGTTTCTCCTTAGTTTCCAAATATGAAGGAGAACATTTGACCTCTCACTTTTTTTGTGACTGAGTAATCTCACTTAGCATAATATTCTTTAGTTTCATCAATTTTCCTGAAAATGATATAAATTTTTTTTTATGGCTGAGTAGAATTTCATTTTGTATATATCCCATAATTTTGGTGGTACTGGGGTTCCTGGAAGACCTTCTACCTCCGGGCTACACTCCAAGACCTATTTTTTTTATACTTTTTTTTTAAATTTGGAAACAGGGTCTCTTAAGCCAGTGCAGCTGGCTTCAAACCTGCGCGATCCTCCTGTCTCCACCCCCCAAGTGCGGGGATTACAAGCGTGCGCCACCACGCCCGGCAAAGCATATATTTTTTAAAGCATATATTCCTAGGTGCCAATAGTGAACCTAATGAATTACTACCTCTGGGATGAGGTTTGAAATATATATTACTAACAAGTTCCCCAGGCAGTTCTTAAGTATAACCAAGCAGTAGTTCTAGTCATTGGGAAGCATTGTAGCCATTATAGTGTTCTTTGGGACATAAAGTAGGAACTAATAGGAAGATGAATTTAAATAAGAAAAAATTTAATTTCTGAGATACCTGGGAATGTTGTATAACACATTTATCAGATCTCACTTATAAACCAGAACATAGATTAGAAGCTAAAAGAAAAGGAATCCTGAAAGAATGTTTTTTCTTGATATTGTGCTAATTTTGTAGTAATAATCTTATTCAAATATAATTAATATATAATACTCTTCATATATTTAAAGTATACAGTCCAATTCAGTGTTTTAGCATGTTTCAGATACATAAAACCAAAACCACAATGATTTTAGAACATTATCACCTCAAAAAGAAACCCTGTGTCTTTATCTATCACTCCCTTACATTCCCATTCCTTTCCCAGCTATAGCAATCACTACACTACTTCTTGTCTATATATAGATTTGTCTATTCTGGACATTCTATATAAATGTGTATGTAGTCTTCTGTGGTTCTTTTTTAGACCATATCCAAGTGTTAAGCTTCACTAATTGTGTGCTGATACTTTGTTTTCAGCAATGCATTGTGGCATAAATAGCTTCACAGACTAATTCATTGCGTTTCCTTTGAAGAGCTAATTCCTTAAGTCAGTGTTTGAGATTGTCTTCTGACCTCAGGAGTTCTCTTCCCATATATCTGTTCCTTTCTGGGAAAGTAGCCAACTTAGAGTTTAGCAGAGAGCCATGAATCAAAAAGTAACCTGGCAATTGCCTACTGCCACAAACTCCAGTGTGTGTATATGGTGTGTGTGTGTGTGTGTGTGTGTGTGTGTGTGTGTGTGTGTGTGGTGTGCAGGGGTTGAACCCAAGGGCATTCTCTCTTAGAGCTACACCCTCAGCCCTATATTCTTTATTTTGAAACAGGGTTTCACTAAGTTTCGGAGGGCCTCACTAAGTAGCTGAGACTGTCTGTGAACCCCAATCTTCCTGTCTCAGCCTCCCAAATACTGGGATTACAAGCATGTGCCACCATGCCCAGCTAACTCCATTGTTTTGATAGTGTCTTTAAGCTTGAACTTCTCCATACATCGTTGCAGTTCCTTTATAGCTATATTTGTAACTGTTATGTGGCCTACTTCCCAGACAAAAATCTAAAGTCAGATCAGTAGGGGCAAGGGCAATGCTATTTTTCTGAGTGACACTCTCCCTCTCAGAGCTAGGCACTCAGTAGAAGAAGTGGAGGCAGAGACTTCATCTCTTCCCTTCCCCTCTCCCAGCCCCTCCCCCACAAGCTAAGGCCAGAGTAGTCAGGGCCCCAGTTTCTCAGTGGTGCCACACCTAATGTAAGGCTTTCATCATATGCAGCCATCTGTGTGGAAGAAAAAAAGAGCCCCCATGTTTTGGCTTCACTTGCCTGAATCTTAGCTTGACTGTAAATGTTGATGTCATAACTCTTCTGGAAAGATAGCTCTCTACCAGGAGCTGGGGAGAGCTGGAGCCCTGTGTTATTGACTATACCAGGTTGGAGTAGAATTGCTATCACAGGCTGTGAGAGGGGATAAGGATGAAGTGAGTTTGTTTAAATACATGTTTATTTTGCTGAATGCATTTAGGACCATTTCCAGAAACCTTAAATGTTTTCTTTAATAATATTCCTTTACTGGGGAATAGGTCTACACGGTTACTTACCCTATCATGCTGAAAGTAGAACTCTCAGATGGCTTTTAAAGTTATGGCATATTGCAAAATGATGGCAAACTTAAAGGAATTAGAGCTGTAGACTGCCTTAGATTCTTATAAATAGAAAACTTAAGGCTAGTGTTCATGATGTTTGCATATCCTTACTTATTTTAGTTTTTACAAATATTTGGAACATTCTCTCTACTCTCAGTGCAGAGGAATGAGGAAAAGGGATTGCATATTTCCCTCTACTTGAGCACACATAAGAAAGAGAGCCTCTGGAGCCAAGCACAGTGTTGCTGGGGTGTCAGTTGTGGTGGCCAAATAGCGGGTTACAGAAACCCTGCTTTCTTGGTGGTATTTGTTACCTCTAAACTTCAGCACTAATCTCACAAGATTAGGAAACATATTTTATACAAGAAAGATTAGCTTTAGAGAGATGAGCACAAGGTCACAGCTAAAGATCATAATTCATGTCTTTTTGACTAAAGAGTCTGTGCTCTTGGCACCACTCCTGGCTGCCTTTCAAGTAAAAAATTCCAAGGGAAAAGTAAAATGCACATGAAAAATGTTAGTATGATTCCTTCCTTGTAGAAACCTTAAGGAACAGATAATTTTAAATAAAGGTCCTTTTCCATAATAAGTTAAAATGGAGACTGTCAGAAAATATGGAAAGCACCTTACATTCAATTGCCTGAACGTAGAATTGGGAAATTTTTGTTTCCAATGTGAAATATATTTTTAATACATTTCCTACTGCATTATGGTGGTGGTAGTAGTTCCTTAAGTTCAAATAAAATGCCTAGTTGTTTCTTCTGATATATTTCAAGAGCTTTATAATGGACAATCTTTATCAAATTTGGCATTTGGCACAGTGCCTTGCACAAAAAAGATGCCAAATGAATGTATTGAATGATTGAACAATCTTCTACTAAAACAAAAACCAAATTAGGTATTGAATACTCTGTATTTTGTCATTGATTAATTAACTTAAATCATTCAATAATTGCTGAGATTGTACCATGGGTTCTAGGGAATAACTAGTGTCTAAAACAGGTGGGGAAAAAGCCTTTGGTCACAAGGAATTTCAAATACTGTGCTGAATTTGGAATAAGCCCTTTTGAAAACTTCACATATGGAATAAAGAATCAGTGTTTTTTGCATAAGTATTTCGTGGCAAGTAAGAGGTCATTGAGGCTTTTTGGTTATAAGCAACAGAACTAGCTAAAATTAGCCTTAGCAATAACAGTAGAATCTGCTGCCTTACGCTAGATAAAATACAGTATTACAGAAATGCAGAGATATTTGTGGAACTCATAGGAATGAGTTTAGTAGACTAGTATATACAAATTAGATACAACATCTTATTAGAAAAAACTTCTAAAATCTAGATTGATTTATTTTTATGGCATATTAATGATAGTTTATTTTGAAGACATACATTATTTTTAATAATAACATATCTTAAGGGGAATTTTTTTGGTAGAATTGTTTATTAGTGCTTATTGTGGTGTTCTTACTTGTGGCTTATTTATGTGTGTGTTCACCATTGCCTAATTTTTGTTTTCAATTTAAAATTATCACAGCAGGGCATAATGGTGCACGCTTATAATCCCAGCCTTTGGAAGCCTGAGACAGAAAAATCGTGGTTCACAGCCAGACTCAGCTATTTAGTGAGACCCTGTTACAAAATAAATAATAAAAAATAGGACTGGGGCATAACTCCAAGGTATAATGCCCCTGGGTTCAATCCCCAGTACCACAAAATAAAATAAAAATTTTCCCTGAATTCCCAATTTGTATATCTATTTGCCTATTCAATATTACCACTTGACATATCAGAAATAACATATGCAAACTGAATTTTTTTTATCCCAGCATCACCACAATATAAATTTTGCTACATCTTCCAGATTTCTCATTAGTGGCTAGTCTACCCTTCCACATACTTACTCTGGAGCTTAGACTTATTCTTAGCTTCTGTCTTACTTTGGATTTGTCAGCAAATTATATTACCTTCAAAATATATCTAGAACCTGGTCTTTTTCTACCCCTCCAGTGCCACCCTGATCTGAGCCATCTTGTTTCTCATCTCCATTATTTCTTCCTGCTTTAACCCTTGCCCACCCAACAGGCTGTTCTCATCTGCCTGAGTGGTCATTAACAAAAATATCAGGTTATATCATGTCTCTGCTAGAGAACAATTAAAATTTTTAACTTATTAAATAGTGGGATTCATTGCCCAGAACTCTTAATGGTTCCTTAGTTTTTCCAGAGTAAAAATCTAAGCTCTTACACTATTCTTATGCTGTCTTCCTCTCTTACTGTTTTCTACTTTTCATAGCAACTTGGTTCTCTTTCTGTCTGAACATGGAAGGCACCATCTGTCCCAGAGCCTTTGCATTAACAGAATCACTCACTCTAGATATCTGAAGGACATAGTCTCTCGCTTCCTTTGAACTATTGCTTAAATATCACCTTTTCCATGAATGCTTGTTCTCCCCTCTTATGATTTCAGTGTCCTTTCCCTTGCCATGCTGTTTGTTCTATAAAGCAGTAATCAAATTTTAGAATACAGAGCTATGCAACTAATATATTTATTTACTTTGGTCTTTTTCTTTCTAGTAAAATATCACCCAGTACTCAGAATAGTGTTTGCATGAATGATTGCAAGAAGGAATGTATTTGTGTAATGCATATGTGTGTGTGTGTGTATGTGTGTGTGTGCGCACACATGCACACACACTCTTGTGCATGCATGTGCAAGAGTATGTGTATTTGTATATGCATTAGAATAGCTAACAAAAGCCTTTTTTTTTTCAAATTATAGCCAGAAAGCTTAGATCTTCAGTTAGGTAAATAAATATTATACACCATTCAATCAAATGAAGCAATGAAGAAATTTCAGTATTGGAAAACATAGGTGCATATTCAGAGAGCCCTTTCTGACTGTTCTCTGAGATGCATTTTTGCAGCATATAAAACATATTTTCCCTTGTAACGAAATACACTTGTTACAGGGTTTGATTTATTTTTTCAAACTTTTGAGTTACTAAATATATTTTCAGAGTTTAACAAGTGAAATGTAAAAGCAGTACCTTTGTATATCTGTTATAAGAAGATTGCTTTATATTTAGTCTTATTTCAATACACAGAGAAAGGTATCTTCTCTTATTTCATCCAGAGATAATGTAAGGAGAAAAGGGGGAAAAACATAAAAATCTTCAACATGGTTTGTGTCTTTTAGTTGATCAGTATTTTCAGAGTTGGGAATTAACAGATCTGGGAAAAAGATATTCTTCCATTCATGTGTTTATTGATTTCATGGTCTAACAAAAAAAATTGATAGAAACACCTTGGATTTGCTAGTAACTACAGAATTTATAGTGTGTTTTTCTTTGGTGGGTATATAGTTAAAAAAATCAGACTGGTCACCTGAAATGACCTAGTACTCTTAAAATTTTCGATATGCTGTTTTGGTGTTAGGATTTTCTTATAATAGTATCATGTCTAGATAATTTATAACTTTAGTGTGGAGTAAGAAAAAGATTACCTTATTGAAGTCCCTCAATAGACCTTTAGCTTGAGGTCAACTTTATGTTTACCAAGCAGTGAACATAAAGCAGACATAGAGAAAGGAAGTTCAGCTATGTTTCAAATGATAGAAGATAGACCTTATTATCTTACTATTTTGCTTTTTATTGACCATAATAAAATGTTTTTAAAAGTGTAGATTTGTTGCACTCCCAAATTGATAGAAAAATCAATAAGAATTATTTGTAATAGAGTATTAAATAGCAACTTAGATTTAACATGATTTACACTGATGAAAAGTTTTCTTTGCAGAGTTTTTGTTTCTGGTTTTCCTCCTTTTCTTTGGAGCCATCTACTCTATAAATAATAGTGGTTGTTTAAAAAAAAGTAAAGGCTTCATCTTCTAGGAACTGGGAAGGAAAAAAAGATATAAAGTATTCAAGCCAACATCTCTGGTTATCTATATACATGTTATCATACTTTGCTTTACAATTGTGTTGTTGTAGTCTATGCAGGGGAAACTTTCTAAAGAGAAATTGACCACACAAAAGATGACTGAAGAGCTGGAAAGGAAAGAAAGAAACCTGCAGAGATTAACAAAAGCACTGCTTGAAGTGAGTAGAAGAAATTCAAATTTCTTTGGAAGGATAATTCACTACCTATTTAAGTTTTACACCAATGCTCAATTTGATTTTGTATGTATTAATTACTAGAATATTTTCAAGTTGGAGATTTGACTTTGAGTGCCAGTTACTTAAATTCATTAGGTTTCTTATGAAAACTATACTGAAAAGGCAAACCTTCATTTTTCTTATGTCTTAGAATACAATCTTACAGTCTTAACTATATCAAAGTTAAATACTCTTTGGGCTTTAGGTTCCAAAAAATGAGGAAATAAGGCATAAAGGAATATGAACAAACTTGCTGAAAATTGTTAAGGAAGATACAGTGTTAGCAGTTCATCATTAGAAGAGATCATGCCGGGCGTGGTGGCGCACGCTTGTAATCCCCGCACTTGGGAGGCAGAGACAGGAGGATCGCGCAGGTTCGAAGCCAGCCGTGCGCGCTGGCTTAGGAGACCCTGTTTCCAAATAAAAATGTAAAAATAGGTCTGGGAGTGTAGCCCGGATGTAGAAGGGCTTCCAGGAACCCCAGTACCACCAAAAAAATAAAAAATATATATAAAAAAGAAGAGATCATACTTTCTCTTTTAAATATAAAATGAAGTACTTGATCTGTATTTAAGGACATGCTGTACAAAAATACATATTTTAACTGTTATTATATTTATCTCCTAAATACTTAAGTATGCATCTCCAAAAGTTAAGGACATATTCTTCTATAATCATGGTATTATTATCACGTTCAACAAGCACAGTTACTCCTTGATATAAACTTGATAGTATTTAGTCTATATTCCAATTTGCCATATTCATTAACTATTTTCTATTAGTGGCTATTTTGAAAACAGTATTCAGTCAAGGACTATACTTTGCATTTCACTTCATTGTCTTAGGACCCGTAGACCCCTCTCCTTTCCTGTGTTATTTATACTAGAAATTCATTTGTCTAATAGATTTGTTGATTGTCACATTTCTAGATGGGTCTAATTGTTTTCCTCATGCGTGTCATTTATCATTACCACCTTGTATTTCTTATAGGCTAGGTGTTAGAACTAAAGATACCACAAAGTTCATGTCAAATATTTTTTTGGTTTGAGTACTTTGTAAGAAAGTTCACATCATCAGGTTATGTAATGTTTGATTATCTCATTGTAAGCGACATAAAAGTACTGAAATCTCTGGTTTAAGATGGTGACAGCCTGACTTTTCCATGGTAAATGTTCAGCTCTGGGAAACAGCAAGTGATCTTTGGGCTATGTCAGTGTACCATTTGTCAGTGCCCTCCCCTGGCAAATGAAGTAACATTCACCAAGGATCATTGCCTAAAAAGAGAATCCCAAATTTAATTTCCTTCTGCCCCTTTTCAGACAAAGAATTATTCATTACCTTCCCCCCCATATCTACCATTTTTATGTGAAGAAACAGAAAGATACAGTAAAAAATTGCCTTTGTTTTGTGTATCCTATTTCACCCCTTCCCCCCAAAAAAGGACAGTCTTGCCTACTTTGGGAACCTGTTGCCTAAATCACCAGATGACTGAAAAATGATATTTTTTTTACAATCATATAATTTCTTTTTTATTGGCTGACATTCATTTGTTTTTTTAAAAACAAACTTTTCCCTTTTCCTCACTCCTTCAGGCTATTTGGTTATTCTGAAATATAGTTACAACTGGAAAGTTAATTAAACTTATTATTTTAGTGTGGTTTGGGGGATTGAATCCAGGGCTTACCCATGGTAGACATGTACTCTACCACAGAGCTACATCTCAGCCCCTTAAACTTACCTTTAATTAGTAATTTTCAGGATGAGAAGGTAATAATTTTAGAGGTAATAGTAACTAACATTTTCTGAGTGGAGTAAAGTTCATATTGATGCTTCCAATTCAAATTTAACAATTTACAGTTGTTTTTCTCCTTCTTTGATTTTATATTTGTATTTCTTTGTCTATTAAGCCAATATTTTTTTTTTTGTTTCTACCAACATTAACATATATGCCTTTTGAGGGGGTTGCTGAGGATGGAATCCAGGGCATTATTCATTTGAGCTATCCCCAGCCCATATATCATTTTTAAATTTTGAAATAAGGTCTCACTAAATTGTGTAGAACCTCACTAAGTTGCTGAGGCTGGGCATGAACCTGCAATCCTCCTGTCTCCGCATCTGAAGCTTACAAGCCTGTTCCACCACACCAAGTCAACATTAAGATATATGCCTTTTTTTAAATTTAAAAAATAGTTTCAAAGTAACTTAATCATTATTGTTAGTAATAGTAAAACTACAGAATGGGGCTTAAAGTTTTCTTTTTGTCACTGGAATAAATATTATTGTAAAAAAGTACATACATAACCAAGATGCTCATTATGTGAGAAAGCTCTAGAAACTGGGACCATTTGTATTTGTCTTTTCTTTTTTTCTTTTTCTCTTGTCTTTACCCAAGGATATTATATGGTACTGAAGAACTTTTGTATTAAGTAAATTAATATTTTTCTTTTCTCGCACTGTGTATATGCAGTCAAATTTAGTCAAGGGTGTACATAACATGACATTTGATAATAGACTAGGGGAAAAATGTTAAACCTGTATAGCTTTTAAGTACCTTTCCTCTAACAACTGATTTTTTCTTAATTTATTGCAGAACCAAAGACAAACAGAAGAGACATGCTCTTTATCGGATCAGGGCCAGGAAGCAGACCAGTCTAGGCAGCAGGCAGTTCTTAACAAACGGCCATTATTTGATTTGACTGTGATTGATCAACTGTTCAAGGAAATGTCCTATTGTTTGTTTGACCTGAAAGCATTATGTAGTATTCTTAATCAGCGAGCTCAGGGCAAGGAGCCTAATCTTTCATTATTACTGGGAATCAGATGTAAGTGGTTGATGACTTGTCCTAATTTTATTGCTTCACAATTAATAACCTGTCTTCATGGGTCAAGAACTTCTGCTTTTTCCCTGTTTGTTTTCGTGGGTTTTTTTCCCTACTTGGATTCATAAGTCTCTGAAGTAAGTTACCTGTTCTGCATTATTAGAACTGACCTCATTATGTAACTTTCAGGAGTGAGTAGGGATCAGAGTTGATAGAATGTCTGGAGATGTTTTTTTTAGATGCCAGGAGTGGCTTTCTGATTGCTCTTCTGAAAGGAATGATTCTCCCTGTTTGCTTTCATATGGTATTTGTAGATTAACCAGTATTCACTGATAAGATATTTGCTTCTCTATGCTGTCTGTATTATATGACAGTTCTTAACTTGAGTGTCAGTGGTTTAGAATGCACCAGTTTTCCCAGCCTACAGACCTGATGCCCTTGTCTTGCATACCTGTTAGCTTTGCCCTTTTCCATGTGTCACCCATCCACCCTCAGCTCAATTCTGTCTTCCTCTAGACATAATTGTGAAAACTGCCATAAAAATAGCCTAGGGAGCCTTCCCTTCTGGGCTACTTTTGCAGGAATGCTTATTTCTGCAAAGATAGCATTATCTATGGGTCCAAGTTAGTAGAAAATTGATATGTTGGTTTATTTTTAATAGACAAGAAATAGATTTCAGTAAAAAGAACAGAATAAAACCACAAAATTAGGATTATGAATGAACAAGTTATATTAAGTAATTAAGTACTGCCTTGTAGTTTGTTCAATATGTGACTGGAGAGAGGACTAGTTTCATCGAAAATATTTTATTATTTTGCCTCATAATAGTTATTCTGGCAAACCAAATAGCACTTTTAATCAAGTATATCCCTTGTTAAATGAACATGTACCTGTACTCAGCAATGTCAGTACAGTTTTCCCTTATACTAGTGTGAGTATGTATAAAAAACTTAATGTTTAAGTATATTCACACATTCAGTAAACACTAGATACCTTCAGTGGTCCAGGCAATTAGCTGAGTGCTGGTATGCAGACGATTGAACACAGCCCTCACATACACATTTACCAAATCTCAGAGTGTTGTGATACATGCTAAACCATAGCATGTGGACAAAGAGCAGGCGAACAAAGGAAACACAAGTCAGTGTACACGGCAGGCCTGCGAGTGTGCAATGGAGTAGCTTGTTTATGATATGGATCTTTTAGAGGAGGAGAAGGAGAAGGATGCTAGGTAAACAGGGTGATTTGGTTAAAAATAATCTCTTGGTCTGAGAGACCCCCTCTGTAATCCCCACGCTTGGAAAACGGAGACAGGAGGATTGTGCAGGTTCAAAGCCAGTCTCGCTGGCTTAAGAGACCCTGTTTCTAAATTAAAAAAAAAAAAATATATATATATATATATATATATATATATATATATATATATATATATATATATATATATATATATCTGTCTGGGCGTGTCGCTCAGATAGAAGGGCTTCAGGAACTCAGTACCACCAAAAAAATAAAAAAAATTATAATCTCTTGGGAGCAAGAGCGTCTGCAAAAAACCCCTCATTTTCCCCCACCATTTTAGAGCTGGTTACCTATCCAATTATTTTATAGTCTTCTACATTTTTACAGTAGCATTTGTAACTTTTTCATTAATAATAGAGTAATTAGCCAGGCATGGTGGCACACTCTTTTAATACCAGCATTTGGGAGGCTGAGATTGGAGGATCATGTTTCGCAGCCAGCCTCAGCTACTTAGTGAGGCCCTCTGAAACTCAGTGAGACAAAATAAAGAATAAAAAATTGGGCAGGAGGTGTAGCTCAGAGGTCAAATGCCTCTGGGTTCCATCCCTAGACCTGCCCCCCCCCAAAAAAAAATGGAGTAATTAGAGTGATCCTAGTAGGAATAAAAGGGAGATTCAAGAATCTGACCATCTTCTTACTCTTTCCCCATATATACTCCTTCCAGTCTTTAAAGTTCAAACCTGAAATTCTTACCTTATGATATTTGGCATTGTGAATGTTGCCAGCCAGCTAACTTGTCAAAAAGCAATGATCTCTTTTGAATCCTTATCCCATGACTACTTTGGTTATCTGTTGCCACTGCACCCAACCTTCTTTAGGATGCTTTACTGTCTTGGCTTTCACGCCTTCTCCAGGTTCCGATTCTGCTTTATGACTGTGCAATCTCAGTCTTCCATGGACTTCTGTGCCAATTGCTTACTGGGATCCCCAGGAACCTTTTGCTGTTAGCTTTTTGTTTGTTTCTCTATTAAAAAATCTCTCTGAATCAAATATTATCAATGTCTTATTGTTTTCTACTTTTCATCTATACAGACATTTATCTCTTACCCTTCCTAGATTGTTTCTTCTGGGCTTCTTACAGCTCACCTGTATGTGTATGTTAACTGGCTATGTGGGAGGCATCACAGACTCAACATGACTAAAACAACACACTTCTCATCCCTACCTACACCTGCTCCTCACAGGAGTGAGAGGCAGTACCATCCACCTGGCACCAGCCTGGATGTTACATTCCACCCTGCTTTCTCCTCCATCTTCAGCTGGTGCCCGGGCTCTAACCCTCACCCAAACTGATGATGACTGAGCTCTGTCTGATCATCCATCCCCTCATTATGTCTAACATTTATTCTTGTGTCTCTGTTGTGTTGTCTTAATTCAAGGTTTTGTAGCCCTCCACCTGAGTTATTACATCTCATTCGCCCTCCTTCAAACCCATTTTTCACATTTTTGCCAGAGTGATCTATTTTCTACTTCATGAGTCTGTTTTCCTCATACTTACACTCCCCTGTGATAGAGATAGATATCTCCTACCTACCTCTATAGACTTATTCTACCAGTTTAGAGCAGATATTAAATTTTCTTGCCATTTCACAATTCTATCAAATATTTAGTTTTCCGTCACTATAAATAGCTTTTGTTCATTCTGTTTTCTTGGTCAACCCAATGAACAAGTACCTATCACCTCTTCAGTTAGCTTAGTATTTCCTTTCTCTTGTACTTTCAACAAATTAGCAGAGCTACTGAAGGTATAAGCAAATGTTTGTTTCAGAAGTACTGTATGAATATATGCCATTTTCAACACCATCCACATTATGATGTGAGACTATAGTGCACCAATAAAATATATATATATTTTTGTTTTATATATATTGTTTTATATATATAATCAAAAAATAAATAAATGTGCATATGTCTATCTACATCTACATAAATGTGAGACTACAATGCACCAATAAAAGCATATTAAGAAAAAGAACCACTGGCTACGTTTGCTTTTATGTTGTAACATGGCATAACGAAGAACCAGATTTAATAATTCAAAGCTTGCTGACTCATGGCTTTACCCCATAGTTGTTCAGACATCAGGCAGTTAGCCATCAACTAGACTGAGTTGTTTGGGATTCGGAGATCTTAGCACTCTCTCCTATATTTTAAAAACTAATATTTGCATGCCAATAAAAACCCAATTTGCAACCGTAAAAATTTAAGGCACTCTCTCACTATGCAAATTATTTCAGATATTATCTAATGGGAAGAATTGAGTTCTCTAGTTGAGCCTGAAAAGAGACATTAAATATGTCCTTTTTCACTTTTAGACTATTGTCATTCATTAAACATACTGAATTTGTTTACTGTATGAGTTCAATGCATTTTAATTAAAATTTTTAAGGGACCAAGTAAATAAGATTTGTTTAATATAAGTCATACAACTTTAAATATGAATTTCACCTGGTATTCAGTATATAGCATTATATATTCATGATGATTAAGGTAAAAAATCTGAAATGTCTTTGTTCAAAAAAAAGAGAAAGAGTAAGTTATTCTCTCCCTGTTTTATTTACACAGCAATGAACTGTTCGGCTGAAGACACTGAAAATGACCACAGCCCAGAAACGCTCTCTAAAAAACTGTCAGATGTATGCCAGTTGCGAAGGGACATTGATGAATTAAGGACTACAATATCAGACCGCTATGCTCAGGACATGGGAGACAACTGTATAACCCAGTGATTAGGCGTTGGTCCCACAGCAATAATGACCCACTGTTAAATGCTGCTGTGTTACAGTCATCTAGATTTCTTTTTAGGAGTTATAATGGAAAGTTGCAAGTGACATATAACTTGCACATAGGTATTTCTTTTTTTGTGCATTCATTTTGTTGAGGGGTAAGGGAATGAGTGTTTATTTTGAAGAGGCTTATCTAATCAGGCAAAAAAAAAATCAAATTACCATTTTAAAAAATGTGATAAGGTCTACAAGAAAAAAACAAATGTATATTTTCAAACTACTGATTGTAGGACCAAGCTGTGAACAGTACCCTTCAGATAAAGGGATAGGATTTTGTTTACTTCTTTATTTTTTTGTGTTTGGGTAACCGTGTGTGTGTGTGTGTGTGTGTGTGTGTGTGTGTGTGTGTGTGTGTGATTATCAGTGCTTTTATTCACAAAATTATAAGGATTTCAAGGGTCAAAGCAAAGCTTCTGAGGAAGACATACACTGTTCATTCTTTCATATAGAAGCTTGTGTTGGGGTGTTTGCAAGGGCTGGCAGAGTAAGAGTTTCAGCAGCAGGCACTTGTTCTCATAGAAGTACTGCAGGCAGACTCACTTAGGATTTGAACAGTCACCGTTCTAAGATGAATTGTGGAGCTAGGTTGACATTGGTAGTGTAGGCAGACCAGCTGATGCTCCAGAGTGATGTGGATTAGACGGAGGAAGTTCTGACTTGATGATCTTTTTTATCAGCATTGTAATTTATACATTACAGGAAAGTTTAACATAATTTGAGCTAATGTTAATATGTCCCTCACTATTTACAATTTTTATTTATGTGTTATATATATGTAAATCTAAACAAGCCATATATAATTAATGCAAACCTTCCAAGGCCTCAGATTATTATTGTAAAAGGAAGATTGACAGACCCTGGAAAAATAGCTTACTTACCCAAATCTCAACGTTTACAATTTAAAATTTTGTACCTGTTTTAATGTTGAAACTACTTTAAGAGAAAGTCAAGTCATATTTTTTATATCTGAACTAACACTAGAGCAAAACAAAACAAAAACCTAGATATTTTAATTGCTTTTGTTAGATAAACATTAAGAATTGGATTTTTTGCAGAATGTGAACTTGGCATGGTTAGCTCTTCATCTGGAGTACAGGGTATTACTATGAGATGCAACCAGTTTTTAGGTAGAAGACATACAAACATTTAAACTTCCAAATGAGTAATGCTCATGATTTAGTTCTTCCGAGCATTTGTTACATTTTTTTTAATGTACTTAGTTATGGCAAAGCATTTTCTAAGTTGGTTTGATTGTTTTATGTAACCAAGTTTCATTTAGGCAAGACTAAATGAGAGGTAGGGCAATAAAGGTGTGACTCAAGCAGAGGATATGTTTGGATGTGTGAGAGCAGACCACATATCTGTTTTCTTGCCAGACATGTATACTGGTATACATGTAGACTGCTCCTACAAAATATTTTTCCTGCTTTCAACAGTGAAAACATACTGGAGCAAAGTCTTCAAGATTACCCAGAAAGATGCTCAGTTCAGACTTTTGGCTTATATACAGCTTTCAGTAAGTTGTTTTATAGCTCAGCAGTTCATTAAAATACACTGTAAATATATTACATTTCCCTCTGTTCAGTGCCTGAGTCCTGCTACTCTTATTTCTTAGAATCTGGCCACTAAGAAATCAATTTAATGTAGTAATTGTATATCCCAAGGTCTCTAACCTCAGGAGGCACTTAGTCACTCATTGGAAAGAGCGTGGCTTTCTAATGTGTTTATTTAATTTTTAATGTTAGTGCTTTGAAGACAATCAAGGAGTAGTAAATTTATACCAGAAAATGAATGAAAAAATTCTGCCTTGAAAGGATTCATACCTATTAAGATAGTTCTTTACAGTAGATAAATGTCATCTACCATAGGTCAGCTACAAGTGCAACAAATAACACTTTTATATTCTAATAGAATCCCTGTCATCTAGGCGTTTTCAGAAATAAAGGCACAGTAAGAAACTAGACCTTACAAGCAAACAGTCACTGATTCGAGTCAGTAGTTTCTTAAATATATCCTAGGATTGGGGCTTATGTTTTGATATTTTCTGGTGGCTAGTATTGTTCTGAATGTGTGTAATCATTTATTTAATCTTCTGCAGTTATAGTTTTTATTTTCTGGCCCAATTTTAGTAAGTTTTCTAAAACTAACAATTCATATATCTTGAGGTAAAAAATTTTAACTTAGTAGCGAATTAACAAACTGTTGCTGGTGCATTTCAATTTGGAAATTATATATACTCCCATAAAAAAAGGAGTTAGGATATGAGAGTCTGAAGTTTGTAAAGGGACCTAGATGATAAATAGCCTTGAGGAAATTGGAGAGGAAATTGAGCTGGTAGTATTCTAATTAGTCAATTTTTAATTTTTATTTTTAAAAATTTTCTTTAGGATATCCTCTTGTGTTAATAATATTGGTATTGCATTGAAAATGAAGATTTTACTGTAAGGACAAGTAAGATGGGCAAATAGTGACAGTACAGTATCTTACCCCAGTTTGAACTAGGATGTTCATGGAAGTTATTACAGTGATCTGTGCCCGAAATGAAAATTAACCTAAATTTTAAAGTAAATCTATTTGAAATTTTCAATAGTGACATTTCTTTTTAATTATACTTTTGTGCAATGTACTAAATGTTTATCCTACTATGAAGTGACATGTAGTGTTATCATGAGTTAGCAGTTGTTTGGATTTTAAAGTTGGGTTTATTCTGACTCCGTATATACAGCAGGGACAAAATAACAGTTTTCTTAATAAAAGACCCAAATTATCTGTGCAGATAAAATTAGCTGAATCAAGGGCACATATCTGTCTTCATTTGATGTCAGAAAAATAGAATGAATCTAGTTAAACTGTTAGTTGATTTTCAGTGGCCTCTAATTTAAAAAAGTATAAGTTTGAGTAGGTAAAATATGCCTGAATTTATTTTTTAAAAGTATGGCCCCTTTTATATTTAAAATGGAATTCATAATGTTAACAGTATTATATCTAAGTAAAATATATTTTGGTTGCAACAACTTATTAAACCGAATGAGGTTTCTTTCAGTAGCTTGTTACAGACAATCCCAAGGCTGGAAAGTGTTGCTAAAATGAATATTGTACATTTCTGACTTAGTAATGAGCTTATAAATTAATTCTGTCATTGTGCAAGACTCAATAGAATATCTTAGAGGATATTTTTAATGGAACTACTTTATTGGAAGAATGATCTAAATATCAGTAATATTTCATTGAGTAACAGTATCTGAGCACCTGGACTGTTTTTTTTACATAACACAGTTCAACTCAAGCCTACTTTTAGTTTGGTTTATTTGGCATTCTCTTACATAGATTTCTATCATTGTAGATATGTAATTATGGTAATAAGCATTTTTCATAACCTTGCTCTTCAAATTATATCATTTGAAACTGCCCATAGCTGTAGCTTTCAGAGCTAAGGTTGTTTCCATTTTGACAGTTCTTTTCAGAGCTCACAAAAGAAACTTATTTCCTATTTGATATAAAGAGAAAAATTTCCAACTTTGCTCTAAAATGTTATTGGAGTAATTGCTGTATGATTATATCATACATTTAATCATGAAGGGAAATATTTTGGATTTTTTCTTATTTAAGAGAAATACTGAATAAGAATGTAGTTTCACATTCGTATGTCATTAACAACACTATTGCAGCTGCATACAGAAGAGAACCTTTTGTGCCTTTTTGCCTGCAGTAAGCATTCATTTCTATTTCACATGAGCTGTAAGAATGTTGATGACTTTTGCACCTTGTTCTTCTGTACATAGATTTGATTAAGAATTTTCTTGAAGCAAGGAACAGTTTTTCATTATGAGGTGAGTAGTAAACAGGAGAGGAAGTATCATATCAGCTATGTCTTTGGAACTCGACCTTCTCTCCATAGAGTAATTCCATCCAGATGTAGTCATTTGAGTGTATAAGTGTGTACATTTATATATATTTGTATATATAAGTAGTTATTTAAATATATAAATATAAAACTCAGCATCACATTGGCGTGATGACGAGAAGTAGTAAGGTGCTAGGTGATTACATTAAAAGCACAGAAGAGTGCAAGATCAGTCCCTGTGACTGGTGGATTTTGTAAACTAGGTTCAGTTTTTGAACCACCCAGATTACCTCATGTGTAAATACAGTGTTCATGATTTAATTGAAATACAGTTATTGTAAAAAAAAAAAAAGAATGTGAAGCCACTGGTTGGCTTATGCCTTCTTACCTATCATTTCTGCCTCCTTTTTGTAAAGGGGTTGTTTTGGGTTTTGTTTTTAAATAGGGTTTACAGCTAGAATTTTGAATGCCAAAGTTCTATTTATTAAACTAAAAAAAAGTTTTCAATGTTAATTGCTAGTATTTTTCCACTGGACTATTATTGTTTGTTGATGTTGAAATTTGTATTTACAGAGAAATAAATTTTTTATAAAAAGACTTGTGTCTTCCTGATGCCTGATTTTAATATAAGCATTTGAAATTACAAACTATCCTGAATTTATTTATTTATTTATTTATTTATTTATGCTGGTACATTGTAGTCATACATCTTAATGGGATACAAGATGGTAGAGGCATACATCCACACATCACTCATTTAGCCCTTCTACAATTCTTACTTCATTCCCTCTTTCCTCCCTCCTTCTCCTGTTTGGTTTAGTGATTGATGTTTGTAAATGTACATCATTTACATAATGGAATTTCCCTCTTTCCTCCTCTCATCTCTCTCAGTTAGGTTGCCTTATTTGCTCATCTAACATATCTCCTTCTTTGTCTAGAGTTTCTCTGTTGACTTTTTTTCTCCCTAACTTCCACATATTAGGGAGAACATCCAATTTTTTACTTTTTATGATTGACTAATCTCATTAGCATAATGCTCTCCAGTTCCATCCATTTTCCGGTAAATGATATATTTCTGTTCTAATTTATGGGTGAGTAAAAGTCCATTGTGTACATAGCCCATAGTCTTGTAATTCATTCATATGTTGATGGGCATCTTAGCTGGTTTCATGGTTTGGTGATTGCAAATTATGCAGCTATGAACATAGATACACATATATTAGTTTGGTAGTTTGGTTTCCATTTTGGGGTAAATACCCCAAAATGGTATTGCTTGGTCATATGGTAGATTTGTTCCTATTTTTCTAAGGATCCTCCATACTGTTTTCCAAAGTGGCTGCATTAATTTGCAATCCCACCAACAATGTGTTAGAGTTTCCATTTCTCCACATCCTCAGTAGCATTTGTTGTTGTTTGTGTTTTGAATGATTGCCATTCTGATTGGATTTAGGTGAACACTCAGGGTAGTTTTGATTTGTATCTCCCTGATTACTAATGATGTTGAGCTTTTTTCATACGTTTATTGACCATCTGAATTTCTTTTGTGAAGTACATGATATTTAGTTCACTTTTCCATTTTTTTGATTGGATTGTTGTAACAGTGAGTTTCTTGAGTTCTCTGTATATTCAAATATTAGTCCTCAAACAGAAGAGAAGGTGGCAAAAATTTTCTTCCATTCTGTCCATTCTCTTGAAGTTCTTGATAGTTTCCTCTGCTGTACAGAAAAGTTCTTTTGTTTCATGCAATCCCCACGTATTGATAGGTCTATTAGTTTCTTGTGTCTTTGGGGTATTGTTGAGAAAGTTTTAACCTGTGCCTCTCTGTTGAAATGATGGACCAATGTCCTCTTCAAGGAGCTGTAAGGTCTCTGGTCTAATTTCCAAGTACGTGATCCATCTTGAATTGCCTCTTTTGCAGAGTGACCAAGTGGGGTTTATTTCCATTCTTCTGCATATGGCTAACCAGTTTTGCCAACATCATTTCTTGAACAGGCTTTTTTCCAGTGTTTGGCCCCTTTGTCAAAAATCAGTTGGTTGTAAGTGTGTGGATTTGTCTCTGAATCTTCTATTCTGCTCCATTGGTGTATGTGTATGTTTTTGTGTCAGTACCCTGCTGTTTTTATTAGTATGGCTTTGTAGTATAGTTTGAAGCCAGGTATTGTGATACATCATGCATGGTTCTTATTGCTGAGAAATACTTTGCCTATTCTGTTTTTTTTTTGTTGTTGTTGTCGAATGCTTTTTCAGCATCTATTGAAATGATCATGTTATTTTTGTCTTTGGTTCTGTTTATGTGATGAATTTTATGGCTTAATTTGCTTCAGATCGTTGGTTTTTTTGCTGAGGTTCTCTGGAGGCTGCAGTGCCAGCAGTCCCTGCGGAGGTAAGGGTTAGATAAGATGGATGGCACCACCACAGCCCCATGGCTGTAGCCATTGGGGGCAAAAGGGGTACTTTTCTGTACTCGGTTCTGCCTCCTAGTTTTGTTTCTGCCGCCTTTCAATATTTATTTCTCTGTTCAGTTTTATGCTGTTTTCTTTCCCTTGTCAAGACACTGTTTTCACAGCGATAGAGATTGAGTGTCAGCAGCATCAGAGTACTCAGGTTACAATCAAGTGTCTTAGAAGAATAGAATAGATAAAATTCTAGGAGACTTAAAGGTAACTGATACAGAAGTCTCATCTTTAGAATGAAAGGACCATTTTTTATCTGGTTTAAAAAGATTTTTGATGGGTGAGACAACAAAAAAGCTTTTGATAGGACACATGCCAGTGATTTTATTAATAGTTTGAGCCAAACTTTCTGCAAATAATCACATTCATTCTATGTCAAAAATTAGGGAATTCAATTTAAAAAGTGGTGTGAAGTATTAGTAATAACAAAAAGCCAGGGCATAGATCCAGCACAGCTATTGATAAGTGAGCAGCACTCTTAACACATCAGCTGATGATACCTTCCTTGGTTTATTAGAAATTGTAGTTTGAGAAGTGAAGTCATGTTTAAAAGAATTCTAAAATGTCTTTTAAATGTTCTTCTTAACCAGGCATGGTGGCACATGCTTGTAATCCCAGTACTTGGAAGGATAAAGTAGGAGGATCGCAGGTTCGCAGCCAGCTTCAGCTACTTAGGCTCTTTGAAATTTAGTGAGACCCTGTTTCAAAGTAAAGAATAAGAAAATAGGGCTGGTGTATAGCTTGTAGGTAAAATGTCCCTGGGTTCAATCTCTAGTACTGCAATAATAAGTAAATAAATAAGTAAATAAATACTCTTCTTGACAAACGTTTGATCACAAAGAGAGAAATATTTCCATTTTTGGCCAGTCTATTTTTACTTAAATGTGTAATACCATCATACTCTCTCATTCTTCTCCTAAAGTTATTTGCTGGGGGGGGGGTACTGGGGATTAAACCCAGGGGATTCGACTTCTACGCTATAACCTCTATCTTTTTATTTTAAAAAAGAATTTCAAACAGGGTCTCACTAACTTTCTCAGACTCTCAGACTGGTCTTGAACTCGCAATCCTTTTATTTTAGCTCCCCAGTACTGGGGTTACAAGTGTGCACTACCATGGTTAGCTCTAAAAGAAGTTTTGAACTAAACGTTTACCTACTCGGTTACAAAGGAACTTAAAAATGAATGTCTGCAGCAGCTTTATTCACAATAATAAAGACTGGAAACAGCCCAGGGAGCATTTCAGTAAAATTTCTTGACATAGAGTTGAAAAATAACACAGGTATGTTTTGCTTGATTGAGAGTTGCTTATATTTCTTTTTTTCTTTCCTTTTTTTTTTTTTTTTTTTTTTGAGAAAAGGGATAACCTTGAGTACAAAACAAGGCAATAGAAAGGGTTTGGAAAATAAACCACACCTTTACCAGAAACATTTGCTCTTGTCCCTCCTGAAACATTTTTGAGGTCTTTTAATATACTTTTATTGGTACTTTGTAATTATATATCTTAGGTTTAAAGTCATACAAATAAACATGCACGTGGGTCTTTTGTATTTTTGTGAGTCTGGGGATGGAATCCCAGGGGCATTCGACCTCTGAGCTTCACCCCCAGCCCTATTTTTTATTCTTTATTTTGATACATGGTCTCACTAAGTTGCAGGGGGCCTCATTAAGTAACTGAGGCTGTTCATGAACCGCGATCCTCCCATCTCAGCCTCCCGGATGCTGGGATTACGAGTGTGCGCCACCACGCTGGCTGCACGCGGGTCTTGATGTGTTTCCCTTCAGCTTCCACCCTGCCACCCCCCCTCCATACATAACAGTGGCATTGGTAGTGATACACTCATCATGAGTATAGCATAATTTTAATTCTTTCATCAGTTCTTCCTTTTCCCCTCCCAACCTCCTTCCTTCTGTCCCCAGCCCCGTTATTTCCTATTTTCTCTCTAGTTTCCACCTATAAGTGAAAATATTTAACCCTTTCTTTTTTTTAGTTAAGAAAATGTTTTTTTAATTTTTTGTGGATCATATTGAAATTTGCATACATTCAGACTGTGTTTGGTGCCCCCCTGCCTCTTCCCCTCCCAACAGTGAGTGTCCGGGCTGACGATGCTACACTCATACTTTTACACATATTTGAAGGTAGCTCCTCCAATAATCAACCTCAGCCTTCTTCATCTTCTACCCTTCCATTTCAGCTTTGTTGTGATTTCCCCTCAATTATCTGGAGTATGCCCAAACCAGGGGCTATTAGGAATATTTAACCCTTTCTAAGACTGGTTAACTTCATTTACCATACTATTTTCTAGTTCCATTTATTTTATTGCAAATGACAATTTTGTTCTTTATAGCTGAGTAAAATGCCATTGTGTATGTATTCCACATTTTATCCACTTATCTGTTGATGGACACTTAAGTTGGTTCTGTAATTTGGCGATTGTGAATTGTGTTGCCATAAATATGGGTGTACTTGTATCACTATAGTATTCTGACTTTAACTCTTTGGGAAGATTCAAAGGAGAGGTACTATTCCTAGTCTTGAGGAACTTCCATGCTGATCTCTATAGCTGTACTAATTTATAGTCCCACCAACATTGCATAAGTTCCTACTCCCCCACACCCTTGTTAACATTTATTGTTTGTATTCTTGATTGCTGCATTTCTAACTAGAGTTAGATGGAATCTCAGTGTGGTTTTGATTTGCATTTCCCTGGTTGCTAATGATGTTGAATATTTTTTCATATGCTTATTGGCCATTTGTATTTCTTCTTTTGAGAAATGTTTATTCAGTTCAATTGCCCATTTTTCTATTTTTAATGGTAAAATGTTAAATTATTTATGTATTCTAGATATTAGACCTCTAACAGAGGAGTAGCTGGCAAAATTTTCTCCTATTCTATAGGCTGTCTTCATAATCTTGACTGTTTCCTTTGCTGCACAGAAGCTTTTCAACTTGATACCACCCCTTTTATTGATACTGTTTTATTTATCAATCTTTAGGGGTCTTATTGAAGGAGTCTCCACCAGTGCCTATATGTTGGTGAGTTGGTACTATGCCCTTTGCAAAGTTTTGGATCTAATTTCTAGGTTTTTATCTATTTTAATCTTATCTACTCATTTTCCCCCCAGGGGCATTCTACCTCCGAGCGATGCTCTCAGCCCTATATTTTATTCTTTATTTTGGAAACAGGGCCTCACTGAGTAGCTGAGGCTGTCTTCGAACCTGGATCCTCCTGTTTTAGCCTCCCAAATGCTGGGATTACAAGTATGCGCCACCACGCCCAGCTCTCTTATCACTCTTGTGCAGGGTGAGAGATTGTTGTTTCTCCTACCTACCTTTGATCCATACAGCAAGCAGCTTGCTCCCTAAGTTTAACTGAGTTTAGTGAGAAGCTAGGCTATACTAGGTTCCTGAGATGTGCAAACATCTGTTCTCAGCCCAAGGAAACAGAAATTCTATTTCCAAGGAGAAAATGTGGCCATTAAAGCATTGCCCCAGGCATGGGGCTTTTAAGGTAATGATTTTCCTCCATCTCTTGTTAGTCAGCTGGGAATATAGTCCATGGGATTGGTCAGAGTTATTTTGTAGCTCCAGTGTTTCTGGAGCTACAACTTGCTTTAGACCAACTGGGTAAATTTTTGTAGGGGAAATATAAGTTCTAGCATAAATGAGAAACAAAGAATCAATCTGGAAAAAGAATGCAGCTGCATCTAACTTTAAGTTTGAGAATATATATTTGCACAACTCTGGAAAAAATAATACAGCAGGCATCCCTTCTAAACAAGCAAATTTATTTCTCATTCCTACACTGACCTATCAATTAAAGTGGTTTAATGACCCATAGTAATCAAAACAATACAGGATGAGTATCTTTTTCTATCATCATCATCATTTATTAACCAATGTTTGAGCACTTGCCAAGTAAAAAGACCATGCGTAAATTACCCATTTTCCCCCAATTTTTTTTTAAATTTTTAAACCCAATTTTTTTTATTATTTTATTTTATTTTATTGGTGCACTGTATTCATACATCATAGTGGGATACAAACTTTTGTAGACATACATGCACACATCGCCCGGTCAGCCCCCACCCGATCCCCACCCCATTCTCTCCCCATCCCTCCTTCCCATGCTTGGCTTAGTGGTTGACATCTAGTATTATAGCAATTTATCCAAAATTAAAAATGATAATCTCACATAACAGTTTCATTTGTCTGATACCAAGCGTTTGATGATTTAAAGATAGCATTTCAATATTTCTTTTTGCTTTCTTTCTTACTAGAGCATATTTTTTTCTGTTTTTTTAGGTGAAACTATCATATATTTATATATTTATTTTTCAGAAAAAAATCTATCCTAATATGGAATATGAATTCTAGATGCCCAAACGATCTTGAAAAAGAACAAAGCTAGCAGATATATATTTTCTGATTTCAAACCATATAAAGCTACAATAATTGAAACAGTGTAGTACTGTTCTAAAGGCAGATATATAGACCATTGGAGTTAAATACAAGCCTAGAGCTAAATTCTTCCCTATATTGTCAAGTTATTTTTGACAAGGTTTCCACGAACATTTGGTGGTGGAAATAATAATCTTTTAACTAAATATTGTTGAAAAATAATAATTACATGGAAAAGAATAAAATTGGACCCTTACCTAATCCCATATACAAGTATTAACTCAAAATAGATAAAAGACCTAAATATAAATCTTAAGACTATAAACTTTTAGGAGAAAATCTGGGTCATAAAACCTCACAACATTGAAATTGGCAGTGATTTCTTGGATATGATTTCAATGGCACAGGCAACAGAAGAATATACAAACTCCCTAAAAAATAAAAGAAAATATTGTATATCCAAAGACAATGTAAACAGAGTTAAAAGTTACTAATAGAATGGGATAAAATATTTCCAAATGCTATATCTGAAGGTATATTAATATTCCAGCTAGAAATCCTGAAAATTAACAACAATAAAGGTAAACAATACAACTTAGAGATAGGTAAAAGACTAACATAAATAATGAATCTCCACAGATAACCAATCTTAGTTGTCTGTTGGATGGAAACTCTTGTTTCTCTGGTTCTGGTGAGTGTTACCTATTTCTTCTTTGTAGTTAATCTCTTTGAGTATTTTCTCTAGCGCTGGTTTTGAAGACATAAATTCCTTCAGTTTCTGTTTGTCATGGAAGCTTCTTATTTCTCCATCTAATTTGATAGAAAGTTTTGCTGGGTAGGAAATTTTTGGCTGGAAGTTGTTTTCTTTCAGAGTTTGGAATATGTTACTCCAAGCCCTTCTGGCTCTCATGACTTGGTTTGGGAAGTCTGGAGTGATTCTAATTGGTTTGCCTCTGAATGTCACTTGGCCCTTTGTTTTTGTTGCCTTTAAGATTCTCTGCTTGGCTTCCACATTGGTCATTTTGACAATTATATGGCGTGGGTATCCTCTTCTCGGATCCTGTCTAAAGGGAGTTCTATAAGTTTCCTGGATCTGTGTATCAACCTCTTGCTCTATATTTGGAAAATTTTCTGCTATTACTTCCTTGAAGAGATTGTTGATCCCTTTGGTATCACTTTCTTTTCCCTCCTCTATTCCAATTATTCTTAGGTTAGCTCTCTTAAGATGGGCCCATATTTCTTCAATGTCAGATTCCTGCTGTTGGATATTTTTTTCTAGATTAGAAACTATGCATTCATTTTTGGAATGATCATCTTCTAAGAGCGAGATTCTGTTCTCCATGTGGTCTAATCGGTTGTTTGTGCTTTGAATTGAGGCCTTTACTTCATTAATTGCATCCTTTATCTCTTTTTGGCTCTCTCTGAGTTCTTTTCGAAGCACCTCTATTATTTCTACAGTTATTTTCCTGATTTGATCTTCTAGAAATCTCTGATTTTCTGTTTTATCAGGTTCTGATGTTGTGGGGTTGTGCACATTCATTACTCCAGTGTTATTCCTCTTTCCCATGATTTCGGAGGTTTGTGCCTTCTCTGGGTTCTTCCCTTGGGTCACTATGGCTTCACTTAAGGTGCTCTGGATCTCGAGTCTGTATTATCTCAGACCCCACTACTCCTTTACTGGGTTGTATCACAGAGTCTCCGACCCAGGGAGTCGATAGAGGCTGCTTTAAACTATGGGGGGTGCCAGGTTGCACGTTCTCCTATGGTGTGATATCTCTGCCACCACCACTCCCTCACTGGGTCAAGTCCCAGGAGGCCCAATACTGCGATTTCTCCTCTGTGGCCCGCAATTTGACTCACTGTTCTTGAGTACGCAGATGTAGCTGTACTGGACTCGGTGAATTCACTGCTGCTGCCGCCGCCGGTGGCAATATGGCGCCTCTGCCACGCCCTCGGCCATGAGGCTGGCGTATTTTTTCTTCTCTGGTTTTGATTTCCACTCTGAATCCCTGCAGCGTGTGCTGAGCTCAGCCACTGGGAGCTTTAAATGCTGTCTGCGCCGAAAGATCCCGCCTGGCTGTTCCGCAGCGGCTCACCTGGCTTGCTGTAGCCGTCCGTTGAGTTCGCCGCTGCCGCCGGCAGTATGGCGCTGCTGCCGCGTCCTCGGGCGCGTGTGTCTCCTCTGTGGCCCTGAGCTCTGTTCTTAGTCCGCTTTCTCTCTGGAGCCTGGTGGGTTTTTTTTGTTTTTCTGGTGATGGTGTTTTCTGGCTATGAAAGGCGCTCTTTTTGTGGTAATGGAGATTGGTTGTTAGCGGGACTCTTAAGCCCCGCTTTTCTCGGTCGCCATCTTCCCGGAAGTCTTCTTCCCCAAATTTGATATCCCCTTAGGTACCATTATTTCCCTCACTTCAAAGAGATTGAAGCACAGAGAGCAACATACCTTAACTATGCTGGAATAGCTCGTAAGAGGCAGAGCGCTGGTAGGAACCAGCACCCCTATTCCCGCCATGCCACTCACAAGCATCTCCTTCACTGGGCTTCACCATTTTTGTGAGTTGCTCTTTTATCCCAATAAAGCCTTTCTGGTGATTTCTTCTCCCTCACATCCTATTTGTATTAGTTTCATATTGCTTCCTTAACAAATTACCACAAATTCATCAGCCCAACAGAAGGTATTATCTTACCTTTGTAGAGGTCAGAAGCCCAAGCAGGTGTCACAAAAGTCCAGATGTTGGCAGGCTGTGTTCTTTTGGGAAGGCTCTGGAAAATAACCCATTTCTCTGCCTTTCCAGCACCTATAGGCCATCCCATTTCTTGGCTTGGGGCTCAGTTCTTCTGTTTTCAAAGCTAGTGATGTTGGACCAAGTCCTTTTCGTGTGTGTGTGTGTATGTGTGTGTGTGTGTGTGTGTGTGTGTGTGTGTGTGTGTGTGTGTGTTTTACTAGGAATTGAACCCAGGGGCATTCTACCTCCAAGCTACACTCTCAATTTACTTCTTTTTTTTACTTTTAAAAGAGTCTTACTAAGTTGTGGAAGCTGTCTTCGAACCTGCAATCCAATTATTTCAGCCTCCCAAGTATGGGGATTACAAGCATGTGCTACCTACCACACCTGGTTTATCACACTACCATTTCTTTGGTTCTCTTCCACCTCCCTCTTTCCCTTTTAAAAACCTTTGTAATTACCTCAAGATCATCCAGATAAACTAGGACAATTTTCATATTTCAAAGTCAGCAGATTAGTTACTATGTTAGTCAGCTTTCTATTACGGTAACAATTTTTTTAGATAATCAACTTGCATAGAGAAAAGGAGCCAGGGTAGTGGAGCACACCTATAATCCCAGTACTTTGGAGGTGTGACAGGAGAATCGTAGGTTCAAGGGTGGCTCCAGCAATTTAGTGAGACTCTGTTTCAAAACAAAATATTTAAAAAGGGCAGGGGGTATGGCTTGGAGTTGGAATGCCCCTGGGTTCAATCCCCTTTAACACAGACACAAGAAAACAAAATGTGTGGGCTCACAGTTTTGGAGTTTTTAACCTGTGATCAGCTGGCTGCTTTCTTTGGACCTGTAGCAAGGAGCGCATCGTGGCAGAAGTGCATAGAGGAGGAGACCACTCACCTCATGGCAGGGAAGCGAGGAAGTAAGAGGAAGGGGCCAGGGACCTGTACCCCCTCCAAGGGCCCCCTCAGTGACTGGAAGATCTCCCACTGGGTCCTGCCATTGTGTAAAGGTTCTACCACCTCCCAATAGCTCCAAGCAGGGGACTAAGCTTCAGCACCTGGGCCTTTAGGAGACATTTCAGATCCAAATTATAGCAGTAATGTTACCTCCATCTGCAAGCTTAATTCATCTCTGCCTTGTACTCTAATGTATTCACAGGTTCCAAGGGTTTAAAAATAAAGGTGAACACCTTTGGGAACCCTGACTTCCCTTCCTTATTCCTTTCCTTTTCCCCCCTCCCTCTCTCCCTTCTGCCATTGAGCTACATCCCCTGCCTCAGCCTTCCGAGTTGGTGGGATTACAGGCATGGGGCACTGTACTTGGCTACTGTCAACTCTTAAAGGATCATCTACCTGCCCTGTTTTTTTTTTTTTTTTACAGCTGTCATTGGGTACTTCATTTCCATTCCAGCTGATCCATCTAACTGAAGCCCAAATTACTATAAGCCAGATATCAAATTTGAAGGTTTTGTTTTTTAATGAATTGGAAGCCGAGTGTGGTAGCACATGCTTGTAATCCTGGGACTTGGAAGGCTGAAACAGGAGGAGTGTAGGTTTGTGGCCAGCCTTAGCAATTCATGCCTTCTGTAATTTAGTGGAACCCTGTTTCCAAATAAAAACAAAATAGGGCTGATGATGTAGCTCAGAGGTAGAATGCCCCTGGCTTCATTCCTCAGTATGGCTCCCACCCCATCCCCACACACAAAAGTAAATTGGAGCCTCCAAAGCCACCTTTTAAGATATATGATGGATGATCTAGGTATTTTATTCACTCAAGACTAGTGAGACCCCTGGTTTAACATCTCAAAAGAGAGAAAGAAGAAAAAATAAGTCTTTGCAGAGAATTTTTGAATTCTTACAACACTGACATTTATCATTATGTTATACAATGTGTCACAATCTGGATTAATCTGATTGCTTACTCATGATCAGATTCAAGCTAAACCTTTTTAGCAAAAAGTGCTACAGGGGTGATAGGCTATATTTATCATTCATCACATTAGGAAGCTTGAGATAATAATATACACCATTATTGATGATGCTAAATGGCATTATGTTGGTCAAACTGAAACACCTTCAGTTTTAAAGTCAAATGGAGTTCAAGTGACAAGGACTTAGTCCCTGTGAGATGTGGAGTAGGAAATCTATATAGATGGAGTAAGTCATCTATATAAAGCTGGGATCCTGGAAAGATCCAGATGAAGTGGATGAGGTGGCTTGCCCCACCCCCAGGTACCACTGAGTCACACCTGGAGAGGCCAGAACCAAGGCTGGAGCTGAGACTGGATCACTAACCAAGGCAGACCATGTCCAGAGCATTTCCCAAGGAGCTGGAGTCCAGGGCAAAGCGCTGCCAAGGCGCCGGAGTTGAGGCTCGGCCCCTCCCAGCAAGGCCAGAGCCAAGACCAGGGCTGCTGTCTCCACCCAGGTACTGCTTCATGATGATGGTGCTTGTGAAAGATGTTCCTTCCAGCCAAGGAGAAGCCTGTCAGCAAACTGTTAGAGAACAAGGAGGGACAGCTTGATGAAGAGCAGACTGGAAAGTTAAAACAAGAATCGAATGACAGTCTCCCCGTGAAGCACATCCAAAGTGTCCTCCGCTTCCTGTGTTAGATCGTGTCTTGCACTGTAATGAAATATCAGACACTGGATCATTTCTGTAGACTGGTTCATTTGGCAGGGAGTCTAGAGGCTATAGCATCTGATTGGCATCTGGAAAGATGCTTCCTGCTTGCAGAGGGCGCTGCATGACAAACAGCAAGCATGGGGCGACTCGTGCCTCTTCCCCTTCTCATAAGACCACTAGGCCCATCATGGAGGCCTGACCCCCTTGACCTTATTTAATCCCAAGTATAGCCCAAAGGCCCTATCACCAAATACCATAAATGTAGGTAGAGATTACGATTGAGTTTCAACTTCAGTTTCAGAGGAGCATTCACACTAAGGCAAACTGGTTCTGACTTCCATGTGAGAGCTGGCCTCTAGATCAAAAAATAGACTGATGGTCTGATCAAGTTTGCAGGTATTGATGGTACCATTTACTTAGTAGAGTGTGCATACAGAAACAGGATGCTGAATTGGCAGTCTAAACTGTAATCACTTTACTTAGCTGTGAAACCTAAGTAAAAGAAAAGATCTTCGACCTGCTTAGGTGCCTGGTAGTAGATGAGACTGACCAAGTGGTTGATTCAGCCTTTTGCAGAGTCCTCACAATTGCTAGAGATGCTTGGTGATTCCCAACGTAACCCAGAGACATAAATGTTTTTTTCCCCCTGCCATATTGATCTAATCCTGCTACATCCAGCTCCTGCTTGAATCCTTCATATGAAGCACACAAAGAAAGTGAGTAGAACAGGCAAGCTTGATCTCTTCATGCAGGATGGCAGAGCGGTGGGCCCAAGGTCATTGCCCTTACAGGGAATGAGGCCAGAGTGGAGATGCTGACAGAAACCAAGATCTGGTGTGAGACTGATGAGTAGTGCTTCTACCTATTCTACTCCCCAACGCAGTATCCAGGCTACATCTTGGTTTGTGCCAACAGCATCTGCCACATTAAACGCCTCTTTGGGCTCCTCAAATTTCTAAATATCATGCTCCTGATGCCTGCATGCACCAGAAGCTGAGGTTCAGATACCTGCAGCACTTTGCCCATTTAGAAAACCATTATTCTCCAGGCAAAAGATGTGGTGACCAAGTACATGGACATAATCAAAGCACAAGTTCACTTTGCTCAGCTGAGAAAGTAGAGAACTGAGACTTCCAGAGTTTTCTGCATAACTCTTGGATTGAGGATGCAATGGCTTCCCTGAAGACTGAGCTGGAGGAAGAGATGGATAAGGGAGGAAAATCTCGGCAAGAAGAGCATTGGAAATAAAAGACTGAGACCCTGAAGGAGGGCATTTTTGTTTTGAACACCATTTGTGTATCTAACGATTGTTAAACACGATGAAAACCGAGTGTCCAACTCAATCTGGTAACTTTCTGCCTGTATGGGAAGCAGGAGAAGGGGAGAGGGTAGAAAGAAAGTAGTTTCCTTCTGTTCCTGTTTGCTGAGTAAACTTATATCATTAAAAGATGTTGCATTTTTTTAAATAGCATCAATTGAGATGGTCACGTGAAGTTTTTACTTCATTCTCTTAATATAGATATTATTTTTGTCTATTTTTTATTTTTTCATCCTTTTAATATAGATATTATTTGATTTTGTATTTTGAAACATCCTTGTCTTTTAGGAATAAATCCCCACTTAGTCGTGACTTACAGTTCTTTTAGTTTGCTTTAAATATGGTATTGCTAGTATTTTGTTGATTCCCTTCTGACTCTTTTTAGAACTTTCTTTTTTGTGTTTGTTGTTAATGTTTGTTGTTGTTTTTTTTTTTTTTTTTTAGCAATTTCACTATGTAGGAGTGGCTTTGTTTATACTTTTTTCTGCTTAGGTTGGGTCTAGCTCTTTGAATCTGTGGATTGGTGTCTTTCATTAGTTTTGGAACTCTCTCAGGTATTATTCCTTTGAATATTGTTTCAGTTTCTTCTTTCCGTTGTAACTCCAGTTACATGTGGCTTCTGTTTTACTTCTGTTATTTTCTACTGTTTTGGTCTTCTTTTCATTCTGAATATTCTCTATTGGGGTGTCTTCCAATTTATTCATTTTTAGCTATATTTAATTATTTATTAAATACACCCATTGAGTCTATAATAAAAATTATTATATCTTTAACTTATCAAATTTCGATTTGGTTTTTCCTTTGAAATTTGTTTTTCTGCTGACATTCTCAGTTTTATCATTTATTTCTAGAGCATATTAAGCATAAGAATTTTTAAACCCATTATCTATACCTCCTGTGGTGAGTGAATATGCACATCATTTTAAACTGAAGTCCACAGCTTACAGTAAAGTTTATCTTTGTACAGTGTTACAGATTATGAAAATACAGAGTATCATGTGTCTGCCATTACAGTATCATACAGAGTAGTGTTCTTTAAAACTCATCTGTGATCGACCTATTCATCTCTTCTCTCCTCTCTGTCCCTTAACCCCTGGCAAACACCAATCTTTCAACTGTCTCCGTAGTATTGCTTTTCCAGATCTTGTGTTAGCATAACTTTAAAACTCATTTGGTTAAGCCTAGGAGCATGGTGGCTGGGTTGTATGGTAAGACGATCTTTAGCTTTATTGGAAACTGACAGTCTGTCTTCTAAAGTGCCATTTTGCAGTGGATGAGCTGCTCCACACCCTCCCAGTGGACACTGTCAAGGTTTCGGATGTTAAACATCATAGTAGGTGTGCAATGGCATCTCATTGCTGTTTGAATTTGAAATTTCTCAGTGGTGTATGATGCTGGGCATCTTTTTGTTGCTTATTTGTCATATATTTTTATCTTCTTTGGTGAGGTGTCTTTTTGGATCTTTTCATCATTTTTAAAACTTGGGTTTTTTATTGTTGAGTTTTTTTAGCTCTTTGCATATTTTGAATAAAAATCATTTACCGGATATGTGTTTTGCAGATATTTTCTCCCAGTCTATGTCTTTTCTTTTTATTATTTTTTACAGTGTCTTTCTCAAATAGAAGTTTCTATTTTTTTTATCGTCCTAGGGATTGAACCCAGAGGCATTCTACCCCTGAGCTACACCCCCAGCATTATTTTTTATTCTTTTTTGAAACAAGGTCTCACTAAGTTGCAGAGGGCCTCATTAAGTAGCTGAGGGTGGCTGTCCTGTCTCAGCCTCCCAAGTACTAGGATTACAAGCCTGTACTACCATGCCTGGAGGAAGTTTCTAATTTTTATGAAGTCAAAATTATCAACATTTTCTTTCATGGATCAATCTTCTGGTAGTGTATCTAAAAATTATGGTCAAACTCAAGGTCACATAGATTGCTCCTCTGTTATCATCTAGAAATTGTATAGTTTTGAGTTTTACATTTAGAATTAGTAATTAATCAGAATTAGTAAATAAATTCATTTTGAATTCTTTTTTGATAGGTTTAAGACCTGTATAAAAAGGTATAAGATCTGCATAAAATAGGTATAAGATCTGTATAAAAAGTTCATCTTTTTTTGTCTTTTTGCATGTGGATATTCAGTTGTTCCAAAACTATTTGTAGAACAGACTTTTCTTTATTAATTTGCCTTTGATCTTTGTCAAAGATTAATTGACTCTATTTGTGTGGGTTGCAATTTTCTTTGAAAATAAAGCTCTGCCTAGGAAAGGTGACATGTTGAAAGTTATTAATATTTTAATGCAAAAGAGTTATTTAAAGTCTTATAGAAAGCAGCCTGGGTTGAGAGAATGTTGGCTGTCGAGGTATTAATAATGGGTTGGCAGGGCAGAAATTGACAACTAAAATATACCAGATATATTTGTTCTGAATAGACTCAGCTTTTCCTGAGGTCTGAATGTGGGGGTCCCCTCCAGCCAGAGTTTGGAACAGGATCCCAATCTATACAGAGTGTACTTCATTCTCTACTCTTTCTTTGCTTATTCTATGACACGTAAATTGGTAAATTATTGTTCAGATATAAATATTGCATTGCCATCAAGCAATAAATTACATTTAGAATTACACTGCTGTCTATCTCGACAGCGATGTGGTGGTTTACAAAGCAAGTCACGTGAACTTACCTTTTCTATGGCTTTATCCCAGCTTCTCCTTTGGGTGGAATAGAGCCAGTCTGGAGAACTTGCTAGCCAGAGTTGTCACAAAGAGGGACACCAAAGAAACATGGTTCATTTAATGACTCTGAGCTGTCAGTCCACCAATGCAGGAAGTGATACTTTCATACAAGAGCGCTATGCGAGGAATATAGAACAGCAATATGTAAATTTGCTTAAATTTAATCTAATGGGTAGATTCCATTTTAAACAAAAATTGAAGGCTTCTTTTCGACTTGAAAATGGTGAAGTATTTTGTTTCATACATCTGCTGAAAGGGTAATTTTCCAAAGAAAGTAACATCATGAGTCATATGAATATAAAATGAACATATGTCAAAGATTTTATTTAACTCATTAATTAAATGAGGGAACTGGAAACACTACTACAACTGATTCAAAGAAGAAGCCAAAGAACAAATACATTTAATAAATCAGGAACTTTGAAATGAATTTAGGAGAGGTGACAAAACTGGCTTTTCATAATGGAGAGGGGAAGTTAATAAACCTCCACTAGACACAATATTGTGTATCTATGAACAGCTGTTGATACACAATTATTTTGCCTTGTTAACAGTTACCTACAATTTTTAAGAGTTATAAAACAGCTGCAAAGCAGTGAAAGGCTCAAGTCAGATAGCCTGGGAGAATTCTTAGAAAATTGCATAGTTTTCTATTAAAAATATTCAGTAACCCCTTTTGCTTATTATCTAGTTCTTTACATTTTTTTGGTGCTTCTACTTTTCCTTAGATTGTATGGCATTTGTATCACTGCAGACATTCATTCAGGCTTATGAACATAGGAAACTTTTATAGATCCTTACGGAACCCAAGCCAGATATTTCCTCACTAGACTCTTATAAAGAAGATAATGAAGGATGGAATGGCTAGAGATAGATTTGTAAAACACAGCCATAAATATGTTGTATTAAAATAGCCTTCATAGCTGGGCATGGTGGTGCATGCCTGCAAACCCAGTACTTGGGAGGCTGACACAGGAGGAGTGCAGATTCAAGGACAGCCGCAGCAACATAGTGAAGCCTTGTTTCTGAATAAAAAAGAAAATAGGGCTGAGGGTTTGGCTTGAAGCTAGAAGGACCCTGGGTTCAATCCACAGCACAATAAATAAATAAATAAATAAATAAATAAATAAATAAATAACCTTCTTTAGAAAAGATATCCTTACTTCATTTGGCTAATTTCATATTCTGCTTCTTTGGAAGCATGCCTATTTAATTTTTCTCATTATCAACTTGACAGTTTTGTAGCCTATGATACACTTTGACAATGAATGTGCCAGAGTTCTCTACATACTGGTGAGGTAATACATTCTCTCATTAATATATTAGCTAGTATTTCTTATATCCTCTTGACTCTTTATGCAAAGCTAGATGTGTAGAAAGAGTATCACAAAAGGAGCCCACAGAAAGAGTCAACAGTGATTTTTTTTTTGTATAAAATTACTTCTTTGATTTTTCTGGAGCCTCAGAGATTATTGCCAGCCAGACATCTGCAAATATGCCAGATTCCTTTGGACCTCATTACAGCGCTTCCGATGTATTGCTCCCAGGTAACAGGTCACTGGGACTCACATCTGAAAAGCACAGAGCAGTAAGCGCATACGTACAACTTGCGGCTGAAGCTTCATATCAACATCCAGGTTTCCCATCTCTATATATAACTTGGTGGGGAGAGTATTACCACCTGGTTGCATCAAACACAGGGGAAGTGCAGCTAACCCAAGAGAATTCAGCTCACCAGGCTGGGGTACAAATAGGGTTGTGAAAGACGACAGAATATGCTACTTTGGCTTAAGGATACATTTGAGTGAAAATCACTTAACAAAAAGCACTCCAGCAGGTAGGCAAAGAGCACTCTGACTTCTCTTTCTTTTCCTGAAAGTGGGAGATAAAGTCCCTACCCAGAAGATGCCCTCCATACACCAGAGGAAAGCAGCATTCCTATCATTAAGGATAAGAAATGGAGACTGAGAGACTTCTGTGCGGATGGAGCCTGTTGAAATCACTCTCATCTCTCTGTATTTTCCTCACATAGTTGACTTGTCCACAATTGCTTCTTTTTGGTTCAACCTAGCACAAACACACCAGGGTTTTGCTTCTTTTTTGGCCCTTTATTTCTTTATGAGGCCTTTTGTACCATTTATTATAAGTTTCTGGAGAAGTACCCTATGTTATAAGTTTTGTATCTCCCTTTGCTAACTTCAACATTGTGACAGGCCTGGGAGAGAGCACTGTCTTGGGGAGGGGAGGTGAGAGGGACTTTAGCACAAGGCTTTTAAGATGAAGTTATAGTCTCTTTTCCCATCCTTTTGTTCCCTATCTACCTACATATTTTTTTCGTACATTTTTCCTATCTTACCTCATCATCAAGACAGAGAATGTTCTGTTTGAGTCCTCCTCCCCTTTGGGTTGGTCTGGATGTTGGGGGTCAAGTGGGGTTTGGGGGAGGGTGAGTTCTGCCTCTGTATCCACACAGGACCTCGCAGGCCTGCCAGGTTGGTAGGCGCAGGCACACACGGTCATGCACCTGCGTGGTCACTGAGACACAGGTGGTGTCTCTTGCGCAGCATGTGGATTTCCCTAGGCTGTGGTGTCCTCTCCAACCAGCAGACTTCTTTGAGCAACTCTTCAAGAGCCTAACTTGGGACTGTAGAAAAATGGCTGGAATTAGGCTCCCCCCTCCCAGAAGTACACATACTGCCGTGCCACTTTTCAGAGCACCAAATGCAGAGGAGGTCTTTCCTACGTCACAGAGAGTAAACTGTCCAGCTGTATCCTTTGCTGGTAGTGGGTTCTCAATCAATTTTCTTAAACAAAAGAACATGACTATGTCTTCCATTAGAACATTATTCATTATTTTTTTTAAATGTTACCTTACTAGTCTTTTCGTTTGATAAGAGTGACTATTCTTTTTTTTAATTTTTTTTATTGGTGCATTATATTCATACAACTTATTGGGGTAAAAAACTTGTGTGTACAAACATGTACTCATTGCTGATTTAACCCCTACCCAAATCTCACCCCATTCCCTCCCCGTCCCTCCCTCCCTTGCTTGGCTTAGTGATTGACTTCGATATGTTTAAGTACATTGTGAGCTTTAGAGATTTTCCTCTTCCCCCCTCATTTCTCCTCCTTTAGGTTGTCTTGTTTGCTCCTCTTTTCTCCCTAACTCTCACATATTAGGGAAAGCATCTGATTTCTTATTTTTTGTGCCTGACTAATCTCACTTAGCATAATGTCCTCCAGTTCCATCCATTTCCCTAAAAATGATGTAATTGAGTTTTTTTTTTGATGGCTGAGTAAAATTCCATTATGTACATATCCCACAGTTTTGTAACCCATTCATCTGTTGATGGACATCTTGGCTGGTTCCATAGTTTGGCTATGGTGAATTGTGCAGCTATGAACATAGATACACATGCATTAGTTTGGTAGTTTGGTTTCTTTTCTTTTGGGTAGATACCTAACAGTGGTATTGCTGGATCAAATGGTAGATTTGTTCCCATTCTTCTGAGGATTCTCCATACTGTTTAACAAAGTGGTTGCACTAATTTGCAATCCCACCAACAATGTCTTAGAGTTCCCACTTCTCCACATCCTCGCCAGCATCTGTTGTTGTTTGTGTTTTGAATGATGGCCATTCTAGTTGGAGTTAGGTGAAATCTCAGGGTAGTTTTGATTTGCATCTCTCTGATTGCCAGTGATATTGAGCATTTTTTCATGCATTTATTGGCCATTTGAATTTTTTCTTTTGTGAAGTGTCTATTTAGTTCATTTGCCCATTTTGTTATTGGATGCTTTGTTTTCTTAGTGTTGAGTTTCTTGAGTTCTCTGTATATTCTAGATATTAGTCCTCTATCAGTGGTGTAGGTGGCAAAAATCTTCTCCCATTCTGTTGGCTCTCGATTGAGATTCTTGATAGTTTCCTTTGCTGAACAGAAGCTCTTCAGTTTCATGCAATCCCATGTATTGATTCTCCTTTTAATTTGTTGTGCCTTTGGGGTCTTGTTGAGGAAATGTTTGTCTGTGCCTATGTGTTGTAGTGTTGGACCTATGCCCTCTTCAAGGAGCTTCAAGGTCTCTGGTTTAATTTCCAAGTCTTTGATCCATCGTGAGTTGACTTTTGTACAGGGTGAAAAAGTGGGATTAACATCCAATTTTCTGCATATGGTTAACCAGTTTTGCCAACACCATTTGTTGAAGAGGCTATCTTTTTTCCAGTGTATGTTTTTGGCCTCTTTGTCAAAAATCAATTGGCTGAAAGTGTGTGGACTTGTTTCTGGGTCTTCTATTCTGCTCCATTGGTCTATATATCTGTTCTTTTGCCAGTACCATGCTGTTTTTATTACAATGGCTTTGTAGTATAGTTTAAAGTCAGGTATTGTGATTCCTCCTGCGTGGTTTTTGTTGCTGAGAATTACCTTGGCTATTCTGGGCTTTTTGTTATTCCAGATAAATTTAAGGACTGATTTTTCTATGTCTGTGAGAAATGATCTTGGTAGTTTAATGGGCATTGCATTAAATCTGTAGATCACTTTTGGGAGGATGGCCATTTTAATGATATTTATTCTGCCAATCCATGAACATGGAAGGTCTTTCCATCTTCTAAGATCTTCTTCGATTTCTTTTTTCAGTGTTTTATAATTTTCTTTGTAGAGATCTTTTACCTCCTTGGTCAAGTTTATTCCTAGGTATTTTATTTTTTTGTGGGAGATCCTGAGTGGAAGTGTTTTCTGAATTTCTTTTTCAGTGGATTTATGGTTGGTGTACAGGAAAGCTTCTGATTTTTTTTTTTACATTTTTTTTAAATTTTATTTTATTGGTGCACTGTATTCATACATCATAGTGGGATACAAACTTTTGTAGACATACATGCACACATCGCCCAGTCAGCCCCCACCCGATCCCCACCCCATTCTCTCCCCATCCCTCCCTCCCATGCTTGGCTTAGTGGTTGACATCTAGTATTATAGCAATTTATCCAAAATTAAAAATGATAATCTCACATAACAGTTTCATTTGTCTGATACCAAGCTTTTGATGACTTAAAGATAACATTTCAATATTTCTTTTTGCTTTCTTTCTTACCAGAGAATATTTTTTTCTTTTTTTTAGGTGAAACTATCATATATTTATTTTCAGAAAAAAATCTATCCTGATATGGAATATGGACTCTAGATACCCAAAACAATCTCGAAGCAAAAACAAAGATAGAAGATGTATATTTTCTGATTTCAAACCATATAAAGCTACAATAATTGAAACAGTGTAGTACTGTTCTAAAGGCAGATATATAGACCATTGGAGTTAAATACAAGCCTAGAGCTAACTTCTTCCCTATATTGTCAAGTTATTTTTGACAAGGTTTCCACGAACATTTGGTGGTGGAAATAATAATCTTTTAACTAAATATTGTTGAAAAATAATAATTACATGGAAAAGAATAAAATTGGACCCTTACCTAATCCCATATACAAATATTAACTCAAACTAGATAAAAGACCTAAATATAAATCTTAAGACTATAAACTTTTAGGAGAAAATCTGGGTCATAAAACCTCACAACATTGAAATTGGCAGTGATTTCTTGGATATGATTTCAATGGCACAGGCAACAGAAGAATATACAAACTCCCTAAAAAATAAAAGAAAATATTGTATATCCAAAGACAATGTAAACAGAGTTAAAAGTTACTAATAGAATTGGATAAAATATTTCCAAATGCTATATCTGAAGGTATATTAATATTCCAACTAGAAATCCTAAAAATTAACAACAATAAAGGCAAACAATACAATTTAGAGATAGGTAAAAGACTAACATAAATAATGAATCTTCACAGATAACCAATCTTAGTTGTCTGTTGGATGGAAACTCTTGTTTCTCTGGTTCTGGTGAGTGTTACCTATTTCTTCTTTGTAGTTAATCTCTTTGAGTATTTTCTCTAGCGCTGGTTTTGAAGACATAAATTCCTTCAGTTTCTGTTTGTCATGGAAGCTTCTTATTTCTCCATCTAATTTGATAGAAAGTTTTGCTGGATAGGAAATTTTTGGCTGGAAGTTGTTTTCTTTCAGAGTTTGGAATATGTTACTCCAAGCCCTTCTGGCTCTCATGACTTGGTTTGGGAAGTCTGGAGTGATTCTAATTGGTTTGCCTCTGAATGTCACTTGGCCCTTTGTTTTTGTTGCCTTTAAGATTCTCTGCTTGGCTTCCACATTGGTCATTTTGACAATTATATGGCGTGGGTATCCTCTTCTCGGATCCTGTCTAAAGGGAGTTCTATAAGTTTCCTGGATCTGTGTATCAACCTCTTGCTCTATATTTGGAAAATTTTCTGCTATTACTTCCTTGAAGAGATTGTTGATCCCTTTGGTATCACTTTCTTTTCCCTCCTCTATTCCAATTATTCTTAGGTTAGCTCTCTTAAGATGGGCCCATATTTCTTCAATGTCAGATTCCTGCTGTTGGATATCTTTTTCTGATGGCGACCGAGAAAAGCGGGGCTTAAGAGTCCCGCTAACAACCAATCTCCATTACCACAAAAAGAGCGCCTTTCATAGCCAGAAAACACCATCACCAGAAAAACAAAAAAACCACCAGGCTCCAGAGAGAAAGCGGACTGAGAACAGAGCTCAGGGCCACAGAGGAGACACACGCGCCTGAGGACGCGGCAGCAGCGCCATACTGCCGGCGGCAGCGGCGAACTCAACGGACGGCTACAGCAAGCCGAGGTGAGCCGATGCGGAACAGCCAGGCGGGATCTTTCAGCGCAGACAGCATTTAAAGCTCCCAGTGGCTGAGCTCAGCACACGCTGCAGGGATTCAGAGTGGAAATCAAAACCAGAGAAGAAAAAATACGCCAGCCTCATGGCCGAGGGCGTGGCAGAGGCGCCATATTGCCACCGGCGGCGGCAGCAGCAGTGAATTCACCGAGTCCAGTACAGCTACATCTACGTACTCAAGAACAGTGAGTCAAATTGCGGGCCACAGAGGAGAAATCCCAATATTGTGCCTCCTGGGACTTGACCCAGTGAGGGAGTGGTGGTGGCAGAGATATCACACCATAGGAGAACGTGCAACCTGGCACCCCCCATAGTTTAAAGCAGCCTCTATCGACTCCCTGGGTCGGAGACTCTGTGATACAACCCAGTAAAGAAGTAGTAGGGTCTGAGATAATACAGACTCGAGATCCAGAGCACCTTAAGTGAAGCCATAGTGACCCAAGGGAAGAACCCAGAGAAGGCACAAACCTCTGAAATCATGGGAAAGAGGAATAACACTGAAGTAATGAATGTGCACAACCCCACAACATCAGAACCTGATAAAACAGAAAATCAGAGATTTCTAGAAGATCAAATCAGGAAAATAACTGTAGAAATAATAGAGGTGCTTCAAAAAGAACTCAGAGAGAGCCAAAAAGAGATAAAGGATGCAATTAATGAAGTAAAGGCCTCAATTCAAAGCACAAACAACCGATTAGACCACATGGAGAACAGAATCTCGCTCTTAGAAGATGAGCAATCCAAAAATGAATGCATAGTTTCTAAGCTTCTGATTTTTTAAGATTGATTTTGTATCCAGATACCTTGCTGAATTTGTTGATCAGTTCTATAAGCCTTTTGGTTGAGTTTGTTGGGTTTTCTAAATATAGTATCATGTCATCTGCAAATAGTGAAAGCTTAAGTTCTTCTTTTCCTATTTGTACTCCTTTGATTTCCTTTTCTTGCCTTATTGCTCTGGCTAGAGTCTCTAGTACTATATTGAAGAGAAGTGGTGATAGTGGACATCCTTGTCTCGTTCCAGTTTTTAGGGGGAATTCTTGAAGTTTTTCCCCATTTAATATGATGTTGGCAGTGGGCTATTGTAGATTGCCTTAATAATGTTGAGATATGTTCCTTCTATTCCAATTCTCTCCAGTGTTTTTATCATAAATGGATGTTGAATTTTATCAGATGCTTTTTCAGCATCTATTGAGATGATCATGTGGTTTTTTCTTTGATTCTGTTTATATGATGTATTACATGGATTGATTTTCGTATATTGAGCCAGCCTTGCATCCCTGGGATGAACCCTACCTGGTCATGGTGAATGATTTTCTTGATGTGGTTTTGAAGGCGTGTTGCTAGTATTTTGTTTAATAGTTTTGCATCCAAGTTCATCAGAGATATAGGCCTGTAGTTTTCCTTCCTTGAACTGTCTTTATTCAGTTTGGGTATTAGTGTGATGTTGGCTTCATAGAATGTATTTGGGAGAGTCCCGGTTTTTTTCTATTTCCCGAAATAGTTTGAGTAGTATTGGGATTAGTTCTCCTATAAAGGTTTTATAGAATTCACTTGGGAAACCATCTGGTCCTGGGCTTTTCTTTGATGGTAAGCTCTTTATTGCTATTTCAATCTCTTTGATTGTTATTGGTTGGTTTAAGTTTTCTATATCTTCTTGACTCAGTTTAGGAAGGTTGTATTTATCTAGGAAGTTGTCGATTTCCTCCAGATTTTCCATTTTGTTGGAGTATAGTTTTTCAAAGTAGTTTCTGATAATCCTCTGAATTTCTACGCTGTCTGTAGTAATGTCTCCTTTTTCATCCCTTATCTTCATAATTTGGGTTGATTCTCTTTTTTTTTAGTTAGGTTGGCTAGTGGTTTATCAATCTTGTTAATTTTTTCAAGAAACCAGGTTTTGGTTTTGTTGATTTTCTGTATTTTTTTTTATTCTCTATTTCATTAATTTCTGCTCTAATTTTAATAATTTCCTGTCTTCTGCTGGATTTGGGGTTCAATTGTTCCTGCCTTTCAAGGGCTTTGAGGTGTGTCATAAGGCTATTTATTTGAAGATTTTCTGTTTTTCTTATGTGAGCACTCAGTGCTATAAATTTTCCTCTTAATACTGCCTTCAAAGTGTCCCAGAGGTTTTGATATGTTGTTTCTTTATTTTCATTTGTTTCTAGAAATTTCTTGATTTCACCTCTTACATCTTCTATGACCCATTCTTCATTCAGAAGTGTGGTGTTCAGTCTCCACATGTTTATGTTGTTTCTCTGGGTCTTCTTATAGTTGATTTCTAGTTTCATTCCATTATGGTCTGAAATGACACAGGGAAGTATGTAACATTTTTTAAATTTGCTAGTGCTCATTTTGTGTCCCAGGATGTGATCTATTTTGGAGAAGGTTCCATGAGCAGCTGAGAAAAATGTAAACTCTGCTGTAGTTGGGTGAAATATTCTTTATGTGTCCAACAGGTCCATTTGGTTAATGGTGTTCTTTAGTTCTGAGACATCTTTACTGACCCTTTGTCTGGAAGATCAGTCTAGTATTGTGAGAGGTGTGTTGAAGTCTCCCAGTATTATTGTGTTGGGATTTATGTGTGACTTCATGTCACAAAGAGTTTGATTTATGAAAGTAGCTGCCCCTATGTTTGGGGCATAGATGTTGATTATTGTTATTTCCTCTTGCTGGACTATTCCTTTTACCAGTAAAATGTGACCTTCTTTGTCTCTTCTAATAAGTTTGGGTTTGAAGTCTAACTTGTCTGATATAGTTGCTACTCCTGCTTGTCTTCGAGTACCATTAGCATGGATTACCTTGCTCCAGCCCTTTACCTTGAGTTTGTTCCTATCTTTACTTGTAAGGTGTGTTTCTTGTAAGCAGCAGATGGATGGATTCTGGCTTTAATCCATTTTGCCACTTTATGTCTTTTTATTGGGGAGTTGAGGCCGTTTACATTCAGTGTGATTATAGAGAGATAATTTTTAATTCCCAACATGTTAAGATCTTATTTCTGTTTGAGATACTGTTTATTCTTCTTTGCTTAGTTGTCTGCTGGATTGGAATTCTTGTTTCTTTGGTTCTGGCGTGTATTTCCCATTTCCTCTTTGCAGTTAATCTCCTTGAGTATTTTCTCTAGCGCTGGTTTTGAAGACATAAATTCCTTCAGTTTCTGTTTGTCATGGAAGCTTCTTATTTCCCCATCTAATTTGATGGATAGTTTTTCTGGGTAGGAAATTTTTGGCTGGAAGTTGTTTTCTTTCAGAGTTTGGAATATGTTACTCCAAGCCCTTCTGGCTTTCATAACTTGGTTTGGGAAGTCTGGAGTGATTCTAATTGGTTTGCCTCTGTATGTCACGTGGCCTTTTGTTTTTGTTGCCTTTAAGATTCTCTCCTTGGCTTCCACATTAGTCATTTTGACAATTATGTGGCGTGGGGATCCTCTTCTCTGATCCTGTCTAAAGGGAGTTCTATAAGTTTCCTGGACCTGTGTATCGACCTCTTGCTCTATGTTTGGAAAATTTTCTGCTATTACTTTCTTGAAGAGATTGTTGATCCCTTTGGTTTCACCTTCTTTTCTCCTCTATTCCAATTATTCTTAGGTTAGCTCTCTTGAAATGGGCCCATATTTCTTCAATGTCAGATTCCTGCTGTCAGGTTTTTTTTTTTCTAAATTACAAACTATGCGTTCATTTTTAGAATTATCATCTTCACGAAGCGAGATTCTATTCTCCATGTGGTCTAATCTGTAGTTTATACTTTGAATTGAGGCCTTTACTTCATTAATTGCATCCTTTATCTCTTTTTGACTCTCTCTAAATTCTTTTCGAAAGTCCTCTATTATTTCTAAAGTTATTTTCCTAATTTGATCTTCTAGAGATCTTTGGATTTCTGTGTTATCAGATTCTGATGTTGTGGGGTTGTTGGCATTCACTGCTCCATTGTTATTTCTCTTTCCCATGATTTTGGAAGTTTGTGCTTTCTCTGGGTTCTTCCCTGAGTCACTACGAGTTTACTTAAGATGCTCTGGATCTCGAGTCTGTGGTATCTCAGTCACCACTACTCCATTACTGGGTTGTATCACAAAGTCTCAGACCCAGGGAGTCAATCAAGGCTGCTTAGACCGTGGGGGGTGCCAAGTTGGGCGTTCTCCAGTGGGGAGTTGTGACTATGGTATGATATCTCTGCCACTGCCACTCCCCCTCTGGGCTGCACTGCTAAAATCTCCGACCCAGGGAGACTATCTGTGCAAGTCCCTGGGAGTGCAGTACTGGGATTTCTCCCCTAGGGGCTGCAATTTGACTCACGGTTGTTGAGTGCGCTAATGGAGCTGTAGTGAACTCGGTGGATTCGCTGCTGCCACCACTGGCAATATGGCACCACTGCCACGCCCTCAGCCGTGATGCGGCATATTTCTTCTCTGGTTTTGAACACTGCTCTGAGTCCTTGCCAGTTGTGCTGTGCCCGGCCCTTGGGAGCTTTAGATGTTCCCTGCACCAACAAAACTGCTGACTGCTGCCCGGCTGTTCAGCACCTGCTCACCTCGGCTCACTGTCCACCCCTCCTCTCAGGCACCTGGTGGCTGGTTGAGTGGGTTGGTCTAGGGCCGTCTGGTGAACTCGCCACTGCCGCCAGCAGTAAGACACTGCTTCTACATCCTAGGCCGAGAGGCCAGAGTACCTCCTCTCTGGATTTGAGCTCTGTTTTGAGTCTCCCTCCTCTCTGGAGCCTGGTGCTGCTAGGGGAGATGTAGGCCGCACCACTCCGGCCGCTCTGCACCACGGCTCTGGCTGCTCTGCACCGCGGGTCTGGCCACTCCGGCCGCTCTGGCCGTTCCGCGACGCGGCTCTGGCTGCTCTGGCTGCTCAGGCCGCTCCGCTCCGCGGCTACCCCCAATCCACGCTGCGGCTCTGGCCGCTCCGGCCGCTCCGCGCCACGCGGGCACGGCACTTCGGGCTGGTTTTTTTCCGGTGTCTTGTTTTTCCAGCCCTTTTTCTCTGTCCCTTGTATTTACCATTTTTATTTCTTTGCTGGTGGTGTTTTCTGGCTCTGAAAGGCGCTGGTTTTGTGGTAGTAGAGTTGGATTGTTAGCGGGACTTGTAAGTGCCGCTTTCCTCCGTCGCCATCTTCCCGGTAGTCAAGAGTGACTATTCTTAATTCAGTTGTCCCCAACAACAATAATTTGTTTTATTTTGAAATGCTTTTTAACTTATGAAAATAATTAAATACTAGAAATATAATTTTAAACTTATGAAAATAGTGTATTTACTTATATTCCCTTTTTTATGAGGATTGGAAAAAGCCATGTATTTTTTTCTCTCTTTCTTCTTATTCTCCCCTTTTTTGTGTATTTATGTATGTGTGAATGTTATTGGAGATTGAACCTAGGCACATTCTATCGCTGAGATACAACTCCAGCCCCCCCCCCCTTTTTTTTTAACTTGGAAATAGCATCTTGTGGAGAGCCTCACTAAGTTACCAAGGCTGGCCAAGAACTTGCAATCCTCCTGTCTCCAAAATAGGAAAAAATTCTGCTTTTAATCTGTGAGGAGAAAAAGAAACCAGTAACAGCTCCCCTGATGGGGGCAAATAGGCTATAATTTCTTTCATAGACTGCAATAGCTCAGGAATCAGAAGCAAGAATTGGCAAATGGGTTTATATAAAATTAAAATGCTTCTGTAAGGCAAGGAAAACAATCCACATAGTGAAGAGGCAGTCTACAGAATGGGAGAGAATGTTTGCTAGCTATTCATTTGACAGAGGGTTAATGGGTTAATAGGTTAATATTCAGAATATATGCATATATATATATATATATATATATACACATACAAATATGTACACCATATATGTATATATACACCAAAATAACTTAAAACCAAAAACTTAGCACCAAAATAATGAGTAATCCAATAAAAACATGGGCAAATAAACAGGCACTTCTCAAAAAACGAAAAAATGCTTAACATCTTCAACCATCATGGACTTACAAATCGAACTTACATTGAGAATTTATCTCACTCCAATCAGAATAGCTGTTAAAAACCAACAAACACTAAATGAGTGATGTGTGCATGTATGCCTCTACCATCTTGTACTCCATTAAGATGCATGACTACAATGCCCCAACAAAAAACAAGCAAACAGAACCTCAACCGAGAGCTGACAGAATGGGAGGAAATTCTTGCCCAACTACTCATCTGACACAGGACTAAAATCTAGAGTATACAGAGAACTCAAGAAACTCACTGCTAAGAAAACAAATAACCCAATAAAAAATGGGCAAGTGAACTAAATAGACACTTCACAAAAGAAGAACTTCAAATGGCCAATAAATGTAAGGACAAAAGCTCCACATCATTAGCAATCAGTGAGATGAAAATCAAAACTACCCTGAGATTTCATCCAACTCCAACTAGAATGGCGACCATTCAAAACACAACAACAAATGCTGGTGAGGATGTGAAGTGGGAACTCTAAGACACTGTTGGTGTGATTGCAAATTAGTGCAACCACTTTGGAAAACAGTATCCTCAGAAATGGGAACAAACTTACCATATGATCCAGCAATACTACTTCTGGATGTCTTCCCCAAAGAAAGGAAACCAAACTACAAAACGAAGGCATGTGTATCTATGTTCATAGCTGCACAATTCACAATGGCCAAACTATGGATCCAGCCAAGATGTCCATCTACAGATGAACTGATTACAAAACCACGAGATATATACACAATGGAATTTTACTCAGCCATAAAAAGAGCTAAATTATGTCATTTGCAGGGAAATGGATGGAACTGGAGCCCATTATGCTTAGTGAGATTAGTCAGTTACAAAAAGAAAGCAATCCCTAATATGTGGAAGCCAGGGAGAAAAAAGGGTCATAGGTGAAACTCTAGACAAGAAAGGAGAAACCATAGATGAGCAAATAAGGAAACCTAACTGAAGGTGATAGGAGAAGGGAAGATGGAAATTCCCTAATGTATAGGATGTACCTTCACAAGCATATCAAAGTCAATCACTATGCCAAACACAAGGAGGGAGTGGGAGGGAATGGGATAAGAATTGGGGAAGGGCTAAATGATGTGCGCATGTATGCCTCTACTATTTTGTAATCCACTAAGATGTATAATTGCAATGTACTAATAAAAACAAACAACAAAAATAAAATAAAATATAAATAACAAATGCTGGGAGGATGTATATAAGGGCGTCCTTATATACCATTAATAGGAATGTAAATTAAGTACAGATACTACAAAAAATAGTATGGAGCTTCCTTAAAAAAAATACTAAAATTGCCGAGCGTGGTGGTGCATGATTGTAATCCCCGTGCTTGGGAGACGGAGACAGGAGGATTGCACAGGTTCAAAGCCAGCCATGCAGGCTTAAGAGACCCTGTTTCCAAAAATAAAATAGGTCTGGGAGTGTAGCCTGGAGGTAGAAGGGCTTCCAGGAACCCCAGTACCACAAAAAACAACAACAACAACAACAACAACAACAACAACAACAAAAACTAAAATTAGCCGGGCGTGGTGGCGCATGCTTGTAATCCCCACACTTGGGGTAGAGACAGGAGGATCGCGCAGGTTCGAAGCCAGGCTCGCTGGCTTAAGAGACCCTGTTTCTAAATAAAACATAAAATAGGTCTGGGAGTGTACCCTGAGGTAGAAGGATTCCATCCCCAGTACCACCAAAAAAATAAAAACCTAAAATTAAAACATGCTTTAAAAATTGTAAAATTAGAGCTAGCATGTGACCCAGCTATCTCACTCCTAGGACTATATCTAAAGGAAATGAAGTGTGCATACAAAAGAGGTACCTCTGCTCCTGTGTTTATTGTGACACTGCTCACAGTAGACAAGATATGGGATCATTCTAGGTGCTGGTCAAGAGGTGAGTGGATAAAGAAAATAGGGTATATATACACAATAAATTTTATTCATGTATAAAGTAGAAGAAAATCATGTCATTTACAGAAAAATTGGTGGAAATGGAGTACATCCTGTTAAGCAAAATAAGTCAGACACAGAGAAGTATCACAGGTTTTATCTCAGATATGAAAACAAATATATATTTAAAATGTATGTATGACCTGGAAGTAGAACAATAATGAGGGAAGGAATAGGCGCTGGTGAGAGGGGAGGGAAAGGAGTGCAAAAGGGAGGGTGGACATGATCATAGTATGATATATGCATGTATGGAAATGTTATAGTGAAGCCTATTAATCTGTACAATTAATACACATTAATAATTATAATAACTTAATCATTATAGTGGTTTATATTATTATTAATTTAAAATGTGTGCCTCAGGAACCATCTCTCTGTATCGTTGTGAGCTTGTTACAAATGCAGCTTCTCAGACCTGATAAGCCAGAGCCTACATTTGAACAGAGTCCCTGTGAGCATATGCAGGTGGAGTTGGAGGAGTTGCTTAAGTACTGAGGTCACTGCTGCAACATCACTCAACTCTGATCCTTTAGGCCTGCCAGGAGACAAGTGTAGACACCTATGTGATCAGAGTAGGTGAGGGGCTAGTTCCTGCAGCCCGTATTTGCTGGGCATATCCCTGGCGCCATTCTCCAGAAGATGCCATGTGGTGAGCCTCCATATAGCTCTCTCCCTAAGCTGTTTAAAGTTCTTGCTGTTAGTCTCAGAGTATTAGTGTTGGGAGGCAACTTTGAGATGACATTGTCTGACCCCTCTGTTTTGCCTGTGAACAAACTCTGTTTGTGTATATTCAGAAAATACAGAACAGAGCTGTCATCCAGTCTTCTGACTCACACTTTGTTCACACCGCACTCTAAGACGTGAGAGAGGTGTCATTAGCTTTACCCCCCTGCATATGCAGCAGACCCATGAGTGGGAAAGCTTGTTTCCACAAGGCCCAAGAAGAAGTGACATGTGTCACTTGGGAGTGGCTTTCTTACACGTACTTTCTTTCATGGATGAGGTAGCATTAGAAGAGAGAGTTGAAATGCAGGTCAGAATTTGACAGGGGGACATGGGTGGAAGGGAGAATATTTCAGGCACCAAGGTTTCTCCAGAGATGAAGCAATAGAGGTCATGCGAGAAAACAGCTAATGGTTCCATTTGGCAGGACATGACAAAATGGGACTAGATTGTGTAGTTTGGGTCAGATCTTGGAGAATATTGACGCTGAGTAATGAACCAGAAGTTGCTGGGTTTGTAAATTTCTTTTAGATTACTGTTTTATTTTATTGGTGCACTATAATCTCACATCATAATGTGAATCATGTTGTCAGTGGCATATAGTCACACAGTACTTGGTTTCCCCTCTCCCCTGCTTCCCCCTTTTCCTCCCTCCCAATACTGAGTGTCCAGGTTAACAACGTTATATTCACTTGTATACACATATTCAAATGTAGTTTTCCCATTAATTGGCCTCAGCCTTCTTCCTCCCTTACCTTTCTTTATTGAGATTTCCCCTCCATTATCTGGAATCCCTCTGGTATCCCTAATACTCTCTAGCTTGAGCATATTAGAGAAAACATGTCTTTATCTTTCAGTGCTTGGCTGATCTTACTTAACATAAGGTTCTCCAGGTCTTTCTGTCTTCTCGCAAATGACATTCTTTGCTTTTTCTGTATTGCTGAGTAGAATTCCATTGTGTGTATTTCCCACAATTTTGCAATCCCTTCATCTGCTGATGGAGACCTAAGCTGGTTCAACATTTTGGTTATTGTGAATTGTGCTGCTATGAACATGGGTATGCATATGTTACTGTAGTTCTCCGATTTCAACCAGTTTAGAAAGAAACCTAGGAGTGGTATAGCCAGATCATATGGTGGATCCATCCCCAGTTTTCTAAGAAATCTCCACACTGATCTCCGTAGTGGTTGAACTAGTTTGCACTCCCACCAACAGTGTAGAAGAATTCCGATTTTCCCACATCCTCACCAGCATTTGTTGTTATTTGACTTCTTTGTGCTTGCCAGTCTGATTGGGGTTAGATGGAATCTCAGTGTAGTTTTGATTTGCATCTCCCTAATGGCTAATGATGTTGAACATCTTTTCATGTATCTATTGGCCATTGATATCTCTTTTTTAATGAAGTATCTATTCAATTCAATTGCCCATTTCTTGATTGGGTTGTTTAGCTAGTGTAGTCTTTTGAGCCCTTCTGGATATTAGCCCTCTATCAGAGTGGTAGTTGGTAAAGATCTTCGCCCATTCTGTAGGCTTTCTCTTTAAGTTCTTGATGGTTTTCTTTGATGAGCAGAAACTTTTTAGTTTGATGCTATCCCACTTGTTAATTGTTGTTTTAAGTTCCTGCACTTTGGAGGTCTTGTTAAGGAAGTTACTACCTGTGCCTATATGTTAGAGTTTTGAACCTATGTCCTCATCTAATAGGTTCACAGTCTCTGGTATGATTTCCAGGCCTTTGATCCATCTAGTTGATTCCTGTGCAGGGTGAGAGGCAAGGATTTAGCTCCATCTTTCTACAAATGAATAGCCAGTTCTCTCAGCACCATTTATTGAAAAGGCTGTCTTTTCTCCAGCATATGAATTTGGCCCCTTTGTCAAAGATCAATTGACTATAAGTGTGTGAACCCAAAGTACCCAACCAAAACACTACTGGAGTTGATTAATTTATTCAGCTAAGTGGCAGGATACAAAATCAACCTAAAGAAATCAGTTGCTTAAAACCAATAAAATATCTAGTAATAAATCTAACCAAAGATGTAAAAGACACCTACAATGAAAAGTATAAAACATTAAAGAAAGAAACTGAAGAAGACCTTGGAAGATTGGAAGATCTCCCATGCTCATGGATAGGTGGAATAAATTTCATCAAAATGACCATTCTGCCAAAAGTGACTTGCAAATTCAATGCAATTCCTATCAAAATACCAACCACATTCTTCATAGACCTAGAAAAATCATTCATAATTTCATATGGAGAAAAGAAAGACCCAGAATGGCCAGAGCAATTATCAGCCATAAGAACCATGCAGGAGGCATCATAATCCCTGACTTCAAATTATACTACAGAGAAATTATAGTTAAAGCAGCATGGTACTGGCACAAAAACAGGCACACAGACCAATGGAACAGAATAGAAGATACAGAAACAAACCTACACAATTATAGTCAGTTGATCTAGATTACTTTTTAGTGTCAAAGCTGAACTTTGTATGACTTCTTTGGATCATAGCTTAGGAAGAGGATTGCTTTTCTCTTCTATGTGGAATTAGCTTCTCCCTCCCAATTATTCTTCTACACATCTAAAAGATGTCTTTGTTGCTGTTGTTTCTGAGATGAGGTGTGAGTAGGAGAGTCTCACTCTGCTGCCCAGGCTAGTCTTGAACTCAAATTCATAGGCTCCAGCAATCCTTCCACCTAGGTCTCTGGAGTAGCTACTGGGAAATTTCTATTTCCCACATTTACTAAAAGTGGGAAATGCAATTCTGTGATAGAAACAAACATTTGAGAATCTCTCAGCAAAACAAATCCTTTTTACTTCTGCAGAAGGGTGCAACCAACAAAAAGCCTGGTGAGTAAGCAAGCACACGTAGAACAGGAAGTCCATTTTATTTTTATCCCTGATATGATCCTCATTGGTGAGAGCTCGGGTTGACAACTCTGCAGGATTCGCTAGTAATTGAAAAGACAGGTGGGAGTTTTGACTTTTGTGATTTGACAAAGAAACAAAACGTTTTCAGGCAACTGAAAGTTATATTAGCTAAAATGGCTGCCTGTTAGATAGAAAAGACTTTAATACTTCTTATATAGAAGAGTATGCCACTGTCCCTGGCTTTGCCTAGCCATTTAAAAATTCCATATACTCCTGTTGCCTATTGCCCCCAATTCCTGAGAACCTAAAATAGAGGGAAAGGAGCTGAGACAGGAAGATCACAGGTTCAAGGCTAGTCTCAGCAACTTAGTGAGACTCTCAGCAACTTAACAAGACCCTGTTTAAAAATAAAAAAACAGAAAGGGCTGGATTTTAGCTTGAGATAGAATGCTCCTTGAGTTCAATCACCAGTTCCCCAAACTAAACTAAGCTAAACTAAAATAGAGGGAAAAGACAAAGCTGCCTTTGGTGCTTTTGGCATTCTGACTCTGTCCTTCTTCTCCAGTTTTATTCTCTCCCTGCTCTAGATTTTTCTGTTCTAGTCTGGTTGCAGAATTCAGTGCTATAGAATAAGTTCAATATAGTTTGACCTCCTGGCCAGAACCCAACTGGCATGTAATTACTCTTTTCTCCAGGTCTGTGAGTCTCATGTTCTTCCTGAATCCAGCAGGTTTTCCTCATCAGGAAAGCATTGACCTCCCCTCTCTTCCTTTCCCCCAGTCTCGTGCTCATGCAGTGACCGTCCATTCTTCCATTCAGCTGAAAAATCATTGTGTCCGGCGAGGGGGTGACAGGTCTACTCCTTGCCTCGGGAACTCAGGACTTGTGGGGTCCTTGGCTTCGGTGGCAGAAAAAAATTTCAGCATGTGCCAATCACAGACAAAGACAGAGGTTTATTTAAGAAAATGGGTGATACATGGTCAAGGGAGAATGCAGGCCATTTTAAGAGGGAGAGAGTGACTTGGAAGTCTTTTCAGTTTTTTGTAGAGACCCTGTGAAGGGGTGGGTAGGGACACATGGCAGGGATATGGGTCTGGTTCCTTTGTGTTAAGTCCTCCGGTTCTCACCATTTCATGGGGAGGTGGTGCTAGGTGATGCCTTGGTTTGACCAACAGTCAGACATTTTTACCAAGCATTTCAGGAATCTCAGGTGGGGAAAGGGGCCATCATGATTAAAAGTGTGGGCCTATTGAGGATTTTTGCCTTGTAGGGTGAAAATAAGGATTAGGAAGTTTCTAGATTTTAAAACTATAATTTCTCCTTCCTTTCCTGTTTGTATCCTTCCTTCCTTCTTTCCTTCCTTCCTTTCTTCTTTCTTCCCTCCTCTCTTCTTTCTTTCTTTTTTTATGCGGAACTGGGGATTGAACCCAGGAGCATTCTACCTCTGAGCCACAACCCTAGCCCTGTTTTTTTATTTTTTATTTTGAAACAGGGTCTCACTAAGTTGTGGAGGGCCTCAGTAAGTAGCTGAGGCTGGCCAGAACCTGCAATCCTCCTGTCTCAGCCTCCCAAGTACTGGCATTACAAGCCTGCGCCACCACGCCCGGCTTCCATTTGTCTCCTTTCTACCTCTTATTTTTATTGTTCCTGTTCTATCTCAATTGAATTTCTTCTTCATGTCAGGTCCTGGGAAAATGAATGGATGTCTCAGTTCCAGCACAGAGAGAGCAGACAGTCTAGAAGACAGACAAAGTTAGGATGAAATAGGATGGATACAGCAAGAGCAGTGAAACTGAGTCACTTAGAGCAGATTAAGGAAAGAGAGAAAAGGGGTGGAGAATATGAATGAGTGAGAAGGCTCTTTTGGTAGCCGTGATTTCCCTGCTGAACTTTGAAGAATAAGTGGTAGTGATAAAATGATTGGATGGAGGAAGGAGTACGAGACTGGCTAATCTGAAGGTGCACAAAAGCTGAGTTAGCAGACCTTGACAGTGATGCTGGTGGAAATGCTGAGCTGCACCAGGCTTTCACAAACAATTCTTCCTTAGTCCAGTTGAAGAGCAAGTGCATCATCTGTGACTTTTCACCACTAGTTAATCAGTTCTACTTGCACTGTGCTGACAAGCGGAAAGAGTTTAGAAACAAGCAAATACTAAGTCTTCCATGAAGCAATCTCTTTCCGAGCAGAAGCTATGCCTTTTCTTCACCAAACTATGGGTGATTATGATGATGGATTACCGCTGCCTTTTTACTTCTGTTCAATAAGTAATTGAGAATATTATAATAAAACCACACTCTTTCAGCAAATATTCATTATGTCCTGTGTCAGACTCCTCTTCTGCACCACTTCAGGTCCTCTTTCCTCACCTGCCTCTGGGAGAGTTCTTAGCACCTCTCTTAGGTGCAAGGAGCTCATCTAAGCTGCGTGCTCCTTTTCTGTTGACCACCAGGGGGAGACTCTGGGGGTCTGTGCTGCCCCTACGCACAACTCAGAAATGCTGGGGCTCCAGCAAGAGCTGGTCCTGGTGGGTGGGTTTTCCCTCTTCCCCCAGTGGGCTGTTTTGAGCAGCTCTCTCATGAGATGGAGCAAATTAATAGTTTTCCCTCCTGTCTCACAAGCCCCTCATTTTCACTCTTGCTCCCCTGGGACTTCATTTACTAATCCTGGTCTTTTGGTTTGTTGGACTGGCACTGTGTTAGGCTTTTAGGATTCAGGGAACAAAGACTATTGAAATTGGTTTCCCAAAGACTTGTTTTATTAATATCATGAATGTGAAGACACAGACTATATTTTCTGTGTCCACGTAGGTATTTTATTTTTAAAAGGTAGTTCTTCAACTGGTGTGGTGGTGCACATCTGTAATCCCAGTATTTGGGAGGCTGAGACAGGAGTATTGCAGGTTTAAGGCTGGCCTTTGGCAACTTAGCAAAACTCTCAACAACTTAACAAGACCATGTTTCAAAATAAAAAATAAAAAGGGCCGAGGGTGTAGCTTGGAGGCAGAATGCCCCTGGGTTCAATCTCCGGTACCAAAGTAAAATAAAATAAATAAAATAAAATAAAATATAAAAGATAGCTCTTCAATGGTTTCTGCTAAAGGAAAAAATAAGATGGAGCGGGTTTTAAGATACAACATCTAATAAGCTATATGTTGTAAAGTTAGGGTATGTAGCTGTTTGTAATGAAAGATAAATAAAAAACGAAAACAGTGAGTTTCATAGACTAATTCTAGGTACTGTGGTCATAAGTTTTTCACAGAATGTCTTTTTTTTTTTTACTTTTAATTTCAGTTGTAGTTGTTTCTGGGTTCCCATCCCAAATCTCAACTCTCTCTCCCTCAATATTTAACTCTATTTTCCAAAACTAATGGTAAAAACAGTTGTGTGTTCCTATGAGCCGTAATCTTTCTTAGAGAGACATGCTGAGCATTAGGGTATCTGATCACTAGAACATGTTTTAAGAAGACAGCATCCATTCAAAGTTCAATCTAAAAATTAGATGTCATTTTTAGTATCGTTTGAATGATTGTTCACCTACATTTCACTATTTTCCTCCTAATGGCATCATGTTTTCCTTTAAGCATGGACAATTGCTAATAATGCAACTATTTTTATTTCTAAAGGCTTTAAAAATGTGCCAAAGGGAAGGCAGCTATTTTCACTTATTTGCCATTTTAAAGGACTCTACAATGAAGAGTAGATGCCATTATTTTGGGGACTCCTAAATGAGCTTCTGAACTTGCACCCCCATTTTGTTCTCTAGAATATTTTGAGAATATAACATCCCATAGGTGCCACATCCCACCAACTCCACCCCAACTCTCTTCTCTCAAACAAGAATCTTTCCTACACCCTCCAGGGCAAGTCCCCGCCTGAGCATGACCAGTCAGGTGGATCTTCTCATGAGAAGTTCACTTTCCCAGGGATTTCATTGGCCCTGGACCAAGTGCCTATGAGAAAGAGTAATGCCATGGAAATGCTGCTTCATCAAACTGAGCCATCCTTGGCAGAAGCCACCCTGCTCCCTTCTGCCTTAGTTGTCAATACCACCTAATCATGCACCTGGAGAGGCAGGTGAGAGTCACGGGATAGGTGGTACCATGCAGACTTACTAAATTTGTCTATCATCATTTGATGCTGTAGCATCAGTATACCAAAATTTTGAATGGCTCATTTCTGGATAAAAATAGGCAGTGCTACTTTCCTCTTCTTTGCCTCAGGCTGGTTGGGTTTGGATGCCAGTTTTAAATTCTGGCTTCTGTTAAAAAAAATCAATCACCTTGCAAATAGAAGTGTTTCTGCCCCTCAGAAAATAGCAGGAGCTCCACTTACAGAGGGAAAGATGAAATTGTGGTTGCCACTATAGGATTTAGCATTTACTGGAATAATTTTTGTCAAGAGTTTGGCTGATTTCTTTCCTACTCAGAACTGCCATTTGCTGCACCTGCTTTATTATTAGCTGAGGCCCCACTGGTTTCTACATCCATCAGAACACAGGGGTCCTAGTCTTTGGTTTGTTGAACTGGAGTTTGTGGTATGGTATCAAGAAATGTGATTTCTGTATTTTTTTTTCCTTTTTGGAAAGTATACAAATGAAATGCAAGTAAAAGTTAAAATTTTCTACTCTTTTTTTTTTTTAGCACCACATGAACAGTTTCTGCAGAGTATATTAGGGCTTGTAAAGCTAAGTGAGATTAGCCAGTTACAAAAAGTGAAAAGTTGGATGTTCTCCTTAATATGTGGAAGCTAGGGGAAAATGGGACATAGAAAAGACTCCAGACGAAGAAGGAGTCTTAGATGAGTAAAGAAGGCAACTTAACTGAGGAAGATGGGAGGGGGGAAGAGGGAAGTACCCTAATGTGCGTGATGTACATACACAAATCAAAGTCAGTCACTAAGCTGAACATGAGAAGGAGGGAGGGGGAGGGAATGGGTGGGAATTGGGGGAGAGTTAAATGAGTGAGGGTAATGAGGGGAGGGTAAAGATGTGTGCATGTATACATCTACCATCCTGTACCTCATCATGATGTATGATTAAAATGTACCAATAAATTTAAAAAATTATCCATGACTCTCATTGTCCCCTCCCTGTCATTTCTTTGTGTAATGCCAACATAAGGACAAACTTGTCTAACGGCTATATTTCTATGGGTTAGAATAATATGGAAATAGCTATCTAATTGCATAAAAGAAGAGCTTTATATTCTTTCAGGAATTTCTGCTTACGGATTAGGGGCTGCTCAGGAATTACTTCTGTTCCCTTAATGCTAAATTCTGGTGGTTGTTCATGCATCCACGTGTCATTTCTAATGATCTTCATATCTGCACAATCGATACGGAAGGCGATGCTGTCATCTAGTCCCTCCTGAGATGGGAGCTCTAGTAAAGTGCAGCTCACCCGGCTGGCCCAGACCCTACCTAGATGCCATGGCCACTCCTGCCTTTGTGCTCTGGTGAGTCTGTTTCCTCCATGTCAACTGAATACCTTAACCTGTCTTTTCTGATTCGATTCTTTCAATTACAATCCTAGTCGATAGTCCATATTCTTACTGGAGGTCTTATTTGCATTTTGAAAGGGATTTGTCTCTTTTGATCACCAGGGTAAGTACTAGGACTGGAATGTTTTCCTCTTTTTTTCCTCTCATTTTTTCCTTCCCCAGGGAAGAGAGAGGCAGTAATCTGGCCAGTACTTGGCATCTGGCCAGTTTGGGCCAGGACTGCTCATGGAAGAGTAACTGGGCCCCACAAACAGGATTCAGGCTCATCCCATCCATTTTCTTTCACCTTGTCTCCTGTACTTCTGGGTCCACGAACAAGAATTACCCCTCTGCTTTCCATCCCAAGCAGTAAGCAGTCCCGGCCAGGACCAAGGTCCTAGCAGGTGCTCCTGGCAGTGACTGGGATATGAGAGTTAAAAATCTCTTCAAATTCACTCCAGTCTCTTCAGAAAGTTTCGGGCATGCATGGGTTCTAATAACTGGATTCAGTGCAGCACTATGCAGGCCCAGGGGGTGAGATGTGTGCAGTCAAGATTTAAGCAGAGAGCCCTGCCCTGGAGTTTATAAGAGACTTTCATGGATTTGAAAAAAATGACCCTATTCAGCTTATATGCTTAGAAAGAAGAAGATAGGAATCTTAGGACTCTGGCTCCAAATGGTTCAACAGGGCAAAATCGTGTCGTCGGACCCCAATGGTTTCCAGATGGATAACTTGGTACCATGGTGTTGCTGCTATCTGATTCTGATCAACCTTGCCACTTCGAGACTTCTTTCCCGAAACCAAGATTCTAAGGCTGGTAGGAACTTTAGAGTTCTAGCTGATAGAATTTAAACAAAGGAATAGCCAAATGGATACTGAAATGTCATTAAGGTTAAAGAGATAAAGATGGATTGGAGATGAGGCTTGGGCCTACGATCTATATGAAATGGAGTTTCCTGTGTTTTCCTCTTGAATTGAAGACAGTTGGGCCAATAGAGTGGGGAGTTCTGACTTGCACCTTGGTCATAGGCTAAGAAAGCCCAGCTCCTTCTGTGGGAGGATAGAGGCCCCAACTCAGGATCCTCCTGTAGTTTGGAAGTTAAGCACCTGCTGGGCTAGGTCATAGGTAGGTCAAGAGGCCAAGAGAGCCCGTGTAGGTGTTTTGCTCCTGCTTGTGCTGGTGTGGTTCACAGTTGGATCAGGCACTTCTCCCAAGTGAGAGAGCAGGTAAAGGGTCAGAGAAAGAGACTAGTGTCTCGTCTGTAGACTTGGTCAGAAGTTCTCTTCTCTCCATGGAAATAGGAGGAATAGGGGAGAAATTTCACACACAGCAAAAATAACATTTGGAAATGCTTTGAATCCTATGTAAATGCCTTAAATGATTTAACAGCATAAAGATGGCCTAAACAATAACAAAATCATATAAATTGTAAATTTATAGATTATCGAACAAGTTAAAAGTGTGTTTATGGAACCCCGTCCTCACTGCTCATCCAAGAAAAGAAAGGAAGAAATGAAAAACTACCAGTACCTCCAAAGTTTCTTGTTTCTTGGTCACCCAGCAAAGCAGGGATACAGTTCCCTGAATTCTCTTTCCTTTAGGGTTTTGAGGTGGGCTTAGCAACAAAATAAATGTGATGCAATTGGAAGGCAGAAGAAAAGGAGCCTCCATTTCATGCTTTGAAGACTGGTGTCCAGTGTTGGGCACTGTGGCAGCTTGCGGGTGTCTCACAGATCTTCCAGCTTGCCTTGCTGGCTGTAGCAACTCAGGCTTGCAGCAACTCCTGCTCCTGCTGGGTGTTTTTTGTTTGTTTGTTTTACTCTTCTAAGACCTGGGCCAGGTGTTTTGGCACTTCATGACAAAGGTACCACCCTCTTCTGGTAGGTCACCCACTCTGTAGAGCTAGAGACACACACAGGTTCCAGTTTTATCTTGTGGATTCCATTTCCTCCTGGTGCATTATAAGTTGAGCTGGCTCTTGGCAACTTGATGCCCAGCTTTCTTCTCTGACTGCTGATCCTGCTGATCTGTAACTACCACAGGCCCAAGTGTACAATAAGCCCCTTATCTACTCAGAGTGGTTCTGCTTCTCTGATCAAATCCTGACCTCTACTGGATTTGGAAGTAGGAATATTTCCAGGGCAACAAACCTGAAGGATGGGTCCTCTGAATTGATTCTTGGCTACTTGGAATAGTGCAATAGAAAACCCGAAGAAAGAAAATGATAGGTTCAAAGCTTTAAATTCCCAGATCAGTGTTTAGAGATAAGGGACTAGGAAGGTCTTAATAATGCCCCAAGAAAGAGAAATCCTTCATAAAACCACAGAGCCAAGAACCCAAAGGCTGACTTAATAAGTGGCTGAAATATAAAGCAAATTGGATTATCACCCTTGTCCAATAAAACTTAGGAATTCCTCTACTGTCTACAAAATTTTGCCCCCTTCCTTGCTCAAAGGAAACAATCATGACTTTGAGGAGACTGCTAACCTTACTTAGGACTTAACCTCTACTGTATTTCATTGCTTTTGTATTGCTTACTAACCTATAATGAGACTTAATTTCTGCCAGGTCCCAAATAATAAGATACATATAAGCATGCCTTATGAGGAGATGCAATTCATACCCTTTGTGTGTGAGTGTGTGTGTGTATGTGTGTATGTGTGTGTATGGTACTGGAGATGCAACCTAGGGACGTTCTATCTCTGAGCTATATTCTAAGTCCTATTTTTTATTCTTTATTTTGAAACAAGGTCTCACTAAGTTGCAGAGGGACTCACTAAGTAGCTGAGGCTGGCCATGAATCTGTGATCCTCCTGTCTCAACCTCCTAAGTACTGGGATTACAAGCATGCATCACCACGTCCAGCCAATTCACACCGATTTTAAAAAGGCAAATTTTGCTTATTTATAAGGGAGTACTTATGGGGATAGATTCCAAGGATGCTGAATCAAGGTGGTGGAATATAATGTAAGAAGGAATTTGTTGATATACATTTATCAGGCAAAGATTTTAGATTCTCTGTTTTAGCTTAAAATTTTGGGAAGAGCTCCAGCACCTCAGTTCTAGTTGGCTTTATAGAAAGAGACAATCTTTAACCAGCAGAAACCTGAAATTGGTTCTGTGTTCTGTGAAGTGAGAGCTGCAATGGTAGCAAAGGTTAAGTGAATGCCACTAAAACTACCATTCCCTCTCAAGTCAATGGACCGAGAGCAATGCTGCATCATTAGAAGGATTGCAGAGATGAGCACCACCACCCAGGATTTGAACATTTTAGTGGTGATTTCTAATAAATTTCCACTCCTTATTCGGTTTGTGAAGAAGACAGATGGATCCTGGAGAATGATGGTTGATTATTGTAAATTTAATCAGATGGTGACTCAAATTATAGTTGCTATTCCAGATGTCACTTCATTTCTGGAACAAATCAGCATATCCCCTGAACACCTAGATTGCAGCCATTGATCTGGTGAATATTTCCCTCTATATCAATTAGTAAAACTGTCAGAGCAGTTTGCTTTTAATTGGTAGGTCTCACAATATACAGATGCTCCTCTGTATGGGGATGGGGTTAGATCCTGATAAGCTGAAAATATTGTAAGTTGAAATGCATCTAACTTACTGAGAATCATAGCTTAGCAACACTGTATTCTATAAATAATTGGTTGTTAACCTTTTGATAGCATGGCTGGCTGGGATCTATGGCTTGCTACTACAGCTCATCATCGTAGGAGAGTATTATATTGCATATATCAAAAAGATCAAAATTTAAACGTTGAAGTAGGGTTTCTACTGAACATACGTTGCATTTGCACCATCATAAAGTCTAAAAATCTTAAATCTAACCATTATAAGTCAGACATTTTTCTGTACTTTTGTTGTAAATCCTACCTCTAAGCCATATCAGCTTTTCAGCCCTAGGTCAAAGCTGGTCTGTAGGGACTTTGATCACTGCTCCTTTCTATAGGACATCTTGCTAGTCCATTACATTAATGTTACTGTGCTGACAGGACCTGATGAACGACTGTAGGTAGCAACTGCTCTAAATATCTTGGAAAGGCATACATGTGACAGAGGGTAGAAAAAAAATCCCACAAAAATTCAAGAGTGCTGGATGATCCAGTAGATTTGGTGGTGTTTGAAGTATATGCCTGTAGCAGACAGGGATTCTATAGGAGTGTTGATAAACCCTTATAAGTCAGTACAGACCTTAAGATTTGGAGCAAAGGTATGACATCCTCTGAAGATAAATAATTTTTATCCTGAGAACAGTTCTTGGCTTGTCTCTGGGCACTTGTAGAGACTTGAACACCTGATCATGGGCCAACAAATTACCATGATACCTAAGCTTTCCCACATGAACTGGGCATTTTCTGACCCACCAAGCCATAGAGTTTGACATAGACAGCATCATTCCATTATCGAAAGAAAATGTTACAGATGAGACCGCACTCAAGTAGGTCGTAAAGGAGCAGTTAGCTTGCATGAACAATTAACCCGAATGATTGTGGCCTCATAGGAAGTTCCCTATGACCAAAACTGAGGGTGACAATTTCTGAGTTTGAGTTGTGGATGGAAGTGCACGATATTCTGGCCATACCCAAGTGATGTCTGTGGGACTACAGATTTCCATGGGATGATCCTAAAGGAAAATCGTAAAAATCATGCCGGTGAGCAGAGTTTCTAGTAGCACATTTGGTTCTTCATTTTGGTTCCCAGGAGAGATGGACCAAAAGTCAGTTCTACACAGATTCATCTTGGTGGCTGAGACTTGTTTAGATGCTCGGAAAACGAAAGCATCAGGATTAAAAGATTGGGGCAAGAGGAACTGGGAAGAAGACTGTGGAGAGATCTCTATAAATGGGCCAACTGTGATGATACTTGTATTCTCCTTGATAACTGAAGTGCCTTTCTCTTTCCTGGTTTCATCTTTAGAAGAATCTAACAAAGGTACTCTGAGACTACAGCTCTTCACCTAAGAAGTTGCCATTTTTTTTTCTTATTTTTGCCTCTGATTATGTTTAAGATTAAAATTTGGACCCAGCGTGGTGGTACATGCTTGTAATTCCAGCATTCAGGAGGTGGAGACTGGAGGATCTCAGTTCCTGGATAGTTTCAGCTACTTAGTGAGCAACACAGCAACTCAGTGAGATCCTTTTTTTAAAAAAAAGACTAAAAAATAGGACTGGAGTGTAGCTCGGAGGTAGAATGCCCCTAGGTTCCATTCCCAATACCACAAAAAAAAAAAAAAAGATTAAAATTTGGATTTGGATTTTACGCTGGTCTTCTTTCTTTTTGAGTCTGAAAAACTACCTTGAAATAAGAATTGTTTGGCACAAGCTTCCAAAATGTCTTGTTTGGGATATAAGAGGCTCACTAAGATTTTTTACTACAATTCAAGTAGTTACTACATGCCCTGTTCCATAAAGGATCTATTCTTTGTCTATTTTTGATAGAATATTTTTTCATGAATATAGAATGTTTATAACAATATCCAGGAAATAGGTAATTAATTCAGAACCAAATTAAAGTGATGATTCTAGGTGCCCATGGACAAGTCATTTCAGACTATTTCCTTAAAATTTCATTTTCACCACCTGATTATAGTTTAAAAATACAGAAATGGACAGACTCCAGAATGTCAATAAAAGCCCCAAATATCTGCCAGAACAACCACATCACTGTTACCTGATTATCTTTTGCCTATACAAATAGCAGCATTTTATAGCTACAGTCCTGGTCAACAAGTGACTTTTAAAAAGAATCTTTCTTTCCACGTATGTTTATTTTTAGATGTTTGGATGACCCTGAGATAAATCTTACAGTGGGGACCTTCTCCTGTGATGCTTATAAAGAAAGGAAGTCATGATTCTAGCCTAAACTTCCAAAAAGACCCTCTCTTAAGTCTAGGCATGGGTCTCTCCTCACATACATTTTTTAGCCCATTTTTTTTTTGATTCTAGAAAAACCTATCTTGATCTGAAAATGAATCATTATTTTTTTTCTAAACACAGCCTGGATTCTGAGCCTTAACTTACCAGGTGAAGCTGTTATTAATGCTTAAACACTAAATCTTGTCGGGCCATGCCAATTAACCATCAAACCCTGCAGGCACCAGCTGCAGAAAGCACTAAAACACTGGGCTCTCTATGTAGTTCTTTCCCATCCAAATGCTCCTTCCTGCAAGTAGGTATACATTTTTCAGGCAAAAATGCCTTATGTTGGTGCCTAGGATGCTAATCACTCAGCAGTAACGCTACTTCTGGGTTCTTAATCAATTAAATACAGCCAAAGGAAGTGGAGTGCGCCGCACAGTGGCTTCAGCTTGTTGTCTTGGAAGTTCCTGATAAATAGTATTAGGTGGTGGAGCTTAGGCTTAGTTAGAATGATGCCTTTTGTTTCCTCTTTTCCTCCCAGTCTAGGCATTGTTGCCTCCCTATAGAGTCAGTTCTGCTGGGAATCATGACTATTCAATGACTGAGTGTCTGGCAGAACAGAAAGGCCAGAAGAGATACTGGCATACTGTTGACCTTTCAGTGTTGTACCTCAGCCCCTTCCTGGTCAGCATGATAAATGTGTGTCCGATTATTCTCAGTCCTCCCAGATTCATTTGTTTTTATTCCAGTGAGGAAGAATGAGTAAAGAGGCAGAAAGAAGATCTAGAAATATTTGCTCCAATATTGCTCCTTCATCTCCATGGAAATATGAAAGACAAGGCCAGGGTTTCCTTGCCAGATCCCAACTGGGAGGAGAACAGTGCTCTTGTCTTGACAAAAGTCTTCTTATTAAGTGTTGCTGTGGGTGGATATAAAATATATTTGAAAAATAATTTTAAGGCCTTTCACGCCTAATTTTAGCTGTTAAATTCTTTTGCAAATAGCCAATGGATTAACCTTTTTAAGCTTATTATAAAGCAGGATAAAGTATTTGTCTTGCTAAGTTATCTTGAACCCAGAGTCTTAGAAATGGGAAATCTGGGTTTACAGGGACAGAAGTTCCTTTGTCAAGGTCAGATGGCATACTGATGAGCTAGAGTAACTTTATTGAATCTGCTTACTCTGCCTCCTATTAAACAGCATCGTCCATATGCCTTTCTCACCAAGCAAGCTGTAGGGTGTTGCATAAAACTGCAGACTCAGCATCATGGTATAGATGAATGTACAGCCTTCAGGAGGCAGCTCTTCTATCAATAAAGACTTGCTGATACTGGAATACGTCCTGGGGACTTAGCGATTGTACTGCATTGTCCTTACCTTGTGCAATGGTTCGACTATTGGATATCTTCCAAAGATCCACATTTAAAGGTTTTGTTTCAGATAGGTAGTAGAAACATTAGGAGGTCGTTCTTATGGGGGATCCTTAGGTCACTCAGGTTGTGCTCCAGAAAGGAACTATAGAACCTTCGGCCATTTTCTCTCCCTCTTTCTCTGCTTCCTGGTTGATGAGGTAAGTGGGTTTGGTCTACCTCACACTCCCTACTACTCCAAATCCCCAAAGCATAGGGTCCATGCTATCTTGACTAGAACCTCCAGAAAATAGCACTGAGCTAAATAAACATTGTTTATTTATGACTTTAGCATCTCAGGTATTTTATGGTAATAATGCTGTTTCTGACAGTCAAGCCAGAGAGTCTGCCTGGATCCCAACTAGCTGGATTCAGCTGCTCACCTGTATAAGAAATAAGCAAATGATGAAAAAAGGAAAAAGGAATTTTATACGGCTTGATCAAACTGGGCAAAAGTAGTTAGATTGCTTCTCCACTGTCCTATAGAAACAGTTGCAATTTATAGAAACAAACGCCAGGTGATACCAGATGGAGATTTAGCTAGGCTCTGCTTAGCCAGAGAATATGCCAATTTCCTTGGCATCTGTCTTCAGTGTGAGGAGGTTTTTTATTCTCAGCACAAGAAAGTTTAGAAGCTGTCTGTTTCAATATGAATCTAACACATTTTTCATAAGCTTCAGAGTATCAAGTAAATGCAAGAGTAAACCTTTAAAATTCAATCACAAATTTACACAAAACTCCTGTTGGTAATAACAATATAAGCTCTTTCAAAGCAGATCTTGTTGATCTACAGATCTGGTCATAATATATAGCAGATTGCAGTCCTCTTCTGTGTATCTCAGTTCACTATAATCCAAGAAGAACAAAATTCTTTCCATGGCATATTTTATAGATTTACCAGGGTGGTTCGAGATAAAATGCTTATTGGTCATGCAAGAAAAGGGACCTGGTGGCTCAGGTAGTTGCTGGTAAACAATGCGAGATGGTTGAGCTTTGGCTTAGTTTGAATGAGACCTCTTACTTTTGGGAAATCTAAGTTGCATCTGACCTCAAAAAAGTTAGAATAATGTCATCAGGACCCTGCTTTCTTTCATGGATCATCAAATGTGGGAAAGATGGCCAGCGGCAGTGGTAGGCCTACATACGTAGCTCCCACCCCAGTTAGCAACTACTAAAGAATATAATGATATCCTGCCCAGTATGGCCTGTGGGTACATACCTAGCCCAATTGCTGTGGTCAGTGCTTTGAAATACTAGGACTGGTCAGACTCAAGTTTTGAGTCCACACCTCAGGCAGGAAGGAATGGGGGGGTGTCTGTGGACTTACTCTACCTTTTGATCCAACCAAATGGCATGAGAAAGAGATAATAGCACAGAGGAAAGAATGATGATACAAAATGAAGGGGAAACGGTGCTAGAGGACACAAAACAAAATGTGTCCAAGACAATCAACTCCAGAATAGGTCCTTCCAACATGTTTATACTTTGAAATGCAAGATTTTTTCTATGCTTGAGTGATCTCACTTAAAATAATGTTTTCCAAGTCTTTTCATCTTTTTGCAAATGACATTCTTTTGTTCTTTTTGATTGCTGAGTAGAATTCCATTGTGTACATTTTCCATAATTTTTCAATCCATTCATCTATTGATGGAGACCTAGGTCGATTCCATATTTTGCCTCTTGCGAACTGTGTTGCCATGAACATGGGTATGCATATGTTACTGTAGTTCTCTGATTTCAACCCCTTTGGTATAGCCGGATCATATGGTGGATCCGTTCCCAGTTTTCTCTAATATGCCCAAACTATGGAGCATTAGGAATACCAGAGGGACTCCAGATAATGGAGTTAGAAAGGAAGAGTAGGAGAGGAAGAAGGCTGAGGTTGATTAATGGAAGAGCGACATTTGAATATGTAAGTGTGAATATAGCGTGGTCAACCTGGACTCTCATTGTTGAAAGGGGAAAAAGGGGAAGTGGAGGCAGGAGGGAGGGCACCAAGCACTGTGTGAATGTATGCCATTTTCAATATGATCCACAGAAAAATAAAAAAATGCAAGATTCTTATTCTATTAGGTATAGTGAACTGGTAAATGTTGGAAACAGCTGGAAGGCTACGAAAAAAATGTCCTGATTTGTCAAATTCTATAAACACTCCAATGTGGCCACTTTCAATCTGCCAAGCTCACATCAGTGCACACAGAGCTGGGAAGAGGTGCCCAGGAAACTACACACCACTTACAGTTGTTTTTCTACCGACAGTACAACACATATGCATCCTGAGAGAATAAAGCATAGATAATAGCAGGATATAGTGAAATAAGTAGGAAGTTATATGTAATTAATATGTGGTAAAAATAAAAATGGAGGTGAGGATGGGGGAGGAGAAATCTGCCTTCTCCTCTCTTAAACTCCCAGCGACCTACATCAGTAGGGCTGTGTTGCCATATTAATAACTCTGCCAATATCAAGATAGCTGAGTCCAAACCCAGAAGAAACTGCTGCCTCTTGTTTCCCAGTATCAATTTATTCAATAAGTGCTAATAACAGGATCTTATCACAGAATATCTAGGTAAAAGAGATTTTCAGATTCGCCAACTCCAAGCTCCCTGAATTATAGAACCAGAAACTGATACCAAGCAGTAAAGTGCTTAGTCCACATTCACAGAGTAACTTAACATCGCTGTTTGCAGAAGAACATATGATATTAATATCTTTGAATACAGAACTTTTCTTAAATCTAAAATAATACACCCTGAAAAATCTGGTAAGTAAATCTTTAAGAAAAAGTACCAGGAAGTGATGATATTTGAGTAAGTATTTATTTAGTCTTCATATAATATATGTAATTGCAAGTTTATGACATACAATTTCTCAACAGTGGTTCTAATATCTGGCTCACATTGTTTAGCTCTTCTCATTTCAAACCCTCACTCTTCCAGTCACTGGAAAGTGACCTTAGCTAGTTCACAGGTCTCCCTCTCTGGATGCAGGAAGTTTTGATTATCCAAGTTCTATTGTTGATAGGACAAAGTACTTTTCTGTCTTTTTTATTCTTAAATATAAAGTTAAGAGTTTTTTAAACTGATAACTCTTTTGGCTACCAATAAGTTTAACTATGCCAAAATAAGAAAGAAATTTGTTCACCATATAACCATTTTCTTTTAGATAAACGTTCAGAAAATCCATATAAAACATATTCCCACAGAGAATAGATCAGACACAAACTATATCCTATTAAATGAATAAAATATGCCTTTAAAGGAACAATAATAATAATAAAGTCACACTGAAAGTTAAAAAAAACAAGAATCCTATACAGGTGTAGTTTAAAATAAGATCAAAGCAACTTGCTATAGAACCACTCTTCAAAATTCAAGGGAAGAACAGGCACGAGTTCAAACACTTGCTAACAAGCAGCTCCTGCTCTTTTTCGAGGGAAGAGGCCAGAGTGAGGTCAGAAAGATTTCATTTTACGTTTTGATCTGCCTCTGAGATAACATGTGCTGCAAATTCTTGTAGCCAAAATGGATCGCCTGAAAGCACTCAGAAAAAGGAGAGCTTATATCGCCAAGTGAGTTATTTTTAGTTAATACGTGTTGGGATCTAGAGTGTGCAAGGAATCTAAAGTGAGGATGAGAAATCACTTTCGTGTATGGTCTGGAAGAGAATTCTCCTCTCTGGCATTTCAGTTACATCTACACAATTCGCAACTTGTGCCAAGTCATTTTCACAGGTAAACTAGAGGACGTGGGGTTTCTCCCTGTCCATAACTGGTTATTTCTTTAAAAAGAAAATTCATAAATCATCATCTCATTTTGGGAGTCAAAGGCTACTGTCTGAAACATTTGTTGTCTGGGCAGTAGAATAATGCTACAGGCAACAGAAATAGTTCTCTTTAATTAACTCACTGGGGTTACTTTTGACTGTATAGACCAGTGTTTAATTTACCCACAAATCCCTTTTGGTTTGGCTTTCTCTGATGTTCTGTTTACAGTTGCTCAGTATGTTGCTTGGGAAAAGATGATGAAGTTATAAAGATAGCTTAGTGGGTTCATCCAAAACGGGAGGAAACAAAGGGGTGACTGAGAAATTAGAAAATCCTTTTTTTTTTTTTTTTGCGGTACTGCGGATGGAACCCAGGGGCATTCTACCTCCGAGCTACACCCCTAGCCTTATTTTTTAGTCTTTTTATTTTTGAGACAAGGTCTCACTGAATTGTGAAGAGCGTCACTAAGTAGCTGAGACTGTCTGCGAACCACGATCCTACGGTCTGCACCTCCTGAATGCTGGGATTACACGTGTGCTCCATCAGCCTGGCCTAGAAAATCCCTTTTGAATACAGGTGCCCTCTTAGAAATGGACCATGGTGGCCATGAAACCAGTGGCCCCTTCTCACAAAGAAACAATTAGCTCAACACACTCAAATGCATTCCTCTGTTTCAAGGGGATGTGTAATAAGTGTTCTTCAACTCTAAAATTCCCTGGATATGAATAAAACAGTCACCCTGGCTTATTATGTCTCAATTCTGGGGTGGAAGAAATCGAGGGAAGTTTGGTCCTTCTGAAAAGGGAAGGATGGCTGTCTCTGAGACGCAAATTCATCCTCATTCATCCCCTTCATCCTTTCTCAGAGGAATGTTGCTGGGTAGAAGTGAGATTTTATTCCTCAGCTCAAGGTGAGGAAAGTCAAAATATCACTGCCGACTGCAGGTGCAAGCTCACTGCTGGGCTCCCTGGCCCTGGGCATCAGAAGCCTGCTGGGACTGCAAGGGAAGCAGTGAGACCCCACAGGGAGAGTGCACAGTGGATAAAGGGCTGGGTTTGTAGATGTGAGGGCAAGAATGCAGGTTGAGGCAGAGTGGAGAGAGCAGGGAGACATCAAGCTCTCAGAGAGTGCACTGGGAGATGATGAAGAGCGATCTCTGAATTCACCTCCATAATCTCCCAGGTCCCAGAGATTAGTGGTCAAAGGAGCTTGATTCCTTCTTTCTCCTTTCTTGCTCAGGTGCATTTAAAGAAGCAAGTTTGGGGACATCTCCTGCTGAGGTCCCCTGGACTGACCACGGGCCAGTTACACCCCTACTCCTTTTTAGTTTTTATTTTGAAACAGGTCCTTACTAAGTTGCTGAAGATTGCTGAGGCTGGCCTCAAACCTTCATTCCTCTTGTCTCAGCCTTTCAAATACTGGAATGATATAAGTGCATTGCCACTGTGCCTGGCTTTATGGGAATGGGGACTTGAATGTAGCCAGAACTGGTAGGTGGTGAAGCAATGACTAGGAAGCAGAGGTGTACATGTACAGTTAAGCAAGAGTTTTTCATAGATCTCTAGGGTGAAGCCCTGAGTGCTGAGTGCACAGAGGTCTAGACTCTTGCAACCTTTTGAGTTCCTTTTGTCCCAGTGCTGAATTCACAAGGTCTTCAGGTGGGCCTCTGGGGAAGCGAAGGCATTGGCAAGTGCTGCCACACTCACATTCATCAGCTGATTCATTGATCCAACAAAATGTGTCTACACCTACTGTGTGCCAGGTGCCATCTTAGTGACAGGGAGCTGAGTAGTAAACAAAACAGGCCCACATTTCTGCCTTCTGAGAGCTTAGATCTGGTGGGGGAGAAACAAGGAATAAAATTGATTAATCTAGTATTTATTTATTTATTTATTTATTTTTGGTTGTACTGGGGTTCCGGGCTACACTCTCAGACCTATTTTATACTTTTTATATTTTTGGAAACAGGGTCTCTTAAGCCAGCATGCCTGGCTTCGAACCTGCACGATCCTCCTGTCTCCGCCTCCCAAGTGCAGGGATTACAAACGTGCGCCACCACGCCCGGCTTAATCTAGTTTTTAAATAAGCAATTAAGACTTTTGTTTGTTCAGTGATGTACATGTGGTAAAACCATAAAGAAGAGCAAGAGACTACTAAAAACAAAATTGCTGGGTTGGGGTAAAGTGGAGGTGACCACAAACCTTTCTGGAAGTCTCTTGGTCTCTCTCAAGCCTGTTCAGGATGGGGATTTTTTTTTTTTTTCAAGCCTTAGTTCAAATCCTCATAGCAATATATATTAATTGGGGGATTTCTGTTAAAAATTCTTAAGCCTGCATAGTTTTAATATTCTCAAACTGTAAAATGTTACCGTGTCACTAATTGCTGTAAAGAATCTTATTACAAGATTTTATATGAACTGTCTATAACAGACAAATCTATAGAGTAGTGGTTGTTATGGTTTGAATATATCCCTTCCAAAAATCATGTTGAAACTTAATCCCATTGTTGTGGTATCATGAAGCCTTTTGGGAAGTGATTAAGGATGCCTTATTAAGGACACCCTTTTTCTTTGTCCTTCTGGCCCTTCTGCCACATAAGCACTCAGCAAGAGGGCCCTCACTGGACACCCAATGCTGTCACCTTGGCCTTGGACTTCGAATCCTCCAGAATTGTTAAGAAATCAAGATCTTTTGCTTATAAATTACACAGTGTGGCCGGCCATGGTGGTGCACCCTTGTAATCCCTGCGCTTGGGAGGTGGAGACAGGAGGATCGTGCAGGTTCGAAGCCAGCCACGCTGGCTTAAGAGACCCTGTTTCCAAATAAAACAGTATAAAAATAGGTCTGAGAGTGGGAGTAGAAGGGTTTCCAGGAACCCCAGTACCACCCCCCAAAAAATAATAAACTACACAGTGTGTGGTATTTTGTTGTAGCATCATTAACAGACTAAGACACTGGCTACCAGGGGCTAGGAGAGGGATATGGGGTGACTGTTAGTGAGGATGGGAATTTCTTCTTGTGATTAAATGTTCTGGAATCAGTGCTGGTGGTTTGGAAATCTTAGGAATATGCTAAAAATTTCTGAATTTTACAATTTAAACTGGTGACTATATGTTATGTAAATTGTATCCTAATTTAAAAGAAAAAATGTTTCTCTGAGTGTTGCACGAGACCACTCATAAATGCCTCAGCATATTGCCTGGCACACAAAATTATGCAAAAATGGCAGGTAGTTTTTCAAATTCTCTTCCATATTCTTTTGTTCTGCTTTCCCCATAGCTATAAATATTTCCAGCATGAACATTATTTGAAACAGGCTTTACATAGTATTCTCCTTGAAATGCCCTTTAAAATAGGATTAAAAGACTTATGCTAGCTCTCCGTGTAATTAATAGCTAACATTTATTGATCGTCTGCTAGATACTAGTCCCAGTACTAGAAGTTTTTCTAGCATTTTTCTTGTTAGATCCATGGAATGATCTTATGGATTAAGAGAAAACAGCTTTTATTTTCTACATTGGAGAAAACAGCTTTTTTTTTTTTTTGGCTCAAGATCAATCAGATGATCTGAGAATAAAACTAAGAACTTTTATGAAATTTCAAAGTCAACTTTTTTTCTGCTATATCACATTACACAAAGGAATGAAATCACTATGGGAAATGCTGAAGAATATCAAAGAATGTTATGAAGCACTTTACTCTCATCCAGTTATATGTTCATACCATTTAAAAATAAGGCTACCTATATAGCAACAGGATATTTCAAATATTAAAATTTTTTTTCTTTATAAATAGACTGCTTCTGTTAGCAGTTTGTTCCCGGAATTCTTTAGATTTTCTTTCATGTGTAACAGGAGAGGGATCAACTGATAGCATGGAAGAACCAAAATGGTTATTTAAATGTCAGTTTTGTGAATGTTATTTTTATCAAAGCATTTGAAATCCCCTTATCACAATTCCCCTCATCTCTCTAATTGGTAAGAGCTCTGAGCCAGTATTGTGGTGGTAGAAAAATGTGTAATCAATGGCATGTAACTGAACTATCATTAATAAGAATATCAGTCTGTAAAATCATGGAGCAATGTAGGCTAATATGAACAGACCCCATGGAGGCTTTATTTTTACCACAGGCTTTACTTATTTGATGTACTGGCAACTGAGCGAGGACTGACGACATCACAATAACAGTTTTTTTCTTTTCTTTTTTTTATGAGGTGATTCTTCTCATTATTTTTTATTTTATTTTATTTTTTTGTGGGTCTGGGGATGGAACCCAGGGGCATGATTCTTTTCATTCTTACACTGAATTCCTATAGATCATTTTTTTCATCTGGAGTGTCATGCCTGGAGTCAATACACTCTCAGAAGAAGCTCCAAAATGAAGCCAAAGGTGCTTGAATGAAAAGCAAAGCTTCCCCTTCTTTTTTTAATTTTTTTTTTATTGATGTGTTGTAGTCATACATCTTAATGGAGGAAAAGAGGGTAGAGGTATACATTCACTCATCATTCATTTAGCCCTTCCCCATTCTCACCTTTCAACTTTGGCAAACTGCATTCCATATTTAAATACCAATGGTCCCGTGAGGAAAGCCTTTTCAAGCGCTGGCACTGCATGCTGTCCCAAGGCTCCTGCATCAAGTTATCTTCCTTGGTGCCGACCGTGAGGCAGACCCTCCGAGAGGTACCTTCCATATGCAATCTCGTTCATCCAACACCATTGCTCCTCTATTAGGGCCAGGTAATTGGAGTCTAAGTCTCCTAAGTAACATGCTTATAGTTATACAGCCAGGAGGTAGAGTGGTCAAAGTTACACTAATTTTAAGTCTGGCCCCTCCCTATCTAGGCTGTTTTCATAGCATGGCTGCTTTCAGAGAAATTCATTAGCTAAGTGAGAAGGAATATTATGAACATAAGAATGACCTAGTTTTTTATATAATGCATTTTAGAATGATGTTTTAAAGACATATCCTGAAGGGGTAATGATTTTAATAATTTAACAATTTTCTTCTTAAAGATACCTCTATTAGCATACCGTGATAATTCTGATTTTTATGGGGGAAAACCTTAATCCTCATTCTCTGAATTGCTGGAGAAATCTGCTAGTCCTTTTCCCCATCTTGTTATCATTCTTCCCTGGGGAGAAAAGTGAGCACTAGGAGGTTGGGAAGAGCACCCTGTCTGTGGGCTGCTGTGTGGAGGGGCGTTGAAAGGCAAGTGGCCCTGACTTGTCTTGTGCTCTGTGGATTACTTGTTCTCAGGTGCCCGAGGCTCACATTACTTTTGCAAGCCTAGGTGCTCAGCATCCCTCCCCAAGAGCCCCTCACAGTGAGCCCAGGGATGGAAGAGCAAAGAAAACCCTATATTCCCCAGCTTCTGGAGGGCTGGTTTATCAGTGGTGAGAGCGGTGGTATGGGGGTGGGGCACCAGGCAGCTCCACTGTGGCCTTAAGCCTAAGCCATGGTGCTGACACATTTGTGAAAAGCGCTCTCTGATATTCTCACCTGACAGTTCGGTCTTGGTGAAGCTTTTCTCTTTACCTTATCTGTATCATTTCACTTTCCTCTTGTAATTACTTTTTTTTTTTTTTTTTTTTTGGTGGTGGTACTGGGATTCTTAGAAGCCCTTCTAACTCAGACCTATTTTATATTTTTATTTGGAAACAGGGTTGCTTAATCCAGCGCGGCTGGCTTTGAACCTGCACCATCCTCCTGTCTCTGCCTCCCAAGCGCGGGGATTACAAGTGTGCGCCACCATGCCCGGCTGTAATGACTTTGGAGTCGATTTACTCTTTATTTTCTTTCACAATCTCTTCCAGTTCTTTCTATAAAAACCTCTCTCCAAAAGTTAATCTACATCCACTTCTTCTCTTTTTATTTGAGAGGAGGGTTATACTGGGGATTAAACCCAGGGGCTTTCTACCTTTGAACTATACTCCTAGCCATTTAAATATTTTTTCTTTATGTTTTTTTTAAATTTGGTGGTACTGGGGTTCCTGGAAACCCTTACCTCCGGGCTACGCTCCCAGACCTATTTTATATTTTTATTTGGAAACAGGGTCTCTTAAAGTCAGCAAGGCTGGGTTCAAACCTGCGCCATCCTCCTGTCTCCGCTTCCCAAGCGCGGGGATTACAAGCGTGCGCCACCATGCCCGGTGCGTTTCTTTAAGTTTTGAGATAGGCTCTCATTAAGCTGGCCTCAAACCTGGTATTCTCAGCCTCCCAAGTCTTAGGATTGTAGACATGTGCCACTGCACCCAGCTCACCCACCTCTTCTCTTGAACTCCAGTACCATTGCCCTGGTCTGAGCCAGCCAGGGTTATGGTTAGAACCTCCTGACTCATCTGTTTCTGCATCTCACCCTAAGCAAGAGCGAGCCTTTTGAAATACTGAAATACTGCTTTTGTTCACACCCTGGAAAGACTCGGGTAACAGGCAGTCAGGAGGTCTGTCCTACTCGCTGTGTGACTCAGGACTTACTGGCTGAAGATGGCTCCGGCCACAGGGGCCTCCTTGGTGCCCCTTGGATATGCTAGGCATATCCCATCTCAGGCCCTCACCCTCCTGGACACGCCCTCTTGGAACACACTGTCTCTAGACATCCATCTGTCTAACTCCCTCACCTGGAGGTCTTGGCTCAAATTGGCTCTCATTCAGGGACACTGGCACCGTTCTACTCAAAACGCCCCATGCCCGTACTTACCGCCCTCCATGATTTTGTTTTCCATAGCATATTTGTAACATATATAATTTATTTATTGGCTGTATTGCTTGTTGTATTTATCTCCAACTGGTATATAAACTTTTCATGTATTTTGTGCTTTGGAGCGGGATAAGTGCATGGAACGTATCCGTCAGATGAATGAGCAGATTAATGCATGTGAAACTGTATATTCTGTACTTTTTTTTACTTCCTTCCACTTTGGGTTGCAAACCAAACAATTTTTTCTAGAGTTCTTTTTCAAAAAGCCATGCTAAAAATAGCCAGGAGCAGGCAGCACATACAAATACTCAGCTTTATTTAAGCACTCTCCCTAGAGCTAGACTCGGTGTGTTATTGCAGGCCAATGCTTTGCATGGCTTACAGATGCCTCCAGCTTTTCAGCCTTAAATCCATGTTCTTACTGCTCACTGCCCAGCTGCTAAACAAATGCTATGCATTGTAGGTTTTTTGTTGTGACACTACCCCACTTCATTTACCTACTCCTGTGTTAGATAGAACACCACTAGCTTCTATAACAAAGATATTCCAAAGTAGAGTGGCTTATCTGGCTGTTGTGACACTACCCCACTTTATTTACCTACTTCTATGTCCGAAAAATCACTAGCTTTTTCTTCTTCTTCTTTTTTTTTTGGTGGTATTGGGGTTCCTGGAAGCCATTCTACCTCTGGGCTAACTCCCAGACCTATTTTATATTTTTTAATTTGGAAACAGGGTTTCTTAAGCCAGCGAGGCTGGGTTCAAACCTGCACAATCCTCCTGTCTCCACCTCCCAAGCGCGGGGATTACAAGCATGTGCCACCACGCCTGGTGACCACTAGCTTCTATAACAAAGATATTCCAAAGTAGAGTGGTTTATCTGGCTGTGACATGTCACCCCACTGATCACCAGGGTTTATTCGGCTGATCTGGCTGGCTAGGTGGGTGTCCCTTTTCTCCCTCAGCACTCCATGTGTGTCCCTCCTGAAGCTGTGTGCTCAGTCAAGAGGATGATCTTCCTTGAATAGAGGAGAACTGTCCTTCGGTCAAGGTATATATGTAGCTGCGCTCTCCTGCTAGAACCTCCAAACAAGCTCTCAAGGTCCATTTGTAGGAGAACATAGGGTAGTCAAGCTTCCAAGACTCCAGACACATCCAAATGTGGTGCTGCACATGGTAGTCTCTTTCTTTAAAAAAAAAAAAAAGAAAAGAAGTGCATATCTCCTGTGACACTTTCAAGGCATGTGTCCCAGTGTAACTGGAGCTCAACTCTGTGTCACACATGCCTCTGGGCTACAGGGGTTCCATTTTCTGCAAGATCCAGCTGCCCAACTTGCTCTCGTCATTGCCATTAGCAGATTTCAGTGGTGAGACCTTATCTCAGAGCCACCCTACTTCATGCAATAAAACCTGGGAAATGCAGTCCTTGTCTGGGAAGCCATTTCTCAACTATCACCCTCTTACCAAGGAAAGTATTAACTTTTCGCCTTTACACAAGTAGGTGTTATTTTTGATGCACTCAATTATTTAAATTCATGTACATAAAATTCATCAATTTAGTTATGTGGGTTTTTTTTTAGTATATTCTCAAAGTTGCTCTATCATCATCAATGATTGCAGAAACTTTTCACTACTATAAAAAGAAAGCCCGTGTCTTTTATCAGTTACTCCCATTTATCTGTCTCCCCAAACTTTGGAAATCAGTAATCTACTTTTTTCCTCTCTATGGATTTCTCTATTCTGGACATTTTATATCAAGGGAATAATAATATTCAGCCTTTTGTGTCTGGCTTCTTTTAGCATGTTTTCAAGGTTCATCCATGCCATACCATGTATCAGTATCTCATTCCTTCTAATGGTGAAGTAATGTTCCACTGTAGGGACAGACCACATTTTGTTTATCTGCTCATCAGTTGATGGTCATTTGGGTTTGGGGTTATTTCTACATTTTGCTATTATAAGTAATTCCACTGTAAAAAGTTCTGTGTACAAGTTTTTCCTTGGATGTATGTTTTTATTTCTCTTGAGAATACACCCAAAGGTAAAATTACCAAAGGATATGGTAACTCTGTGCTTAATTTTTTGAGCAATGCTCAAATTGTTTTTTAAAGTAGCTATACCAATTTACATTCCCAGGAGTGATGTAAGAAGGTTCCTATTTCTTCACATCCTTGACAACATTTGTTACTGTGTGTTTTGTTTTAGTTACCTTAGTGGATATGAATTAGTACTTCACTGTGCTTTTGATTTGATTTGCATATTCCTAATAACTAATGATGCTATGCTTTTTTTTTCCTTGTGCTTAACTGGCCATTTGTATACATCTTAGAGAAATTTATTTTCAAATGCTTTGCCATTTTTTAAACTGGGTTGTATTTTTGTTGTTGATTATAATGGTTCTTTAATTGTTCTGGATATAGAAGAGTTCAGATAGATGACTTACATTTTCTTCCATTCTGTGAGTTCTTTTCATTTTTCTCATAGTGTCCTTTGACATAGCCTCATTTTTTTGGTAGAAGGAAGTGTGACTAAGATGTCAGGTGGCTTGTCCAGTGGCCATGCTTCTCAGTCTCCCCTGGAAGCTGGTTATGCACCATGATACTGATTTTGAGCTACTGCGATGAGAGTTGAGGTGGGCTGTGTCATGTCCCAGCCCAGCCCGTGACAACCTTCCCTGTGGTATTTTCATACTCTTTTCTCATCCTAGCGCTCTGAGATGGTGATGACCAGGACAACTTTAACACACTAAAGGATCAGCACATGACTCTGAAAGACTGCAGGTGGTGGGAGTACGGAGGGAGGGCCACCCCACTGGCCTGAATGCCTGCCCTGGGCTGTTACATGAGAGATCACAGACTGACTTCTTGTTCATTGTATCAGTGAGTCTTTGGGCATACTTGTTACTTCAGCCTCTCCTTCCCTGACTAACACAGCCCAGGCTGCCACCTGCTTACACAGTTTCAGTGCTAAGAGATATGCTAATTTTTTTTTTTTTGGTCGTACTGGGGTTCCTGGAAGCCCTTCTACCTCTGGGCTACACTCCCAGACCTAGTTTATATTTTTGAAACAGGGTCTCTTACGCCAGCGCGGCTGGCTTCGAACCTGCGCGATCCTCCTGTCTCTGCCTCCCAAGCGCAGGGATTACAAGCGTGCGCCACCACGCCCCGCAAGATATGCTAATTTTTACAGCAGCAAAGGTAGGGTTTTTTTTTAGGTTGCCAATTTTTTTCTATAAATTCTAAATATGGATTCTAATTCATCATTTTGTAGTAACCAGAATAAATTTAGTACTGGAGCCTTTATATGCGAGCTGGAGTCTTTATTTACAATATAATTATATAATTGCAAGAGCAAGAACTCTCTTTCTCTCTCCTTTTTTTTTTTTTTTTTTTGTGGTACTGGGGTTGAATCCTTGGAACATTCTACCTCTGAGCTATGCTCAGCCCTAGATTTTAGTTTGAAACAGGGTATCCCTAAGTGGCTGAGGGATTTGCTAAGTTGCCAAGACTGGCCTGGAGCATTGATCCGATTCTCCTGTCTCAGCCTCCTAAGTACCGGGATTACAGGTGTTTGCCACCACACCTGGCTGCTGCTTCTCTCCTAAAAGGGCTACATTGTGTGGTGGTTGCTATCCCTTTTTTCTTATGCTGCTAATGTTAAGACCAGGGAGAGCAGAACCATGGAAGACATTTTCCTGAGAGAAATTTTGATTCAGTCATCTCTCCCCTAGTTTAACCTTGCTGTCCAAACTGACTCAGAGAAATCCAATAAAATGGAAGCATTTGGGGGTCACAGGATCTGTGCTGTCTTAATATTACTGCTGCACTCTTGAAGAGACAAGAGAGAGACAGAGGGCAAGAAAGGGCCAGTACATGACCTGGGGTGTTGAGCGGAAAACCGAGTTTCTGAAGATCTGTGAGTAGGGAAGGTGGCGTGGGTTGAAAGTACTGCAAAAGGTTGGGAAAGCTCTAGAAAGCCTCTCTGTTCATGAAGGCACTTAGTGAGCTGCTTGTTCTGCCTCTTCTAGTACCTCTGTGCGAGTCCACGCTGCTCAGCAGGACCCTTCTTACCTGGTGGGGTCACTTTCCCTTTTTCAATTAGTTAAACACAGCTTCTAAGCAGGATATTTCCAGGTCTCCGAAATTGCAAAATACTTATCTAAATACAGCTTGTTAGCATTTGTTCATGCTCTTAAATTTTTTTCTTTTGGTTCTAGGGATACTGGGGTTTGAACTCAGGGGCATTTTACTTCCAAGCTATACCCCCAGTCATTTTTAGTTTTTTATTTTAAAACAGGGACTTGTTAAGTTGCCGAGGGTCTCACCAAATTCCCCAGGTTGGCCTTGAAGTTGGGATCCTCCTGTCTCAGCCTCCCAAGTATTGGGATTACAGGAATGTGCCCCACTAATACTCTTCCAATTTTAGACACTTTAGTTAAATACCCTCTAATATAATTTGATTCAAATGGGTCCCCTGACTGGTATAGTCAGATTAGGGGTGTTCTCATCTGCTTGATTCATACCCTATTACCAATGTATGTTGATGATTTGAGGTTCTTAAGATATTAAAATATACGTTAATCTTCTGTCTGAAAAGCTCATCCAAACTTGAGACAAGTTCCTAAAAGTAGACAGTGTGTATGTGTTGTGTGTGTGTGTGTGTGTGTGTGTGTGTGTGGTGTGTGTGTGTGTGTGTGTGTGTGTGTGTGTGTGTGTTGACACAGTAGGGATTTTAGTTAGGCAAATAGATTGGACTGTCAATGCAAAGCATCTTTGTATGACTCCTCCTCGTGAGGAAAGCTGTGGGTGGGGGACAGCTGAAACAGCAAAGCCAGTGAGATGGATTCGTTCTAGCCTGCCCCCTGCCGAACCTGCCCATCAGTTGAATGTATTAAGTTGGGAATGTGAAGAGGGCTGACGACTCCATTGGTTAAGAAGGATAATGGTCTTCTGCTTCTTTCATTCATCCTCCTTCCCCACGCACTCACTTTTTTCATCCTGCTTTGACATGTTTTCCTTCCCACTCACCAGTCACCTCTTTATCAGGATGCCCCAAAAGGCACATCAGCTGTTGATAGCGGCTGTTTTCTCTGTCACCATAATTGTCTAGCTCCAAACAAGAACATGGCTTCCTGGCACGTTGCCATCCACGTTCTGTAACAGTCTCTCCTGCTTCCACTAGTGATGGCAAAAAGGGCCTCTGTGGCTGGAAAACTGTCATACACATGCGCACACATGCACATTCACACAGAAAAGTATAAGAAAAGTTAGGATGTATTTCCTAACAAAATCCGGGGGCTAAGGTACATCCAATTCTTTTACTCAAAAGGTCATTAATCAAAAGCAAAGGACATCACTTGTCACTGCTGTGTCTGAAGGCATCTTCAAACATCATATCGACTTTCCTCTGTGAGCTCGGCCCGGCCCCTCCTTCCTCTCCCCTCACTGAGATCTATAGTAACGACGGACTTCATTAGGGTGCTGACAATGAAATGGACGTTTCCTTACTGGGGCTCTTGTCTACCAAGGATGAACACTTGCAGATAACAGGAGGCAAGCAAGGGGTTTACTGTAAAGATAATGGAAGAGGAAAAGAGAAAGATCATGCTTGTGGGCAGTGGGGGCCCTGGTGTCCAGCAACTGCCTTCTGGACACTACTTGGGAGTAGCACAGGCCAAGCACTGTCAATTGCAAACTGCTTTCTCCCAGAGTTCATGTGATCTACTGAAGAGGGTTGCAGGCCAGCCTTAGGGGCCTCAGTCGACCTTGATGTCCAGTGGGTGCCAGGCCAAGTGCTGCCAATTATACGCCACTTCCTTTCAAAGCCAATACAAGCAGGAGAAATAGATAGATGATAGATAGATAGATAGATAGATAGATAGATAGATAGATGATAGAGAGAGAGAATCTCAGTGGAGGGGTTCCTGAGTGGGTGACTGTTTGGAATCGCTTGTCTAGGGGTTTATATACTCCTTAGAGTTTTCTGTCTCAGTTGGTGTCTCAGAGGCATGGGGTCCCAGACCCTGCTTCCTAGGATTTCCAGGGATGCTGATTGGCAGGAACAACTGAACTTTTGTAAACATCTGGTCATTCTCAGGAGGCCTTTGATCTTGTTAGCACTTTATATTCAGGAGGTCTGGTCCTTTCAGGAGTTTTGGAATTCAGTTAGCATCAGTTGCCTCTAAGGAAACCAGATCTTTCCACTGTGGCCCACTGTTCCTATCAACCTAGTTCTTTCTACCTCCTCATCAAGAGAAAGAGTGGTACAAGAATGAAGAATCTGTTCCATTTTCAGAAAGCCAGTTTTTCCCCAGGCGGGCCATCTCTTACCTTGTAAAGCACCACCCAGGTGCAGTAAAGCTGTCACAGGCTTGGGAAAGAACTTCTTCAAGGATGCAGGACTCTCTCTTTCAGGGCCTTTGCCCCCTTAGGGCTTTCTAGGTAGGTGCAGAGTGGAATTGACTCCCGGATTTTCCTTCACATTCTTTCAGCCACCAGTCCTTTCGAACCTCTGTTTGCATTTTTTAAGCCTTCATAGAAAATTGCCTTTCACTTATGTGAGGCCTATTCTTGCTTTCAAAGGTTCCCTTCAAGCCAGGCCTGGTGGTGCACACCTGTAATCTCAGTACTTGGAAGGATGAAGTAGGAGGATTGTAGTTTTGAGGCCAGTCTCGCAACCTAGCAAGACCCGCAACAACTTAACAAGTCGGTATTTTAAAATAAAAAAATAACATAGAGGTAGGGATGTAGCTCAGAGGTAGAATATCTCTGGGTTCAATCCCCGGTACCAAATAGTTAGTTAGTAAGTAAGTAAGTAAGTAAGTAAGTAAGTAAGTAAGTAAGTGAGTGAGTAAATATAAAAAGGTCTCTTTCAATATTTTTTCCTCCAATATGCACTTTGGGAATTTTCTCCTGTCCTTTCCCATTTGTACTAACTGTCAGCAGAAAGTGTCATTTGTCTTTCAATGTCCAATTTTTCTATTTCTAAAAAAGAATAAGAAAGGAAGAAAAAAAGAAAGGAAAGAAGGAAGGAAGGAACAAAGGGGGAAAAAAAGGAAGGGGGCATAGGCAGCTGTAGTTAAATGGAATCAATGCACTTCCTGAAAAGATGGGTCTGGAGCCTTACCTCTCAGTTCTAACTGATGCAATTTGTGTAGTTATGAGTAAGACTGGGAGAGCTGAGAAGCCTGGACTCTTTATCAGAAGATTGGCATAATGATGTTCAGCCTCCAGGCTCAGCTGGACCAGGGAAGAGAGCATGATGGTGATCAGGAATGCCCAGCGAGATGATGGAGAGGCAACTGACCCTTGGGGAGGGTATAGGACATTTATTAAAACTTAAGGGGGAAAAGGTAAGTAAATTATTTCTTAATGTCCTTTTCTAGTTTTCCAGATTTTGAGATAATCTTTCATGGAATCCCACAGCAGGAAAGAATATTGACTTCACTAGTGTAACATCATTTTCAAGATAAAATATTGAGTTGCAGAGAGGGCCAATGGTTTCAGCTTTAAGAGGTTCCTGCCAGAGGCGTACATGTGCCTGGGGGTCCCGAGCTGTGGCCAGCACTGCCTCTCCCCTAGCCAGAGAAAGTTTTCCTTCACCAGATAGATGTTCTTTTTTTCTCTAATCAAGTTTACTTTTTCTTTGAACTGTAATTTCCCAATTTCTTTTATGGTTAATTAAGTTGTCAAGGGAGTCAAATCATTTCCTTTCTAAACTTTCCTAAAAATACTCAGATGAGAAAGCTGAGGAGAGCCACAGAAAGGTTCAGCCACATCACCCCGCCTCTCCCCCTTGTGACTCAGCCTCACCAAGCACAAATACAGCGTGATGACATTCCACCCACCCTCTCAGGGGGTCCTGGCAAAGTATTGGTTGCAGGCTAAATCAGGCTTTCCTCCTTGTTTTCAAATAAAGTTTTATTAGAACACAGTATGCTCATTTGTTTGTGTATCATTTATATCTGCTTTCTGACGATGGTGAGGCTGATACCAGTCCACAAAGCCTGGAATATTTACTCTTTGGCCTCTTTTAGGAAATACTTTCCTATTTCTGCTCTTGGCATCGGCTTCATCTTGCTTCAAGTTCCCTTTTCACATATCTTCCAAAGAGTATTTTTGACACAAGCCTGGGTTTATTTTTCTAAAACACTTTGAAAAGTGTTTGATCTTTTACTTTTACCTGTGTAAAAAAAAAATTGTCAATAATTTGAAGACTGTGGAAAAGCACAAAGAGGAACATAGCAATCAAGTGTGATCTTACCAGGGGAAGGGACTAATTGCTGGGCAGCAGGCCAAGGGGGTCAGGCCCTGTCCTGGACATCAGAGTCTCCCCAGTCTTGGACAAGCAGCGCAGTCCGCAGTTGAATATCAGGATAGAGAGTAGAGACAGCTTAATTGTTCTCCATAGTAAGATGGAAAACTCTCCAACATACTTTAAAAAAATTTAAAAGCTTCTAGGAAGGAAAAAAAACAGAGGAGAATGGAAGGGGATAAATGCAGAAACAATAAAATGAAGAAGCCAAAAGACTTGTGAGGCGAGGAAAGTAAAAGAGGTACTGTCAGGCCTGGGGAAAGGGTCCTGGGAGAGAAGAAGAGGGGAGGAAAGGGGGGTAGAAGGAGCGGTGCACATGATCAAAGCATAGTGTATGCATGGATGGAAATGTTACCATGGAATCCATTAATTTATACAATTAACATGCATTAATAATTATAATAAAAATATAATTACTTACTTTAAAGTTGTTTTTTTTTTTTTGGTGGTATTGGGGTTTCTGAAAACCCGTCTACCTCTGGGCTACACTCCCAGACCTATTTTATATTTTTATTTGGAAACAGGGTCTCTGAAGTCAGCATGGCTGGCTTCGAACCTGTGCGATCCTCCTGTCTCCGCCTCCCAAGCGCGGGGATTACAAGTGTGTGCCACCATGCCCGGCTCTTTAAAGTTTTTTTGACATATTTATTTAGTTAGTTGTTTTTTGTTGTGCTAGGGATTCAATCCAGAGGCATTCTACTTTTGAGCTACAACTCCCAGCCCCATTTATTTATTTGTTTGTTTGTTTATTTATTTATTTTTGTAGTGCTAGAGATTAAACCCAGGGGCATTCTAACTCCAAGCTACACCCCCAGCTGGATTTTTTATTCTTTATTTAGAAATAGGGTCTCACTAAGTTACAGAGGGTCTCACTAAGTAGCTGAGGCTGGCTATGAACCCGGATCCTTCTGTCTCAGCCTCTCAAGTACTGGGATTATAAGTGTGTTCCACCACAGCTGGCTATTTTATTTCTTATCTGGAAACAGGGTCTTGCTAGGTTGACAAGTCTCAATACTTGCTGAGGTTGTCCTTGAACTTGTGATCCTCCTGTCTCAGCCTGGGACAGTACTGGGATTGCAAGCATGTACTACCATGCCCAGCTTTACTTTAAAGTTTTATTAATTCACAATGGAATATTATTCATTCATGAAAAATAATGAAATCCTGTCATTTGTGGCAAAATGGTCAGAACTAGAGGACACTAAGCTAAGTGAAATAAACCAAGCATGGAAAGACTAGTACCATATGTTCTCATATGTGCATGCTAAAAAGTTAATCTCCTAGAAATAGAGTAGAATATTAGTTACCAAAGCTTGGGAAGGGCATGGCTAGAGAGAGGATGATTAATAGGAATAAGTTGGATAGGAGGAATAACTTCTTATGTTTTATAGGACAGTAGAGTAATTTTGGTGGACAAAAATTAGTTGTGTAGTTTAAAATAACAAGTAGAAAGGATCTTGAATGCTCTTAGCACAAATAAATGCTAAATGTTTAAGTGATAGACATTTCAGTTACTCTGATCTAATATTACAGTGTATACATGTATTAAAATATAATCTCTCACTCCAAAAATATGTACAATCATTATGTATCAATTAAAAACAAAAGGTTACATTAATTTCTGTGATAGAAACTTTCTTTCATCTCTCCCAGCCCCTCAGCAATTTAACTTCACATCCGAGGGCCCTGGGTGAGTGGTCTGTTTAGCATTTCTGAGCACAGGGAAATCCAGGCTGCTTTTACATGGTGCGGACCAGGTTCCCCATGTGCACAAACCAGTTTAGCTAATGCAGCTCTTCCAATGAAGAAGTTACTCTGTTAAAATAATACCGTAGAAATTCCAATCAGTCCTGTCAAGGGCACTGAACATCCCATAAAGTGTGGAATTGGGATGTCCACGCCTTTGCTATGTCTTAGGGCACAAGAGCCCAGTTGACATATAGAAAAATAAAATATATACAAACAGCCTCAAAGTGTGTGTGTGTGTGTGTGTGTGTGTGTGTGTGTGTGTGTGTGTGTGGTCTTTGCACATGTAAACTAGTTTTTTTTTTAATATCTTTTCTCCCCTCAAAATAACAAAGCAGTTAAGTGGAAACTCCAGCTGCTTATTTCTAAAGACCTTGTGCGAGAGGCCACAGTTGTGCCGCTGTTTTCTTGAGGACAGAAGGTGGGAAGGAATATACAGGAAAGAGTGATGACAGTGCTGCTCTGAACTCTAAAAGCCAGCAGTGGAAGCCACCAACATCTCCTTATTTATTTTCATCAACAGACAGATTCTGTGTTCATCTATCTTGCACAACGTGTTTTGAAAAAAAAAATAGAGAACATAATTTGAAGAGATGGTCCTTTCTAGAGGTTTGCTTAAATCTTGACATTCTGTTCAATTTTTTTAAAATTTTTATTTTTTTGGTGGTACTAGGGGTGGAACCCAGAGGCTTTCTACCTCTGGGCTATACTCCCAGACCTATTTTATATATTTTATTTGGAAACAGGGTCTCACTAAGTAGCCAAGGCTGGCTTCGAACCTGTGTGATACTCCTGTCTCAGCCTCCCAAGCGCAGGGATTACAAGCGTGTGCCACCACGCCCAGCTTGACATTTTGTTCAAAATTAATAAGCATTTGCAGACATTCCATAGTTCTGAAATATTGTAAGTAAAAGCATGTCTTCTGTGGCTCTAAGAGACTAGTGCTGGACAGAAGCCACACATTTTGGGGCCCATCTAAAATAAAAAAGGAATTGTGGGCCCTTCCGGTGATATGCCCTGTGGTGTATCTGCTTTAGTGTCCTCTGTGCAGACTCGTGATCCACTTATATATTTTGTGAAATGGGATGAATTTTTTCTGAGTGAAAGCATCATTCCCTGCCCAAGTCCCGAAGGAGGATTAACCCCTTAGGAAAAGCTTGTCATGCCGTTCTCTGAATTCAGCCTTGCCAGTGGCTCTCTGTCCTCTCAGAGTACAGCTGTTCCACGGACCTGCCTGGTCTTCCACTGCCTGGCCCCACAGCAGCTGGCCCAGTTCAGGACTGAAGAGAACCTCTGAAGGGCACGCTTTCAAGTCTGTTTAGCTCCTGGCACCTGCCCTCCTCCTCTGCTGCCGGGAGATTAACTGCACCTCAGCAGAGCCCAGCAGGACCCACGCAGCACCTCCGGGTGTCTGTACTGACCCGTGCTTGCTCCCTCTTCCTTTTGGAGGTGGGACACCAACCCAGACATCCTGCCTTCTGCATACCACACCCACGATTTGTTGTCCATCCAGCTCTTAACAGCTGCCCTCTCCCACATGCCACTGGGCTGGGGTCATGGTGGTTCTGAGAGTCCCGGAATGAGCTCTGTTCTTTCTAGCTTTGGTGCATGTGTGTGCGTTTTCTTTGACTGGGATGCTTTGGCCCATCCTTGGAGGTCTGAAGAACTTGCTCGACCCTGAGACACTTCTCAGACACTCTCTCTGGCCCTCCTAGGTACAGTTCATTCCATTTGTGTCTGTTCCCGTTGGCAACTTGAACACACTTTTGTAGAATTCATAGTGTTTGAGAAGTTTGTTCTCATTGTTAGTTTTCTGTCTCTTTCTCGAGATTTGGTCAGAGAACAAGGCTCATCTTTATCCCCTTAGAACCGCCAATAGTGCCTGGTACCATGTAAATAAGTAGTTAAGTCAATAAATATAATAGTTGTTAACAATCTAGTGAGAAATACTTTCTTATACCCTCTGTGGGTGTTGAGCTATAATTAAGCTCTTCACTTCAAAATCAAAGTTAAAAAATATGCAGCCCAGGACTTCCTCCGCTGAACTCCACATTCCTAGGTCCATCTGTGCGTATTTATATCACTCTCCAGCTTCTTACAGTTCACAGATGAAATGCCCCACACCGGATCCCGGATTTGGTTTCTCAGCTGTTTAGCTTTCGGTTTTCCCCCATTTCAGTCCATGGCAACTTTATTCGTTCAGTTGTTGAAGCCAAATATTTTGGAATTATATGTGGTGATTTTCCCTTATATTCAGATCCGGGACATTTAATAAATCCTGTTGGCACTTCCTGCAAGATATCATGAATTCCACCACAACCCTCTATCCACGCCACCATGCTTCTTGTACTTATTGCAACAACCTCCTAATTGGCCTTGTCTGCCGCCCACCCTGCTTCTATTTTTTTTTTTTTTTTTTTTTTTTTTTGTGTGTGGTACTGGGGTTCCTGGAAACACTTCTACCTCCAGGCTACACTCCCAGACCTATGATTTATTTATTTATTTTTTTGGAAACAGGGTCTCTTAAGCCAGCGAGGCTGGCTTTGAACCTGTGCAGTCCTCCTGTTTCTGCCTCCCAAACGTGGGGATTACAAGCCTGCGCTACCACGCCCGGCTGCTTCTGTCAGTTTTTAACACAGCAATTTGAGTGGTCCTTTAATGGGATGAGTAAGGTTATAGTTCTACTCTGCTCAAAATTCTCCAATGACTGATTTCTTCCCTGTTTTCCCCCAGCGCCTGAACAGGGCCCAGAATATAACAGGAACAAATATTTGCCAAATAAATGAGTGAATATTTAAAACTTAGTATAAAAACAGACAAATGCCAAGATGTTGCAATTTGTGATATTACTGTTTGGTCATTTAATAAAGTATGTAATATAAATGCACCACATCTTTTTATATAATCATGTCTTTAACATCACCAAAATACTTCAGAAATATGCTAGTGCCAAGCTACTCTCCTTTTGCGTAGCAATAAATTGACTACACAACAATCATTTGGTCCTGGCTGGCTGCATAGTTTGTAGGGAGTAGATTTGTTCAGCTTTGAAAGTAGGGAATCAACTCAAAGATTTCTCACAATGTTTTGCAATTCAAAATGCCTATGGTATGTGTGTGTGTGTAAAATCAGTTCTCTTTCTCAAAATAGGGAATGGGTTTGCTTTTTTTTTAAAAGTAATTCTTAATTGTATTTGTTTATTTTCAATGTCCTAGTTAGTTTTATAGCAGAAACCTGGGTAAAGATCTAGGGGAAGAATACAGGCCTGGCTGGTGCCCCCAGAGAAGCAGAACCAGCACCCGGCTTAAAGGAGACAGGACAGGGAGCGTTCAGGAGAAAGGCCACAGGGACACACCTCTTCTGTGGCAACCTTTGTTCTTCTTTTCCCCTGAAACCCCAGCCAGAGGACGGAGTAAAGTGTCCTTGACATGAAAGTAACATGAGGACATGATTTTTCAAGTGAAATCATTCACACTATTTGAGAGACTGTGTTCATACGAAATGCTGTTTTAACACCGAGGCTGTCTGCAGTATTTTTTATTTTTTCAGAGCTATATTTAGACAGGAAGCTAATATAACATGAAGTCATGGTGTCAACTTTAACAGTTCTTTGAGTACTTGGGTGGAAAATTCCACTGTTTGGGTGGGAAATTATAAAAACAAATCAAATATGAAGATTACAGAAGCTTCACCTTTCTGGATTTTAAAATGAAATTGCATTTATTTTTCAAAATATTTATAGTATAGGTTTTGCACAACTATTTGTGTGCGACTTTTAAATTCTTCATTTAAGAGTGGGAAAATGGTCTTCTTAAGTCATTTCAAACGCGAATACTTTCAGTTCTCACTCATAATCAGAAGATAGCAAATGGTGTATAAAAGCAAGGCAGTTTGAATTTCTCGGCTTCAGCCCAGCCAAGTAACCTTCATCACACATTGTTCACAACAATTTTCCAACTCATTGACGACATTCTCCAGTTTCTGCTGAGTGATTTTGCAAATTGCTTCCATCACCCTTGCTCCAAGTTCCTCCAAACAATGTGCCTTCCACAAGTAAACAAACCCTCACTGCCTGCTTCTATCAGGACACAGAGTACAGTCAATAAAGCTCTAGGATGCACAAGAGCTTATGAAGGCCAGAGCTAGAAAGAAAAGCGTTTCTAGAATGGTTTGGCTTTAGTGGCTAATATCATGAATAATGGTAAAAAATTCAGGAATAATTGTAAAATATCTAGAAATAATTGTAAAACACTCAGGAACCACAGAAAGGTGCAGTGTGAGTAGTAAAAGTCCATCTTCTCTCTCTTCCTTCCAACCCCAGGCTCACAGCTGGAGGTCACTGCCGCTATCAGTTCAGTGTCTTTTCAAGAATATTCTCTAGTCACAAAAACAAAAACATACATACTCACATACACACAGTGCATGCAGATACGGACCTTTCTTCCTTCCCTTCCTTTCACCCTTTCTCTACTTGTTTTTTCTTTCCTCCCAGATAAGATCCTGCTCTAGTTATTATGCTAGAAATCTTTTGTCCACCCAACAATGTGAGAGATCCTTTCATAATAGCAAGCATAATCTTGCCCATGTTTAAAATCGCCTCTGATGTTCCAGAGCACACAGTATTATGATTTATTGAACTCTCCCCCTCCTGTTGCATTTAGGCTGTCGCCCATTTTTCAAGGTTACCAATGATGCTGCAAGTGTGGGAAGCAAGGGTTAAGGAAAAGGAGCAAGGAGCCCGGCTGTGCCCTTACATGATGGAAGAGCTCAAGGTCAAAGCACGGGGCTCTTTTGTCAGCCTCTGATAACTGAGAGCAGACCTCAGGCTACTGCACTTCAGATAGCATGCTGGCAGGCCCGCTTGCTGGCTGAAGGTCACTGCCTCGTGGGTGTCCAGAAGCCACATCCTACTTAAGGAGACAAAAAAGGTCACGGTGCCTCCAAACTTGCTGTGCCCGGAAGAACACATCAAAGACTTCTGAGCTTTCATGTAGGAGGGTCCTAGCCAGCTTGCAGCTCAGCACATCCTCCACTGTTCTAAGAATCCTGTTGCCATGGTTTCTCAAAAGGGGCCAGAGGTCTTGGCGTGATTACAGCCCCATTCTGAATCTTATGTCAATTCACCCTATTCAGGCTTCTCACCTGTGTCACCCAGACATAGCCCGAGATGCAAGCCACCTTCACCCAGGCTCCGTGTCCTGCCCCTCCTTTCATCCTCCATGGTGGCCGTCCCTCCCTGCCCTTTCTATGCGACCTCTGGAACCAACCCTCAAGTTATGATCAGAGTCCTCCACACGCTCCTCCTTGTCACAGGGTAATTCCCTGCACTTCCTCTTTGAATACCAACCTCTGACCATCTGGAGAAGCATCTTCAATCTCTTGGTCTTCTCAAGGGTCTTGTGGAGCCACCTGTTCGTTCGTTCCATCTTCACCAACTCTGGGCCTGGGTCTAAGCATGGAATGAGGAAGGGATCAAACCCGAGAGGAGAACTGACATTCCAAAGGACATCCTTACTTATTCTTTTATGTGTGGGTTCCTGTCTTTGGGGATGGACATTTCCTTTCCTTCCTTATCACTTTCATCTTGTAAACTTTTGGTTATTCCTCCAGTTTTATGAAACTCTTGGTTCCTGTATGCATCTTAGCCGCCTGTCTTGCCAAGTCCCTCCCTTGTCCTGGGAGACTCCACACACACTGTGGTTGCTTGGTGAAGACTCTGCCCCGATGGGTCTTGACTTCCTCCAATCTAGCGCAGTCACGTCTACATCCCCATCTCCAGGATCCATCCACGCACACCTTCCCATCCATACCTCTTCCCTCCAAATCTTCAGTCCACGTGTCTCACGCTCTTGCCTTTCATTCCTCTTCCCAAAGTTCTCATGCCTTCTTCCCTCCTACCTGCTCTGCAACCTCACCATGTGGATGTCCCAAGTGCAGAGCTCCTGCCTGAGCCTCCAGACACTCCTTTTAGGAAACTCTGTTTTTTTTTTTTTTTTTTTTTTTGCGGTACTGGGGATTTATCTCAGGGGCATTCTACCTCTGAGCTACACCCCCAGCCCCATTTTTTATTCTTAATTTTTGAAATAGGGTCTCACTAAGTTGCAGGGGCCTCACTAAGTAGCTGAGGCTGGCAGTAAAGCTGCGATCCTCCTGTCTCAGCCTCCCAAGTACTGGGATTACAAGGGTGCACCACCATGCTCAGCTCACCCTCTGTTTTTCATCAGTCTGGCCCTTGGCTTTCTTCCACTCACAGTGGGGCACTAGAGCAGACTGTCATCCTATAGCATCTTCACTTCTAGGCTCAGGGTCACTTTAGAGGGTAGTTCCAAATTCTCTTACAATATTTTATATCTTTAGCACTAAAACCAAAATAGGACAAATTGCTTTTGGAAACAACAGTTTGCAAACAGAATAAGATTGCCATGAAATAGAAAACCTAGGAATGGGAATAATAACTATGATAATACCTCATAGTTATATGCATATTGTTTTTATGATTCACAAAGAGATTTTTATTTACATGGGTTATTTGATCCTTACACTAGATCCAGGAAGTAGCACTCTTTCCTTTTTATAGATAGAAAACCGAGGCACTGTGGTATGAAAGTGTTATCTCTTGGTTTACATATGTAGCTGAAAGGTAGAAATTGTGGTTAGAGCACAAGATTCCAGAATCTAAACCTTACACTTTATTTGTTTGTTTATTTATTTATTTATTTATTTATTTATTTATTTGGTGGTACTGGGGGTGGAACCCAGAGGCTTTCTACCTCTGGGCTACACTCCCAGACCTATTTAATATTTTATTTGGAAACAGGGTCTCAGTAAGTTGCTGAGAGCCTCACTAAGTAGCTGAGTCTGGCTACGAACCTGTGCGATCCTCCTGTCTCAGCCTCCCAAGCAAACAGGGATTACAAGCGTGAGCCACCACGCCCGGCTCTTACGCTTTATTTTATACTTTGTTGGCTTAAAAAAACTCAAAGTGTATTTCAAAAGGAAAACAGACTTTCAAGGTTGGAATTAAAGTCTAAGGATTTGTAACCCTCAAAAAATCCCCTGTTCTTGTGGATACTAGTTAAGGGACATCATGATTTTTTCATTTATCCTTGAACCATCCTTAAGTTTAAGCAAGGGCATGGCTAGCAAAATAGCAGCTCTAATTTTAGAAGGGGAGGAAGAACAGGTAGAGACATGAAGTTTAATCAAAAGTGCTGTCATTCAAGGATGTGAACAAGCCAGTTATCAGTCCCCTGACGGGTCTGGAACATTTGACCTCTTTATCTGAGGAGGCACATGATGTTGGATCCCAGCTTCTGGTCATCAAGCAGATGACTCAGAGCCATAGCTGCTGAAAGCCTGTTGGAAACAGAATTCCAGGACCTAAGAGGAGCCAAGAAACTCTTCCACACTCTCTAAATAGCATGTGATAACTGCTCCTATCAAACCGGAATGGCACCTGGTTTTTTTTTCTGACCTATTAAGTTTGGGTGCTTGGAGGGTGCAATAAATTCCTTATCAAGAAGCATACTATTTATCCTGATTTTAGACTCTTCCTAAAGGTGCTTTTAGAGAGCAGAGTCTAGCCTGTATGTAAGGTGAACCTTGTTACAAAAAACTTAGGATGGGATAAAATCAATTTAACAATTCATTGAGTATTTGGCCCTCGTTCTGGCCAACAAGATATATAATCATTTCCTTATGCTTGACCAAGGTGACTCCAGGCAAAACTGGGGCCAGAGACCAGGTCTGTCAGAGGATCCCATTGGCTTCAACCACAAAATCTTAACCAATAAGAGGTTTAATCACAACTGTTCATGAATTCAGCTTCTTTCTTAGAAGGAATTTAAGGGTGTCTCAGGGCTGCTGGGGCGTGGAACCCTGCAGGGCCAACATGCACTTTGACTTAAAGGGACTGGCTGAGAGCCTCTCCGTGTTGGTGCTCCCTCCCCTGGCTGTTCACAAGGGGCCCGACTTGTCCTTGACATCCTGGGCCGTAGTGCTTGGACTTTGCCCATCACTCAACAGAAAGGCAGCTGGATACTCCCAAGGATGTTGAAGCCACGCAAAACTTTACTAAGTTGATTCTAAAGAGTGGCTACAACGTTCCCTGACTAAACACTGGCAGTTGGAGAGGGCTGTGAGCCTTTGTTCTGCTTCCTCTTAGGTCTTGACCAGCTGAAGCTATTTAATCTCAGTAGGGTTCAGATCACCCACATGGTCCTCAACATCAGGGTCATAATCACTGACAAGGGGAAAATGTCACCTCAGATTAGACCTTCCTCCAGGAAACCCAAACATGGGATGTGTTCACTGCTGCTCTGCGTTCTCTGAGGGACAGCTCCTGTACCTTGACGAGATTGTGAAATTGTTACAGACCAGTGCCATTCCCTGTCTGCTTAAGAACAGGGGCCAGAATGCCCAGCACAAGACAGAACCCAGGCCCTCCTGCTCAGAATGTGGGTGTCTAGCTTTCTACCCATCAAGGAAGCCCATGAAGGAAACTTTGAAGCACTAACTGACTTAAGGAGCCTTTTTCTCTGCTGTGGTGATGTGGACTCCAGGCCCTCTTCTCCACAGGCCACAGGGCAAGTGAACAGAGACTTGGCATGGAAAAGGATGGGGCGCTGGGGCCTCCATGTGAGCTCTCTGCCTTGTACTTCACACATTTATGTTGGTGTTTACGGATCACTTTCAGATGTTTCACTACCCAATTAAATACTCTATGGTTTGGAGAAATGAAAAGTGAATTTGAAAAGGTAAATCACAGCTGAGCATAGTGGCAAATGACTGTAATCCCAGTACTTGGGAGGCTGAGACAGGAGGATCACAAGTTTGAGACCAGCCTCTGTAACCTAGCGAGGATTTCAGCAACTTAGCAAGACCGTGTTTCCAAGTAAAAAAATAAACTAGGGCTGGAGGTTGTAGCTCAAAACTAGAATGCCCTTGGATTTAATCTCTAGCAACACAAAAGAAGGAAGGAAGGAAGGGAGAAAGGAAGGAAGGAAGGAAGGGAGGAAGGGAGGGAGGAAGGGAAATCACTTTGGAAAACTATTCAGTAGTTTCTTAAAAAACTTAAATGCACATCTATCTTATGACCCAATAATTTCACCCTTAGGTATTTAGCCAAGAGAAAAGTGAGAACATATGTTCACTGAAAGCCTTGTAAAAGAACGTATTTAGCACCTTTATTCAAAGTAGTCACACCTAAAAACAGCCCAAATGTTCTTCAACCGGAGAATGGGCCATTAAGTAGTGGTACAGTCATGCCTGGAATACTACTCAGACATCAAAGGAGCTGAAGTGCTGTGACATGCGAAACATGGGAGAATTACCCAAGTCTTAACACTGAGTGAAAGAAGTCAGACACAGAAAAGTGCATGCAGTATTGTTCCACTTAAATGAAATCCTAGGCAGAAGTAACTCATACTGATAAAAATCAGATCAGCACTTCTTGGTGAGGGAGTGGCAGGGTGGCTGGGAAGCAGAACCAAGGTTCTATGGATTAGTGGAAATCATTTCAGTTATACATTTAATATCTGAGCATTTCAGATTGTATCTTACAAGTTGTAGCATTTCAGATCTACATAAATTAGCCAACTATATACATCCAAGCTCTACCATGTCTTACCTCAAAGAGTAGTTTGGAAAAATAAGTACAATTCTATGAACTTCAGTTTGTTCACATATGAAACAGGGACTATAGTATCTCAATTGGGATTATTACTTATAAAATTTTTAGTGACTGTCAAGCAACAATAACTGTGCAAACAATTGTCAGGTTATACATTATTATTATTATTTTATTTTTATTTTTATTATTATTTTGTGGTACTGGGGATGGAACCCAGGGGCATTCTACCTCCGAGCTATATCTCCAGCCTTACTTTTTAAAGTTCTTTCTTTCTTTCTTTCTTTCTTTCTTTCTTTCTTTCTTTCTTTCTTTCTTTCTTTCTTTCCTTCCTTCCTTCCTTCCTTTTCTCTCTCTTTCTTTCTTTCTTTCTTTCTTTCTTTCTTTCTTTCTTTCTTTCTTTCTTTCTTTCTGCAGGTCTGGGGATGCAACTCAGGAGATTCGACGTCCAAGCTCCACCCCCTGCCCTAATTTTTATTCTTTAATTTGAAACAAGGTCTCACTAACTTGTGGAGGACCTCACTAAGTAGCTGAGGCTGTTCACAAACTGTGGTTCTCCTGTCTCAGCCTCCTGAATGCTGGGACTACAAGTGTGCACCACCACACTCAGCATATTATACATTATTGAAGAGCTAGCATTGCAATGAGTTGTTAACAATTTTTCTTGGAGGCATAGACACTTGGATGTATAGATTTTTGTATCTCGACCAAGTTGGCACAACAAAATTTGTGACTGGTGTTTGGGGAAGGAAGTCCTTGACTGAAAGCCCTTTTGGGGCCCAATCTGATCTGAGGAAGATTATAATGTCTGCAGGGACATTGCAAATGAGAGCACTGGCAATGCTTTTCTCTGGCTATCATTTATTTATCCCATTGTTACATGACTCCTTTAGGGAAATTATTTTATAAACATTGCCAACCAGGTCTCGTATCTCTGGGTCCCCTTGGAACCATCAGCTGGGTGTAAGATGTCATAGCCCACCTTGGGTGTTCAGAGACAGGGCCAAAATTTCCAGGTTTTTTTTCCTGGACACCAATTTTCTGATGATGTTTGGTTGAATGTGTTCCAATTCATGAATAAACAGCTGCAGGATTAAGCAGGGAACCTGAGTTTTCATCAATTGCTTTTTTTTTTTTTTTTTGGTGTGCTAATTAGGGGATAATTCTGGGAACTTTGAAACTATGGATGGAATAGTTTCCAATTCAGCGGGTGCGCCATCTGTCCACTGTCATTGTAAGAGAGAAATACTCAGTGTACTTCATGGAAAAGCCACTGCAAACTCTTCTAGACGTGGCTTTCTTACCCCCTCAAACTGTCGGCCTCAGCAGTCTCCCTCCATAAACCATGCTCTACCCAACCTCACATCTCAACCTTTGCACACACAGCGCTGATGACACTTTTCTTTGACATTCTCTTACAAAGTCATAAAGGACTCTGTGTACCCTGCAATAGGAGAGCCAGTGTCCAACCATATATTTTGTTCTACTCCTATAAATTTATTTATTTTTTTAGTTACTTTTATTATTTTATTTCAACCACTTCATGATGTATAAAATACAACTTTTCTTTCTATTTCCTTTTCTTTCTCTGTTTTCTAGTCAGTGTTCCTGTTTGACCTTTACTTTTTTTATTTTATTTTTAATTGGTGCATTGTAGTCATATATCAATCACATTGTAGTACAAGACTTGAGAGGATATACAAGCACACATTATCCAATTAGCCCTCCTCCAGCCCCCATCCCATTCCCTCCCCCTCCCTCGATCCCATGCTTGTTTGGTGATTAACTTTGATACATTTGTTTATGTACCTCCTGCATTTTAAAGAGGCTCCGTCCTCCACTATTCCATACCCTCTGATTGGTCACCTTAGTTGCTTCACAATAGGGCTCTTTCTATAGCTCGACCTCTTCTTGTTGCCCCTTTCCTCCTAGTTATTGCTGATTAGGGGAAGCATCTGATTTTTATTTTCTGTGATATTTCTCTGTGCATGTTGCGCTGCAAGTACCAATCCAACTCTTGACAGCCCCAGTAGTGGCCTGGCTACCCGGTGGACTGATCCAGACCTTGCTGGTTCAAGCAGCAGCCTTGCCTCATGGGAGGCCCCGATTCTGGTCTCACCTGCCCCGACACCAGACTAACCCCTCAGCTGGCTCTGATCCTGGCCTTGGAGACCCCAGTAGCAGCCTTGCCTCACGGTAGGCTCCAATACCGGCCATTGGCCCCGGCACTGGCCTAACCCCTCGGCAGGCTCTGATCCCGGTCTCAGAGGCCCCAGCACCGGCCTTGCCTCATGGCAGGCTCCGATGATGGCTATTCCTATTAATTTATTGTTATAATTTTAACTTACAATTTCCTGCTAGTTCATTTTCTTTAACTTTTATTAGTGCTAAAGACAGTCTCAATTTTTTGTCCTGTATATAACTCTGGGAGAAGGAAAAACAGTCATGATTACTATTTATGATGTAGTCATTATAGACCATTGAAAAGGCAGAATCTACTTTTTGCAAAATGAACCTGAGCTCTCTTCGTGGGTGCAGTCACCTGTGAATGTTCTAATGACTAGTTTTTCTCCTCCAGTGGCTCAGAGCAGGTTCAATGAATACTAGAGAGGTGTATTAGCTGCTGAATATAGGATGTGAACTGCAGAGGTCAATAACAGTGCAAAAATGAGTGACTGTGTCATGCTCTTCTCTAGACAAAGCAAGGCTTCTGACCCCAGTCCCTTCTTTCTTATATTTCTTTGAGAAAATGGGAGGGAACGACTACATCTGAAAAGGCTGAGGACATAGTTTACCTGGGAAGGCAAATGGAAAGATTGTTTCCAACTGAAGGACTTAAGCAGCCAACCGACAGCCCTCCTTCTCTTTCTCTGATCTTGTCCTTGTCCTTGTCTTCTTTCTTCTCCCTCCCCTTCTTGTCTCCATTTCCCTTTTCCTCTCCCTCTTTTACATATGTGTAAGATTGGTGTTATTTCTTCCTGGAAAATTTTATAGAATTCACTCATGAGCCGGGCGTGGTGGCGCACACTTGTAATTCCTGTGCTTGGGAGGCTGAGACAGGAGGATTGCACAGGTTTGAAGCTAGCCTCAGCTACTTAGTGAGGCTCTCAGCAACTTAGTGAGACCCTGTTTTCCAAATAAAATAGAAAATAGGTCTGGGAGTATAGCCCGGAGGTTGAAAGCCTCTGGGTTCCACCCCCAGTACCAAAAAAAAAAAAAAAAAAAAAAAAAAAAGAATTCACTCATGAAATTATCCAGGCCTAGAATTTTCTTGGTGGGAAGATTTTGAGGATGAATATAATATCTACAAAATAATTATAGAAGTGAGTGGCACATGCCTGAAATCCCAGATACCTGGGAAGCTGAGACGGGAGAATGGCAAGTTTGACGCCAGCCTGGGTAAGTTAGGGAGACCCTGTCTCAAAATAAAAAGGGCTGGGGATGTAGCTCAGTATGTGAGGCCCTACGTTCAACCTCCAGTACTGAAAGGTTATTCAGATTTTATAGGTCATACGTATTTTTTTTAAATGTGTTATTTCTTTATGATTTTTGAATTCTTTGGCATACAGTTTTAAAAATGTATTGTTGCATTTTTATTTTAGTGAATTCATACAAGACTTTGCTTAGCTATTTACCTACTAAAAAGCATCCTGGCTGCTTCCAGTTCATCATGTGCAAATTTTTTGTAGATGTAAGTTTTCAATTTATTTGGATAAATACCTAGGATAGTGAATGCTGGCCTTTATATTAAGACTATGTTTTAGCTTTTTAAGAAGCTGCCAATCTGTCTTCCAAAGTACCCGTATCTTTTTGTTTTTGCGCCGATAGTAATTAGAGTTGTTTTTCTATTCACGCGCCAACATTTGTTGTTGTCAATATTTTGAATTTTAGCAATTATAATAGGTGTGTGATGGAATACCATTATTGTTTTCATTAGCAATTTCCATAATAACGCATTCAACTATTGATTTTTATCTTTCTTTGTATGCATCCAACAACGATATAATTTCCTCAGTAAGTACTATTTTTACTACAGTATACACATTTTTTTTTTTTTTTTGGTGGTGGTGGTACTGGGGTTCCTGGAAGCCCTTCTACCTCCGGGCTACACTCCCAGACCTATTTTTACATTTTTTAAAATTTGGAAACAGGGTCTCCTAAGCCAGTGCGTGCGGCTGGCTTCGAAACTGCACGATCCTCCTGTCTCTGCCTCCCAAGCGCGGGGATTACAAGCGTGCGCCACCACGCCCGGCTCGCTGTACACATTTTTAAAAGTTGTTTTTATTTTCTTTTAGTTAAAAATATTCTTAAATTCCTCTTGAGATTTTTTTTACTTATATCACTTAGAAGTATGTTGTTTAATCTCTAAATGTTCTATTTTTTACTTCTGATTTCCTTCTGTTACTAATTTCTTACATAATTCTACTTGTTTGGAATGCATACTTGGTATGATTTCTATTTTTTTAAAATTTGTGTAGGTCATGCCTGGCATGGTGGCCCATGCTTGGAATCCCGGCGCTTGGGAGGCAGAGACAGGAGGATCGCGCAGGTTTGAAGCCAGCCGTGCTGGCTTAAAGAGACTCTGTTTCCAAATTTAAAAAAAGCATAAAATAGGTCTGGGAGTATAGCCTGGAGGTAGAAAGGTTTCCAGGAACCCCAGTACCACCAAAAAAAAAAAAAAAAAAAAGTGAAGGTCTGTTTTATGGGCCAGAATGTAATTTATTTGGGGGTGTTGCATGTGAGCTTGTGAACTCAGATGCAGTTTGATGAGTTATTTTATAAATGCCATTTAGATCCAGTTACTTGATGGTGCTGTTCAATTTGCCTATACCCTTGCTGCTTTTCTGCCTGTTGAATTTCTCAATAGAGTGTTGAAATCTCTGGCTATAATAGTGGGGTTGTCTATTTCTCTTTGAAGTTCTATCAGTTTTTGCCTCAATTTTTTTTTTTGATGCTTTATCATTGGGCACATACATTCTAAGGGTTGTTATGTTTTCTGAGAGAACTGGTCCATTTTTCATTGGATAGAGAATTATCTCTTTATCCCTGATAACTTTTCTTGATCTGAAAAGTCTCTGCCTGAAATCACAGAGCTACTGCTTTCTTTTGACAATTCAGCATAGTATATCTTTCTTCATTGCTTTGCTTTTCATCTGTTTATTTGCATATAAAGTGGATTTCTTTTAGACAAAACATAGTGGAGTCTTGTTTTTTTCTTGTTTGTTTCATCTACTCTGATAATGTCTGTCTTTGATTGTTGTAGTTATATCATTCACATTTAAAGTAATTGTTGATATAGTTGGATAAATATTAGTACTGATTGTACCTATTTTCCCTTCCTTTCTTCCTTTCCTCCTTCCTGCCTGTCTGCCTCTCCTTCCTTCCTTCCTCTTCCATGCGTTTGCTGCCTTTGTTGGTTTTAATTGTACATTTACATGATCTTATTTTCTCTCTTTTATTAACAATTGTTTTTATTTTCTTTTTAAAACTTTAAGTTGTTGCCTTAGAGTTTGTAATGTATATTTACAACAAATACAAGTATGCTTTTATTTTTGGTGCTGGGGATGGAACACAGGGACATTCTACCTCTGAGCTATGTCTCCAGCCCTTTTTATTTTTTGTTTTAAAACAGGGTCTCACTAGATTGCTGAGAGTCTCACTAAGTTGCTGAGGCTGGTTTTGAACCAGTGAGCCTCCTGCTTCAGCCTCTCAAATATTGGGACTACAGGTGTGTGTCATCAATACTATTCTGTTTCATGGCCAGCATAGGTACCTTATAACAGAGTATTCCTAATTCCTCCTTGTATTATATTATATTATATTATATTATATTATATTATATATATGTACTCTATTATATATTATATATTATATATTATATATTATATTATATATTATGTACTGTATTATATTATCATCATTCATTTCACTCCTCCATTAGCTATAATCACCCCAGTAGTATTTCTGTTATTAATTTAAACAAACTTATCTGTTAAATCAATCAAGAACAAAAATGAAAAACATTATTATTTCGTCTTCATGCACTCCTCTAACCGCCTTCCTTCTTTATGTAGACCTGAGTTTCTGGCATAGGTTCTTTTTCTTCTCACTAAACATCTTAAAACATTTCTTCAAGGCAGGTCAACTGGCAACAAATTCCCTCAATCTTTGTCTGGGAAGGTCTTAATTTATTCTGTCCTTTGAAAGGATAATTTCATTATAACAGAATTCTAGGTTAGTGGGGTTTTTTCCTTCAACATTTTAAACATTTCACTCCATACTCTTCTTGCTTCCACAATTTCTGAAGAGAAGTTTAATGTAATTCTTATCCTCATTCATCTATAAGTAAGACGATTTAATTTTCTAGATTTTCAAAGACTTTCTTTGTTTTTTATTTTGCTGCTTTAATACAATATTGCTGAGTATAGTTTTGGTATTTATCTTGGTTGGGCTCTCTGAGACACTTGGATCTATTTTTGGGTGTTTGACATTGATTTGAAAAATTCTCAGCCATTACTGCTTCAAATATTTCTTCTGTTCCTTTCACTCTGTGCTCTCTGGTATTCTCCATTAGTATATTACAAACATTTGTAATTGTCTCACAGATCTTGGATATTCTAGTTCACTGCTTTTAATCCTTTTTTCCCCCTCTTTGCTTTTCAGTTTCTTTTCTTTCTCTTTTTGCAGTACTGGAGATTGAACCCCGGACCTTGTACTCTGTCCGTCTCAGCCCGTTTGGAAAGTTTCTTGACCTATCTTCAAGCTCATCAATTCTTTTCTTTCCTGTGTTCAGCTGCTGCGGATCCCACCAAAGGCCAGCATTGTTTTGTTACTATAGGTTTCCTTTCTCCTTCTTTTCTTTCTTTCTTTCTTTTCTTTTTTTGGTGGCTAAATACATATAACATAAAGTTGCCATCTTAGCCATTCTTATGTGTGCATTTCTGTTGGATTAAGTATGTCCACAATGTTGTGTAACCAGCACCATTATCCATCTTTAGAACTTTATCATCATTCCAACAAAAACCACTCATTCTCTCTTCCTTCTAGTGTCTACTAACTATTTTTTTTGTACTGGAGATTGAACCCAGGGGTATTCTACCTCCAAGCTACATCTCCAGCACTTTTTTTTTTTTTTTGAAACAGTGTCTTGATAAGTTCCTGAGGGTCTCACTAAATTACTGAGGCTGGCCTTGAATATATGATCCTCCAATCTGAGCCTACCAACTACTATGATTACAGGTGTACACCACCATGTGTCCCTGGTAACTTCTATTTTCCGTCCTCATGAATTTCCCATTCTAGGTGTTTTCTATAAGTGGAATAGTAAAATATTTTCCCTTTTGTGTCAGAGCAATTTTGGATTCTATCTTAGATATTGTGAATATTATGTTGTAGAGACTGGATTCTATTACAGGTTTTTAGGACCACTGACAATTTTGCTTAAATTCCAGTGAAGTCAATTGAATTTAAACTGCAAACTCTGCTTTTTGGCAGCTACTCCAATATCCATTCAGTCCTTTAACTGGTCTGATTAAAGATTGCCCTGCTTGTGATGGTTCAGGGCTAAGCCAGAGATTAAGGCAAAAGTTGATACACAGAATCTGGTTCTTCCCCTTCCTCATGTCTCTAGTTTTTAGTTTTCCCCCTCATATGCTAACGGATTTATTTGCTCTGAATTCTGTCCTCCTAGGCTTTTGGTTTTACCCTGGAGTTTAGCTGCCATGCCTAGGGGAGACAAGCATGGCTGATCTGAGACTAAATAACATGCAAAATGGAAACGGTTCTTCCTATTGGTCCCTTTGTTTAAGTGTCAGGTCAGCTCACCTCCAGAATCGACTTGGTTTTGTGGCCCTTTAGAACCTCTGGACTGTCCAGGGTTGTAGTTCTATGTGGGAGGCTTCATCTGGTCGGAGCTTATTTAGCAATTCCCTTTGATTACTTTTGAAAGCAGACATAATAAGTAGTAGTGTCTGAGTAATTTCTTCATTTATCAAACCTCCCTGAAGATAACAATCAGCTGGGACACTCATGCAAATTGCCATTCTCCCCTTGTAAGAATTCTGACTAGCAATTCTGAACTGGGAACTGGTAATCTGTTCTTTCAGTCAGAGGCTCCAAGTGATTCTAATTTTCAAGGAAGTTCAGGAACACCTTACAAGTGGCCCTTGCTTCTCAGACTGTGGGAACTTGTTAGGAGCATAGGATTTCGGCCATTTCTCCCAAGTCATACTGAGTCTGAATCCACATGTTAGCAAGACCTTAGGTGGTTCATAGGCACATTTAACTGAGAGAATGTCTGGTTGAGGTCATTGTGATTTTTTTAATGAAGAATAGTAAATGTTGACTTGTTTTCATTCTATTATATATTCATTCATAAAATACTGTTGGTAATAAACTGATATAGATACTCTCTTTATGGTTGTAGCAATAAATAAATAAGTATATAAGTTTATTTGAGTCAGCAAAGTGCTATAATATGATGATAGTATCTAGGGAAGTGGTTCTAAAATTTCATACAGCTAAGACTCATCTGGAGAGTGGGTTTTAAAATTTTCCCAACACCAAAATACCAGGTTACAGCCCCAGACAAATTAATTCAGAACTTCTGGGGATGAGAACCACACAACTTCTTTCCTTCCTTCCCTTTCTCTTTCTCTTCCTTTTCCTCTTCCTCCTTTTCCTCTTCCTTCTTTTTCTTTCTTCTTTTCCTTCTTTGGGGTCCTGCGGAATGAACCCAGAGGTGCTCTATACTTCCAGTCCTTTTTTTTTTTTTTTTGGTGGTACTGGGGTTCCTGGAAACTCTTCTACCTCCAGATTACACTCCCAGACCTATTTTATATTTTTATTTGGATACAGGGTCTCTAAAGCCAGCTAGGCTTGCTTCAAACCTGCGCGATCTTCCTGTCTCCACCTCCCAAGCGCGGGGATTTCAAGCGTGCACCACCACGCCCGGTGCTTCCAGTCCTTTTTTATTATGTTTTATTTTGAAACAGAATCTCTCTAAATTGTCTAAGCTGGCCTCAAACTTGTGATCCTCCTGTCTCAGCCTTCTAAATGCTGGAATTACAGGTGTGCTCCTCCATGTCCAGCTATGGTATTAATGTTTTTTTAAAAAAACTTTTCAAATTATTCCAATGTCTAGTGAAAGTAACTGGCTGTATGTGGAAACTTATTATGTAGGCAAACAGAGGACAATTTAGAGTTAAAGAAGCTCTCATTTAGACCTGAAGGGTAGATAGGTATCTGAAGACTCTAGGGAACGTTATTACTAGAGGCAAGATCATCAGGTACAAAAATCCTGAGGAAGGAATAAGCTTGATGTATGTGAGAAATTGAAAGTGATGAGGCCAGTGTGGATTTAGTAAATGGATAAAATAGAGAAAGGCATAACACTGAGAAGTCAGACCTTGTAGGGCTGCATCCATAAACCAGCTAATGGGTGTTTTGTATATATAATACTATCAGGTTTAGGTATGTTAAAAATTCATCATTGGCTGGGGGTGTAGCTCAGTAGTAGAGCAATTGTCTAGCATGAGTGAAGACCTGAGTTTGATCTGCAGCACTCCAAAGGAAAAAACATTGTCACAAGAGTTTGAAGGTTCAGGAATATGATTTTGGTATTCCAATGGAACATGATCAGAGAAATTATGGGATGAATACCCAATAAAGATTAGTGTCTTAGCCTCCCATCAATATAATCAATTACCAGAGATACCCAACTTATAAAGAGAAAAGGTTTATTTTAGTTCAGTTTTGAAGGTTATAGTCCATGTTTGGTTAGCTATGTTGTTTTTATGCCTGTGGTCAGGGAGAACATCATGGTGGAGCATAACTGGTCACCTCACAGCTAGGAAGCAAAAGATAGACAAGGAGAGCAGTGGAGTCCCACAGTTCCATCCACGGACTTGTTCCAGTGACTTACAGACCTCTCAGGAGGCTTCACCTCTTGGAGAGTCCATCACCTCCCAATGGCACCACCTTGTGGGTGGACTCTGAACTCATGCATCTTTGAGGACATTCAGTGTGTAAATTATAGCAATTACATTTAGAATTGCATTAAATAACAAGCCTTTTATGGTTTATCCTGGCCTTTATCTACCTTACTAGTGTCCATTTTTTTAAATTAATCTGGTGTCTGGGTTTTATAATGTCTTTTTTTCTTTTTTATGTATACTAGGGATTAAACCCAGGGCCTTGTGCATGCAAAGCACCTACTCTACTCTACCACTGTGCTACACCCCCAGACTGGCTTTATTTCTTGTTGCAGGTAATTTTCTGTGTTGATAAGCAACAACCCATAGTTTAAATTTTGCCATATTTTTTGTTGAAATCTACAGAGATTGGTGTCAGGCTGGCAGTTTCATATACTTTCAGCATCTAAACTGCCCACTGTGTCTACAGGGACCTGGGGTGTGGTGATCAGGAGACCGTGCCTGTGGGACACCCATATCAGTTCCTTTGGTACTGGTGGGAATCACCAGCCACATTCAGGCCATCAGCAGACTTCTGTTTCCTCCCCACTAAACCTTCTTAGATGGAATGACTGTTCATGAATACCCCCAAGGCCTGGATCACTTTTGCTCTAGCAACTGACTTTCATGGCTACCTTATATTGCCAACCACTTTTTTCTCTTGTCCACAGTTATCACATTACTATTGAGTCTATTAAAAAAAAACACCTTTTCTGAGTAAATGCAATTAATGATATGGCATGGGTTTTATTTCGAGATTGAAATCAAATTGCTAAACTTCTTTCAATAAAATCACTGAAAGTTTTATTCCTCAGAAGCATTTGAGTCCCTATTCATCGCAGTATTATTGATTACAAGCATTTTGTCAATTTAATATAAGAGAATAGCTCTTAGTTTGGTGCATTAATTTTAAGTTATGATTTGGTAGGAATGATCTTTTGTCATATACTTTTTGTGCACATGTATTTTTTGTCCTTTGCCCATTTTCCTACTGAGTTGTTTCATGATTTGTAAAAACGATTTTTGCTGAAAATATCGATAAACTGTCATATGCTATAAATAATTCTGTTGATGCTACTGTATTTAACTTTGTTTATGGCACTTTTGCATGTTTAAGTTTTAGCTGAATTTTATATAGTAAATTGTGTTATTATTTTTCCTTATGGTTTCTTTGTTTTCATTTTTAAAAAGTCTTTATTTACCGTGAGGTGAAAAGAAATATTCAGCTTTCTCCAATCCCATTTTTTGTTTTATATTTACATTTAATTTTTTAACTCAGAAAATTTTTTATTTTATAGTGAAAGGTTTTGTAGTTCTTTTCATATAGGATCTGTAAATACATAGTTAAGGTGTATCTCTAGTATTTTATACAGTACATAGTTATTGGGAGTTGAGTATTTTTGTTGAGGTAGTTGGGATGGAATCGAGGGTCTCACATATGCTAGGCAAGTGCTGTACCATGGAGCCACACCCCGAGCCCATGATTGGGTTCTTGTTTTTGTGTATGCATGTATGTATAATATTTCTTTTTATAATTATAAAGGAAAACTATTTTTATACTTAACTGATTTACTGAACTCTAGTTGAAATAGTTTTTATTGATTTTCTCAGATACAATAATTACCTACTCATATAATTTATGGACAATTTTGATGTAATATCTTTATTATATTTTGATGTAATATCCTTATTAGCTAATAATTGTTCAATTTATTTATTTTTCCAATTTTATTTGTGTTACCCAAAGTTTGCAGAACATGTTAAAATAAGCCTGATGAGAGTGGGTATTCTTGCCTTGCTTCTACTTTTGAATTCTATTCTTCTGGTGTTTTATGTCATTTAAAATGTTACTTATTTTTATAATATTAAGGTGGTATTTCAGAAATGGATGTTGGTATATGACTACTTAATTTAGAATGATTCAGATAAATTAAATCTACTGTATCAATGTGTTAGCAAATTTCTTAAACATTTATCTTGTCTAACTTTATGGGATAAATATTACTTGATTATAGATGGTTATTATTAAATATATTTTGAACTTATTTTTCTAGTTATTTGCTTATTTTGTACTTTTGTTAAGAATGCAAAAAATCACATACTGCATAGAAAACTCTAGATCAATCCCAGGATTTAGAATTCAGACATGTCAGTTTCATAATATACTCTGGGTAGATTTTCATCAGCTTGTTTGACCTATATCAAATGCATCATGGAAATTCATGATTCTATGAAGGTTTGAGAGAAGTTACTCGTGAAGTAATCATAGCATAGAGGCTTTAGGGAGATAACTTCTGGAAAGCTTTCTCTCTCTTTCTTTGTCACTGGTTGGTTTAATTTTTCTATTTCTTGAAACAATATTGGTGATTTAAATTTTCCCTGAAATACTCCAGTTCATCTAGATATTAAGATGGTTAACATTAGATTATGTATCATAGTATGAAGAATATCACACACTAATTATCCCTTTCAATTTTGTGGGTTTTTTGAAAGCAAAAGGAAAGATTACTATGTAAGTATATTGTTACTAAATAGTCATACTTATCAACTATTATGATTTACTGATTTTACTTTTTATCAACCTTAGCTATTGTACTTACATTTTTATCCTGCCAGAATTAATGTCTCCCCATATTACTCATAATTTTAGGAATTTCTCAAAATATCCTGGTTTGTAAATATTTTTTAGAATTATCCTCTCTAGTTAAAAGAAACTTGATAGTATTCTTATTGAGATCACTTAAATGTGTAGATTAACTTAGGAGGCTTTGACATCTTTGTTGCCAAGAAAATGGTATGATTTTCACTTGATTATACATGATTTTGATGTTTTTTCATGGTGTTCCTTGAAAGTCTTAAAATTTCCTTTGTAAATATTTTATATACATCCTTTTAATTTATTCCATATATCACTTTTCATTTCCATTATCATTTTTGTTACTACTATAAATGTCTTCCTCCATTATATGTCAGGGTTTTGTTTGTTTTTTGTGTTGTACTAGGATTAAACCCAGGGACATTCTACCTCCGAGCTACAATCCCAGCCCTTTTTAGTTTTTATTTTGAAACAAGGTCTTGCTAAGTTTCTGAGAGGCTCACTATTCCTAAGACTGGTCTTGAACTTGCAATCGTCATGTTTCAACCTCATAAGTAATGGGATTATATGCCACCATGCTCAGCTCTAATCAGTTTTCTTGTATATGCTAAAAACCATAGATCTGTTTGTCTTGTATCTGATTTCCTCATTATTTTCAAATTAATCATTCTTTCAGGATACAATCACATCAGCAGCAACTGCTGATTCTCTCTAATATCTTTCATTTTTATCTGTATCTGATTTCACTAGCTCTCAACCTCCAGAACAAGGTTAAGTAATAGTGGTGATAGTTGACATCATTTCTCATTCCTGACTTAATGGGACTACTTTTAGTGTTTTCCTGTTTATCCTGATGATGGCTTATGGGTTGAGGTAGGCATATTTTAATTCATGAGCATTTAAGTGGAATGTTAGAAGGTGATTTCATTATATATTTTTTCACTGCCAGTATAATCCAGAAACCTAATGGACTTAAATGTACACAAGAGCTCTTTCCCTGATTTATAGACTGATCTAATTTCTGAGCATAATTTTGAAAAATGTATTTTTTCAGAGAAAGAAAAGGGACATATAAGTAGAAACAGATATTCATGAAATATAACCAGTAGGCAGAGGAAGATGGTTCCTGTTTTATCTGGCATAAGGGAAGCCTCATGCAATGCAATCAGATGAAAAATTGTGCAGGCTAAGTAAGACCTTTTCATTTTTAAGCTGCTTATTTAATAGCACTGTACAAACCATATCCACACTGGTAATTAGACTCACATTGGGCAGTCTGTTTAGAAGATGATTATTGATGGCAGATGTATTTCTTTGAATTCTGAGTTCATGCTGCAGCCGTAGGTCAATTTTAAATGAGCAGATGCCTTGCTATATTCATCCTTATGGAGTTTGATCTTGTTATAGATCAAATGATTTCCAAGAAAGGTAAAGTAGAAGACATACTGCCCAGTGCCATAAACTCACATATTATACTTTAGATGGCCATGGCCTTTTGACTAGTCATTCTAAAATTAGAAATGTTCCCATTTGGATCCTGCTTCCCATATGTAGGCATTAGAATTCAGTTTCCAACCTTTCTTTTCTTTCTTTTTTTAGGGGGGGGTACCCAGGTGCTGTACCCCCAAGGCATTTTATTTTTGTTATTTTGATGCAGGGTCCCACTAAGTTGGTGAGTATCTCACTAAGTAAATTGCTGAGACTGGCTTGAACCTGCAATTCCATTGTGTTGGCCTCCCAAATACTAGCAGTTTCCATACTTTCTTGAACCAGGATGATTGCATGGGAAACAGCCTCTGCCCATGAACCCACCCATGCAAGCCTTCTTTTTAAAGTAGCTGAGTTAGAATTATTTCTCCCCAAGGGTTGCTGAGTGGGGTGGACAGGCCAGAGCCTTTAAAGGGATCCTGAGAGTGGTCCTCATGGCAGGGTCCTATGCTCAGGGCTGTGCCTGTTACCACTCCACAGTTCTTGGATGCTTAGTACCAAGTCTCATTGCCTTGTCTTTCCACAGATACTGAATACCCTCTAAGAGATTGCTTTTTTGCTTACACTAGTCACAGTGGACTCTGCTTTGCAACCAGAAACCTTAATCAGCAACTGGTAGAGAGCCACAGTCCATCAAAAGCATAGTGGGATGATGAATTTTAAACCCTGGGTATTTTGGCTTGTTAGGTATATGCTATTGGAATATATATTTGTGTAATACCTGAACTAGTGCAAAAATCAATAAAAAGAAGGAAGGGAGGGATGGAAGAAGAAAGGGAGGAAAAAGGAGGAAGGGAAGGGGGAGGAAAGGAGGAGAGAACGGAGGGAAGGAGGGAGGAAGGCAGGCTTATGTTGGCCAACTCTGCCTTTGCTGGAACATGGTCTACTGTATAATTTTATACAAGGTCAAACAGTAAGTTCCGTTGATTGTTTATGGTCATTAAATCAGCCCTTTGTTTTGGCACCAAGGCAACACAGCATACAACACAGCACACTGTAGATTCCTAAAAAGTTTTTGTATCTGGGCCAGGATGCATTTTTTATAAATGCAGATAAACAAAACTTTAGTGTGTATGATTTGCTAGTATAAACATACCTTCCTGGGAGGGTTCCTGAAGCCTTGTGTCTGGGATATGCCCTTCATCTTGGCTGGTGGCTGGGAAGAAATACAGGACCACATAGTTTTCAAAAGACAACCCTCACATCTTTATGGCTAGAACCCTTACTTTATCCTTGATTTTAAAGAGGAGATCCCAGTGGATGTTTCAAGTCACTTAGTGATGTATTTTTATGTGACAGATGAGAGTAGATCTAGGATTGGAATTCTCAAGGGCCTCCCAACTGTTGAAAGAGAAAAATCTTCCATTTGGTGGAAATTGGTAGAAATTGATAGAATGATCTCTCTAAAAAAAAAAAAAAAATATATATATATATATATATATATATATATATATATATATATATATATATACAGTTTCTAACCTCAAAGAGCACACGTGTCACTTATATTGGATGGTCCAAGGGAGAGAAGGTGTCCCTCAGACTTTCCCAATAAGGAAGCATTTGCTCCATTTGGATGAGATGGAGAGTAGCTCCACTGAAACCTAGTGAACTGGCCAACATGGCTGGGCTGAGGGTTAGTCAGTCTGCCCTCTACTCACTTGCTCCCCTCTTTCACCCCCATCTCTGCTGCCAGGGCAGACTAGTTAGTTCAGGAAGAGCCTGGCTGGTCTGGGCTCAGGCGCTGCGTGGCGTGGTCCCCTTCTTCTCTTCTGCCATGATGTACTGGCTAGGAGCTGGGAGCAGCTTCAGCTCTCTGTCCTGCTAAATGCAACTTGACTTTTATGTCTTTATGGCTTGCTCTGAATTTCTAGAAAAAATAAAATTTTCTGTAGGATAGGGTTTTTTTTTTTTTTGGAAAAATACATCCTATGGTTTTTGATAACTACAAATGACAAGTAAAATTCTCAAGTGCATTTGTGTTCTCAGATTTCTACTGTGAGCTTTGTAATTTTCTGAATATTAGGAGAATGAAAGGTAACAGTTCAATCCTTGGGGAAAACAGGCTTTTGAGACACAGAGAACCTTTTTAATGTTTTTTTTAAATTTTAGTTAAATGGTCATTTCTCCTTTCTATTTTTTAAAAAATCTTAGTCTGGAATTATAAATGGTTAGAGATGCTATGACATTTTGACAAGAAACAGTGTTGTTTTAAGTGCAGTGGACTCTGAAAGCTAACTCCAACTTAAATAAACTGACTTTTATACTATTTAATCAAATCATAGGTCCACAAGAATGTGGCTGTTAGCTGGACTAGGGCCTGTGGATCTGGGTAAATTGAGGCCATTTTACATATTTTCAAAAAGCTAAAACACTGTTAAGCTTTTGTGTTGATGGTTGAACTATGCAAGCTTTTCTTCCACTGGGTTATTTTTACCTTGACTCCATATCCCTTAAGAGGCTCCCGCCCTCCTGGAGATCACCCGGGGCTCTCTATCAGCCTGACTGAAGCATATTACTAAGTCATCTTTAAAGCTCCACCATTTTAGACATACTTAATTTCTAGTCTTGTCAATCTAATGCTGCCCTTTGATGTCTGAAGTTTGCTATTTACCTTCTGCCTCCCTGGATAAGCAGAGCTTCTTGGCTCTGAAGATGCATTAGGCTCATGCTGCAGATGCAAACAGTCCCCAGTTCCTGTAAATCCTGCCCAGCAGGACAGCCTTCACCTGTGTCGCCTCATCTTGCCTGTCACTGCCTGGGTCGAGGCCTTTGTCATTTCTCACCTGGATGGATGATCACAGGGCTTGAGGAGTGGTCTCCTCCCTCCATAGCCCCTGCTCCTCACTGTCACCAGGGCTTCCTTCATATCAGACCTCTGCTGAAATGCTCTTAATGTGTGTGTGTGTGTGTGTGTGTGTGTGTGTGTGTGTGTGTGTGACTTTAGGCATAAATTATAAGCTCCTTAATATGGAAGAGATAGAGATAGATAGAGAACCCGTTCTCTTTTCCTTGCTGCCCTGGCTCCTGTTTCCACGGATGCACCATTTCTGTGCCTGACACACTCGCACTCTCCCTAGACGTGTTCCCTTTTATTTCCAACATGCCCGCTCTTCCTTCCATTTGGTAACAAGTACTTAGGCTTCGTGGCTTTGCTCAGCACAACTGCTTGGGAGGCTTCCTGAAGCCCGGTGATTCTGTGTGAGGAAGATCTCCTCTGTTAAGTTCTACCATGATGCCAGCTTCTCGGTTTTGTTGCCCCACTGGGCTCTAATGCTCCAGGGGGCAGTGTCTTCCTCGTTCTTGAATCTAAAGGCTGGCATAAGCTTAGCAAGCATGTGGGAGGGGTTGAATAAGTATTTGAATGTGGTTGACACAGGGAACCTCACTTCCACTGTTCGTAAGAGCCCTCACACCTTGACCTCTGCTCCCCTGCACTCCTCTGATCCCAGCACTTGGGAAAGTCAGTCACTCCCATGATCTCACTTGTGAACGTGAGAGAGGTCTTAAAACTCTTTCTTGCCCCTGGCTTCAGTCTCAGGTGACGCTCTACTTTTAATATATTCTAGCTCATTGCCAATTTGAAGTTTATCTTTGTGTCTCCAATGCCTGGCCTAGAACTCGTTTATGGAAGATGCTCAACCAGAGGGTCAAATATATCTTCCCATCTCAAGTAAGGAATCTGTGGCTCAGGGAGGAGACTGAGAGCACTATCACTCAGCGGCTATCTGGTGGAGCTGGGTAAACCTATATGTTTTAACTTCTAATCCCCTGCAATGTTGGAACACCTGAAACATTTTATAATTATAATATTAATCATTCAGAAGAGATTTGGGAAATTTTACTGTGGATTTGAAGTAGGTTTATGTGAGGCTTGCCACCCTCATCCTTCTTCTTTGCTTCTCATTTCTCCTGAAATTTTATCCTCCATGTCTTCACTTTCCCAGTGAGTCAGCATGTGTGTTATAGGTGTGTCTACCTTAAGATTACACTCGTTTGCAAAGTCTGTATCTGTTCTAACTCTAGAGTGCCTGAATTAGTCTAGATAAGTGAAAGAATTATGAAAACAGACCCAACAATTCATGAGTCGAACACAGTGGGTATCTTTATTACTCATACAAGGTCCATGGTAAGTGTTCTGGATCAATGGTGTGACAGGAAGGTGGCTTCTTTTTGTGGTTACTCACAGACCTGGACTTATGACTCTGTCATCTTCAAAACACAGCTGCCAAGCTTGCCATTTTTGCTATCTCCACCTAAGAAGCCGGAAAGAGAAAAAACATGGTGGTGGTATGCATGGGGATTTTTTATGGCTTAGGTCAGGAAATAGAGTGGCCAGCTTGACTTAATCTTTCTTAAATTAAATTTATTTGAGAACAGAAAATTTCATATCCAGGGAAATCCCCAGTCTTGGGCATACTGAAACAGCTGGCTGCTCTCCGGAAACTGTGTGCCTCACTCGTACTCATATTCCATTGGCTAGAGCTCATCACATGCTCACACCAGACTGCAAGAGATGCTGGGAAATAAAGTTTACCTGTGTGCCAAGGAAGAAGCCTCAGTCTCACCAGACAACCATCTGCGTAGACAGTTAATGGATGTTTTTTATGGTTATAAACATTGAACTGTTGAAGCCTAAAAACTGACATTATAGCTGAGTATAGTGGCATACACTTATAATCCCAGTACTTGGGAGGCTGAAGAGAAGGATTGAAGGTTCGTGGCCAGCATTAGCTACTTAGTGAGGCTCTCCTCAACTTAGTGGGCCCCTGTTTCAAAATAAAGAATAAAAAATAGGGCTGGGAGTGTAGCTTGAAGGTAGAATGCCCCTGGGTTCAATCCTCAGTACCACAAAACAAAACAAAAAACTAATTTTATAGACAAGCACTAGTTTAATGGACGCAGAAGAACGAGAAAAGGACAAACAATGCCGACTAGGGGATGATGCGTGAACAAAACCTTTGCTGGTAATTACTAAGCAGATGGGCACAGTCCTGCAACCTAATAAAACCTTAGGATTTGGAGCAAGGATTTTCATGGCACAGACTAAATACAGTCTTCTTTTAAAATGTCACAACTTTGACCCATACATGCATTTTTGTGGATTCATTTGAAGAAAGTCTATGACTTCCATACATTGTCTATATGCAGCTTTCAGGAATATGTTCACTACATCTATTCCCAGAGAAACTTGCATGATCACTAGCTTCTAGTAGACATGAAGAGATGCCATTTCATTTATAAATATATCTACATTCCCATTACATCTATAAATTCATCTGGCATTAATCACAGCATTATTTGTCAATTTGTCTTGAGTTTTCTAAGTGCCAAACACCATGCTAAATACCAGTTATATTATCTTGTTTCAACCTCATGACCTAAGGTACTTTAATTTACTTCTATTACAGATGAGGAAATTAAGACTTACAAAGGCAAGGTGATTTGTGTATCACCACATAGCTTTATGTTGCAGAATTAGGATTTCTCTCCAGTCTCATCTCACTCTAATGCCTGATAGAATATATTCTACTAGAAAGATCCCCCAAGAGGATCATATTATTAATTTTGGAATAAGCTAAAATATATCCTAAGAATACTATATTTCTCTATGATGAAATGAGTGATAAAAGTGTCTATTCCAATAACAATAATTTAAAAAGTCCTGTGTTGCAATATATTGTCTTATAGATGCTCATATTCCCAAAGTGTGTGTGTGTGTGTGTGTGTGTGTGTGTGTGTGTGCGTGTTTGTGTGTGTGTGTGTGTATAATCCCAGACTCATCAGTAATCATTAGGAACTTGGACACATATATAGGGGCCCCTGAGGTCTGCTGCCCTGATTCACAGCCTTTTGAGAACTCAGGTATTTATTTCCCCATTCTGGGGATGTTAGCATCTTACAGTGCTTAGCTCAGTTCTTCTGAGATTTTCTCTTAGCTAAAAAGTCATGTCTTACCCAAGGTCATGCCTCTTCTATAGGATGTTCAATATGACTGGTCAAAACAATTTCCCTTGCCCCAGCTAGGGACAACTTTGAGCCAGCCCAGCTCCAGGTCTCTGTGCAGGGCTAACTGGTGGGCTTACCGCAGAGCAGCTTCTCCTCTGAACAGTGACACTTCCTTCGCACCTTTACAAGTGTGTGCTCAGGGTGACCCTGTCTCTCTCTCCCCTGCAAATAAACCCCCTGTGTTGGCAACTTCCATCTTAGAAATGGCTTTCTGGGGAACCCAGGCTGCATTTTATAGCAAATGCAGTTGTCTCTACCATCTTTAGTGTCTGTGTGTGTGTGTGGGGGGGGGATGGAACCCAGGGGCATTTGACCTCCGAGTTACACTCCCTGCCCCATTTTTAATTTTTTAAATTTTGAAACAGTGTCTCACTAAGTTGCAGAGGGCCTCACTAAGTAGTTGAGGCTGTTCGCGAACCGCGATCCTCCAGTCTCAACTTCCCGAATGCTGGGATTACAAGCATCCACCACCATGCCCGGCCCATCTTTATATAGAAACTAGAACTTGAGGACTTCCGGGAAGATAGCGATGGACAAAAGCGGGGCTTACGAGCCCCGCTAACAACCAATCTCTATTACCACAAAATCAGCGCCTTTCATAGCCAGAAAACACCATCAGCAGAGAAACAAAAAATGTAATTACAATGACAGAGAAAAAGAGGGCTGGAAAATCGAGACACCAGAAAGAAACCAGACCGCAGTGCTGCAGCCAGAGCTGCAGTGCGAAGCGGCAGGCACAATTTTCCCTTGCAGCACCAGGCTCCAGAGAGGAGGGGAACTCATTACGGAGCTCAGAAACAGAGAGGAGATAGGCCGGCCTCACGCCTGAGGACGCGGCAGCAGCGCCTTATTGCTGGCGGCAGCGGCGAGCTCACCGGACAGCACCAGACCAACGCACTCAACAGCCCACCAGGCTACAGAGAGGAGCGGCGGACAGCGAGCTGAGGTGAGCCACTGCGGATCAGCCGGGAGGAATTTGGCAGATTTCTCAGTGCAGGGAGTATCTAAAGCTCCCAGAGGCTGGGCTCAGCACACCCTGCAGGGACTCAGAGCGGAGCTCAAAAACAGAAAAGAAATACGCCAGCCTCATGGCCAAGGGCATGACAGTTACACCTTATTGCCACTGTAGGCAGCAGCAGCGAATTCACCGAGTCCACTACAGCTCCATCTGCGCACTCAACAACAGTGAGTCAAATTGTGGCCCCTAGAGGAGAAATCCCAGTACTGTACTCCCAGGGTCTTGACCCAGTGGGGAGTGGTGGTGGCAGAGATATCACACCATAGGAGAACGTGCAACCTGGCACCCCCCATGGTATAAAGCGCCTCGATTGACTCCCAGAGTCTGAGACTCTGTGATACAAACCAGTAAAGGAGTAGTGGGGACCGAGATACCACAGACTCGAGACCTAGAGCACCTTAAGTGAAGTCATAGTGACCCAAGGGAAGAACCCAGAGAAGGCAAAAACTTCCTAAATCATGGGAAAGAGGAATAACAATGGAGCAATGAATGCCCACAAACCCACAACATCAGAACCTGATAAAACAGAAATTCAGAGATTTCTAGAGGATCAAATCAGGAAAATAACTGTAGAAATAATAGAGGTGTTTCAAAAAGAATTCAGAGAGAGCCAAAAAGAGATAAAGGATGCAATTAATGAAGTAAAGGCCTCAATTCAAAGTACAAACAACCGATTAGATCACATGGAGAACAGAATCTCGCTCTTAGAAGATGATCATTCAAAAAATGAATGCATAGTTTCTAATTTAGAAAAAAAAATCCGACAGCAGGAATCTGACATTGAAGAAATATGGGCCCATTTTAAGAGAGCTAACCTAAGAATAATTGGAATAGAGGAGGGAAAAGAAAGTGAAACCAAAGGGATCAACAATCTCTTCAAGGAAGTAATAGCAGAAAATTTTCCAAACATAGAGCAAGAGGTCGATACACAGATCCAGGAAACTTATAGAACTCTCTTTAGACAGGATCAGAGAAGAGGATCCCCATGCCACATAATTGTCAAAATGACCAATGTGGAAGCCAAGCAGAGAATCTTAAAGGCAACAAAAACAAAGGACCAAGTGACATTCAGAGGCAAACCAATTAGAATCACTCCAGACTTCCCAAACCAAGTCATGAAAGCCAGAAGGGCTTGGAGTAACATATTCCAAACTCTGAAAGAAAACAACTTCCAGCCAAAAATTTCCTATCCAGCAAAACTTTCTATCAAATTAGATGGAGAAATAAGAAGCTTCCATGACAAACAGAAACTGAAGGAATTTATGTCTTCAAAACCAGCACTAGAGAAAATACTCAAAGAGATTAACTACAAAGAAGAATTAGGTAACACACACCAGAACCAGAGAAACAAGATTTTCCATCCAACAGATGACTAAGATTGGTTATCTGTGGAGATTCATTATTTATGTTAGTCTTTTACCTATCTCTAAATTGTATTGTTTGCTTTTATTATTGCTAATTTTTAGGATTTCTAGTTGTAATATTAATATACCTTCAGATATAGCATTTGTAAATATTTTATCCCATTCTATCAGCAACTTTTAACTCTGTTTACATTGTCTTTGGATATACAATTTTTTTATTCTTTAGGGAGTTTGTTTACCCTTCTGTTGCCTGTGCCATTGAAATCATATCCAAGAAATCACTGCCAATTTCAATGTTGTGAGGTTTTATGACCCAGATTTTCTTCTAAAAGTTTATAGTATTAAGATTTATATTTAGGTCTATTATCTATTTTGAGTTAATATTTGTATATGGTGTTAGGTAAGGGTCCAATTTTATTCTTTTTCATGTAATTATTATTTTTCAACAATATTTAGTTAAAAATTATTATTTCCTCCACCAAATGTTTGTGGAAACCTAGTCAAAAATAATTTGACAATATATGGAAGAATTTATCTCTAGGCTTTTATTTAACACCAATGGTTTATATATCTGCCTTTAGAACAGCACTACACTGTTTCAATTATTGTAGCTTTATATGGTTTGAAATCAGAAAATATACATCTTCTAGCTTTGTTCTTCTTCGAGACTGTTTTGGGTACCTAGAGTCCGTATTCCATATCAGGATAGATTTTTTTCTGAAAAATAAATAAATAAATGTATGATAGTCTCACCTAAAAAAAAAGAACAAAATATTCTCTGGTAAGAAAGAAAGCAAAAAGAAATATTGAAATGCTATCTTTAAGTCATCAAAAGCTTGGTATCAGACAAATGAAACTGTTATGTGAGACTATCATCGTTAATATTGGATAAATTGCTATAAATTTAGATGTCAACCACTAAGCCAAGCATGGGAAGGAGGGATGGGGAGGGAACGGGGTGGGGATCGGGTAGGGGCTAACTGGGTGATGTGTGCATGTATGTCTACAAAAGTATTTTCTTTATACCATTATGATGTATGAATACAGTGCACCAATAAAAAAATAAAAAAAGAAATATCTAAAAAAAGAAAATAGAACTTATAACAAAGGCTCTCTCTCTCTCTCTCTCTCTCTCTCTCTCACACACACACACACACACACACACACACACACACACACACACACACACACCTTTAATAAGTATAGATCATCCAAACATGACCTCTTGGCTTTGTCCTACTTCATCACTCCTTCTTCAGGGTCCATGGGGAGGGAATCCTAGACCTGGCATGCTTCTCTGAGAATAAGGATGTGAATCCGCACCAAAGTCTTAGTTTGAAATTTTCTCTCTTTTTTAAAGCTCTCTTTTATAGCTCTCCTTTCCTGTCCCTCTTCATTCATTATTATGCGACAAATATAAACACAGACATAAGGTCAGAATTGGAGTGGGAACAGGGCAGCAAATAAGTTGTTAAGTAGGAGGATAGATGTACTTTAGTGGAGAAGGGATCCTGTAGACTTTTACCTTCTAAATATTATTTCATTTCACCTACTTGCCTTTTTCCTCCTTATTTCCTCCTGCCTGGTTTGGACCATCGGTCTTACTTAGATTGCTACAACATATCCCTGGCTTGTTTCCTGTTTGCTGTATTAATTCCCTCCAAATTTCCATATTGTAGCCAGTGATCTGCAATATTATCACACCCATTTAAATCCTTTAGTGGCTTCCAGTGGCACAGATGGTTAGCTATTCTCCAAAATGTATGTCCCCCTTCCTTAGAATAGAGTTATCTTTTGAAAGCAGCAATTACATTTGACAGGCACCTCCTTGTTTCTGGATGTGACAGGTGATTTTCCTTTTTTAAATAGATGTGAATAAAATTTGTATAGGTCACCTCCGGCTTGAGGCCTTTAACAAATAAATGTGGTTTTCCACACTGTCTTTTCATTTCTTCTGGGTAGAAGCAGATAAGGCCTTAGTGGTTGATGGAGATACAAGACAGAAGAAGCCTGAGTTCCTAAGTCATCTTTTAAATTAAATTAAATTAATATTTTCTTTGGGGCCTAAACTCAGGGGAATTTTACCACTGATTTATGCCCTCAGCCCTTTATGTTTAGAAACAGTGTCTCACTATGCTGCGAAGGCTGGCCTCCAGCCTGTGATCCTCCTGTCTAAGCCTACCAAGTACTGCAATTACAAGTGTAAGTTACCATGCCTGGCCCAAGTCACCTTTTGGAAGAGAGCTGTTCACTCACCAGAATTTCTGCTTTGTCCTATTACATGAGTAGGAAATGATTTTCTGTTAAGTCAAACCAATATACATATTGAATTTAATTATTACAGCAGCTATCCCACTCAGACTAATAGACAATTAAATTTTCTTAGGATGAAATTTAAACTGTGCAGCATGATTTAGCACCTTCTTGCTTCTTCAGCCTGTCTGCCATAGTTAAGACCATAGGCCCAGGATACTTTCACCTGGACTCCTATCTGGGCTTTCTCATTTGCGTGGATAAAGCACTTAGCCTTTCTCTGTGTGTTTCCATTTACTCTCTTTAAGAAAAAAAGAGACAATGTTCTCTAGACCTATGAAAGAGTCTGAAATTTCATCCTTTTTGCAAGTTGGATCCATTCACAGATGCTGGCAAAGACAGAAACCTCCTGGTTCACACAGAAAGACTCTGCTATGCACAGCGCATGAACATGCTTCATGTTCACTTTCACTCTTGTCCTCCAAGATTCCCGGGGTAATGCAACAAGTTTGCCTCACGACTAACAAACCATGAGTTAGGACTCCTAACCATGTCTAAATGGGCTATGAGCACATCGACATTTGCTTTGCCCCAACAAGAAACATTATTTTTATTATAATAGCAAACAAATCTACACTCTGTTCTTGAGAAGACATAATCTCTATCTGAGAAAGCTGTTTGCAATATAAACAACCTTGATAAACAAAACTGTCAATGTCTTTGCTCATAAAATATGCATCTATTCAATGGACTCCAGGAGATCTCTCCCAACAATATTACCTACTTCACTGGATTATTGTGAGGTCCAAATCAGTTACTCCCTATAGAGGCTTAGAATAATGCCTGGTATATAAGCCATCATGAAATGAGCTGTTATTATTATTACTATTATTATGTCTCTCTGTTGTTATCTTCTCCTTTATGTTAGACATTCTGTGCTGCTTTTGTTTATTCAAACATTCCCCGTGTTCTTGGCCATGGTGTCTGGAACAGTTAGCTCCCCTTTATCCCCACCTATTCCTTCCTGCTACTTCTCCATTCTTGGTCTCAACCCAGGGGTTTCAGGGCCCAGAGGTTTCTGTCTTTGCCAGCATCTGTGAATGGATCCAACTTGCAAGGAGGATGAAATTTCAGATTCTTTCATAGGTCTAGAGAAACATTACCTCTTTTTTTCTAAAAGAGAGTAAATGGAAATACACAGAGAAAGTCTACTGGTTCTCCTTTCCCTCTTCCACAACACTTAACAATAGTAAGTGGTGATGTTATTTGTTAAGGTGTCTTAAATTTCCCTAGAATATAAGCTATGAGAGGTTAAAGAAAAATATGAAAGCACAGAAAGTGGCTCTGGATCACTTCAGGAAAAGAAGGATTTATTGGAATTTTTCTGGGTCACTTCATGGAATAAAAGAGCTAGAAATGAACAATAAAGAACCTGGATCCAGGCATGGTGGCACATGCCTGTCTGTAATCCCACTAGATGGGAAGCTGAGATAGGAGGATCATAGGTCTCCAGGGCCCCACAGAAGGTGCCAGCCAATCATTTACTTGATTCAGCTCTAATGAGCCCCCAGTTCAATGTATATCTTTTACAGGCTAGATGTTCCCATGAATAAGTCAGCTATGGTCAAAGGGTGGAGTTATATAGCACCGATAGGGCTCTTAGTTACCATTCCCAATATAGGGACAACAAACTGAGATGGTCACCCCCAAGGATTTTCTGTGGCTGGGAATATGCCCAACACACACTTCCTTCATGAGTCGAGGTTTATCTTCTGCAATTTCTTTTTCCACACGTGCTATAGAATTATTCTAGTAGTAAGTGACTGACTCTGCTTCAAGCCCATCCTTCTATACTTTGTTTTGTGAAACAGGCTAGGATGCTGCTACCCACATTTCTGCTTTGCTAGATTCTCAGGGAGAAGGAATGGCTTTTTCTTGTTGGCTTCCTGTCTTTTTTTTTTTTTTTTTTTTGGTCTGGGGATGGAACCCATTTGACCTCTGAGCTACAACCCCTGCCCAATTTTTTTTATTCTTTATTTTGAAACAGGGTCTCACTGAGTTGTGGAGGGCCTCACTAAGTAGCTGAGTCTGTCCACAAACTGTGATCCTTCAGTCTCGGCCTCCCAAATGCTGGGATTACAAGCGTGCGCCACCACACCCGGCTTTCCTGTCTTCTTAACACCACTAGTCCTACAGTTTTTCGCCTACCACTCCATTCTACTAGAAGCATTCAAATCCAGTCTTTAATCTTCCCAACATTCACAAACATACTCATCATGCCTACTGGCCCAGTGTCCCTTTCAGAGTGAAGTGGCAGCCCCTTGTGTCCTCCGCTCTGAGCTTAGAGAGAGTAGCAGCAGCTGAGCCACACTCCTCCTCGAGTCTGAGTGTGGGCTCCACAGGGCCTCTTCCCCAGGCTTCTGCGCTTCACCAATCCCAACCTTCACCCCTGGCTCAAGGGATGGTACCTGCTTTGTGCTATTCCTCACTCTGTGATGATGTATCCTTCTATTTTTGCCTTTCCACTCACCTGAATCATTGTCTTACCTACGAATCACTAGTGTGATTTCTGCCACCCAACTATACGCTGACTGATGCAAGGGGAGACTTTTCCAAAACAGAAATCGGATCATATTACTGTTTTGTTTAAAATGCTTCTTAGTTCCACTCATGTTCAGAGTGATATCATTCACAATAGCTATGAGGTGGATGCCGGAGCCAGCCGGCAAGAGTACAGGTTCTGAAGAGAGGCGTGAGGATGAAGAATTTTTAATTCTAACGTGGGCGAGCCGCCAGCCTACTATCTCTACTGGCTGACCCCTGTTCCTGGGTCAATATTTCCTACGGGTTGACGACTATGCCTGGGTCAGTATTCTCTATTGTGCCGACACTCCTGGCCGACACCTACTTCTGGGTCAATCTCATCTTTATTGTGCTGACACTGACGCTGGGTTTGTTTTTCCAGAGGTACTTATACACAGTTACAGGTCAATCAACATTCTCGTACCATCACCACTGGAATACAATACAGACCAATCCAAAGCACATACATCACAGGCAGATCAATCAATACCCTCGTGCCATCACCACTTGATCTTCTCTCAGACCTTTTTGAACTTTCCATCACCCCAAACCTTGTTGACTCTGGGCAAAGGACAGTCAGCTGAGTCAGAGACACTAATCTAGGGGAAAGCCTTAATGGCTCCCCACAGGTGGAAACAACCAGAATGTCCATCATTGGATGAATAAATAAATCAAATAAATACGATGGGATATTACTTACCCTTACAGAATAACACAATTCTATTACATGGTACAACTTGAATGATCTTGAGAAACATGCTAAATAAGCCAGGAACATATATACAAATATTGTATGAGTCCACAATATGTATGAGGTATGGTTATATTAGAGTTGATGAATTCATAAAGACAAAGAATAGAAGCCATATGTGGTGGTGCACACTTGTAATTCCAGAACATGGATTAGCAGTACTTAAACTGATCGAGGTGGATCCCAGGTTTGAGGCCAGCCTCGGCAACTTAGTGAGACTCTCAGAAACTTAGCAAGACCCTGTTTTAAAATAAAAAATAAAAAGAACTGGGGAAGTATCTTGGAAATAGAATGTCCCTGGGTTCAATTCCCAGTACTTAAAAAGAGAGAAAAAGAGAGAGGTGATTAGGGCCTAGGAGTTGAAGGAGGAGGAATAGAACATTATTATTTAATAAGTGTAGAGTTGCTGTCGTGATAAAAAATTTGGAAATTGATGATAGTGATGGTTGCACAATAATGTGAATGTGCTTAATATCATTGAGTTGTACACCAAGAAATAGTCAATGGCCAAAATGATCAATTTTATGTTACTTTACTACAATAAAATCATCCAAAATGTTTCTGCGATTGAGTAAATGCTAGTTCAATGAGGGAAAACACATGAAGATTGGTTCTGAGCTTTCCCCAAGTGATCACTGGCTGTGTGATACCCAGGCCTGTACATTTGACAATCATGATTGGTGGCAGGTCCCCTCCTGTCCTGAGGCACTGAATCATATTTGGATGATACCTGCTGCTACCAAATCCAGGTTTCTTGGCAGTCCTATTTTTACTTTTCTCATGAGCAGTGTTTTCAGTATCTCTTGACATGACTATGATCTGTGACACCTATCATTAAACTAACACATTGTTTCTACCTGCACTGGCCTTAAACTGGACGTTAGGGTAGACATTTATATCAACCTACTTATTGATCCAAGATAGCCATCCATTTGGTATTTCTCTTTTTATCCCGTGAATGAAATTCTAAACCTCTATGGCCCAACCTTCATCACTACTCTATGAATAGACAGGAAGCACGAGAGCAATTCAAGTGAAGTATCTGGTCCCCTGCTTCATTTGCCCTAGAAGAGTCACTCATTTTTATGTGGAGGGTTAGGGTCACAGATTGTCCTTATATTAATGATTGATGAAAATTAACTGGGCCAATAATACATAGTTTTGGGCCCAGAGGAATTTTTCTTCCATTATCAAGTATCTTCCTAACGTGCTATTTCAGTGAAGTAAGTTTCACTGATTATAAGATCTCTCTCTTTCTCTCAAAGAATAAGCACAATTTAGATATTTTGCCCATGAGTAAAATAATGTCATAAAATGTGAAACCAGCCTGATACTTTCATTTTCTTGGCAAGGCACATCAAGATATGCTAGCTAGCTGTCAGAGACAGTAAATCTAGGTAATCTCCCTGGAAGCCCTTTCTAATCTCTCTCTTCCCAGCTCATAGGAGGCCTTTTTCCCCTGGGAAACTCAATGTTAGGTTAATTGGATTGGCTGTGTAATATTTGATTAAAATTATCTCCAAGAAGTTTATTTATAAATTTTATGGCCTAAGTAGTGACAGAGTGAGATAGTGGTTTTTTTTTTGTTTTTTTTTTTTAATGACTACAGTAGTTAACATCACCCTGAAGGAAAAAAATATGTTTAGGACATTTAGAATTGAAAATACCACAATTTTAAAAAAGGGGTGTGTGTGGGAGAGAAGACATCATTTAACTTCTTTTTAAAAATGCTTATTGATGTATTATAATCACACATTATGATGGAGTTAGAGTGGTAGAGACATGTGCACACAATACTTGGTCAGCTTTCCGTGCAGGGTATTGAGATCGGCATTGATAATTTTGTACTTAGGGTCATTTGAAGCGTTTCCTTTGTCAATTCTCCCTTACCTAGACACCCTCCATCACTCCACTGGGGTTTGGAGTCCCTTGTGTATCCTAATTTCTCCCTAGCTTCCACATATGAGGAAAAGCCACATGATTGATCCTTCATTTTTTTGTGACTGGCTGGTCTCTTACAGCACAGTATTCTCTAGTTCCAACTATTTTCCTCTGAATAATACAATTTTGTTTTACTTTAGAGTTAAGTGAGATGGCATTGTGTGAGGGCTGGGATTTGGATGACCTGTGGGAGACCACTTCTGGACCTTGGAGTCACAGCCTCCAGTCTCTGAGGGCATGCCATGTGATAGGAGTGCCACCTAGGAAGGCCAATGCATTTCAGCCTCATGCCCCTAGCATCTGTCCAGGCCCTCTCATGTCGTTGCATCCCCTGTGGTGGGTGGCCTACTGCAGGAGGTCATCAGAGATTCATGGAATGACCAAGGGGAAGAGCTGATGTGTGTTCCCCAGCCCTGGGACATAGTGGCAGGTACTTTGTGACAGATGCAGTGTGGGAGAGGGTGGGGGCTCACTGACCAGTGACAGCCTGGTGCAGTGCCAGGCTCAGCCCAGCCTCAGGAAGTCACGTGGCTTTTGTGTGCCTCCATGCTTCTATTTGTACAGTGCACACACAAAATGCTTGCATCCGAGGATTATCGAGAGGATCAAATGGAGTAATACTCAAAGATCTTAGAATAGTGTCTCGTATGTATCAAGTATTTGATCATTGTTAACTTTTTATTTTTATTTATTTTTTGAAATGAAGTCTTGTTAAGTTGGTTATCTTTGAACCTGTGATCCTCCTCCCTCAGCCTCCCAAGTAGCTAAAATTGCAGGTATGTACCATCATTCCCAACAACTATTTTTACTTGTAATTACTCTTCTATAAACTCAGATCTTAAGGGGCTGGAGCTGAAAATGGCTATAAATGGTCTCATGAAAAAGAATGATGAAAACTTTGGAGGAAGGAAGGAAGCACCCCAACTCCACTGTGAAATGGAGTACCAGTCACTTAACCTGCCCAAGCAATCCCCTTCTGCAAGCTTTAATTTCTATATGCAAACACTTAAGAAAGTCTAATGATGAAACTGTGGGTAGATCAGGGGAAGTTAGGTATTGTGACTAAGAGAAGGTATCTTTTCACCATGTCTATGTGGGTGTCTAGATAGCATAGGGTAGAGTTAATGGAACATACTTTTGAGCCAAGTTGCTTTGGTTTATATCCAGACTTGACAATTACTAGCCCAGTTCATTGGTATATTATTAGACATTTCTACACAACAATTTACTCATCTGAAAAATGGGGCTAATAATAGTACCCATCTCATAGGGTTATTATGAGGATTCAATGAGGTAATAACTAAAAAGCATGGAAAACATTGTCTAGAACCCAATAAGTGCTGTATATATAAATAGCTATGGGTTAAAGAGGTTATAATAATTGCCATTCCCATGTGGATTAACTCTGGTATCTGCCTGCAACCTCAGCTCTTTGGGTGCACAGTATTTTGGGAGTGTCTTGCATTTTGTTTCTAGGTTCTGTAAATATGATGAATCAAGTACAGTGAGTGCACACAATTCATTGGTAAACATTTCGTGTGTTTTCCCAAACAAGTGGAAAGAAAAGGAAGAAGAGATAGTAGCCTCGTCTAGTAAACATGAACAAGATGGTTATAAGAAGTGTAGAGCAACTGCAAGAGTCAGAAAAGAAAGATCAAAGAGGATCAAAGAAAGGTGTGATGGAGCTGGACAGTGTGGCACATACCTGTAATCCCAGTACGTGGGAGGCTGAGATGGGAGGATCACAGGTTCAAGGCCAGCAAGTGGTAACTTAGTAAGACCTTATTTCAGAATAAAAAGTAAAGTAGGAATGATGGTGTAAGACAGTGGTAGAATGTTCCGAGGTTCATACACATGCAAAGAGATAGAAAAAAGGGGGAGGAAAGGAGGGTAATATGGGTGGTGTGATTGAATAAGGAAATGGATTGGCATAATGACTTAACCTATTTTGGACACTGCAAGAGAGCTGTAGTAATGAGATGGTGACATTCAAGGCAAGGCAATGCTTGCCCTCTTTCTCCTCTTCTTCTTCTTCCCATGAAGCCTTATATTTTTAGCCTGTGGAGTTAGATTAATGCCCAACTAGAAATAATGTTGAAAAAAAAAATCTTTCTTGGCGAAATGGCAACAAGAGCTGCCAAATATCTCCTAGAATGTAAACAAATCATCCACCTCCATCAGAGAAAGCTTGCACACGTTATTCTGGAGCCAGTGTAGGATTTCCACCTGCTGCAGTTTGCAATTCGACTTCTCCCATCATCATAAGCTCTGCCACCTGGTGTGCATTAAGTACTCCATTACTCTGAGAAATCACTGGTATTCCAACTGCTAGAATCAGATAATCAGGCACAAGTTAGGAAAATAAAAATCTCTCCTTACTTGATATAAACAAGTTGGAGGATACAGTGCAAGTGGCACTGACTCCGGACCTGGGTTTTCTCTGGACTCTGCTGCCATCTGCCCCGGTCTGGATCTCAGCTTTTACAGAGATCCAGAGAGAGACAGGCCCAGGGGAGGGTTTAGGCTTGAATGATGTCTAAGACACTTTCCAGTTCTGAATCCTACGACTTCATGTTCAGTGTGATTCCAGGGAACTTTGGGCAGAAAGCAGCTCAGTGTTCATCTTCACAGAAATATCTTCTAGAATGTCAGTACTTCTTTTCTTGGAGTGCCCTCTACCAGGGTCACACAGCGCCCATACTGTGCCTTCTGGAATAGACACCATATGACCATGGCTTTCCAAGGCAGTTTATAGATTCTCCTTCTCACCAGACCTCCTGGGTTTGCTGTGTTCTGCAATACTATTCTATTCCTCCTCTTCAACAACCTCGATCCAAAATTACCTGTTTCCTACCTCTCTTCCCAGTCATAACTTTAGCTGGATTTTTTTTTTTTGCAGTACTGGGGATGGAACCAAGGGTCATTGTACCTCTGAACTATACCCTTAGCCCTATTTTTAAAGTATTTTTATATTATTATTATTATTATTATTATTATTATTATTATTATTATTATTATTATTATTTGCAGTACTGGGGATGTGTGGGGAGCCATTAAGGCTTTCCCCTAGATTAATATCTCTGACTCAGCTGACTGTCCTTCGCCCAGAGTCAACAAGTTTTGGGGAGAAGATCAGATGGTGATGGCACGAGGGTATTGATTAACTTATCTGTAATATATGTGCTTTGGATTGGTCTTTATTGTATTCTGGTGGTGGTAGCACAAGGATGTTGATTGACCTGTAACTGTATAAATACCTCTGGAAAAACAAACCCGTCATCGGCGCAATAGAGAATACTGACCCAGGAGTAGTCGTTGACCAGTAGGAAATATTGACCCAAGAACAGGGGTCGGCCAGTAGAGATAGTAGGCTGGCGCCCCCCCCCCACATTAAAATAAATAAAATATTCTGAGAATCAAATTCTTAGAGTTAAATTCTTCATCCTCACACCTCTCTTCAGAACCCGTACTTTTGCTGGCTGGCTCCGGGAGGAATGGAACCCAGGGGCATTCTACCTCCGAGCCTCACTCCTAGCCCTATTTTTATTCTTTATTTTGAATCAGGGTCTCACTGAGTTGCAAAGAGCCTGGCAAAGTAGCTGAGGCTGTCTGTGAACCACAATCCTCTGGTCTCTGCCTCCTGAATGTTGGGATTATGAGCGTGTGCCACCATGCCTAGCTAGCTGGCTGTCTTATAATATGACGTATCCAAGCCTGGTGCAGTGGCACATGCTTATAATCTCAGTACCTGGGAGGATGAAATAGGAGGATTGCAGGCTTGAGGTCAGGTTCATCAACTTAGTAAAGTCCTCAGCAATTTAGTGAGATCCCGTTTCAAAATAAAAACTAAACTAGGCATGGTGGTACATGACTGTAATCCAAGTACCTGGGAGGCTGAAATAACAGGATTGCAAGTTCAAGAACAGCCTCAGCAAATAGTGACACTCTCATCAACCTAAAAAGAGCCTTAGGGATGGGGGTATAGCTCAGAAGTAGAATGCCTCTGGATTAAATCCCCAGTAACCAGTAACACACACACACACACACACACACACACACACACACACACACACACACACAATGATGCATTAAAAATATCCTGCTTTTAGCCGGGCGTGGTGGCGCACGCTTGTAATCCCCGTGCTTGAGAGGCAAAGACAGGAGGATTGCTCTGGCTTAAGAGACCCTGTTTCCAAATAAAAAAAAAGTAGGTGTCTGGGAGTGTAGCCTGGAGGTATAAGGGCTTCCAGGAACCCCAGTACCACCAAAAATAAATCCTTCTTTTAGAATATTTATTTTTCATATGAGTTAACCCAAAGGAATTTCAACTACTATGAATAATGAGAATATACTTACTTTTGGGAGCTGCCAAATCACATATATAAGCAACTGCCTATGCATAAAGTCTACTTGTCTACATGTAAACTCTACTGTCTACATGTAAAATCTATCAGTAATTCAATTTGAGAAACTTACATTAAATGGGAGAGATGTGCATTTTTTTTGTTCTAAGTGCTGGTGGGATGGAAAATATGTCACAAAGATAAGTGACAGGTCCTTCCTTTCAGAAGTTTAAGACTTACAGCTACTGAACATTTTTGTATTAATGGAAAGATATTTTTGTAGAATATATAAAAGATGGCATTTATAATTTTACCATTTTTAAGTATGTAATTCAGTAGCATTAAGTACATTCACATTGAGATAACTTATCCACAATAATTTATTAACATATTTAGAGCTATGAGTTTGAAGAGGTAAATACAAGTTATATTCTCACTTTGAAGATCTCGCATTCTAGGTGTGACTTGACCAAATAAACACACATGAAATAATCAGGAATTTTAAGGTAGTCTGCCTATCTTTCTTTCCTTGGTATCCTCTCCCTCTCTTCTCTTCTCTCTCTCTCTCTCTCTCTCTCTCTCTCTCTCTCTCTCTCTCTCTCTCTCTCTCTCTCTCCTCTCTCTCTCTATCCTTCCTTTTTCTCTCTTTCCCCTTCCTTATATCCCTAGTTTATTCCTAAAATGATCTAAAGAGGATTACAGTAATAAATATAATATAACAGGGTGAAATAAATGGAAATTTGTTGGAAAACATCAAGGGAAGAAATTAAGATGGATCCAAATGTGAGATTGGTACAGAAAATGTCTGCCTTAGCATCTTGTAAACACGTTAGAGACAGGCTTAAAATTTTATTATAACCCTCAGAGAGGTAACTTAGCAGAGAAATAGGATCCATTACTATATTCACAGTGTCCTGCCATGATGGGAAACAAAAACAGATGCTCAGGAGCACAACTTTCTTTGATACTGAGGCTGGAATAAAAGTTCTCCCGTGGATTGTCATTGGGAGGATACTGTGCGGCATAATGAACATCCATCTGAAGAGTCTACACGGTGAAGAAATGTTATGAGTTGTTTCATATTAACAACTTTCAACACAAGCATTGTCCAAAAGGTCATTTCACTAAATATAATGAGTTTCCAAGACTCATCAATTTGCTGACTTGATCTAATACAGAAAGGAATTTTAGAAGGTCTGGGTGTACTAAGATGTTGGTCTTCACAGTCCTTGAGCTGTCCTGAGACAGCTGGGACACCTGGGTACATCCCCAGGTTGGATGCCTATACCCCCAAAACTACTTTTATTAATTTTAGTGTGCCTTCCAGCGCTGTCATTCTATATGTGTGTTATTCTATACGTGTGCCTATGACATCAGAGAAGTTGTAGGGATACTCTAAGAGACTAAGTTCTGTTTATATAAACAGAAAGTCCTAGTGGACGTGGCATTAAGCAGAGATTAAAGGAGAAGACCCAGATCACATGGTTTTTAGTTAAATGATATTCCTTTATCCAATTCATCAGAGGGCTATTTCTATCAATTCTGAGTGTCAGTATAAATGGTATACTGGCTTTAGTTCAGAAATGATCAGTGTTTCTATTAAGTCATGAAGATGAATTCATTTGTCATGATTTTGGCTGTTGAGTATTTCTAGTGTAGAGAAATTCCTCACTATAAGAGTCTTGATATAGAACAGAAACCTTTGGATATGCCATGAATTGGGAGATCTCCTCCCTTCCTGTAAGTGCTTTGGGTATGTGTTCTTTCAGACATTAAGTCTTAATGACTGAAGTACAGAGGAAGGAACCATGGTATTTGTTTTCTTGGTGTCTCTTATGCTAGTTTATTATTTATTATTTATTTATTTATTTATTTTGGTGGTACTGTGTTTCCTGGAAGCCCTTCTACCTTTGGGCTACACTCCCAGACCTATTTTATACTTTTGTATTTTTGGAAACAGGGTCTCTTAAACCAGCGCGGCTGGTTTCGAACCTGCGCAATCCTTCTGTCTCCACCTCCCAAGCGCGGGGATTACAAGCGTGCGCCACCACGCCCGGTTCTTATGCTAGTTTAACAGCAGCGTCTATGGCGAGTGACAACATCCTGTGGCCAAGGAGGTATTCGGCAATACCAGAAGTTGCTTCCTATTGGATTATACCTTTACTCTGGATTCTGTGTGTTTTGTAAGCCCACTTCTCCATATGCTTTATTGGGCTTCTGAGTTACCTAGTGTTTTTCCAATAATTCATTTGAAATACTTTTCTTAAGTTAGTCAGTTTGCAATGCATAATCTTGATGATACCACCTATAACTTATTTCTTCTCATAACATAAAAGGCTTGAGAAAAGGGTTTTCAGGATGCTTTTTATTGCATGATCCTTTACTGAAATATATGCAAAGACTGTTTCCCCAATTAAGGCCACATTCACAAGTTTTAGGTGGACATATCTTTGGGGCAGCCAACATGCAGCCTCCTATGGCACCATTTGTTCCATATGAACGCAGGACAGCATCCGTTGGCCTCGACACTAACTTGAGAGCTGGCAGGAACTCGAGTTGGTAGCCCAGGTTCTGTGGGGACTGCCAAAGGCTGCTTCCCCCACACCCTCCACAGCCCCATTGCTGGGACAGCCAGGCCAAGGTGGAGCACCAGGAACAGGCTAGCTCATCCTACTCTTGTTCCTATTTAGAGCTTTTCATTCTCAGCTCCTGACAAGGCCAAAAAAAAAAAAAAAAATCAAAATCCCACAAAAAAGGCAATTTTGTATACTCAAATTTTCTAAAGACCTCCATCCTGCCTTTATTTATAGCATGGAAAATAAATTTCTAATTACCTCCTATTTCTATGTTTGTTTTTTAAAGAAATTCTCCACACTTAATGCATAAATAATTCATCCGACATCTCAGAATGGAATTATAACCTACCACTATAATTCTGTTCCACGTTGTTTATGAGCCGATTCTTCATTGACTCCATTATACAGTGTTGCCTGGTTCTTTTTCCCTACCATTTCCAGGTTGTATATATATTTTTTCATCTTGGAACTAACTCTGAAAAATGAGATTGACTCTAAAGCACATTCTTTTTTTTTTTTTTTACCAGAGGAAATTGCAATATCTGATGACTTCATATGCAATATCAAGTGTTCCTTAAAATATCCTCTCAGGAGGCAGAAGAGGATGCAGAAATTACAATCAGCTCTTGGCTACAGACCTCCCGCGTTTCCCTCTTCTCTAGAAACCGTCAGGAGTAAGCTGAAGAAGGAAGAGGAATCAACTCCCATAGGCCAACTTTACCAGCTGTTAGGTCTCTGGAAAAATGGTCTGTGAGGAAACGACTGGAATTACTGACTAACAGGACGTTTCTAGTGTGATCCGTGCAGGTCACTCTTTCTGAGTCTTTCATATGTCAGATAACAGGAAGCTGGGCATCACTCTGGTATTCTCATTTTGAAAATTCCTGAAGGGCGCTGGCGTGGTGGCTTACACTTGTAATCCCCGTGCTTGGGAAGTGAAGACAGGAGGATCGCGCAGGTTCGAAGCCAGCTACGCTGGCTTAAGAGACCCTGTTTCCAAATAAAAATATAAAATAGATCTGGGAGTATATCCTGGAAGTAGAAGGGCTTCCAGGAACCCCAGTACCACCAAAAAAAAAAAAAAATATTCTGACAAGTTAGCCCATTACCTGTGTCTCTGTATTACTGATTTTCCTGAGATTTGCTACTCTCATTTTTATTTTGGAAGACAGTCATGAGGGTCTACTGGCCTAACACTGATGAGCCACTGAAATAAAGAAATGACCTTATATAGCTGTGTTTTAGAATTTTATTAAGTTTTTTTTTCAGAGCCTTATTTTTCTATATCAGGGCATGTTTGCTTTATAATGAAAATCATACTGAGAAAACTTTAGCTGCTCTTCATTGATACTGCTAGAAAGTAATTCAAATTCAGTTTATATAAAGAGGAAACCTTGCCTCTTTGATTTTTTAGGACTGTCACTTACTGGAAAATATTTAATCCCATGCCTATCAGATTTCAAGCCTACAATTATTTTTATGTAATAATTGGAGCTTTAGCATGAAAGAATACTCATGCTCCTTCCAGAATTTGTTTCCAGAATTTATACTATGTTGAATATGGAGAGAATATAGAAATATCTATTTAATAAGTATTTCAAAAGCTAGGTACAGTGGTAAACAAATATATTCCTAGCTATTTGAGAGGCGGAAGCAGGAGTAATACATATTCAAGGCCAGCCTATGCAGCTTAGCAAGATCCTGTCTCCAACAAACAATAAGGGGGGGGGGGGACCAAAAACACTCTAGCCAGGTGTGGTCGCATACACCCTTCATCCCAGCTACTTGGGAGACTGAAGTAGGAGGATCACAGATTCAAAGTGAGCATTTTTATTTTAAAGGACTGAGGGTCAGC